>NW_028136273.1:0-600000 GCF_964662115.1 Mustela nivalis | reverse complement strand
ATCTGCAAACACAAACTCGGGATAAGGTTAATGGAGAGGTGTTCAAAGCCCCAATCCAAAGATCTGGAGGGCAGCACGTCAGGAACTGTAAATCAGGTGACTCGAAGCCAGTAGCACAGTCTCTTGTATCTGGATAGCATATCCACGCTGGCCTCGGAATACAGGTGTGGACTCATGGGACCATGGGAGATTCTTCTTCTCAAGGATCCTGGGGGATCCCATTAGTTTGGTGGCTTTCTCAGGGAAGTGAAGAGTGCTGTTTTCCATCTTAGGGGTGCCTCAAAACAGGGATTCCAGTGACGGGCTCTGGGTATGTGCACATGGAACATCCCACGATGTGTTAGGATTTGGGCTTAAGGGCATATCAGGCCTGCAATGAAGGATCCTGGAGGTGCAACTAAGAGCATTTTTTTGAAGGCTTGATCAAGCTGAGGGTTACAATGGCTACTTGTGCCCAGGGCAGCCCTCATGAGTGGGCATTGTCTCCTTGGCCATGCAGCTGGCTCCAACTTTGAGGTTTGGACACCCATATCAACAGCCAGGATTCATACCATGGGGAAGGAGGAGTTCTCTATTGTGCTTTAGGTTACCCCATTGGTAGGGATTACATAAAAGGTCTGGGGACAGGTGCCTGAATACCAAGGATGGGTAGAGATGATGGACTTGGGCCCTGGCCAATCTCACATGCTGGATATGGGCTCATATCTCTGGGTGCCTGAAACTAGGTCTTGGCTCAGGCTCTGTCAGACACAGTACTAGTACTAGTACTAGTGCCCAGGACAGCCTATAAATCAAGGTTCCATCGAGTGCCAAGTAGATTGATCCTCATGTGGAGTTTCTGGGAAGATTCACCAGGCCCTATTTCTTTCTAGTGGGAATGCAGAATGTTGCCTTGTGGCTCCAAATTCCCTCTCTAGAGGGCTTGCAGACCAGGAGGCTGAGGATGGAATTCTAAACCCAAGCTATTGTTAAATTCAGTGTCAAGTGAAATGCAGTTCCAGTGTGCAGTAGTGGAAAAGAAAATGCAGAATCTAAATAACGGCAGATTTCAGATGTTTTCTCATGCTGGAGTTTTTGTCTATGATGACTGACAAATGGAGGGGTTGTGTCAAGGGCCATGAAGGATTTCTCCTGCTAGTGCTTCTGAGATGCTCCAAACAGAGGGTTCCCTTCTACTGGTCAGTGGCAGTCTGGTTTGTTTGCTCCAGGGTCCCACATGTGGAAAGAATAAGTAGAAGAGCACTCCCACATGGATGCCTGGAAAGCACACCTCCACTGACCATATCAGGTGAGGAACATGGCAGGTTCATTCTGGTGGCTCTGGGGCGAATTACCAAGGACTTGAAGTGACATGGAATCTCATGAAGATGGATCACAATGCTGTTTGTTTGTTACCAGAGAGATCTTAGAATGTGCTGGGGGCTAAGGGGCTGTGCATAATTCATATACCCCGACCCTTGACACAAGTTGAAGAGCACGAATTCCATCTGGGGACAGGAGATATTCTATTGTGGGGTTCAGGGACCAATCTTCTGACTCAGGACCATTGACTTGGGTGTCTTCCTGGATGGAGGTGATCAGGGTGTTGTACACTGTGCATTTGTGTCCAGAGTGGCCTCCAATATTGGACTGGGCTCAGGGGACTTGCAGGTCTCTCCTAATCTGGAGGGTTTGGGCAACTGTGATTGACAGAGTTTCATTGGGGATAGCAGGATCTTTCCTGTGGTGTGGCTACAGAGACCCATCATAGAGGGCATGTGAGCCATGGTTTTGGGAAAGAAGTCTGCAAACACAAACTTGGTGTAGGGTTAATGGCGAGGTGATCACAGGCCCAATGCGTAGATCTGTAGGGCAGCTCGTCTGGAACTTTAAACCAGGTGATTCGAAGGTGGTAGCACAGTCTCTTGTATCTGGATTGTGTGTCCTGGATGGCCTCGGAATGAAGGTGTGGTCTTATGGAGCCCTGGGAGATTTTTCCTCTCTACGCATCCTGGCAGCTCCTAATAGTTTTCTCAGGGGAGGGAAGAGTGCTGTTTTCCATCATAGGGGTGCTTCAAAACAGAGATTCCAGAGACGGGCTCTGGTTATGTTGGCATGGAAAATCCCACGAAGTGTTAGGATTTGGTCCTAAGGGCATACCAGGCCTGCGATGCGGGACCCTGCAGAAACAACTGAGAGCATTTGTTTGAATGCATGCTAAGGTTGAGGGACACAATGCCTGCTTTGGCCCAGGCGGCCCTTATGATTGGGCGTTGTCTCATTGGCCATGCACCTGGTTCTAATTCTGAGGGTTGGGCACCCATAGCAACAGCCAGGCTTCCTGCCATGGGGAAGGAGGAGTTCTCAATTGTGCTTCAGGTTCCCCCACTGGTAGGGATTCCAGCAAAGGTCTGGGATAGTTGCCGGAATACCAAGGATGGGTAGAGATGACTGGGCCATGGCCAGTCCCACATGCTGGATAAGGGCCCCTCACTCTGGGTGGCTGACACGAGGTTGGGGCTCAGGCTCTCTCAGACACAGCGCTAGTGGCCAGCGCAAAGTATAAATCGGGGTTCCCTCGAGGGCCAAGTAGATTGATCTTCATGGGGAGTTTCTGGGCAGACTCACCAGGCCCTTCTTCTTTCTATGGGGAAGGCAGAATGTTGCGTTTTGTCTCCCTAATTCCCTCTCAAGAGGACTTGCAGTCCAGTAGGGTGAGGATGGAATTGTAAAACCAAACTATGCAAGAATACAGTGTCAAGTGAAAGGTATTTCCAGTGTGCGTGACTGATTCGAATATCCAGCACCTGAGTAAGAGCAGATGTCAGATGTTTGCTCATGCTGGAATTTGTGTCTATGATGACTAACAAATGGAGGGTTGGCATCAAGAGAATGTGGAGGACTTCCCAGGCTGGGGCTTGTGAGATGCTCCAAACAACCAAGGTTTCCTTCAACCTGACAGGAGCAGTCTTATTTGTTTGCTCTAGGGTTCCCTATGTGGAATTTTTGTGTAGCAGAGAACTACCTCTTGGATGCCTAGAAAGCACACGTCCATTGACCTTTGTACCTGAGGAACATGGCAGATTCATTTCATGGCTCTTGGGCAAAGTACCAACACCTTGAGTTGGCATCAAGTCTCAGGAAGTTGGGTCACAATGCTGGTTTGTTACCAGGGAGATCATAGAAGGTGCTGGGGCTAATGGGTCATGCAGGATCCATCTACCCTGAAAGTTGGACATAGATCCAAGAGCACATTTTCCTTCTGGAGACAGGAGATGTTCTGTTGTGGGAATAAGGGACCACATGTTGTATCATAACTTGGTATTCCAGAACAGGACTCTGAGAACAGATGTCTGAAGACCCAATCTAGGGTTCCAGTGAAGTCCTAGGGGCATGTCAGGTTCAATCATCTGACTCAGAACCATTGACTTGGCTTTCTGCCTCGATGGAGGTGCTCAGGGTGTTTCAGACTGCACGTTTGCATCCAGAGCAACCTCCAATATTGGGGTGGGTTCAGGGGCCTGGCAGGTTTCTCCTAATCTGGAGGGTTTGGACAAGCTGATGGGCACAGTTTTCTTGGGGATGGCAGGAACTTTCCTGTGATGTGGCTTGAGGGACCACATCTTGGTGGGCATGTAAGCCATGGTTTTGGGAGAGAAGTCGGCAAACACAAACTGGGGTTAGGGTTAGTGTCGAGATGATCACAGGCCCAATGCATAGACATGGAGGGCAGCTCGTCAGGAAATGTAAATAGGATGACTCGAAGGCGGTAGCAAAGACTTTTCTCTCTGGATTGTGTGGACAGGATGGCCTCGGAATGCAGGTTTGTTTTCATGGGTCCATGGGAGATTTTTTCTCTCTAAGGATCCTGGCGGCTCCCAATAGTTTGGTGCCTTTCTCAGGGAAGGGAAGAGTGCTGCTTTCCATCTTAAGGGTGCCCCAAACAGGGATTCTGAGACGGACTCTGGGTCTGGGCACCTGGAAAATCCCACCAAGGGTTAGGATTTGGGCCTAGGGGCATACCAGGCCTGCAATGCTGGTACTGGAGGAGCAACTGAGAGTGTTTGTTGGAAAACATGCTCAGGCTGAGGATCACCATGCCTGCCTGTGCCCATGTCGGCCCTCAGGAGTGGGCATGGTCTCCTTGGCCATGCAGCTGGCTCCCACGCTGAGGGTTGGACAACCAATATTCCTGCCATGGGGAAGGAGGTGTTCTCTATTGTGTTTCAGGTTCGCCATTGGCAGGAATTCCAGCAAAGTTTGGGGGACAGATGACTGGATACCAAGGATGGGTACAGATGATGGCCCAGGGCCATGGCCGATCTCTCATGCTAAATATGGGCCCTCAACTCTGGGTGGCTGACACGAGGTCGGGGCTTAGACTCTGTCAGACACAGCACTAGTGGTCAGGGAAATCTATTAATCAGGGTTGCCTCGTGGTCTGAGTAGATTGATCCTCATGTGAGGTTTCTGGGCAGACTCAACAGGTCCTTCTTCTTTCTATGTGGAAGGCAGAATACTGCGTTGTGGCTCCAGAATTCCCTATCAAGAGATATTGTGGACCAGTGTGGTGAGGATAGAATAGTAATACAAAGCTATGGTTAAGTTCTGTGAAAAGCAAAAGGCAGTTCCAGTGTGCAGCTGCCGTTTCGAATATCCAGCACCTGAGTAAGGGTGGATGTCAGATGTTTGCTCACACTGGAGTTTGTGTCTGTGATTACCCACAAATGGAAGGGTGGCGTCAAGAGGCCATGGAGGATTTCCCATGCTGGGGCTTGTGAGATGCTCCAAATAGCAAAGTTTCTTTCTACCGGACAGGAGAAGTCTGGTTTGTTTTCTCTGGTTTCTCCATGTGGAAAGTTTTGTAGCAGAGAACCCCAAAGGGATGCCTGGAAATCACCCCTCAATTGACCATTGCACCTGAGGAACATGGCAGGTGCATTCTGGTGGCTCTGGGGCAATATATCGAGACCTTGAGTTGACATGGAGTCTCATGAAGATGGGGCACAATGATGGTTTGTTACCAGGAATATCAGAATGTGCTGGTTGCTAAGGGGCCATTCAGGATCCAAATACCCTAAGGGAATGACACAATTCCAGGAGCATGGCTTCCTTTTTGGGGAGGATATATTCTGTTCTGTGGCTCAGGGACTATATATTTTATCATAAGTTGATATTCCAGAGCAGGCCTCTGATGAAGAGATACCTGTAAACCTAATCTAGTGTGCCAATGAAGTCCTCGGGGCATGTCAGGTTCAATCTTCTGACTCAGGAGCATTGACTTGGGTGTCTGCCTGTATGGAGGTGATCAGGGTGTCTCAGACTGTGCATTTGTGCCCAGAGCGGCCTCCATTATTTGGCTGCGCTCAGGGGCCTTGCAGGTTTCTCCTAATCTAAAGGTATCGGGCAAAAGTGATGGGCACAGTTTCCTTGAGGATCTCATGCACAGTCTTGTGATGTGGCTTCAGATGCCAGAACCTGGAGGTCATGTGAGCCATGGTTTTAGGAAGGAAGTCTGCAAACACAAACTCAGTTTAGGTTAATGGCAAGGTGATTGCAGGCCCAATGCATAGACCTGGAAGGCAGCTCGTCAGGAACTGTAAATCCGATGACTCAAAGGTGATAGCACATGATATGTATCTGGATTGTATGTCCAGGATGGCCTCGGAATGCAGGTGTGTTCTCATGGGTCTATGGCAGATTTTTCCACTCAAGGATCCTGGTGGCTACCAAGAGTTTGGTGACTATCTCGGGGAAGGGAAGAGTGCTGTTTTCCATCTTAAGGGTCCCCCAAAATAGGGATTCCAGAGATGGGCTCTGTGTCTGGGCCCCTGTAAAATCCCACCAGGGTTAGGATTTGGGCCTAGGTGTGTACTAGGCCTGCAATTCGGGATCCCAGAGATGCAATTGAGAGCGTTTGGTTGAAAGCATGCTCAGGCTGAGGTCACAATGCCTGCTTGTGCCCGGGGAAGCCATCATGAGTGCACATGGTCTCCTTGGCCATGGAGCTGCCTTCCACTTTGAGGGTTGAGCAACTATCCCAACTGTCAGAATACCTTCCATGGGGAAGGAGGAGTTCTCTATTGTGCTTCAGGTTCCCCCAATGGCAAGGATTTCAGCAAAGGTGTGGGTACAGATGCCTGAATACCAAGAATAGAAGAGAAGACAGACTTGGGCCATAGCTGGTCTCACATGCTGTATATGGGCCCTGATCTCTCAGTGGCTGACACTAGGTCCTGGCTCCGGCTATGTCAGACACAGCACTAGTGCCCAGGGCAGCCTATGAATCAGGGTTCCGTCTAGCACTGAGAAGATTGACCATCATATGGAGTTTCTGGGCAGACTCTCCAGGCCCTTTTTCTTTCTATGGGGAAGGCAGAATATTGTGTTGTAGCTCCAGAATTCCCTCACAATAGGGCTTGTGGACCAGTAGGCTGAGGATGGAATTGTAAACCCAAGCTATGGCTTAATTCAGTCAAACTAAAGGCAGTTCCAGTGTGCAGCAATCGAATTGAAATCCAGCACCTGAGTAAGGGCAGATGTCAGATGTTTGCTCATGCTGGAGTTTGTGTCTATGATGACTGACAAATGGAGTGGTGGCTTCAAGAGGAAATGGAGGATTTCCCACGCTGGGGCTTGTGAGATGCTCCAAACAGAAGGTTTCCTTCTACCGGACAGGGGCATTCTGTTTTTTTGTCTCAGGGGTCCCCGCCAATTGCAAAGTTTGTGTAGCAGAGCACCCCCGTATGGTTGCCTGGAAACCACACCTCCACTGACCATTGCAGCTTAGGAACATGGCAAGTTCATTCTGGTGGCTCTGGGGCGAAGTACTAAGGGCTTATTTTTACATGGAATGTCATGAATATGGGTAACAATGCTGTTTTGTTACCTGGGAATTCTTAGCCTGTCATCTGTACACATCCTTGGTATTAAGGCAACTTTCCACAGACCTTTCCTGTAACCCTGCCAATGGGGGAACCTGAAGCACAATAGAGAACTCCTCTTTCCATTGCAGGAAGCCTGGCTGTTGCAATGGGTGTCCAACCCTCAAATTGGGATCCAGCTATATGGCCAATGAGACTACGCCCTCTCCTGAGGGCCCCCCTGGGCACAAAGAGGCATGATGACCCTCAGCCTGAGCATGCTTTCAAACAAGCCCTCTCTGTTACACCATTAGGATCCTGCATTGCAGGCCTGGAATGCCCCTAGGCCCAAATCCTAACACTTGGTGGGATATCCGGGCACCCAGACCCAGAGCCCGTCTCTGGAATCCCTGTTTTGGCATAAGCCTAAGTTGGAAAACAGCATTCTTCCCTGTTTTGGAGCACCCCTAAGATGGAAAAGAGCACTCTTTTCTTCTCTGAAAAACCACCAATCTATGGAGATCCACCAGGATCCTTAGAGAGGAAAAGTCTCCCATTGAACCATGAGACCACGTCTACATTCAGAGCCCATCCTGGACACACAATCCAGATAGAAAAGCCTGTGCTACCAGCTTTCAGTCACCCTAATTACAGTTCCTGACGTGATGCCTTCTAGGTCTATGCATTGGACCTGCCATCACCTTGCCACTATCCCTGACCCAAATTTGTGTTTGCAGACTTCCCTCCCAAAACCATGGCTCTCATATCCTCAAGGAGGTGGTCTCTGAAGCCTTACCACAGGACTGGGCCTGCCATCCCCAAGGAAACTGTGCCCATCACAGTTCCCCAAAGCCTCCAAGTTAGGAGAAACCTGCAAGGCCCCTGAGCCCACCCCAATATTGGAAGTGGCTCTGGATGCAAATGCACAGTCTGAAACACCCTGATCACCTACATCCAGTCAGACAACCATATCAATGGTCCTTGGTAAGAAAATTGAACCTGATGGGCACCAAGGACATCATTGGATCTCTAGATTAGGTTGCCAGCATCAATCCTCAGAGGCCTGTTCTTGAATACCAAGTCAGGATACAACATATGTACCCTGAGCCACAAAAGAGAACATCTCCTCTCCCAAGATGGAAACTGTGCACATCGACCTGTGCCAAACCCTCAGCGTGGCCCATAGTGACCAATACATTCTAAGACCTCCCTTGTAACAAACCAGTTTTGGGACACATCTGTAAGAGATTACAAGTCAACTCAAGGCCTTGGTACTTGGCACCAGAACCACCAAAACGAACCTGTCATGTTCCTCAGCTGCAATGGTCATTGGACGTGTGCTTTCCAGTCATCCATGCGGGAGGGCTCTGCTACGCAAACTTCCACTTGAGGGACCCTGGAGGAAAAAAAAACAGACTCCTCCTGTCCATTAGAAGGAAACCTTGTTGTTTGGAGCATCTCACAATCTTAAGCGTGGGTAATCCTCCATTGCCTCCTGAAGCCACCCCTCCATTAGTCGTCATCCTAGACACAAACTCCAGTGTGAGCAAATATCTGACATCTGCCCTTACTCAGGTGCTGGATATCTCGTATAAGCTGCTGCACATTGAAACTGACTTCCGCTTGGCACTCAATTTAAGCATAGCTGGTGTTTACAATTGCATTCTCACCCTATTTGTCCCCAAACCCTCTTGATAGGGAATTCTGGATCCATAAGGCAACATTCTGCCTGCCCCACAGAAAGAAGTGCTTCGTGAGTCTCGCCAGAAACCCTACATGAGGATCAATTTACTCGGCCCTGGAGAGAACCCCAATATATAGACTTCTCTGGCCACTAGTGCTGTGTCTGACACAGCCTGAGCCCAGACCTCGTGTCAGCCACCCAGAGAGCAGGGCCCATATCCAGCATGTGAGAACGGCCATGGCCCAAATCTGTCATCTCTATGCATCCTTGGTATTCAGGCATCTGTCCCCAGACCTTTGCTGTAATCCCTGCCTATGGGGGAACATGAAGCACAATAGATATTTCCTCCTTCCCCATGGCTGGAAACCTGGCCATTGGAATGTGTGTCCATCCCTCAGTGTGGGAGCCAGAAAATGGACAATGGGACCACGCCCACTCCTGAGGGCCACCCTGGGCACAAACAGGCATTGTAATGCTCAGCCTGAGCATGTTTCCAAACAAGCCCTCTCAGTTGCACCACCAAGATCCTGCATTGCAGGCCTGGTCTGCCCATAAGCCCAAATCCCAACCCTTGGTGGGATTTTCCAGGCGCCTAGACCCAGAGCCCATCTCTGGAATCTCTGTTTTGGGGCACACCTAAGATCGAAAATAGCAGTCTTCCCATACCAAAAAGTCATCAAAATATTGGGAGCCGCCTGTATCCTTAGAGGAAAAATCTCCCATGGACCCATGAGGCCACAGCTACATTCTGACGTCACCCTAGACACACAATCCAGATATAAAAGCCTGTGCTTCCGCCTTCGGGTCATTCCAGTTACTGTTCCTGACGAGTAGCCTTCCAGGTCTACACATTGCCCTGTGATAACCTAGCCACTAAACCTAACCCAAGTTTGTGTTTGCAGACTTCCCTCCCAGAACCATGGCTCACATGCCCTCCAGGGTGGAGTCTCTGGAGCCACACAACAGGACTGTGCTTGCCATCCCCATGGAAATTGTGCATGTCAGTTAACCAAACCCTCCAGAGTTGGTTGAAACATTCAAGGCCCCTGTGGCCACCCCAATATTGGAGGTTACTCTGGACATAAGTGCACAGTCTGAAACGCCCTGATCACCTACATCCTGGCAGACACCCAAGTCAACTGTCCTAAGTCTGAAGATTGAACCTCATGCCCCTGGGACTCATTGGAACCCTAGATTACGTTGTCGGGCATCTGTCTTCAGAGGCCTGTTCTTGAATAGGAACTTATGATACGGCATGTGGTCCCTGAGCCACAAAACACTACATCTCCTGTCCCCAGAAGGTAACCGTGCTCTTCGACCTGTGTTAAACCCTCAGGGTAGGAAAATCCTGTAGGCACCTTAGCCACCAACACATTCTAAGATCTACCTGGTAAAAAAAAAACCAGCATTGTAACCCATCTTCAAGAGATTCCATGTCAACTCAAGACCTTGGTGCTTCGCCCCAGAAGCACCGTAAAGAACCTGCATGTTCCTCAGCTGCATTGGTCAATGGAGGTGTGCTTTCCAGGCATCCATGTGGAAGGGCTCTGCTACCCATACTTTTCACATGGGGGGCCCTGCAGAAAACATACCAGACTCTAACTGTCCAGTAGAAAAAACAACCTTGCTGTTTGGAGCATCTCACATGCATCAGCCTCTTGATGCCACTCCTCCATTCGGTCATCAGAGACACAAACTCCAGTGTGCGTAAACATCTGAAATCCACCTTTACTCAGGTGCTGGATATTTCATTTGTTGGCCACGATAGATACAAACTCTATCATGAGCAGACATCTGACCCTCGCCTGTACTCAGATGCTGGAGATCTCGAAAAAAACCACTGCACATTGGAACGGCCATGTTCTCGGCACTGAGATTAAGCATAGATTGTGTTTTCTGCCTTCTGTTCTCACACTCCTCGCCTTCAAGTCCCCCATATTGGGAATTTGGGAGCCACAATGCAGCCTTCTGCCTGCCCACCAGAAAAAAGAGGTGCCCTATGGGTTTGCATGAAACTCCATATAAGGTTCCACCAGCACAGCCCTCTATAGCACCACAATATCATAGGCCACCTTGTGAACTAATGCTCTGTCTGACACAGCTCGAGCCCCGACCTCCTGGTAGCCACCTAGATAGCGGGACCCATATCTGGCAGGTGTGACCTGCCTTGACCTGAGTCCTTCATCTCAAACCAACCTGGTTATTCACGTACCAGTCCCAGAACATAGCTCAAATTACTGTGCATGGGGGAATCTGAAGCACAAAAGAGTACTCCTCCTTCCTCATAGAAGGAAAATTAAATGTTGATATGGTGGTCCAACCCTCATATTGGGATCCAGGTGCATGGAACAAGAGCCAATGCCCACTCAGGATGGGCATCTGGGCACAAACAGGCATTGTGACCCTTACCCTGAGACCCATTTCCAACAAGTCTCCATGGGAGCTGAACCAAAGCCCCACAGATCCAGGCAGTCAAGCCTCTAGGCCCAAATACTAAGCCTTTGTAGGGTTATCCAGGCACAGGGACCTATAACCCATCTCTGGAATCCCTGTGTTGACGGGAACCGTGAAACAGTAAACCACACTCTCTCCTTCTCAGTGAGACACCAAACTCTTGGGTGCTGGGCAGAATCCCCAGAGAGGTAGAATATTCCATGGACACATGAGGACACACCACCATTCCAAGGCCATCCTAGACACAATCCAGACAGAAAAGCCTTTGCTCCTGCCTCCCAGCCACAAGAATTTCAAATCCTGAGGAGCTGCCCTCAGCGTCTGCAGATCGGGGCTGCCATCACCTCCCTCCTAATTGATACACAATTTTGTGTCTGAAGACTTTGGTCCCAGAGCCCTTAACCACATTCCCTGCAGGATGGGGCTGACAGAACCACACTACATCACTGGGCCTGATCTCTGGATGAAATTCTGCCGTCTCAGTTGCACAAACCCTCCAGATTAGGAAAAGCCTGCAAGGCCCCTGAGCCCACCCCAATTTCATAGGCCACTCTGGAAAAAATGCACAGTCTGACACAGCCTGAGCATCTACCTCCAGGAAGACTCACAGGTCAAAGTCCCTAAGTCCGAAGGTTGAGGATGACATGCCCCTACAACCTCATAAGAACCCTAGCCTAGATATTCAGGCCTCTGTGCCCAGAGGCCTGGTCTTGAAATCCAACATATGATCCGACATGTGGTCCCTGAGCCATACAAGAGAACCCCTCCTGTCCCGAGAAGGGAACCTGGCTCCTGGGAACTGGGTCTAACCCTCAGGTAGGAGAATCCTGCATGGCCACAGACCCACAACCACATTCTTTTTTTTAATATAGATTTTATATATTTATTTGACAGAGAGAGATCACAAGTAGGCATAGAGGAAGGCAGAGAGAGAGAGAGGAAGAAGCAGGCTCCCTGCTGAGCAGAGAGCCCGATGCGGGACTCAATCCCAGGACCCTGAGATCATGACCTGAGCCGAAGGCAGCGGCTTAGCCCAGTGAGCCACCCAGGCACCCTCACCACCACATTCTAAGGTCTCCCTGGACACCAAGCAGCATTGTGACTCATTAGACTGAGAACATCCGTCAACTTAGATCACTTGGAAATTTGAACAAAAACCAGCAGATCAAGCCTGCAATGTTCCTCAGCTGCAATGGTCATGCAAGGAAGACTTCCCAGGCCCCCATTCAGAGACCTCTGCTGTCGAATCTTTCTATATGGGGGACCCTGGAGCCTTGTAAGCGGACTTCCCCTGTCCCACAGTAGGACACCTTGCTGTTTGGAGCAGCTCACAAGGTCCTGCTTGGGAAAATCTCCAAGAATTCTTGAGGCCACCCCACAATTCGTTGACCATCATGGATGCAAACCCAGCGTGAGCAGACATCTGACCCTCGCCCATACTCAGGTGCTGGAAATCTCGAAACAACCACTGCACAATGGAATGGTCCTGTGGTCGGCACTGAGCTTATCCGTGGCTTGTGTTTTCAGACTTCTGTCTTCACACTCCTCGCCTACAAGCCCTCCATATTGGGAATTCTGAAGCCACAGTGCAGCTTTCTGCCTGCCCACCAGAAAGAAGAAGTGCCCTATGGGTCTTCGCAGAAACCCACATGAGGATCCTCCTGCACGGCCCTCAATGGCACCCCAATATAATAGACCGACCTCTGCATAAATTGTCTGTCTGACATCGCCTGATCCCCGACCTCCTGTCAGCCACCCAGATAGTGGGCCCCATATCCTCCAGGTGGGTCCAACCTTGGCCCGAGGCCATCATCTTGAAGCAACCTGGATATTCAGGTACCTGTCCCAGACTTAGCTCAAATTCCTGCCCATAGGGGACTCGGAAGCACAAAAGAGTGCTCCTCCTTCCCCATGGCCAGAAAACTGAATGTTGAGATGGCTGTACAACCCTGAGTGGGAACCAGGTGCATGGTCCATGAGACCACGCCTACACAGGATGGGCAGCTGGGCACAAACAGGCATTGTGACCCTCAGAATGAGACCCCTTTCCAAAGATCCCCCTTGGGATCTGGACCAGGAACCCAAATCGAAGCTTTGGTTAAGTTTTCCCAGTGTCTGGACCCAGAAACCATCTCTGGAATCCCTGTTTGGACAGGATCCCAGAGATGGAATACAGTCTTTTCCTCTTCCCCAGAAAGAAATCAAACTCTTGGATGCCAAGCAGAATCACCAGAGTGGAAGAATATCCCATGGACACATGAGGTCACCCCTCCATTTAGTGGCCATCCTAGACACAAAATCCAGACAGAAAAGCCTGTGCTCCTCCCTCCCAGCCACCTGAATTTCAAATCCCGAGGAGCTTCCCTCAGGGTCTTCAGATTCGGACTGCCATCACCTCACTCCTATCTCTTATCCGAGGTTGTGTCTAAAGTCTTTGGTCCCAAAGTCCTGACACACATGACCTCCAGGATGGGGCCTCGAGAAACACATTACATCACTGGCCCTGCTCTCCTGAGGAAACCCTGCCCATCTCAGTTTCCCAAAATGTCCAGATTAGGAGAAAACTGCAAGGCCCCTGACTGCACCCCAATATCATAGGCCACTCTGGAAAAAGTGCACAGCCTGACACAGCCTCAGCACCTACCTCCAGGATGACATGCAGGCCAATGGCACTTAGTCCGAAGATTGAAACTTCCATGGCCCTAAAACCTCATCAGAACCCTAGCTTATGTTTTGAGGTCTCTCTTCCTAGAGGTCTGTTCTGGAAATTCAAGCATATGGTCCAACCTGTGGTCCGTGAGCCATACAAGAGCACACCTCCTGTCCCAAGAAGGAAACCTGGCTCCTGGGTACTGGGTCTAATCCTAAGGATAGAGAATCCTCAATGGTCAGAGAGCTGCCACCACATTCTAAGGTCTCCCTGGACACCAAGCAGCATTGGGAACTGTTAGACTGAGAACTTCCATCAACGCAAATCACTTGGAACTTGGAATCAGTGTCATTGGTTCAAGCTTACCCTGTTCCTCAGCTGCAATGGTAACACGAGATTGGCTTCCCAGGCCTCCATTCAGAGAGCATTGCTATCGAATCTTCCATATGGGGGACCCTGGAGCCCTGTAAGAAGACTTCTGCTTCCCCTTAGTAGGACACCTTGATGTTTGGAGCAGCTCACAAGCTCCAGCTTGGAAAAACCTCCAAGAATTCTTGAGGCCTCCCCACCATTTGTTGGCCATCATGGATACAAACTCCAGCGTGAGCAGACATCTTCCCCTCGCCCAGGTGCTGAAGATCTCGAAACAACTGCTGTACATTGGAATAGACATGTGCTCGGCACTGAGCGTAACCGTAGCTTATGTTTTCATACTTCTGTCCTCACACTCCTCGCCTGCAAACCCTCCAACTTGGATATTCTGGAGCCGTAATGCAGCCATCTGCCTGCTCACCAGATAGAAGAAGTGAAAAAAGGGTCTGTGCAAAAATCCCCCATGAGGATCCAGTTGCACAGCTCTCAAAAGCACCCCAATATCATAGGCCGAACTCTCCACGAATGTTCTGTCTGACACAGCTCGAGCCCGAGCTCCTGACAGCCACCCAGAAAGCAGGCCTCATTTTCTGCAGGTGGGTCCTGCCTTGGCCCGAGGACCTCATCTCAAAGTGAACTGGGTATTCAGGCCCCTGTCCCAGAACTTAGCTCAAATTCCTGCCCATGGGGGAACCTGAAGCATAAAAAAGTACCCCTCCTTCCCCATGGCAGGAAAACTGAATGTTGAGATGGCAGTCCAACCCTCAGAGTGGGAGCAAGTGCATAGCCCATGAGGTCACACCCACTCAGCATGAACATCTGGGCAAAAACAGGCATTGTGACCCTCAGATTGAGACCCATTTCCAACAAGAACACTCGGGAGCTGTACCAGGAAAACATAGAGCAGGACCCTAGGCCCAAATCCTAAGCCTTGTTGCGGTGATCCAGGCTCCAGAACCCAGGACCCATCTCTGGAATGGCTGTTTGGACGGGATCCCTGACTCATAAAACTGCGCTCCTCCCATCCCCCAGAAATACACCAAACTCTTGGGTGCCGAGCAGAATTCCCAGAGAGGTAGAATCTCACATGGACCCATGAGGCCACCCCTCCATTTCGTGGCCATCATAGACAAACAAGTCAGACAGAAAAGACTGTGCTCCTGCCTCACAGCCGTCCGAATTTCATATCTGGAGATGCTTCGCTCAGGGTCTACAGATTGGGTCTGCCATCACCTCGAGCTTAACTCTTACCCGAGTTTGTGTCTGAAGACTTTGGACCCAGAGTGTTGACCCATATGCCCTCCAGGATGGGGCCTCCAGGAACACACAACAGCACTGGGCCAGCTCTCCCAAGGAATGTCAGCTTGTCTCATTTTCCCAACCCACTAGATTAAGAGAAAATTGCAAGGCCCCTAATACCACCCCAATTCCATAGGAAGCTCCAGAAAAAATGCATAGTCTGACACAGCCTCAGAATATACCTCCAGGAAGACACCCAGGTCAATGGGAAGGGATGAAATGGCCTAACCCATGGCAGGTTCGATGTGCTGGGTGTGAAGCCAACTGTCTCAATGTCTCTCACAAGGTCTGGGCTCAGGCTATGTAAGACAGAGCATAGTGTTTAGGGTAGCCTATGCAATTGGGGTGTTGCCGAGGGCTGAGCAGGTTGATTTTCATTTGGGGTTTCTGAGCAATGCCATAGACAATGTTTTTCTTTGGGGGGCAGGCAGAGTGCTTCGTTCTGGAACCAGAATTCCCAATCATGAGGGTTTGGGCCAGGAGTGCTAGGGTAGAGTCTGAAAACAAAACATAGGGTGAGGTGGGGAGCAGGCCCACTCTGCAAAGGCTGAAAGGATATCTCATGCATCTGAAGTCAGGCTGAGGATCAGACATTGGCTGAGGTTGGATTGTGCCCTTGATGGCACCTTCATGAAGCAGGTGCCTCATGAGGCCAACGAAGTTTTCCCACGCTGAGTTTGGAGGTGTTTGGCCAAAGGAATGGACAAAGTTTCCCAGGAGACAGGAGGCATAGTCCTGTGGAATGGCTCCAGAGGACCCAGCCAAGAGGCTGTGTTTGCCAGGGCTGTGGGGTCAGATGGCTGAAAAAGCAAAATTAGCTCAGCTAGGGGCCAAGGTAATGGCAGGCCTGATCTCCAACCCGTGAGGGGAGATCCTCTGGATATCAAAGGAGAGCAAGTGAGAGGCAGTCGCTCAGGCTTTTGTATCTGGGTGTTGCGTTCACAGTGGCCCTTCATGGTTGGGATTGCTTCAGGGGCCGAGGAACAGCCTTCCTCTCGGGGAATTGTCCAAGCTCCCAAGTGTTTGGGTTCATTCTGTGGGAAGGGAAGAGTACTGTTTTCTACCACAGGGGACCCCCCAGGAGAGGGACTCTAGAGCACAGCAGTGGGTTCCCTCAACTGGAATACACACCATCTAGTTAGTCCTGGGTGCCTATGGGCAAGGCAAGCCACATATGCGGGCTTTTGGTCCAGTCACTGAGAGGGGTTACTTGAATAAGGTACTCACGCTGAGGGCCACGATGTGTGTTTGTGCCCAAGGCGGCCCTCACGCTTGGGCGTGGCCTCATAGGCCATGCCGTTTTCTCCTACACTGAAGGTTTGACTCACTGCCAGCAGCAAGATTTCTTGCCATGGGGAATAAGGGGTTCTGACTTGTGCATCAGGTTCCCCCTGTGCAGGGATTGGAGATAAGGTCTAGGTTCCGATGACTGAAAACCCAGGTTGGGAATGGATGGTGGCCTAAGGCAGTGGCGGGTCCAATGTGCTGGGTGTGCAGCCAGCTGTGTCGGTGTCTGTTGGAAGGTCTGGGCTCAGGCTTTTGCGACAGAGCATCAGTGTTTAAGGTAGCCTATGCAATGGGGGTGTTGCCGAGGGCAAAGAGGTTGATCCTCATTTGGGGTTTCTGTGCAGCACCATAGACAATGTTTTTCTCCTGGGAGGCAGGAAGAGTGCTTCAGTGTGGCCCCAGAATTCCCAGTAGGGAGGGTTTGTGGGCCAGGAGTGTGAGGACGGAAGTCTGAAAACACAAGCTACGGTGAGGATTGGAGCCAAGGGCAGAGCAGGCCCAATCTACAGAGGCTGAATCAAAATCTCCTGCATCTGAAGTCAGGCTGAGGATCAGACGTTGGCTGAGGCTGGAGCATGTGTCCCTGATGGCACCTTCATGAAGCGGGGGCATCATGAGGCCAAGGAAGTGTTCCCACGCTGAGTTTGGAGGTTGCCCCAAACCACAAGGTTTCCTTCTGCGGGACATTCGAGTCCTGTTGCATGGCTCCAGGACATACCATATGGAAGGACTGGAGAGCAGGGTTCGAAGGATGGATCCCTGTACAGCATGCCTCGCATTACCCTTGGCCATAAGCGACAAAATATGTTTGATCTGCTGCCTCTGGGGCACGCTACCCAGGGGGCTGAGTTGAAATGGCCTCTCCTGAGGATGCGTCATAATGTGCGTTTGGGTCCATGGAGACCTTGGAATGTGCTGGTTGTTCAGTGGCCCTGCGGAACTCTCCTACCTGAAGGGTTTGATACATCCCCAGTTAGAAATCTCCCCATGTGCAGACGAGAGAGGTTTGGTTTGATGCCTCAGAAAAGCCCCGTGTGCCGGTCTACGAAAACAGTCCTCTAAGGACGGACACATGGAAACGAAAGCTAAGGTTCAGATTAGGGCCTGTGGGCCTGTCCATTTCAACCTTCGGTTTCTGGGGACACTCTCTGAGAGTCTAAGTGGAGATAGTTGCTCCGCTGGTGTCAGAGAGCCCCTCTTAGTCCAGGGTGGCCTATACTATTGATGGCCTCAGGGACCTTGGAGCTTTTCCCTAACCTGTAGGGTTGTGGTCAATGGATTGGGCACACTTTCCTTGGAGAGGGCAGGCACAATCTTTCGCTGTTTGGTCCAGAGGCCCTAGCCTGGATGTTGTGTGGGTCCAGGCTGTGGGCACAGAAGTCTGAATACACAAACTCAGCTTATGAGTGGCGCCTAGGGTATGGCCGGCCGGATGTACAGCCCGAGAGGGAGCTCCTGGGCCTCTGAAACAAGGGCGAGTGGGAGGCGTTCCTTCAGGCTTTTGTCTCTGGATGTTGTGTCCGGGATAGCCGTGGATTGGAGCGGTGGCCTCAGGTACTGTGGACGAGTATCCCTCTCTGGGGATTTGTCCCAGCTCCCAAGTGTTTGGGGTCATTTTGTGGGAAGGGTGGAGTCGTGTTGTCTGGCTCATGGGTCTCTCCAAGAAAGGGATTCCAGAGCAGAGCTCCAGGTACGGGCGGGGCGACAGGAAAATTCAAACCGTGGTGAGGATTGGGTGCATAGGGGCTTGGCAAGCCCCATATGTGGGCTCTTGGTCCAGGCCCTGACAGGCCTTTCTTTGACATGGGGCTCATGCTGAGGGTCACAGTGTGAATTTGTGCCCAAGCAGCACTCAAGTTTGGGCGTGGCATCAGGGGCCATGAAGGTTTCTCCCACCCTGAAGGTGTGACTGCATGCCAAGAGCAAGCTTGACAGTCATGGGGAAGGAGGAGTTCTGTTTTGTGCTTGCTATACCCAGCTGTGTGGAGAATTGATATAATGTCTAGGTTCAGATATCTGAAAACCAAGGTTAGGATGAGGTGACGGCATAAGACCATGGTGTGTCCGAAGTGCTGGGTGTGCGGCCAGCTGTCTCCTTGTCTGTCTGGACGTCTGGCTTCAGGCTGTGTCAGGCAGAGCATGAGTGCCCAGAGCAGCCTATCGAGTTCGGGTACCGTCGAGGCCCGAGCAGGTTGATCCTCATCTGGGTTTTCTGGAGAGCCCCACAGGGAAACGTTTTTCTTCCGTTGGGCAGACACTGGGCTGGGTTTTGGTTCTGGAGTTCCTAGTCCGGAGGGCTTGTTTGCCAGGAGTGTGAGGAAGGAAGTCTGAAAACACAAGCTAGCGTGAGGTTTGGGACCGAGGGCACGGCAGGCCCACTCTGCAGAGGCTGAATCGAGATCTCCTGCACTGAGGTCATGTCAACTATGAGATGTGCCTCAGGCTAGAGTTCTTGTCCAGCATGGCCTCTTCCTGAAGGGTGTGGGGGCTTCATGAGGCCAGAAAGTTTTGCCTCCGATGGGATTTGTGAACTGCTCCAAAACTGAAGGTTACCTTCTGGACGACAGTCGAGTCCTATTGGATGGTTCCAAGAGGCCCCATATGGAAAGACTCGAGAGCAGGTGTCTAAGCATGGATGCCTGGGAACGCCACCTCATATTCCCACTCTTTAGTCAGGACAAGGCAGGCTCAATCTGTGGGCTCCTGGGTGAGCTACCCAGAGGGGAGAGTTGAAATGGACTCTCCTGAAGATGAGTCCTACTGTGGCTTGGTGGCCTGGGACACCTTGGAATGTGGAGGTGGCTCAGGGATTCTGAAGGATTCTCCAACATGAGGTGTATGACACGGCTCCAACAAGGTAACTTCCCATGTGGAGACGAGAGGAGTTCTGTTCCGTGCCTCAGGAAAGCCCCATACCCTGTTCTTCGAACCAAAGCCTCTGAGGAGTGACACCTGGAAACCAAAGCAAGAGTTGAGACTACGGCCTAAAGGCCTGTCCGGCTCAACCTTCTATCTCTGTTGACATCTGTGTGCATGCATTCATGGATGTAGCTGCTCAGCTTGTGTCCGAATGCCCCTGTGAGTCCAGTGAGGCTCCCAGTAGTGGGATGTCCTCGGAGGCCTTGAGGTTTCTCATATTCTGGAGGTGTGTGGCCAAAGGAATGGACACAGTTTCCCAGGAGAGAGCAGGCACGGTCCTGTGGTATGGCTCCAGAGGACCCAGCCTAGAGGCTGTGTTTGCCAGGGCTGTGGGGACAGATGTCTGAAAAAGCAAACTTGGCTCAGCTAGGGGCCAATGTAATGGCAGGCCTGATCTCTAGTCCGTGAGGGGAGATCCTCTGGAAATCAAAGTAGGGCAAGTGGGAGGCAGTCACTCAGGATTTTGTCTCTGGGTGTTGCGTTTACAGTGTCCGGTCAGGGTAGGGGTTGTCTCAGAGGCCGAGGAAGAGCCTTCCTCTCGGCGGATTGTCCAAGCTCCCAAATGTTTGTGTTCATTCTGTGGGAATAAAGAGTACTGTTTTCTGCCACAGGGGACCCCCCAGGAGAGGGACTCTAGAGCACAGCAGTGGGTTCCCTCAACTGGAATACACACCATCTAGTTAGTCCTGGGTGCCTATGGGCATGGCAAGCCACATATGCGGGCTCTTGGTCCAGTCACTGAGAGGCGTTACTTGAATAAGGTACTCACGCTGAGGGTCACAATGTGTGTTTGTGCCCAAGGCGGCCATCACGCTTGGGCGTGGCCTCATGGGCCATGCCGTTTTCTCCTACACCGAAGGTTTGACTCACTGCCAGCAGCAAGGTTTCTTGCCATGGGGAAGGAGGGGTTCTGACTTGTGCATCAGGTTCCCCCCTGTGCAGGGATTGGAGATAAGGTCTAGGTTCTGATGACTGAAAACCCAGGTTGGGAATGGATGGTGGCCTAAGGCAGTGGCGGGTCCAATGTGCTGGGTGTGCAGCCAGCTGTGTCAGTGTGTGTTGGAAGGTCTGGGCTCAGGCTATTTGCGACAGAGCATCACTATTTAAGGTAGCCTATGCAATTGGGGTGTTGCCGAGGGCCAAGCAGTTTGATCCTCATTTTGGGTTTCTGGGCAGCGCCATAGACAATGTTTTTCTCCTGGGAGTCAGGCACAGTGCTTCCTTGTGGCCCCAGAATTCCCAGTAGGGAGGGTTTGTGGGCCAGGAGTGTGAGGACAGATGTCTAAAAACACAAGCTTGTGTGAGGATTGGAGCCAAGGGCAGAGCAGGCCCAATCTGCAGAGCCTGAATCAAAATCTCCTGCAACTGAAGTCAGGCTGAGGATCAGACGTTGGCTGAGGCTGGAGGATGTGTCCATGATGGCACCTTCATGAAGTGGGGGCCTCATGAGGCCAAGGAAGTTTTCCCACGCTGAGTTTGGAGGTTGCCCCAAACCACAAGGTTTCCTTCTGCGGGACATTCGAGTCCTGTTGCATGGCTCCAGGACATACCATATGGAAGGACTGGAGAGCAGGGTTCGAAGGATGGATCCCTGTACAGCATGCCTCGCATTCCCATTGGCTATTAGCGACAAGACATGTTTGATCTGCTGCCTCTGGAACACGCGACCCAGGGGGCTGAGTTGAAATGGCCTCTCCTGAGGATGTGTCATAATGTGCGTTTGGGTCCATGGAGACCTTGGAATGTGCTGGTTGTTCAGTGGCCCTGCGGAACTCTCCTACCTGAAGTGCTTGATACATCCCAGTAAGAAAGCTGCCCATGTGGAGATGAGAGATGTTTGGTTTGGTGCCTCAGAAAAGCCCCATGTGCTGGTCTACGGAAACAGTCCTCTGAGAAAGGAAACATGGAAACCAAAGCTAAGGTTCAGATTAGGGCCTGGGGGCCTGTCCATTTCAACCTTCTGTCTCTGGGGACACTGTCTGAGAGTCTAAGTGGAGATAGTTGCACCGCTGGTGTCAGAGAGCCCCTCTTAGTCCAGGGTGGCCTATACTATTGATGGCCTCAGGGACCTTGGAGCTTTTCCCTAACCTGTAGGGTTGTGGTCAATGGATTGGGCACACTTTCCTTGGAGAGGGCAGGCACAATCTTTCGCTGTTTGGTCCAGAGGCCCTAGCCTGGATGTTGTGTGGGTCCAGGCTGTGGGCACAGAAGTCTGAATACACAAGCTCAGCTTATGATTGGCGCCTAGGGTATGGCAGGCCGGATGTACAGCCCGAGAGGGAGCTCCTGGGCCTCTGAAACAAGGGCGAGTGGGAGGTGTTCCTTCAGGCTTTTGTCTCTGGATGTTGTGTCCCGGATAGCCGTGGATTGGAGCGGTGGCCTCAGGTACTGTGGACGAGTATCCCTCTCTGGGGATTTGTCCCAGCTCCCAAGAGTTTGGGGTCATTTTGTGGGAAGGGTGGAGTCGTGTTGTCTGGCTCATGGGTCTCTCCAAGAAAGGGATTCCAGAGCAGAGCTCCAGGTACGGGCGGGGCGACTGGAAAATTCAAACCGTGGTGAGGATTGGGTGCATAGGGGCTTGGCAAGCCCCATATGTGGGCTCTTGGTCCAGGCCCTGACAGGCCTTTCTTTGACATGGGGCTCATGCTGAGGGTCACAGGGTGAATTTGTGCCCAAGCAGCACTCAAGTTTGGGCGTGGCATCAGGGGCCATGAAGGTTTCTCCCACCCTGAAGGTGTGACTCCATGCCAAGAGCAATCTTGACAGCCATGGGGAAGGAGGAGTTCTGTTTTGTGCTTGCTATACCCAGCTGTGTGGAGAATTGATATAATGTCTAGGTTCAGATATCTGAAAACCAAGGTTAGGATGAGGTGACAGCATAAGACCATGGCGTGTCCGAAATGCTGGGTGTGCGGCCAGCTGTCTCCTTGTCTGTCTGGACGTCTGGCTTCAGGCTGTGTCAGGCAGAGCATGAGTGCCCAGAGCAGCCTATCCAGTTCGGGTACCGTCGAGGCCCGAGCAGGTTGATCCTCATCTGGGTTTTCTGGAGAGCCCCACAGGGAAACGTTTTTCTTCCGTTGGGCAGACACTGGGCTGGGTTTTGGTTCTGGAGTTCCTAGTCCGGAGGGCTTGTTTGCCAGGATTGTGAATAAGGAAGTCTGAAAACACAAGCTAGCGTGAGGTTTGGGACCGAGGGCACGGCAGGCCCACTCTGCAGAGGCTGAATCGAGACCTCCTGCACTGAGGTCATGTCAACTATTGGACGTGCTTCAGGCTAGAGTTCTTGTCCAGCATGGCCTCTTCCTGAAGGGTGTGGGGGCTTCATGAGGCCAGAAAGTTTTGCCTCCGATGGGATTTGTGAACTGCTCCAAAACTGAAGGTTACCTTCTGGACGACAGTCGAGTCCTATTGGATGGTTCCAAGAGGCCCCATATGGAAAGACTCGAGAGCAGGTGTCTAAGCATGGATGCCTGGGAACGCCACCTCATATTCCCACTCTTTAGTCAGGACAAGGCAGGCTCAATCTGTGGGCTCCTGGGTGAGCTACCCAGAGGGGAGAGTTGAAATGGACTCTCCTGAAGATGAGTCCTACTGTGGCTTGGTGGCCTGGGACACCTTGGAATGTGGAGGTGGCTCAGGGATTCTGAAGGATTCTCCAACATGAGGTGTATGACACGGCTCCAACAAGGAAACTTCCCATGTGGAGACGAGAGGAGTTCTGTTCCGTGCCTCAGGAAAGCCCCATACCCTGTTCTTCGAACCAAAGCCTCTGAGGAGTGACACCTGGAAACCAAAGCAAGAGTTGAGACTACGGCCTAAAGGCCTGTCAGCTCAACCTTCTATCTCTGTTGACATCTGTGTGCATGCATTCATGGATGTAGCTGCTCAGCTTGTGTCCGAATGCCCCTGTGAGTCCAGTGAGGCTCCCAGTAGTGGGATGTCCTCGGAGGCCTTGAGGTTTCTCATATTCTGGAGGTGTGTGGCCAAAGGAATGGACACAGTTTCCCAGGAGAGAGCAGGCACGGTCCTGTGGTATGGCTCCAGAGGACCCAGCCTAGAGGCTGTGTTTGCCAGGGCTGTGGGGACAGATGTCTGAAAAAGCAAACTTGGCTCAGCTAGGGGCCAATGTAATGGCAGGCCTGATCTCTAGTCCGTGAGGGGAGATCCTCTGGAAATCAAAGTAGGGCAAGTGGGAGGCAGTCACTCAGGATTTTGTCTCTGGGTGTTGCGTTTACAGTGTCCGGTCAGGGTAGGGGTTGTCTCAGAGGCCGAGGAAGAGCCTTCCTCTCGGCGGATTGTCCAAGCTCCCAAATGTTTGTGTTCATTCTGTGGGAATAAAGAGTACTGTTTTCTGCCACAGGGGACCCCCCAGGAGAGGGACTCTAGAGCACAGCAGTGGGTTCCCTCAACTGGAATACACACCATCTAGTTAGTCCTGGGTGCCTATGGGCATGGCAAGCCACATATGCGGGCTCTTGGTCCAGTCACTGAGAGGCGTTACTTGAATAAGGTACTCACGCTGAGGGTCACAATGTGTGTTTGTGCCCAAGGCGGCCATCACGCTTGGGCGTGGCCTCATGGGCCATGCCGTTTTCTCCTACACCGAAGGTTTGACTCACTGCCAGCAGCAAGGTTTCTTGCCATGGGGAAGGAGGGGTTCTGACTTGTGCATCAGGTTCCCCCCTGTGCAGGGATTGGAGATAAGGTCTAGGTTCTGATGACTGAAAACCCAGGTTGGGAATGGATGGTGGCCTAAGGCAGTGGCGGGTCCAATGTGCTGGGTGTGCAGCCAGCTGTGTCAGTGTGTGTTGGAAGGTCTGGGCTCAGGCTATTTGCGACAGAGCATCACTATTTAAGGTAGCCTATGCAATTGGGGTGTTGCCGAGGGCCAAGCAGTTTGATCCTCATTTTGGGTTTCTGGGCAGCGCCATAGACAATGTTTTTCTCCTGGGAGTCAGGCACAGTGCTTCCTTGTGGCCCCAGAATTCCCAGTAGGGAGGGTTTGTGGGCCAGGAGTGTGAGGACAGATGTCTAAAAACACAAGCTTGTGTGAGGATTGGAGCCAAGGGCAGAGCAGGCCCAATCTGCAGAGCCTGAATCAAAATCTCCTGCAACTGAAGTCAGGCTGAGGATCAGACGTTGGCTGAGGCTGGAGGATGTGTCCATGATGGCACCTTCATGAAGTGGGGGCCTCATGAGGCCAAGGAAGTTTTCCCACGCTGAGTTTGGAGGTTGCCCCAAACCACAAGGTTTCCTTCTGCGGGACATTCGAGTCCTGTTGCATGGCTCCAGGACATACCATATGGAAGGACTGGAGAGCAGGGTTCGAAGGATGGATCCCTGTACAGCATGCCTCGCATTCCCATTGGCTATTAGCGACAAGACATGTTTGATCTGCTGCCTCTGGAACACGCGACCCAGGGGGCTGAGTTGAAATGGCCTCTCCTGAGGATGTGTCATAATGTGCGTTTGGGTCCATGGAGACCTTGGAATGTGCTGGTTGTTCAGTGGCCCTGCGGAACTCTCCTACCTGAAGTGCTTGATACATCCCAGTAAGAAAGCTGCCCATGTGGAGATGAGAGATGTTTGGTTTGGTGCCTCAGAAAAGCCCCATGTGCTGGTCTACGGAAACAGTCCTCTGAGAAAGGAAACATGGAAACCAAAGCTAAGGTTCAGATTAGGGCCTGGGGGCCTGTCCATTTCAACCTTCTGTCTCTGGGGACACTGTCTGAGAGTCTAAGTGGAGATAGTTGCACCGCTGGTGTCAGAGAGCCCCTCTTAGTCCAGGGTGGCCTATACTATTGATGGCCTCAGGGACCTTGGAGCTTTTCCCTAACCTGTAGGGTTGTGGTCAATGGATTGGGCACACTTTCCTTGGAGAGGGCAGGCACAATCTTTCGCTGTTTGGTCCAGAGGCCCTAGCCTGGATGTTGTGTGGGTCCAGGCTGTGGGCACAGAAGTCTGAATACACAAGCTCAGCTTATGATTGGCGCCTAGGGTATGGCAGGCCGGATGTACAGCCCGAGAGGGAGCTCCTGGGCCTCTGAAACAAGGGCGAGTGGGAGGTGTTCCTTCAGGCTTTTGTCTCTGGATGTTGTGTCCCGGATAGCCGTGGATTGGAGCGGTGGCCTCAGGTACTGTGGACGAGTATCCCTCTCTGGGGATTTGTCCCAGCTCCCAAGAGTTTGGGGTCATTTTGTGGGAAGGGTGGAGTCGTGTTGTCTGGCTCATGGGTCTCTCCAAGAAAGGGATTCCAGAGCAGAGCTCCAGGTACGGGCGGGGCGACTGGAAAATTCAAACCGTGGTGAGGATTGGGTGCATAGGGGCTTGGCAAGCCCCATATGTGGGCTCTTGGTCCAGGCCCTGACAGGCCTTTCTTTGACATGGGGCTCATGCTGAGGGTCACAGGGTGAATTTGTGCCCAAGCAGCACTCAAGTTTGGGCGTGGCATCAGGGGCCATGAAGGTTTCTCCCACCCTGAAGGTGTGACTCCATGCCAAGAGCAATCTTGACAGCCATGGGGAAGGAGGAGTTCTGTTTTGTGCTTGCTATACCCAGCTGTGTGGAGAATTGATATAATGTCTAGGTTCAGATATCTGAAAACCAAGGTTAGGATGAGGTGACAGCATAAGACCATGGCGTGTCCGAAATGCTGGGTGTGCGGCCAGCTGTCTCCTTGTCTGTCTGGACGTCTGGCTTCAGGCTGTGTCAGGCAGAGCATGAGTGCCCAGAGCAGCCTATCCAGTTCGGGTACCGTCGAGGCCCGAGCAGGTTGATCCTCATCTGGGTTTTCTGGAGAGCCCCACAGGGAAACGTTTTTCTTCCGTTGGGCAGACACTGGGCTGGGTTTTGGTTCTGGAGTTCCTAGTCCGGAGGGCTTGTTTGCCAGGATTGTGAATAAGGAAGTCTGAAAACACAAGCTAGCGTGAGGTTTGGGACCGAGGGCACGGCAGGCCCACTCTGCAGAGGCTGAATCGAGACCTCCTGCACTGAGGTCATGTCAACTATTGGACGTGCTTCAGGCTAGAGTTCTTGTCCAGCATGGCCTCTTCCTGAAGGGTGTGGGGGCTTCATGAGGCCAGAAAGTTTTGCCTACGATGGGATTTGTGAACTGCTCCAAAACTGAAGGTTACCTTCTGCACGACAGTCGAGTCCTATTGGATGGTACCAAGAGGCCCCATATGGAAAGACTCGAGAGCAGGTGTCTAAGCATGGGTGCCTGGGAACGCCACCTCATATTCACACTCTTTAGTCAGGACAAGGCAGGCGCAATCTGCGGGCTCCTGGGTGAGCTACCCAGAGGGGAGAGTTGAAATGGACTCTCCTGAAGATGAGTCCTACTGTGGCTTGGTGGCCTGGGAGACCTTGGAATGTGGAGGTGGCTCAGGGACTCTGCAGGATTCTCCAACATGAGGTGTTTGACACGGCTCCAACAAGGAAACTTCCCATGTGGAGACGAGAGGAGTTCTGTTCCGTGCCTCAGGAAAGCCCCATACCCTGTTCTTCGAACCAAAGCCTCTGAGGAGTGACACCTGGACACCAAAGCAAGAGTTGAGACTACGGCCTAAAGGCCTGTCCGGCTCAACCTTCTATCTCTGTTGACATCTGTGTGCATGCATTCATGGATGTAGCTGCTCAGCTTGTGTCCGAATGCCCCTGTGAGTCCAGTGAGGCTCCCAGTAGTGGGATGTCCTCGGAGGCCTTGAGGTTTCTCATATTCTGGAGGTGTGTGGCCAAAGGAATGGACACAGTTTCCCAGGAGAGAGCAGGCACGGTCCTGTGGTATGGCTCCAGAGGACCCAGCCTAGAGGCTGTGTTTGCCAGGGCTGTGGGGACAGATGTCTGAAAAAGCAAACTTGGCTCAGCTAGGGGCCAATGTAATGGCAGGCCTGATCTCTAGTCCGTGAGGGGAGATCCTCTGGAAATCAAAGTAGGGCAAGTGGGAGGCAGTCACTCAGGATTTTGTCTCTGGGTGTTGCGTTTACAGTGTCCGGTCAGGGTAGGGGTTGTCTCAGAGGCCGAGGAAGAGCCTTCCTCTCGGGGGATTGTCCAAGCTCCCAAGTGTTTGTGTTCATTCTGTGGGAATGAAGAGTACTGTTTTCTGCCACAGGGGACCCCCCAGGAGAGGGACTCTAGAGCACAGCAGTGGGTTCCCTCAACTGGAATACACACCATCTAGTTAGTCCTGGGTGCCTATGGGCATGGCAAGCCACATATGCGGGCTCTTGGTCCAGTCACTGAGAGGCGTTACTTGAATAAGGTACTCACGCTGAGGGTCACAATGTGTGTTTGTGCCCAAGGCGGCCATCACGCTTGGGCGTGGCCTCATGGGCCATGCCGTTTTCTCCTACACCGAAGGTTTGACTCACTGCCAGCAGCAAGGATTCTTGCCATGGGGAAGGAGGGGTTCTGACTTGTGCATCAGGTTCCCCCCTGTGCAGGGATTGGAGATAAGGTCTAGGTTCCGATGACTGAAAACCCAGGTTGGGAATGGATGGTGGCCTAAGGCAGTGGCGGGTCCAATGTGCTGGGTGTGCAGCCAGCTCTGTCGGTGTCTGTTGGAAGGTCTGGGCTCAGGCTATTTGCGACAGAGCCTCACTGTTTAAGGTAGCCTATGCAATTGGGGTGTTGCCGAGGGCCATGCAGTTTGATCCTCATTTGGGGTTTCTGGGCAGCGCCATAGACAATGTTTTTCTCCTGGGAGTCAGGCACAGTGCTTCCTTGTGGCCCCAGAATTCCCAGTAGGGAGGGTTTGTGGGCCAGGAGTGTGAGGACGGAAGTCTGAAAACACAAGCTAGTGTGAGGATTGGAGCCAAGGGCAGAGCAGGCCCAATCTGCAGAGCCTGAATCAAAATCTCCTGCAACTGAAGTCAGGCTGAGGATCAGACGTTGGCTGAGGCTGGAGTATGTGTCCATGATGGCACCTTCATGAAGTGGGGGCCTCATGAGGCCAAGGAAGTTTTCCCACGCTGAGTTTGGAGGTTGCCCCAAACCACAAGGTTTCCTTCTGCGGGACATTCGAGTCCTGTTGCATGGCTCCAGGACATACCATATGGAAGGACTGGAGAGCAGGGTTCGAAGGATGGATCCCTGTACAGCATGCCTCGCATTCCCATTGGCTATTAGCGACAAGATATGTTTGATCTGCTGCCTCTGGAACACGCGACCCAGGGGGCTGAGTTGAAATGGCCTCTCCTGAGGATGCGTCATAATGTGCGTTTGGGTCCATGGAGACCTTGGAATGTGCTGGTTGTTCAGTGGCCCTGCGGAACTCTCCTACCTGAAGTGCTTGATACATCCCAGTAAGAAAGCTGCCCATGTGGAGATGAGAGATGTTTGGTTTGGTGCCTCAGAAAAGCCCCATGTGCTGGTCTACGGAAACAGTCCTCTGAGAACGGAAACATGGAAACCAAAGCTAAGGTTCAGATTAGGGCCTGGGGGCCTGTCCATTTCAACCTTCTGTCTCTGGGGACACTGTCTGAGAGTCTAAGTGGAGATAGTTGCACCGCTGGTGTCAGAGAGCCCCTCTTAGTCCAGGGTGGCCTATACTATTGATGGCCTCAGGGACCTTGGAGCTTTTCCCTAACCTGTAGGGTTGTGGTCAATGGATTGGGCACACTTTCCTTGGAGAGGGCAGGCACAATCTTTCGCTGTTTGGTCCAGAGGCCCTAGCTTGGATGTTGTGTGGGTCCAGGCTGTGGGCACAGAAGTCTGAATACACAAACTCAGCTTATGAGTGGCGCCTAGGGTATGGCAGGCCGGATGTACAGCCCGAGAGGGAGCTCCTGGGCCTCTGAAACAAGGGCGAGTGGGAGGTGTTCCTTCAGGCTTTTGTCTCTGGATGTTGTGTCCCGGATAGCCGTGGATTGGAGCGGTGGCCTCAGGTACTGTGGACGAGTATCCCTCTCTGGGGATTTGTCCCAGCTCCCAAGAGTTTGGGGTCATTTTGTGGGAAGGGTTGAGTCGTGTTGTCTGGCTCATGGGTCTCTCCAAGAAAGGGATTCCAGAGCAGAGCTCCAGGTACGGGCGGGGCGACTGGAAAATTCAAACCGTGGTGAGGATTTGGTGCATAGGGGCTTGGCAAGCCCCATATGTGGGCTCTTGGTCCAGGCCCTGACAGGCCTTTCTTTGACATGGGGCTCATGCTGAGGGTCACAGGGTGAATTTGTGCCCAAGCTGCACTCAAGTTTGGGCGTGGCATCAGGGGCCATGAAGGTTTCTCCCACCCTGAAGGTGTGACTCCATGCCAAGAGCAAGCTTGACAGCCATGGGGAAGGAGGAGTTCTGTTTTGTGCTTGCTATACCCAGCTGTGTGGAGAATTGATATAATGTCTAGGTTCAGATATCTGAAAACCAAGGTTAGGATGAGGTGACAGCATAAGACCATGGCGTGTCCGAAATGCTGGGTGTGCGGCCAGCTGTCTCCTTGTCTGTCTGGACGTCTGGCTTCAGGCTGTGTCAGGCAGAGCATGAGTGCCCAGAGCAGCCTATCCAGTTCGGGTACCGTCGAGGCCCGAGCAGGTTGATCCTCATCTGGGTTTTCTGGAGAGCCCCACAGGGAAACGTTTTTCTTCCGTTGGGCAGACACTGGGCTGGGTTTTGGTTCTGGAGTTCCTAGTCCGGAGGGCTTGTTTGCCAGGATTGTGAATAAGGAAGTCTGAAAACACAAGCTAGCGTGAGGTTTGGGACCGAGGGCACGGCAGGCCCACTCTGCAGAGGCTGAATCGAGACCTCCTGCACTGAGGTCATGTCAACTATTGGACGTGCTTCAGGCTAGAGTTCTTGTCCAGCATGGCCTCTTCCTGAAGGGTGTGGGGGCTTCATGAGGCCAGAAAGTTTTGCCTACGATGGGATTTGTGAACTGCTCCAAAACTGAAGGTTACCTTCTGCACGACAGTCGAGTCCTATTGGATGGTACCAAGAGGCCCCATATGGAAAGACTCGAGAGCAGGTGTCTAAGCATGGGTGCCTGGGAACGCCACCTCATATTCACACTCTTTAGTCAGGACAAGGCAGGCGCAATCTGCGGGCTCCTGGGTGAGCTACCCAGAGGGGAGAGTTGAAATGGACTCTCCTGAAGATGAGTCCTACTGTGGCTTGGTGGCCTGGGAGACCTTGGAATGTGGAGGTGGCTCAGGGACTCTGCAGGATTCTCCAACATGAGGTGTTTGACACGGCTCCAACAAGGAAACTTCCCATGTGGAGACGAGAGGAGTTCTGTTCCGTGCCTCAGGAAAGCCCCATACCCTGTTCTTCGAACCAAAGCCTCTGAGGAGTGACACCTGGACACCAAAGCAAGAGTTGAGACTACGGCCTAAAGGCCTGTCCGGCTCAACCTTCTATCTCTGTTGACATCTGTGTGCATGCATTCATGGATGTAGCTGCTCAGCTTGTGTCCGAATGCCCCTGTGAGTCCAGTGAGGCTCCCAGTAGTGGGATGTCCTCGGAGGCCTTGAGGTTTCTCATATTCTGGAGGTGTGTGGCCAAAGGAATGGACACAGTTTCCCAGGAGAGAGCAGGCACGGTCCTGTGGTATGGCTCCAGAGGACCCAGCCTAGAGGCTGTGTTTGCCAGGGCTGTGGGGACAGATGTCTGAAAAAGCAAACTTGGCTCAGCTAGGGGCCAATGTAATGGCAGGCCTGATCTCTAGTCCGTGAGGGGAGATCCTCTGGAAATCAAAGTAGGGCAAGTGGGAGGCAGTCACTCAGGATTTTGTCTCTGGGTGTTGCGTTTACAGTGTCCGGTCAGGGTAGGGGTTGTCTCAGAGGCCGAGGAAGAGCCTTCCTCTCGGCGGATTGTCCAAGCTCCCAAATGTTTGTGTTCATTCTGTGGGAATAAAGAGTACTGTTTTCTGCCACAGGGGACCCCCCAGGAGAGGGACTCTAGAGCACAGCAGTGGGTTCCCTCAACTGGAATACACACCATCTAGTTAGTCCTGGGTGCCTATGGGCATGGCAAGCCACATATGCGGGCTCTTGGTCCAGTCACTGAGAGGCGTTACTTGAATAAGGTACTCACGCTGAGGGTCACAATGTGTGTTTGTGCCCAAGGCGGCCATCACGCTTGGGCGTGGCCTCATGGGCCATGCCGTTTTCTCCTACACCGAAGGTTTGACTCACTGCCAGCAGCAAGGATTCTTGCCATGGGGAAGGAGGGGTTCTGACTTGTGCATCAGGTTCCCCCCTGTGCAGGGATTGGAGATAAGGTCTAGGTTCCGATGACTGAAAACCCAGGTTGGGAATGGATGGTGGCCTAAGGCAGTGGCGGGTCCAATGTGCTGGGTGTGCAGCCAGCTCTGTCGGTGTCTGTTGGAAGGTCTGGGCTCAGGCTATTTGCGACAGAGCCTCACTGTTTAAGGTAGCCTATGCAATTGGGGTGTTGCCGAGGGCCATGCAGTTTGATCCTCATTTGGGGTTTCTGGGCAGCGCCATAGACAATGTTTTTCTCCTGGGAGTCAGGCACAGTGCTTCCTTGTGGCCCCAGAATTCCCAGTAGGGAGGGTTTGTGGGCCAGGAGTGTGAGGACGGAAGTCTGAAAACACAAGCTAGTGTGAGGATTGGAGCCAAGGGCAGAGCAGGCCCAATCTGCAGAGCCTGAATCAAAATCTCCTGCAACTGAAGTCAGGCTGAGGATCAGACGTTGGCTGAGGCTGGAGTATGTGTCCATGATGGCACCTTCATGAAGTGGGGGCCTCATGAGGCCAAGGAAGTTTTCCCACGCTGAGTTTGGAGGTTGCCCCAAACCACAAGGTTTCCTTCTGCGGGACATTCGAGTCCTGTTGCATGGCTCCAGGACATACCATATGGAAGGACTGGAGAGCAGGGTTCGAAGGATGGATCCCTGTACAGCATGCCTCGCATTCCCATTGGCTATTAGCGACAAGATATGTTTGATCTGCTGCCTCTGGAACACGCGACCCAGGGGGCTGAGTTGAAATGGCCTCTCCTGAGGATGCGTCATAATGTGCGTTTGGGTCCATGGAGACCTTGGAATGTGCTGGTTGTTCAGTGGCCCTGCGGAACTCTCCTACCTGAAGTGCTTGATACATCCCAGTAAGAAAGCTGCCCATGTGGAGATGAGAGATGTTTGGTTTGGTGCCTCAGAAAAGCCCCATGTGCTGGTCTACGGAAACAGTCCTCTGAGAACGGAAACATGGAAACCAAAGCTAAGGTTCAGATTAGGGCCTGGGGGCCTGTCCATTTCAACCTTCTGTCTCTGGGACACTGTCTGAGAGTCTAAGTGGAGATAGTTGCACCGCTGGTGTCAGAGAGCCCCTCTTAGTCCAGGGTGGCCTATACTATTGATGGCCTCAGGGACCTTGGAGCTTTTCCCTAACCTGTAGGGTTGTGGTCAATGGATTGGGCACACTTTCCTTGGAGAGGGCAGGCACAATCTTTCGCTGTTTGGTCCAGAGGCCCTAGCCTGGATGTTGTGTGGGTCCAGGCTGTGGGCACAGAAGTCTGAATACACAAACTCAGCTTATGAGTGGCGCCTAGGGTATGGCAGGCCGGATGTACAGCCCGAGAGGGAGCTCCTGGGCCTCTGAAACAAGGGCGAGTGGGAGGTGTTCCTTCAGGCTTTTGTCTCTGGATGTTGTGTCCCGGATAGCCGTGGATTGGAGTGGTGGCCTCAGGTACTGTGGACGAGTATCCCTCTCTGGGGATTTGTCCCAGCTCCCAAGAGTTTGGGGTCATTTTGTGGGAAGGGTGGAGTCGTGTTGTCTGGCTCATGGGTCTCTCCAAGAAAGGGATTCCAGAGCAGAGCTCCAGGTACGGGCGGGGCGACTGGAAAATTCAAACCGTGGTGAGGATTTGGTGCATAGGGGCTTGGCAAGCCCCATATGTGGGCTCTTGGTCCAGGCCCTGACAGGCCTTTCTTTGACATGGGGCTCATGCTGAGGGTCACAGGGTGAATTTGTGCCCAAGCAGCACTCAAGTTTGGGCGTGGCATCAGGGGCCATGAAGGTTTCTCCCACCCTGAAGGTGTGACTCCATGCCAAGAGCAAGCTTGACAGCCATGGGGAAGGAGGAGTTCTGTTTTGTGCTTGCTATACCCAGCTGTGTGGAGAATTGATATAATGTCTAGGTTCAGATATCTGAAAACCAAGGTTAGGATGAGGTGACAGCATAAGACCATGGCGTGTCCGAAATGCTGGGTGTGCGGCCAGCTGTCTCCTTGTCTGTCTGGACGTCTGGCTTCAGGCTGTGTCAGGCAGAGCATGAGTGCCCAGAGCAGCCTATCCAGTTCGGGTACCGTCGAGGCCCGAGCAGGTTGATCCTCATCTGGGTTTTCTGGAGAGCCCCACAGGGAAACGTTTTTCTTCCGTTGGGCAGACACTGGGCTGGGTTTTGGTTCTGGAGTTCCTAGTCCGGAGGGCTTGTTTGCCAGGAGTGTGAGGAAGGAAGTCTGAAAACACAAGCTAGCGTGAGTTTTCGGACCGAGGGCACGGCAGGCCCACTCTGCAGAGGCTGAATCGAGACCTCCTGCACTGAGGTCATGTCAACTATTGGACGTGCTTCAGGCTAGAGTTCTTGTCCAGCATGGCCTCTTCCTGAAGGGTGTGGGGGCTTCATGAGGCCAGAAAGTTTTGCCTACGATGGGATTTGTGAACTGCTCCAAAACTGAAGGTTACCTTCTGCACGACAGTCGAGTCCTATTGGATGGTACCAAGAGGCCCCATATGGAAAGACTCGAGAGCAGGTGTCTAAGCATGGGTGCCTGGGAACGCCACCTCATATTCACACTCTTTAGTCAGGACAAGGCAGGCGCAATCTGCGGGCTCCTGGGTGAGCTACCCAGAGGGGAGAGTTGAAATGGACTCTCCTGAAGATGAGTCCTACTGTGGCTTGGTGGCCTGGGAGACCTTGGAATGTGGAGGTGGCTCAGGGACTCTGCAGGATTCTCCAACATGAGGTGTTTGACACGGCTCCAACAAGGAAACTTCCCATGTGGAGACGAGAGGAGTTCTGTTCCGTGCCTCAGGAAAGCCCCATACCCTGTTCTTCGAACCAAAGCCTCTGAGGAGTGACACCTGGACACCAAAGCAAGAGTTGAGACTACGGCCTAAAGGCCTGTCCGGCTCAACCTTCTATCTCTGTTGACATCTGTGTGCATGCATTCATGGATGTAGCTGCTCAGCTTGTGTCCGAATGCCCCTGTGAGTCCAGTGAGGCTCCCAGTAGTGGGATGTCCTCGGAGGCCTTGAGGTTTCTCATATTCTGGAGGTGTGTGGCCAAAGGAATGGACACAGTTTCCCAGGAGAGAGCAGGCACGGTCCTGTGGTATGGCTCCAGAGGACCCAGCCTAGAGGCTGTGTTTGCCAGGGCTGTGGGGACAGATGTCTGAAAAAGCAAACTTGGCTCAGCTAGGGGCCAATGTAATGGCAGGCCTGATCTCTAGTCCGTGAGGGGAGATCCTCTGGAAATCAAAGTAGGGCAAGTGGGAGGCAGTCACTCAGGATTTTGTCTCTGGGTGTTGCGTTTACAGTGTCCGGTCAGGGTAGGGGTTGTCTCAGAGGCCGAGGAAGAGCCTTCCTCTCGGGGGATTGTCCAAGCTCCCAAGTGTTTGTGTTCATTCTGTGGGAATGAAGAGTACTGTTTTCTGCCACAGGGGACCCCCCAGGAGAGGGACTCTAGAGCACAGCAGTGGGTTCCCTCAACTGGAATACACACCATCTAGTTAGTCCTGGGTGCCTATGGGCATGGCAAGCCACATATGCGGGCTCTTGGTCCAGTCACTGAGAGGCGTTACTTGAATAAGGTACTCACGCTGAGGGTCACAATGTGTGTTTGTGCCCAAGGCGGCCCTCACGCTTGGGCGTGGCCTCATGGGCCATGCCGTTTTCTCCTACACTGAAGGTTTGACTCACTGCCAGCAGCAAGGTTTCTTGCCATGGGGAAGGAGGGGTTCTGACTTGTGCATCAGGTTCCCCCCTGTGCAGGGATTGGAGATAAGGTCTAGGTTCCGATGACTGAAAACCCAGGTTGGGAATGGATGGTGGCCTAAGGCAGTGGCGGGTCCAATGTGCTGGGTGTGCAGCCAGCTCTGTCGGTGTCTGTTGGAAGGTCTGGGCTCAGGCTATTTGCGACAGAGCCTCACTGTTTAAGGTAGCCTATGCAATTGGGGTGTTGCCGAGGGCCATGCAGTTTGATCCTCATTTGGGGTTTCTGGGCAGCGCCATAGACAATGTTTTTCTCCTGGGAGTCAGGCACAGTGCTTCCTTGTGGCCCCAGAATTCCCAGTAGGGAGGGTTTGTGGGCCAGGAGTGTGAGGACGGAAGTCTGAAAACACAAGCTAGTGTGAGGATTGGAGCCAAGGGCAGAGCAGGCCCAATCTGCAGAGCCTGAATCAAAATCTCCTGCACCTGAAGTCAGGCTGAGGATCAGACGTTGGCTGAGGCTGGAGTATGTGTCCATGATGGCACCTTCATGAAGTGGGGGCCTCATGAGGCCAAGGAAGTTTTCCCACGCTGAGTTTGGAGGTTGCCCCAAACCACAAGGTTTCCTTCTGCGGGACATTCGAGTCCTGTTGCATGGCTCCAGGACATACCATATGGAAGGACTGGAGAGCAGGGTTCGAAGGATGGATCCCTGTACAGCATGCCTCGCATTCCCATTGGCTATTAGCGACAAGATATGTTTGATCTGCTGCCTCTGGAACACGCGACCCAGGGGGCTGAGTTGAAATGGCCTCTCCTGAGGATGCGTCATAATGTGCGTTTGGGTCCATGGAGACCTTGGAATGTGCTGGTTGTTCAGTGGCCCTGCGGAACTCTCCTACCTGAAGTGCTTGATACATCCCAGTAAGAAAGCTGCCCATGTGGAGATGAGAGATGTTTGGTTTGGTGCCTCAGAAAAGCCCCATGTGCTGGTCTACGGAAACAGTCCTCTGAGAACGGAAACATGGAAACCAAAGCTAAGGTTCAGATTAGGGCCTGGGGGCCTGTCCATTTCAACCTTCTGTCTCTGGGGACACTGTCTGAGAGTCTAAGTGGAGATAGTTGCACCGCTGGTGTCAGAGAGCCCCTCTTAGTCCAGGGTGGCCTATACTATTGATGGCCTCAGGGACCTTGGAGCTTTTCCCTAACCTGTAGGGTTGTGGTCAATGGATTGGGCACACTTTCCTTGGAGAGGGCAGGCACAATCTTTCGCTGTTTGGTCCAGAAGCCCTAGCCTGGATGTTGTGTGGGTCCAGGCTGTGGGCACAGAAGTCTGAATACACAAGCTCAGCTTATGATTGGCGCCTAGGGTATGGCAGGCCGGATGTACAGCCCGAGAGGGAGCTCCTGGGCCTCTGAAACAAGGGCGAGTGGGAGGTGTTCCTTCAGGCTTTTGTCTCTGGATGTTGTGTCCCGGATAGCCGTGGATTGGAGCGGTGGCCTCAGGTACTGTGGACGAGTATCCCTCTCTGGGGATTTGTCCCAGCTCCCAAGAGTTTGGGGTCATTTTGTGGGAAGGGTGGAGTCGTGTTGTCTGGCTCATGGGTCTCTCCAAGAAAGGGATTCCAGAGCAGAGCTCCAGTGACGGGCGGGGCGACTGGAAAATTCAAACCGTGGTGAGGATTGGGTGCATAGGGGCTTGGCAAGCCCCATATGTGGGCTCTTGGTCCAGGCCCTGACAGGCCTTTCTTTGACATGGGGCTCATGCTGAGGGTCACAGGGTGAATTTGTGCCCAAGCAGCACTCAAGTTTGGGCGTGGCATCAGGGGCCATGAAGGTTTCTCCCACCCTGAAGGTGTGACTCCATGCCAAGAGCAATCTTGACAGCCATGGGGAAGGAGGAGTTCTGTTTTGTGCTTGCTATACCCAGCTGTGTGGAGAATTGATATAATGTCTAGGTTCAGATATCTGAAAATCAAGGTTAGGAAGAGGTGAAGGCATAAGACCATGGCGTGTCCGAAGTGATGGGTGTGCGGCCAGCTGTCTCCTTGTCTGTCTGGACGTCTGGCTTCAGGCTGTGTCAGGCAGAGCATGAGTGCCCAGAGCAGCCTATCCAGTTCGGGTACCGTCGAGGCCCGAGCAGGTTGATCCTCATCTGGGTTTTCTGGAGAGCCCCACAGGGAAACGTTTTTCTTCCGTTGGGCAGACACTGGGCTGGGTTTTGGTTCTGGAGTTCCTAGTCCGGAGGGCTTGTTTGCCAGGAGTGTGAGGAAGGAAGTCTGAAAACACAAGCTAGCGTGAGGTTTGGGACCGAGGGCACGGCAGGCCCACTCTGCAGAGGCTGAATCGAGACCTCCTGCACTGAGGTCATGTCAACTATTGGACGTGCTTCAGGCTAGAGTTCTTGTCCAGCATGGCCTCTTCCTGAAGGGTGTGGGGGCTTCATGAGGCCAGAAAGTTTTGCCTACGATGGGATTTGTGAACTGCTCCAAAACTGAAGGTTACCTTCTGCACGACAGTCGAGTCCTATTGGATGGTACCAAGAGGCCCCATATGGAAAGACTCGAGAGCAGGTGTCTAAGCATGGGTGCCTGGGAACGCCACCTCATATTCACACTCTTTAGTCAGGACAAGGCAGGCGCAATCTGCGGGCTCCTGGGTGAGCTACCCAGAGGGGAGAGTTGAAATGGACTCTCCTGAAGATGAGTCCTACTGTGGCTTGGTGGCCTGGGAGACCTTGGAATGTGGAGGTGGCTCAGGGACTCTGCAGGATTCTCCAACATGAGGTGTTTGACACGGCTCCAACAAGGAAACTTCCCATGTGGAGACGAGAGGAGTTCTGTTCCGTGCCTCAGGAAAGCCCCATACCCTGTTCTTCGAACCAAAGCCTCTGAGGAGTGACACCTGGACACCAAAGCAAGAGTTGAGACTACGGCCTAAAGGCCTGTCCGGCTCAACCTTCTATCTCTGTTGACATCTGTGTGCATGCATTCATGGATGTAGCTGCTCAGCTTGTGTCCGAATGCCCCTGTGAGTCCAGTGAGGCTCCCAGTAGTGGGATGTCCTCGGAGGCCTTGAGGTTTCTCATATTCTGGAGGTGTGTGGCCAAAGGAATGGACACAGTTTCCCAGGAGAGAGCAGGCACGGTCCTGTGGTATGGCTCCAGAGGACCCAGCCTAGAGGCTGTGTTTGCCAGGGCTGTGGGGACAGATGTCTGAAAAAGCAAACTTGGCTCAGCTAGGGGCCAATGTAATGGCAGGCCTGATCTCTAGTCCGTGAGGGGAGATCCTCTGGAAATCAAAGTAGGGCAAGTGGGAGGCAGTCACTCAGGATTTTGTCTCTGGGTGTTGCGTTTACAGTGTCCGGTCAGGGTAGGGGTTGTCTCAGAGGCCGAGGAAGAGCCTTCCTCTCGGGGGATGGTCCAAGCTCCCAAGTGTTTGTGTTCATTCTGTGGGAATGAAGAGTACTGTTTTCTGCCACAGGGGACCCCCCAGGAGAGGGATTCTAGAGCACAGCAGTGGGTTCCCTCAACTGGAATACACACCATCTAGTTAGTCCTGGGTGCCTATGGGCATGGCAAGCCACATATGCGGGCTCTTGGTCCAGTCACTGAGAGGCGTTACTTGAATAAGGTACTCACGCTGAGGGTCACAATGTGTGTTTGTGCCCAAGGCGGCCCTCACGCTTGGGCGTGGCCTCATGGGCCATGCCGTTTTCTCCTACACCGAAGGTTTGACTCACTGCCAGCAGCAAGGTTTCTTGCCATGGGGAAGGAGGGGTTCTGACTTGTGCATCAGGTTCCCCCCTGTGCAGGGATTGGAGATAAGGTCTAGGTTCCGATGACTGAAAACCCAGGTTGGGAATGGATGGTGGCCTAAGGCAGTGGCGGGTCCAATGTGCTGGGTGTGCAGCCAGCTGTGTCGGTGTCTGTTGGAAGGTCTGGGCTCAGGCTATTTGCGACAGAGCATCACTGTTTAAGGTAGCCTATGCAATTGGGGTGTTGCCGAGGGCCATGCAGTTTGATCCTCATTTGGGGTTTCTGGGCAGCGCCATAGACAATGTTTTTCTCCTGGGAGTCAGGCACAGTGCTTCCTTGTGGCCCCAGAATTCCCAGTAGGGAGGGTTTGTGGGCCAGGAGTGTGAGGACGGAAGTCTGAAAACACAAGCTAGTGTGAGGATTGGAGCCAAGGGCAGAGCAGGCCCAATCTGCAGAGCCTGAATCAAAATCTCCTGCAACTGAAGTCAGGCTGAGGATCAGACGTTGGCTGAGGCTGGAGTATGTGTCCATGATGGCACCTTCATGAAGTGGGGGCCTCATGAGGCCAAGGAAGTTTTCCCACGCTGAGTTTGGAGGTTGCCCCAAACCACAAGGTTTCCTTCTGCGGGACATTCGAGTCCTGTTGCATGGCTCCAGGACATACCATATGGAAGGACTGGAGAGCAGGGTTCGAAGGATGGATCCCTGTACAGCATGCCTCGCATTCCCATTGGCTATTAGCGACAAGATATGTTTGATCTGCTGCCTCTGGAACACGCGACCCAGGGGGCTGAGTTGAAATGGCCTCTCCTGAGGATGCGTCATAATGTGCGTTTGGGTCCATGGAGACCTTGGAATGTGCTGGTTGTTCAGTGGCCCTGCGGAACACTCCTACCTGAAGTGCTTGATACATCCCAGTAAGAAAGCTGCCCATGTGGAGATGAGAGATGTTTGGTTTGGTGCCTCAGAAAAGCCCCATGTGCTGGTCTACGGAAACAGTCCTCTGAGAACGGAAACATGGAAACCAAAGCTAAGGTTCAGATTAGGGCCTGGGGGCCTGTCCATTTCAACCTTCTGTCTCTGGGGACACTGTCTGAGAGTCTAAGTGGAGATAGTTGCACCGCTGGTGTCAGAGAGCCCCTCTTAGTCCAGGGTGGCCTATACTATTGATGGCCTCAGGGACCTTGGAGCTTTTCCCTAACCTGTAGGGTTGTGGTCAATGGATTGGGCACACTTTCCTTGGAGAGGGCAGGCACAATCTTTCGCTGTTTGGTCCAGAGGCCCTAGCCTGGATGTTGTGTGGGTCCAGGCTGTGGGCACAGAAGTCTGAATACACAAACTCAGCTTATGAGTGGCGCCTAGGGTATGGCAGGCCGGATGTACAGCCCGAGAGGGAGCTCCTGGGCCTCTGAAACAAGGGCGAGTGGGAGGCGTTCCTTCAGGCTTTTGTCTCTGGATGTTGTGTCCGGGATAGCCGTGGATTGGAGCGGTGGCCTCAGGTACTGTGGACGAGTATCCCTCTCTGGGGATTTGTCCCAGCTCCCAAGAGTTTGGGGTCATTTTGTGGGAAGGGTGGAGTCGTGTTGTCTGGCTCATGGGTCTCTCCAAGAAAGGGATTCCAGAGCAGAGCTACAGGTACGGGCGGGGCGACTGGAAAATTCAAACCGTGGTGAGGATTGGGTGCATAGGGGCTTGGCAAGCCCCATATGTGGGCTCTTGGTCCAGGCCCTGACAGGCCTTTCTTTGACATGGGGCTCATGCTGAGGGTCACAGTGTGAATTTGTTCCCAAGCAGCACTCAAGTTTGGGCGTGGCATCAGGGGCCATGAAGGTTTCTCCCACCCTGAAGGTGTGACTGCATGCCAAGAGCAAGCTTGACAGTCATGGGGATGGAGGAGTTCTGTTTTGTGCTTGCTATACCCAGCTGTGTGGAGAATTGATATAATGTCTAGGTTCAGATATCTGAAAACCAAGGTTAGGATGAGGTGACAGCATAAGACCATGGCGTGTCCGAAGTGCTGGGTGTGCGGCCAGCTGTCTCCTTGTCTGTCTGGACGTCTGGCTTCAGGCTGTGTCAGGCAGAGCATGAGTGCCCAGAGCAGCCTATCCAGTTCGGGTACCGTCGAGGCCCGAGCAGGTTGATCCTCATCTGGGTTTTCTGGAGAGCCCCACAGGAAACGTTTTTCTTCCGTTGGGCAGACACTGGGCTGGGTTTTGGTTCTGGAGTTCCTAGTCCGGAGGGCTTGTTTGCCAGGAGTGTGAGGAAGGAAGTCTGAAAACACAAGCTAGCGTGAGGTTTGGGACCGAGGGCACGGCAGGCCCACTCTGCAGAGGCTGAATCGAGATCTTCTGCACTGAGGTCATGTCAACTATGAGACGTGCCTCAGGCTAGAGTTCTTGTCCAGCATGGCCTCTTCCTGAAGGGTGTGGGGGCTTCATGAGGCCAGAAAGTTTTGCCTACGATGGGATTTGTGAACTGCTCCAAAACTGAAGGTTACCTTCTGCACGACAGTCGAGTCCTATTGGATGGTTCCAAGAGGCCCCATATGGAAAGACTCGAGAGCAGGTGTCTAAGCATGGATGCCTGGGAACGCCACCTCATATTCCCACTCTTTAGTCAGGACAAGGCAGGCTCAATCTGCGGGCTCCTGGGTGAGCTACCCAGAGGGGAGAGTTGAAAAGGTCTCTCCTGAAGATGAGTCCGACTGTGGCTTGGTGGCCTGGGAGAGCTTGGAATGTGGTGGTGGCTCAGGAACTCTGCGGGATTCTCCAACATGAGGTGTTTGACACGTCTCCAACATGGAAACTTTCCATGTGGAGACGAGAGGAGTTCTCAGGAAAGCCCCATACCCTGTTCTTCGAACCAAAGCCTCTGAGGAGTGACACCTGGACACCAAAGCAAGAGTTGAGACTACGGCCTAAAGGCCTGTCCGGCTCAACCTTCTATCTCTGTTGACATCTGTGTGCATGCATTCATGGATGTAGCTGCTCAGCTTGTGTCCGAATGCCCCTGTGAGTCCAGTGAGGCTCCCAGTAGTGGGATGTCCTCGGAGGCCTTGAGGTTTCTCATATTCTGGAGGTGTGTGGCCAAAGGAATGGACACAGTTTCCCAGGAGAGAGCAGGCACGGTCCTTTGCTATGGCTCCAGAGGACCCAGCCTAGAGGCTGTGTTTGCCAGGGCTGTGGGGACAGATGTCTGAAAAAGCAAACTTGGCTCAGCTAGGGGCCAATGTAATGGCAGGCCTGATCTCTAGTCCGTGAGGGGAGATCCTCTGGAAATCAAAGTAGGGCAAGTGGGAGGCAGTCACTCAGGATTTTGTCTCTGGGTGTTGCGTTTACAGTGTCCGGTCAGGGTAGGGGTTGTCTCAGAGGCCGAGGAAGAGACTTCCTCTCGGGGGATTGTCCAAGCTCCCAAGTGTTTGTGTTCATTCTGTGGGAATGAAGAGTACTGTTTTCTGCCACAGGGGACACCCCAGGAGAGGGACTCTAGAGCACAGCACTGGGTTCCCTCAACTGGAATACACACCATCCAGTTAGTCCTGGGTGTCTATGGGCATGGCAAGCCACATATGCGGGCTCTTGGTCCAGTCACTGAGAGGCGTTACTTGAATAAGGTACTCACGCTGAGGTTCACAATGTGTGTTTGTGGCCACGGCGGCCCTCACACTTGGGCGTGGCCTCATGGGCCATGCCGTTTTCTCCTACACTGGAGGTTTGACTCACTGCCAGCACCAAGGTTTCTTGCTATGGGGAAGGAGGGGTTCTGACTTGTGCATCAGGTTCCCCCCTGTGCAGGGATTGGAGATAAGGTCTAGGTTTTGATGACTGAAAACCCAGGATGGGAATGGATGGAGGCCTAAGGCAGTGGCGGGTCCAATGTGCTGGGTGTGCAGCCAGCTCTGTCGGTGTCTGTTGGAAGGTCTGGGCTCAGGCTATTTGCGACAGAGCATCACTGTTTAAGGTAGCCTATGCAATTGGGTGTTGCCGAGGGCCAAGCAGTTTGATCCTCATTTGGGGTTTCTGTGCAGCGCCATAGACAAGGTTTTTCTCCTGGGAGGCAGACACAGTGTTTCATTGTGGCCCCAGAATTCCCAGTAGGGAGGGTTTGTGGGCCAGGAGTGTGAGGACGGAAGTCTGAAAACACAAGCTAGTGTGAGGATTGGAGCCAAGGGCAGAGCAGGCCCACTCTGCAGAGGCTGAATCAAAATCTCTTGCATCTGAAGTCAGGCTGAGGATCAGACGTTGGCTGAGGCTGGAGTATGTGTCCATGATGGCACCTTAATGAAGTGGGGGCCTCATGAGGCCAAGGAAGTTTTCCCACGCTGAGTTTGGAGGTTGCCCCAAACCACAAGGTTTCCTTCTGCGGGACATTCGAGTCCTGTTGCATGGCTCCAGGACATACCATATGGAAGGACTGGAGAGCAGGGTTCGAAGGATGGATCCCTGTACTGCATGCCTCGCATTCCCATTGGCTATTAGCGACAAGATATGTTTGATCTGCTGCCTCTGGAACACGCGACCCAGCGGGCTGAGTTGAAATGGCCTCTCCTGAGGATGCGTCATAATGTGCGTTTGGGTCCATGGAGACCTTGGAATGTGCTGGTTGTTCAGTGGCCCTGCGGAACTCTCCTACCTGAAGTGTTTGATACATCCCAGTAAGAAGGCTGCCCATGTGGAGATGAGAGATGTTTGGTTTGGTGCCTCTGAAAAGCCCCATGTGCTGGTCTACGGAAACAGTCCTCTGAGAACGGAAACATGGAAACCAAAGCTAAGGTTCAGATTAGGTCCTGGGCCCTGTCCATTTCAACCTTCTGTCTCTGGGGACACTGTGTGAGAGTCTAAGTGGAGATAGTTGCTCCGCTGGTGTCAGAAAACCCCTCTTAGTCCAGGGTGGCCTATACTATTGATGGCCTCAGGGACCTTGGAGCTTTTCCCTAACCTGTAGTGTTGTGGTCAATGGATTGGGCACACTTTCCTTGGAGAGGGCAGGCACAATCTTTCGCTGTTTGGTCCAGAGGCCCTAGCTTGGATGTTGTGTGGGTCTAGGCTGTGGGCACAGAAGTCTGAATACACAAACTCAGCTTATGAGTGGCGCCTAGGGTATGGCAGGCCGGATGTACAGCCCGAGAGGGAGCTCCTGGGCCTCTGAAACAAGGGCGAGTGGGAGGCGTTCCTTCAGGCTTTTGTCTCTGGATGTTGTGTCCGGGATAGCCGTGGATTGGAGCGGTGGCCTCAGGTACTGTGGACGAGTATCCCTCTCTGGGGATTTGTCCCAGCTCCCAAGAGTTTGGGGTCATTTTGTGGGAAGGGTGGAGTCGTGTTGTCTGGCTCATGGGTCTCTCCAAGAAAGGGATTGCAGAGTAGAGCTCCAGGTACGGGCGGGGCGACTGGAAAATTCAAACCGTGGTGAGGATTGGGTGCATAGGGGCTTGGCAAGCCCCATATGTGGGCTCTTGGTCCAGGCCCTGACAGGCCTTTCTTTGACATGGGGCTCATGCTGAGGGTCACAGTGAAATTTGTGCCCAAGCAGCACTCAAGTTTGGGCGTGGCTTCAGGGCCCACGAAGGTTTCTCCCACCCTGATGGTGTGACTCCATGCCAAGAGCAAGCTTGACAGCCATGGGGAAGGAGGAGTTCTGTTTTGTGCTTGCTATACCCAGCTGTGTGGAGAATTGATATAATGTCTAGGTTCAGATATTTGAAAACCAAGGTTAGGATGAGGTGACGGCATAAGACCATGGCGTGTCCGAAGTGCTGGGTGTGCGGCCAGCTGTCTCCTTGTCTGTCTGGACGTCTGCCTTCAGGCTGTGTCAGGCAGAGCATGAGTGCCCAGAGCAGCCTATCGAGTTCGGGTACCGTCGAGGACCGAGCAGGTTGATCCTCATCTGGGTTTTCTGGAGAGCCCCACAGGGAAACGTTTTTCTTCCGTTGGGCAGACACTGGGCTGGGTTTTGGTTCTGGAGTTCCTAGTCCAGAGGGCTTGTTTGCCAGGAGTGTGAGGAAGGAAGTCTGAAAACACAAGCTAGCGTGAGGTTTGGGACCGAGGGCACGGCAGGCCCACTCTGCAGAGGCTGAATCGAGATCTCCTGCACTGAGGTCATGTCAACTATGAGACGTGCCTCAGGCTAGAGTTCTTGTCCAGCATGGCCTCTTCCTGAAGGGTGTGGGGGCTTCATGAGGCCAGAAAGTTTTGCCTACGATGGGATTTGTGAACTGCTCCAAAACTGAAGGTTACCTTCTGCACGACAGTCGAGTCCTATTGGATGGTTCCAAGAGGCCCCATATGGAAAGACTCGAGAGCAGGTGTCTAAGCATGGATGCCTGGGAACGCCACCTCATATTCCCACTCTTTAGTCAGGACAAGGCAGGCTCAATCTGCGGGCTCCTGGGTGAGCTACCCAGAGGGGAGAGTTGAAATGGACTCTCCTGAAGATGAGTCCTACTGTGGCTTGGTGGCCTGGGAGACCTTGGAATGTGGAGGTGGCTCAGGGACTCTGCAGGATTCTCCAACATGAGGTGTTTGACACGGCTCCAACAAGGAAACTTCCCATGTGGAGACGAGAGGAGTTCTGTTCCGTGCCTCAGGAAAGCCCCATACCCTGTTCTTCGAACCAAAGCCTCTGAGGAGTGACACCTGGACACCAAAGCAAGAGTTGAGACTACGGCCTAAAGGCCTGTCCGGCTCAACCTTCTATCTCTGTTGACATCTGTGTGCATGCATTCATGGATGTAGCTGCTCAGCTTGTGTCCGAATGCCCCTGTGAGTCCAGTGAGGCTCCCAGTAGTGGGATGTCCTCGGAGGCCTTGAGGTTTCTCATATTCTGGAGGTGTGTGGCCAAAGGAATGGACACAGTTTCCCAGGAGAGAGCAGGCACGGTCCTGTGGTATGGCTCCAGAGGACCCAGCCTAGAGGCTGTGTTTGCCAGGGCTGTGGGGACAGATGTCTGAAAAAGCAAACTTGGCTCAGCTAGGGGCCAATGTAATGGCAGGCCTGATCTCTAGTCCGTGAGGGGAGATCCTCTGGAAATCAAAGTAGGGCAAGTGGGAGGCAGTCACTCAGGATTTTGTCTCTGGGTGTTGCGTTTACAGTGTCCGGTCAGGGTAGGGGTTGTCTCAGAGGCCGAGGAAGAGCCTTCCTCTCGGGGGATTGTCCAAGCTCCCAAGTGTTTGTGTTCATTCTGTGGGAATGAAGAGTACTGTTATCTGCCACAGGGGACCCCCCAAAAGAGGGACTCTAGAGCACAGCAGTGGGTTCCCTGAACTGGAATACACACCATCTAGTTAGTCCTGGGTGCCTATTGGCATGGCAAGCCACATATGCGGGCTCTTTGTCCAGTCACTGAGAGGCGCTACTTGAATAAGGTACTCACGCTGAGGGTCACAATGTGTGTTTGTGCCCAAGGCGGCCCTCACACTTGGGCGTGGCCTCATCGGCCATGCCGTTTTCTCCTACACTGGAGGTTTGGCTCACTGCCAGCAGCAACGTTTCTTGCCATGGGGAAGGAGGGGTTCTGACTTGTGCATCAGGTTCCCCCCTGTGCAGGGATTGGAGATAAGGTCTAGGTTCCGATGACTGAAAACCCAGGTTGGGAATGGATGTTGGCCTAAGGCAGTGGCGGGGCCAATGTGCTGGGTGTGCAGCCAGCTGTGTCGGTGTCTGTTTGAAGGTCTGGGCTCAGGCTATTTGTGACAGAGCATCACTGTTTAAGGTAGCCTATGCAATTGGGGTGTTGCCGAGAGCCAAGCAGTTTGATCCTCATTTGGGGTTTCTGGGCAGCGCCATAGACAATGTTTTTCTTTTGGGAGGCAGGCACAGTGCTTCATTGTGGCCCCAGAATTCCCAGTAGGGAGGGTTTGTGGGCCAGGAGTGTGAGGACGGAAGTCTGAAAACACAGGCTAATGTGAGGATTGGAGCCAAGGGCAGAGCAGGCCCACTCTGCAGAGGCTGAATCAAAATCTCCTGCATCTGAAGTCAGGCTGAGGATCAGACGTTGGCTGAGGCTGCAGTATGTGTCCATGATGGCACCTTCATGAAGTGGGGGCCTCATGAGGCCAAGGAAGTTTTCCCACGCTGAGTTTGGAGGTTGCCCCAAACCACAAGGTTTCCTTCTGCGGGACATTCGAGTCCTGTTGCATGGCTCCAGGACATACCATATGGAAGGACTGGAGAGCAGGGTTCGAAAGATGGATCCCTGTACAGCATGCCTCGCATTCCCATTGGCTATTAGCGACAAGATATGTTTGATCTGCTGCCTCTGGAACACGCGACCCAGGGGGCTGAGTTGAAATGGCCTCTCCTGAGGATGCGTCATAATGTGCGTTTGGGTCCATGGAGACCTTGGAATGTGCTGGTTGTTCAGTGGCCCTGCGTAACTCTCCTACCTGAAGTGTTTGATACATCCCAGTAAGAAAGCTGCCCGTGTGGAGATGAGAGATGTTTGGTTTGGTGCCTCAGAAAAGCCCCATGTGCTGGTCCACGAAAACAGTCCTCTGAGAACGGAAACATGGAAACCAAAGCTAAGGTTCAGATTAGGGCCTGGGGGCCTGTCCATTTCAACCTTCTGTCTCTGGGGACACTGTCTGAGAGTCTAAGTGGAGATAGTTGCTCCGCTGGTGTCAGAGAGCCCCTCTTAGTCCAGGGTGGCCTATACTATTGATGGCCTCAGGGAACTTGGAGCTTTTCCCTAACCTGTAGGGTTGTGGTCAATGGATTGGGCACACTTTCCTTGTAGAGGGCAGGCACAATCTTTCGCTGTTTGGTCCAGAGGCCCTAGCCTGGATGTTGTGTAGGTCCAGGCTGTGGGCACAGAAGTCTGAATACACAAACTCAGCTTATGAGTCGCGCCGAGGGTATGGCCGGCCGGATGTACAGCCCGAGAGGGAGCTCCTGGGCCTCTGAAACAAGGGCGAGTGGGAGGCGTTCCTTCAGGCTTTTGTCTCTGGATGTTGTGTCCGGGATAGCCGTGGATTGGAGCGGTGGCCTCAGGTACTGTGGACGAGTATCCCTCTCTGGGGATTTGTCCCAGCTCCCAAGAGTTTGGGGTCATTTTGTGGGAAGGGTGGAGTCGTGTTGTCTGGCTCATGGGTCTCTCCAAGAAAGGGTTCCAGAGCAGAGCTCCAGGTACGGGCGGGGCGACTGGAAAATTCAAACCGTGGTGAGGATTGGGTGCATAGGGGCTTGGCAAGCCCCATATGTGGGCTCTTGGTCCAGGCCCTGACCGGCCTTTCTTTGACATGGGGCTCATGCTGAGGGTCACAGTGTGAATTTGTGCCCAAGCAGCACTCAAGTTTGGGCGTGGCATCAGGGGCCATGAAGGTTTCTCCCACCCTGAAGGTGTGACTGCATGCCAAGAGCAAGCTTGACAGCCATGGGGAAGGAGGAGTTCTGTTTTGTGCTTGCTATACCCAGCTGTGTGGAGAATTGATATAATGTCTAGGTTCAGATATCTGAAAACCAAGGTTAGGATGAGGTGACGGCATAAGACCATGGCGTGTCCGAAGTGCTGGGTGTGCGGCCAGCTGTCTCCTTGTCTGTCTGGACGTCTGCCTTCAGGCTGTGTCAGGCAGAGCATGAGTGCCCAGAGCAGCCTATCCAGTTCGGGTACCGTCGAGGCCCGAGCAGGTTGATCCTCATCTGGGTTTTCTGGAGAGCCCCACAGGGAAACGTTTTTCTTCCGTTGGGCAGACACTGGGCTGGGTTTTGGTTCCAGAGTTCCTAGTCCGGAGGGCTTGTTTGCCAGGAGTGTGAGGAAGGAAGTCTGAAAACACAAGCTAGCGTGAGGTTTGGGACCGAGGGCACGGCAGGCCCACTCTGCAGAGGCTGAATCGAGATCTCCTGCACTGAGGTCATGTCAACTCTGAGACGTGCCTCCGGCTAGAGTTTTTGTCGAGCATGGCCTCTTCCTGAAGGGTGTGGGGGCTCCATGAGGCCAGAAAGTTTTGCCTACGATGGGATTTGTGAACTGCTCCAAAACTGAAGGTTACCTTCTGCACGACAGTCGAGTCCTATTGGATGGTTCCAAGAGGCCCCATATGGAAAGACTCGAGAGCAGGTGTCTAAGCATGGATGCCTGGGAACGCCACCTCATATTCCCACTCTTTAGTCAGGACAAGGCAGGCTCAATCTGCGGGCTCCTGGGTGAGCTACCCAGAGGGGAGAGTTGAAATGGACTCTCCTGAAGATGAGTCCTACTGTGGCGTGGTGGCCTGGGAGACCTTGGAATGTGGAGGTGGCTCAGGGACTCTGCAGGATTCTCCAACATGAGGTGTTTGACACGGCACCAACAAGGAAACTTCCCATGTGGAGATGAGAGGAGTTCTGTTCCGTGCCTCAGGAAAGCCCCATACCCTGTTCTTCGAACCAAAGCCTCTGAGGAGTGACACCTGGACACCAAAGCAAGAGTTGAGACTACGGCCTAAAGGCCTGTCCGGCTCAACCTTCTATCTCTGTTGACATCTGTGTGCATGCATTCATGGATGTAGCTGCTCAGCTTGTGTCCGAATGCCCCTGTGAGTCCAGTGAGGCTCCCAGTAGTGGGATGTCCTCGGAGGCCTTGAGGTTTCTCATATTCTGGAGGTGTGTGGCCAAAGGAATGGACACAGTTTCCCAGGAGAGAGCAGGCACGGTCCTGTGGTATGGCTCCAGAGGACCCAGCCTAGAGGCTGTGTTTGCCAGGGCTGTGGGGACAGATGTCTGAAAAAGCAAACTTGGCTCAGCTAGGGGCCAATGTAATGGCAGGCCTGATCTCTAGTCCGTGAGGGGAGATCCTCTGGAAATCAAAGTAGGGCAAGTGGGAGGCAGTCACTCAGGATTTTGTCTCTGGGTGTTGCGTTTACAGTGTCCGGTCAGGGTAGGGGTTGTCTCAGAGGCCGAGGAAGAGCCTTCCTCTCGGGGGATTGTCCAAGCTCCCAAGTGTTTGTGTTCATTCTGTGGGAATGAAGAGTACTGTTTTCTGCCACAGGGGACCCCCCAAAAGAGGGACTCTAGAGCACAGCAGTGGGTTCCCTGAACTGGAATACACACCATCCAGTTAGTCCTGGGTGCCTATGGGCATGGCAAGCCACATATGCGGGCTCTTGGTCCAGTCACTGAGAGGCGTTACTTGAATAAGGTACTCACGCTGAGGGTCACAATGTGTGTTTGTCGCCAAGGCGGCCCTCACACTTGGGCGTGGCCTCATGGGCCATGCCGTTTTCTCCTACACTGGAGGTTTGACTCACTGCCAGCACCAAGGTTTCTTGCCATGGGGAAGGAGGGGTTCTGACTTGTGCATCAGGTTCCCCCCTGTGCAGGGATTGGAGATAAGGTCTAGGTTCCGATAACTGAAAACCCAGGTTCGGAATGGATGGTGGCCTAAGGCAGTGGCGGGTCCAATGTGCTGGGTGTGCAGCCAGCTCTGTCGGAGTCTGTTGGAAGGTCTGGGCTCAGGCTATTTGCGACAGAGCATCAGTGTTTAAGGTAGCCTATGCAATTGGGGTGTTGCCGAGGGCCAAGCAGTTTGATCCTCATTTGGGGTTTCTCTGCAGCGCCATAGACAAGGTTTTTCTCCTGGGAGGCAGGCACAGTGTTTCATTGGGGCCCCAGAATTCCCAGTAGGGAGGGTTTGTGGGCCAGGGGTGTGAGGACGGAAGTCTGAAAACACAAGCTAGTGTGAGGATTGGTGCCAAGGGCAGAGCAGGCCCACTCTGCAGAGGCTGAATCAAAATCTCCTGCATCTGAAGTCAGGCTGAAGATCAGACGTTGGCTGAGGCTGGAGTATGTGTCCATGATGGCACCTTAATGAAGTGGGGGCCTCATGAGGCCAAGGAAGTTTTCCCACGCTGAGTTTGGAGGTTGCCCCAAACCACAAGGTTTCCTTCTGCGGGACATTCGAGTCCTGTTGCATGGCTCCAGGACATACCATATGGAAGGACTGGAGAGCAGGGTTCGAAGGATGGATCCCTGTACTGCATGCCTCGCATTCCCATTGGCTATTAGCGACAAGATATGTTTGATCTGCTGCCTCTGGAACACGCGACCCAGCGGGCTGAGTTGAAATGGCCTCTCCTGAGGATGCGTCATAATGTGCGTTTGGGTCCATGGAGACCTTGGAATGTGCTGGTTGTTCAGTGGCCCTGCGGAACTCTCCTACCTGAAGTGTTTGATACATCCCAGTAAGAAGGCTGCCCATGTGGAGATGAGAGATGTTTGGTTTGGTGCCTCTGAAAAGCCCCATGTGCTGGTCTACGAAAACAGTCCTCTGAGAACGGAAACATGGAAACCAAAGCTAAGGTTCAGATTAGGGCCTGGGGGCCTGTCCATTTCAACCTTCTGTCTCTGGGGACACTGTGTGAGAGTCTAAGTGGAGATAGTTGCTCCGCTGATGTCAGAGAACCCCTCTTAGTCCAGGGTGGCCTATACTATTGATGGCCTCAGGGACCTTGGAGCTTTTCCCTAACCTGTAGGGTTGTGGTCAATGGATTGGGCACAATTTCCTTGGAGAGGGCAGTCACAATCTTTCGCTGTTTGGTCCAGAGGCCCTAGCTTGGATGTTGTGTGGGTCTAGGCTGTGGGCACAGAAGTCTGAATACACAAACTCAGCTTATGAGTGGCGCCTAGGGTATGGCAGGCCGGATGTACAGCCCGAGAGGGAGCTCCTGGGCCTCTGAATCAAGGGCGAGTGGGAGGCGTTCCTTCAGGCTTTTGTCTCTGGATGTTGTGTCCGGGATAGCCGTGGATTGGAGCGGTGGCCTCAGGTACTGTGGACGAGTATCCCTCTCTGGGGATTTGTCCCAGCTCCCAAGAGTTTGGGGTCATTTTGTGGGAAGGGTGGAGTCGTGTTGTCTGGCTCATGGGTCTCTCCAAGAAAGGGATTGCAGAGTAGAGCTCCAGGTACGGGCGGGGCGACTGGAAAATTCAAACCGTGGTGAGGATTGGGTGCATAGGGGCTTGGCAAGCCCCATATGTGGGCTCTTGGTCCAGGCCCTGACAGGCCTTTCTTTGACATGGGGCTCATGCTGAGGGTCACAGTGAAATTTGTGCCCAAGCAGCACTCAAGTTTGGGCGTGGCTTCAGGGGCCACGAAGGTTTCTCCCACCCTGAAGGTGTGACTCCATGCCAAGAGCAAGCTTGACAGCCATGGGGAAGGAGGAGTTCTGTTTTGTGCTTGCTATACCCAGCTGTGTGGAGAATTGATATAATGTCTAGGTTCAGATATCTGAAAACCAAGGTTAGGAAGAGGTGACGGCATAAGACCATGGCGTGTCCGAAGTGCTGGGTGTGCGGCCAGCTGTCTCCTTGTCTTTCTGGACGTCTGCCTTCAGGCTGTGTCAGGCAGAGCATGAGTGCCCAGAGCAGCCTATCGAGTTCGGGTACCGTCGAGGACCGAGCAGGTTGATCCTCATCTGGGTTTTCTGGAGAGCCCCACAGGGAAACGTTTTTCTTCCGTTGGGCAGACACTGGGCTGGGTTTTGGTTCTGGAGTTCCTAGTCCAGAGGGCTTGTTTGCCAGGAGTGTGAGGAAGGAAGTCTGAAAACACAAGCTAGCGTGAGGTTTGGGACCGAGGGCACGGCAGGCCCACTCTGCAGAGGCTGAATCGAGATCTCCTGCACTGAGGTCATGTCAACTATGAGACGTGCCTCAGGCTAGAATTCTTGTCCAGCATGGCCTGTTCCTGAAGCGTGTGGGGGCTTCATGAGGCCAGAAAGTTTTGCCTACGATGGGATTTGTGAACTGCTCCAAAACTGAAGGTTACCTTCTGCACGACAGTCGAGTCCTATTGGATGGTTCCAAGAGGCCCCATATGGAAAGACTCGAGAGCAGGTGTCTAAGCATGGATGCCTGGGAACGCCACCTCATATACCCACTCTTTAGTCAGGACAAGGCAGGCTCAATCTGCGGGCTCCTGGGTGAGCTACCCAGAGGGGAGAGTTGAAATGGACTCTCCTGAAGATGAGTCCTACTGTGGCTTGGTGGCCTGGGAGACCTTGGAATGTAGAGGTGGCTCAGGGACTCTGCGGGATTCTCCAACATGAGGTGTTTGACACGGCTCCAACAAGGAAACTTCCCATGTGGAGACGAGAGGAGTTCTGTTCCGTGCCTCAGGAAAGCCCCATACCCAGTTCTTCGAACCAAAGCCTCTGAGGAGTGACACCTGGAAACCAAAGCAAGAGTTGAGACTACGGGCTAAAGGCCTGTCCGGCTCAACCTTCTATCTCTGTTGACATCTGTGTGCATGCATTCATGGATGTAGCTGCTCAGCTTGTGTCCGAATGCCCCTGTGAGTCCAGTGAGGCTCCCAGTAGTGGGATGTCCTCGGAGGCCTTGAGGTTTCTCATATTCTGGAGGTGTGTGGCCAAAGGAATGGACACAGTTTCCCAGGAGAGAGCAGGCACGGTCCTGTGGTATGGCTCCAGAGGACCCAGCCTAGAGGCTGTGTTTGCCAGGGCTGTGGGGACAGATGTCTGAAAAAGCAAACTTGGCTCAGCTAGGGGCCAATGTAATGGCAGGCCTGATCTCTAGTCCGTGAGGGGAGATCCTCTGGAAATCAAAGTAGGGCAAGTGGGAGGCAGTCACTCAGGATTTTGTCTCTGGGTGTTGCGTTTACAGTGTCCGGTCAGGGTAGGGGTTGTCTCAGAGGCCGAGGAAGAGCCTTCCTCTCGGGGGATTGTCCAAGCTCCCAAGTGTTTGTGTTCATTCTGTGGGAATGAAGAGTACTGTTTTCTGCCACAGGGGACCCCCCAGGAGAGGGACTCTAGAGCACAGCAGTGGGTTCCCTCAACTGGAATACACACCATCTAGTTAGTCCTGGGTGCCTATGTGCATGGCAATCCACATATGCGGGCTCTTGGTCCAGTCACTGAGAGGCGCTACTTGAATAAGGTACTCACGCTGAGGGTCACAATGTGTGTTTGTGCCCAAGGCGGCCCTCACGCTTGGGCGTGGCCTCATGGGCCATGCCGTTTTCTCCTACACTGGAGGTTGTAGCAAGGTTTCTTGCCAGGGGGAAGGAGAGGTTCTGACTTGAGCATCAGGTTCCCCCCAGTGCAGGGATTGGAGATAAGGTCTAGGTTCCGATGACTGAAAACCCAGGATGGGAATGGATGGTGGCCTAAGGCAGTGGCGGGTCCAATGTGCTGGGTGTGCAGCCAGCTGTGTCGGTGTCTGTTGGAAGGTCTGGGCTCAGGCTATTTGCGACAGAGCATCACTGTTTAAGGTAGCCTATGCAATTGGGGTGTTGCCGAGGGCCAAGCTGTTTGATCCTCATTTGGGGTTTCTGGGCAGCGCCATAGACAATGTTTTTCTCCTGGGAGGCAGGCACAGTGCTTCATTGTGGCCCCAGAATTCCCAGTAGGGAGGGTTTGTGGGCCAGGAGTGTGAGGACGGAAGTCTGAAAACACAAGCTAGTGTGAGGATTGGAGCCAAGGGCAGAGCAGGCCCATTCTGCAGAGGCTGAATCAAAATCTCCTGCATCTGAAGTCAGGCTGAGGATCAGACGTTGGCTGAGGCTGCAGTATGTGTCCATGATGGCACCTTCATGAAGTGGGGGCCTCATGAGGCCAAGGAAGTTTTCCCACGCTGAGTTTGGAGGTTGCCCCAAACCACAAGTTTTCCTTCTGCGGGACATTCGAGTCCTGTTGCATGGCTCCAGGACATACCATATGGAAGGACTGGAGAGCAGGGTTCGAAGGATGGATCCCTGTACAGCATGCCTCGCATTCCCATTGGCTATTAGCGACAAGATATGTTTGATCTGCTGCCTCTGGAACACGCGACCCAGGGGGCTGAGTTGAAATGGCCTCTCCTGAGGATGCGTCATAATGTGCGTTTGGGTCCATGGAGACCTTGGAATGTGCTGGTTGTTCAGTGGCCCTGCGTAACTCTCCTACCTGAAGTGTTTGATACATCCCAGTAAGAAAGCTGCCCGTGTGGAGATGAGAGATGTTTGGTTTGGTGCCTCAGAAAAGCCCCATGTGCTGGTCTACGAAAACAGTCCTCTGAGAACGGAAACATGGAAACCAAAGCTAAGGTTCAGATTAGGGCCTGGGGGCCTGTCCATTTCAACCTTCTGTCTCTGGGGACACTGTCTGAGAGTCTAAGTGGAGATAGTTGCTCCGCTAGTGTCAGAGAGCCTCTCTTAGTCCAGGGGGGCCTACACTATGATGGCCTCAGGGGCCTTGGAGCTTTTCCCTAACCTGGAGGGTTGTCGTCAATGGATTGGGCACACTTTCCTTGGAGAGGGCAGGCACAATCTTTTGCTGTGGCCCTAGAGGCCTTAGCCTGGAGGTGTGTGGGTCCAGGCTGACGGCACAGAAGTCTGAATACACAAACTCAGCTTATGAGTGGCGCCTAGGGTATGGCAGGCCGGAGGTACAGCCCGAGAGGGAGCTCCTGGGCCTCTGAAACAAGAGCGAGTGGGAGGCGTTCCAACAGGCTTTTGTCTCTGGATGTTGTGTCCGGGATAGCCTTGGATTTGAGGGGTGGCCTCAGGGACAGTGGACGAGTATCCCTCTCTGGGGATTTGTCCCAGCTCCCAAGATTGGGGTCATTTTGTGGGAAGGGTGGAGTCGTGTTGTCTGGCTCATGGGTCTCTCCAAGAAAGGGATTCCAGAGCAGAGCCCCAGGTACGGGCATGGCGACTGGAAAATTCAAAACGTGGTGAGGATTGGGTGCATAGGGGCTTGGCAAGCCACATATGCGCGCTCTTTGTCCAAGCCCTGAGAGGCCTTTCTTTGACATGGGGCTCATGCTGAGGGTCACATTGTGAATTTGTTCCCAATCAGCACTCACGTTTTGCGTGGCATCAGGGGCCATGAAGGTTTCTCCCACCCTGAAGGTGTGACTCCATGCCAAGAGCAAGCTTGACAGCCATGGGGAAGCAGGACTTCTGTTTTTTGCTTGCGATAGCCAGCTGTGTGGAGAATTGATATGATGTCTAGGTTCAGATATCTGAAAACCAAGGTTAGGAAGAGGTGACGGCATAAGACCATGGCGTGTCCGAAGTGCTGGGTGTGCGGCCAGCTGTCTCCTTGTCTGTCTGGACGTCTGGCTTCAGGCTGTGTCAGACAGAGCATGAGTGCCCAGAGCAGCCTATCCAGTTCGGGTACCGTCGAGGCCCGAGCAGGTTGATCCTCATCTGGGTTTTCTGTAGAGCCCCACAGGGAAACGTTTTTCTTCCGTTGGGCAGACACTGGGCTGGGTTTTGGTTCTGGAGTTCCTAGTCCGGAGGGCTTGTTTGCCAGGAGTGTGAGGAAGGAAGTCTGAAAACACAAGCTAGCGTGAGGTTTGGGAACGAGGGCACGGCAGGCCCACTCTGCAGAGGCTGAATTGAGATCTCCTGCACTGAGGTCATGTCAACTATGAGACGTGCCTCAGGCTAGAGTTTTTGTCCAGCATGGCCTCTTCCTGAAGGGTGTGGGGGCTTCATGAAGCCAGGGAGGTTTGCCTACGATGGGATTTGTGAACTACTCCAAACCTCAAGATTTCCTTCTTCTCGACAGTCGAGTCCTATTGGATGGTTCCAGGAGGCCCCATACGGAAAGACTCGAGAGCAGGTGTCAAAGCATGGATGCCTGGGAACGCCACCTCATATTCCCACTGTTTAGTCAGGACAAGTCAGGCTCAATCTGCAGGCTCCTGGGTGAGCTACCTAGAGGGGAGAGTTGAAATGGACTCTCCTGAAGATGAGTTCTACTGTGGCTTGGTGGCCTGGGAGACCTTGGAATGTGGAGGTGGCTCGGGGACTCTGCAGGGTTTTCCAAACTGAGGCGTTTGACACAGCTCCAACAAGGAAGCTTCCCATGTGGAGACGAGAGGAGTTCTGTTCAGTGCCTCAGGAAAGCCCCATATCCTGTTCTTCGAACCAAAGCCTCTGAGGAGTAAAACCTGGAACCCAAAGCAAGAGTTGAGATTAGGGCCTAAGGGCCTGTCCGGCTCAACCTTCTATCTCTGTTGACATCTGTGTGCATGCCTTCGTGGAGGTAGCTGCTCAGCTTGTGTCCGAATGCCCCTGTGTGTCCAGGGAGGCTCCCAGTAGTGGGATGTCCTCGGGGGCCTTGAGGTTTCTCATATTCTGGAGGTGTGTGGCCAAAGGAATGCACACAGTTTCCCAGGAGAGAGCAGGCACAGTCCTGTGGTATGGCTCCAGAGGACCCAGCCTAGAGGCTGTGTTTGCCAGGGCTCTGGGGACTGATGTCTGAAAGAGAAAACTTGGCTCAGGTAGGGGCCAAGGTAATGGCAGGCCTGATCTCCAGTCCGTGAGGGGAGATCCTCTGGATATCAAAGGAGGGCAAGTGGGAGGCAGTCGCTCAGGCTTTTGTCTCTGGGTGTTGCGTTCACAGTGTCCGGTCAGGGTAGGGGTTGCCTCAGGGTCCGAGGAAGAGCCTTCCTCTCAGGGGATTGTCCAAGCTCCCAAGTGTTTGGGTTCATTCTGTGGGAAGTGAAGAGTACTGTTTTCTGCCACAAAGGACCTCCCAAAAGAGGGACTCTAGAGCACAGCAGTGGGTTCCCTCAACTGGAATACACACCATCTAGTTAGTCCTGGGTGACTATGTGCCTGGCAAGGACTAAATGAAGGATCTTCGTCCCGAACCTGACAGGCCTTTCTTTGTCATGGGGCTCATGCTAGGGTCACAGTGTGAATTTGTGCCCAAGCAGCACTCATGTTTGGGCGTGGCATCAGGGGCCATGAAGGGTTCCCCACGTGAAGGTGTGACTCCATGCGAAGAACAAGCATTACAGCCATGTGGAAGGCAGAGTTCTGATTGTGATTCCGATACTCAAATTCAGCTTTCTTTGGGGACATCGGTATGACAGGTCCAATCTACAAACCATGAGAAGAACTCATGAAGATTTGAATATAGAGTGAGTCTGAGGCACTTGCTCAGGCATTTGTCTCTGGAATTTGTATCAGCGATCTCCGTGGAATGTCGGGGATGCCTCATGGGCCATGGACGAATCTTCCTCTCTGAGGATTTGGCCCTATTCCCAATTACTTTTCGTCAATCTGTGGGATGGGAGGTCTCCTTTCAGGTTTGTTACCTCAGGTGTCCCACCAAAAGAGGAATTCCAAAGCAAAGCCGTGGGGAAGACTGAAGGGACAACCCGAACTATGGTTAAAAATTGGGGCCTACGGGCATGGCAAGGACAATATGCTATCTCTTCATCCAGCCACTGAGTGGCCTTACTTGAGGACTGGGCTCAGCCTGAGCGTCACAATGTGTGTTTGTGACCAATGTGGCCCGCAAGCATGGGCGAGGCCTCATGGGCCACACTGGTTTCAACTACACTGAACGTTGGACAACATGCCAACCACAAGGTTTCTTGCCATGGGGAAGGAGTCCTATTTCTGCATCATCTTCAACCCTGGGCAGTGATTGGAGATAAGGTCTAGGTTCTGAAACCTGAAAACTGAGGTTGGGAAGAGATGACGACCTAAGGCCATGGCGGCTCGATGTGCTCAGTGTGCGGACAGCTGTCTGGGAGGGGCCAGGGGGTCCAGGATCAGGCTGTGTCAGAAAGGGCATTAGTGGCCTGGTCAGCCTATGTATTTGGGGTACAGCCAAGGTCTGTGCAGGTTGATCCTCATTTGGGATGACTGGGTAGCCCCAGAGGACAATGTTTTTCTTCTGGAGGGCCGGCAGAGTGCTGCATTGTAGTTCTGGATTGCCAAACTGGAGGGCTTGTGGGCCAATAGTCTGACGACAAAAGTCTGAGAACACAAGCTAGGCTTAGGTTTCTGGGTGAGGCCATGGCAGGCACAATCTACAGACCTGAATCAAGATCTCGTGCATCTGAAGTCAGGGCGAGGATCAGACGATCGCTCAGGTAGGAGTTTCTGTCCCTGATGGCCCGTTCATAAATGGGGGGTCATCACGAGGCCATGGGGCTTTCCAACGATGGGAGTTGTGAGAAGCTCCAAACTGCAGAGAGTCTTCTGCAGGACAATTGAGACCTGTTGTTTGGCTCCAGGCCAATGATTCTGAGCAGGGTTCTAAAAATGGATGGCTGGGTAGCCCTCCTCGCATTCCAATTGTCTCCTAGCAACAAGACAGGTTAGAGCTCCTGGATGTGTGGGGAGAAACCGAGGATGCTGAGTTGAAATGGACACCCCTGGGGATGGGTCCTAACGTGCTTTTGTGTCTATGGAGACCTTGGAATGAAGCGGTGGCACTGGGGCCCTAAAGGGTTCTCCTAAACAGAGGCTTTGACACAGCTCCAACGTGCAAGTTTCCCATGTGTAGATGAGATGTTTTCTGATGGGTGAGTCAAGAAACAGCTATATGCTGCTTTTGAAATCCAGGCCTCTGAGGAGAGATGCCTGGACACCAAAGCAATGGATCTGATTAGTGCCTAGGGGCCTGTTCTTTTCTTTTTACCTCTGGGGACATCTGCTATGGGTCTGAGTGCAGGTAGGTGCTCACTTGGGCTCAGATTGCCCCTGTTTTTCCTGGGAAGCCACCACTATTGAGATGGATCAGGGACATTGGAGGTTTATCCTATTAGAAGGGTTGTGGCCATTGGAATGGGCACACACAATTCCCTTGGAGAGGGCAAGTACAGTCCTCAGTTTTGTGTCCAGGGGCCTGAGCCTGTAGGTTGTGTAGGCCAGGGCTGTTTGGTCAGTTCTCTGAAAACACAAACTCGGCTTATGTTTCGGGTCATAGGTATGGCAGGACTGATCTACAACCATGAGGAGAACTCTTCGGGATTTGAAAGAAGGGCTAGTGTGAGGCTCCTGCTCAAGTTTTTGTCTCTGGATATCATGTCACTCATGGTCGTGTAATTTCTGGGTGACTTCATGTGAAATGGACGAGTCTTACTTTTTGGTGGTTTGGCCCCGTCCAAAGAGTTTGGGGTCATTCTTTGGGCTGGAAGAAGTCTGTTTTTTTTTTTGTTGTTGTTGTTGTTGTTTTTCTTTTTTAACCTCCGGTGTCCCACCAAATGAGGGATTGCCGAGTAGAGCCCTGGGGAGGGGCGACTGGATAATCAGAAATCTGGTTAAAAATTGGGGCCTAGGGACATGTCAAACCCATTATGACATCTGATGGTCCAGCCACTGAGAGGACTTACTAGACTACAGAACTCAAGCTGAGGGTCACAATGTTTGTGTATGCCCTCGTCGCACTCAAGAATGGGCGGGGCCTCAGGGTGAATGCTGGTTTCTTCTACTCTGAACGTTGGACAAAGTGCCAACCACAAGGGTTCTTGCCATGGGTAAAGAATAGTTCTGATTTCTACATCACACTCACCCCTGGGCAGTGATTGGATTAAGGTATCAGTTCTGAAGCCTGAAAACTGAGGAAAGGAAGAGATGATGACCTAAGGCCATGGCGGGTTTTTTGTGCTCAGTGTGCGGTCAGCTTTCTGGGTGTTAGTCAGGAGGTCCGGGCTCAGGTTGTGTTCGACAGTGCATTAGTGCCCAGGTTAGACTATATAATTTGGGTAAAGTCGAGTGCTGTGTAGGTTTACCCTCATTTAAGGTGCCTGGGCAGCTCATGAGGCAATATTTTTTTTTTCTAGAGGGCAGGCAGAGTGCCTCATTGTGGGTCCGGAATTGACAAACTTGAGGGCTTCGGAACCAGGAGTATGAGGACGGAAGTCTGAGAAGACAAGCTAGACTTGGGTTTCAGGGCGAGGGCACGGCATGTACCCCCTGCAGATCTGAAAAAATATCTCATGCATCTGAAGTCAGGGCAAGGATCAGACTTTGGCTCAGGTTGGAGAATCTGAGCATGACGGCCGCTTCTTGAAGGCAGCGGAATCTCGAGGCCATTGAGGTTTTCCCACGTTGGGAGTTGTGGTATGCTCCCTTCAAGGATTCCTTCTGCGGGACAATTAAGACTTGTTGGACAGCTCCAGGACATCCCATATGGAATGACTCCAGACCACCGTTCGCGGATGGATGCCTGGGAAGCCCGCCTCGCATTCCAATTGTCTCCTAGCAACAAGACAGTTTAGATCTGATGGCGCTGCGGGAGCAACCGGGGTGGCTGAGTTGAAATGGACTTTCCTGAGGATGGGTCCTAATGTGTTTTTGTGTCCATGAGGGCCTTGGAATGGGGCGGTGGCACCGGGACCCTGAAGTACTCTCCTAAGCTTTGGACATGGCTCCCATGCACAGGTTTCCTTGTGGAGAAGAGATGAGTTCTGATGGGTGCCTCAGGAAAACACATATGCTCGTATTGGAATCAGGCTTTTGATGACACATGCCTGTAACCCAAAGCAATGGATCCTATTATGGCCTAGGGTCCTGTCTGGTTCAATCTTCTTCTCTGGGGACAACCATCTCTGTTATGAGTATAGGTCGATTATCAGCTGGTGTCAGACAGCCCTTGTTTGTTCTGGGCGACCTACACTATTGGGATGGCCTCAGGGACTTTGGAGGTTTCTCCTAATTTGTACGATTTTGGACCATGGAATGGGTAGAATTCCCATGGATTGGTAGGCACAGTCCGAATGTGTGGCTCCAGGGGCCCAGCCTGGAGGGTGGGTGGCCCAAGACTTTGAGGACAGAAGTCTGAAAACACAAACTCAGCTTAGGTTTGGGGACGTAGGTATGGCAGGCCCGATCTACAAACCATGAGAAGAACTCTTCAGGATATGAAGAAAGTGCGAGTCTGAGGCGCTTGCTCAGGCTTTTGTCTTTGGATTTTGTATCAGCGATGGCCGTGGAATGTCGGGGAGGCCTCATGGGCCACGGACGAAATTCCTCTCTGAGGATTTGGCCCGATTCCCAATTGCTTTTCGTCAATCTGTGGGATGGGAGGACTCATTTCAGTTTTGTTACCTCAGGTGTCCCACCAGAAGAGGAATTCCAAAGCCAAGCCGTGGGGAAGACTGAAGGGACAACCCGAACTATGGTTAAAAATTGGGGCCTAGGGGCATGGCAAGCCCAATATGCTATCTCTTCATCCAGCCACTTAGTGGCCTTACTTGAGGACTGGGCTCATCCTGAGCGTCACAATGTGTGTTTGTGACCAATGTGGCACACGAGCATGGGCGGGGCCTCATGGGCCACACTGGTTTCAACTACACTGAACGTTGGACAACATGCCAACCACAAGGTTTCTTGCCATGGGGAAGGAGTTCTGATTTCTGCATCACCTTCAACCTTGGGCAGTGATTGGATATAAGGTCTAGGTTCTGAAACCTGAAAATTGATGTTGGGAAGAGATGACGACCTAAGTCCATGGCGGCTCGATGTGCTCAGTTTGCGGCCAGCTGTCTGGGAGGGGCCAGGGGGTCCAGGCTCAGGCTGTACCAGAAAGGGCATTAGAGCCCTGGTCAGCCTGTGTATTTGGGGTACAGCCAAGGTCGGTGCAGGTTAATCCTCATTTGGGGTTACTGGGTAGCCCCAGAGGACAATGTTTTTCTTCTAGGTGGGCCGGCAGAGTGCTGTGTTGTAGTTCTGGATTGCCAAACTGGAGGGCTTGTGGGCCAGTAGTCTGACGACAAAAGTCTGAGAACACAAGCTAGGCTTAGGTTTCTGGGTGAGGCCATGGCACGCACAATCTACAGACCTGAATCGAGATCTCGTGCATCTGAAGTCAGGGCGAGGATCAGACGATCGCTCAGGTTGGAGTTTCTGACCCTGATGGCCCCTTCATGAATGGGGCGGGCATCACGAGGCCATGGGTGTTTTCCCACGATGAGAGTTGTGAGAAGCTCCAAACTGCAGAGAGTCTTCTGCAGGACAATTGAGACCAGTTGTTTGGCTCCAGGCCAATGATTCTGAGCAGGGTTCTAAGGATGGATGGCTGGGTAGCCCACCTCGCATTCCAATTGTCTCCTAGCAACAAGACAGGTTAGATCTCCTGGATCTGTTGGGAGCAACCGAGGATGCTGAGTTAAAATGGACACCCCTGGGGATGGATCTTAACGTGCTTTTGTGTCTATGGAGACCTTGGAATGAAGCGGTGGCACTGGGGCCCTAAAGGGTTCTCCTAAACAGAGGCTTTGACACAGCTCCAACGTGCAAGTTTCCCATGTGTAGATGAGATGTTTTCTGATGGGTGAGTCAAGAAACAGCTATATGCTGCTTTTGAAATCAAGGCCTCTGAGGAGAGATGCCTGGAAACCAAAGCAATGGATCTGATTAGTACCTAGGGGCCTGTTCGTTCCTTTTTACCTCTGGGGACATCTGTCTATGAGTCTGAGTGCAGGTAGGTGCTCAGTTGGACTCAGATTGCCCCTGTTTTTCCTGGGAAGCCACCACTATTGAGATGGATCAGGGACTTTGGAGGTTTATCCTATTAGAAGGGTTGTGGCCATTGGAATGGGCACACACAATTCCCTTGGAGAGGGCAAGTACAGTCCTCAGGTTTGGCTCCAGGGGCCTGAGCCTGTAGGTTGTGTAGGCCAGGGCTGTTTGGACAGTTTTCTGAAAACCGAAACTCGGCTTATGTTTCGGGTCATGGGTATGGCAGGACTGATCTACAGACCATGAGGATAACTCTTCGGGATTTGAAAGAAGGGCGAGTGTGAGGCTCCTGCTCAAGTTTTTGTCTCTGGATATCGTGTCACTCATGGTCGTAGAATTTCTGGGTGACTTCATAGGAAATGGACGAGTCTTACTCTCTGGTGGTTTGGCCCCGTCCAAAGAGTTTGGGGTCATTCTGTGGTCTGGAAGAAGTCCGTTTTTTTTTTATTGTTGATTTTTTCTTTTTTAACCTCAGGTGTCCCACCAAATGAGGGATTCCAGAGTAGAGCCCTGGGGAGGGGCGACTGGACCATCAGAAATCTGGTTAGAAATTGGGGCCTAGGGACATGTCAAGCCCATTATGACATCTAATGGTCCAGCCACTGAGAGGACTTACTATAGGACAGGACTCATGATTAGGGTCACAGTGCGTGTGTATGCCCTCGTCGCACTCAAGAATGGGCGGGGCCTCAGGGTGAATGCTGGTTTCTCCTACACTGAACGTTGGACAACGTGCCAACCGCAGGGTTCTTGCCATGGGTAAGGAGGAGTTCTGATTTCTGCATCACACTCACCCCTGGGCAGTGATTGGAGATAAGGTCTCGGTCTGAAGCCTGAAAACTGAGGTAGGGAAGACATGATGACCTAAGGCCATGGCGGGTTTTATGTGCTCAGTGTGCTGTCAGCTTTCTGGGTGTTGGTCAGGATGTCCGGGCTCAGGTTGTGTTCGACAGTGCATTAGTGCCCAGGTTAGACTTTATAATTTGGGTAAAGTCGAGTGCTGTGTAGGTTTACCCTCATTTAAGGTGCCTGGGCAGCTCATGAGGCAATAATTTTTTTTTCTAGAGGGCAGGCAGAGTGCTGCATTGTGGGTCCGGAATTGCCAAACTTGAGGGCTTCGGGGCCAGGAGTGTGAGGACGGAAGTCTGAGAAGACAAGCTAGACTTGGGATTCAGGGCGAGGGCACGGCAGGTACCCCCTGCAGATCTGAACCAATATCTCATGCATCTGAAGTCAGGGCGAGGATCAGACGTTGGCTCAGGTTGGAGTTTCTGAGCATGACGGCCGCTTCATGAAGGGAGCGGAATCTCGAGGCCATTGAGGTTTTCCCACGTTGGGAGTTGTGGGATGCCCCCTTCAAGGATTCCTTCTGCGGGACAATTGAGACCTGTTGGACAGCTCCAGGACATCCCATATGAATGACTCCAGAGCACCGTTCGCGGATGGATGCTTGGGAAGCCCGCCTCGCATTCCAATTGTCTCCTAGCAACAAGACAGTTTAGATCTGATGGCTCTGCGGGAGCAACCAGGGTGGCTGAGTTGAAATGGACTTTCGTGAGTATGGGTCCTAATGTGTTTTGTGTCCATTAGGGCTTTGGAATGGGGCGGTGGCACCGGGATCCTGAAGTACTCTCCTAAGCTTTGGACATGGCTCCCATGCACAGATTTCCTTTGGCAGATGAGATAAGTTCTGATGGGTGCCTCAGGAAAACACATATGCTCGTATTGGAATCAGGCTTTTGAGGACACATACCTGTAACCCAAAGCAATGGATCCTATTATGGCCTAGGGTCCTGTCTGGTTCAATCTTCTTCTCTGGGGACATCCATCTATGGTATGAGTGGAGGTCGATTATCAGCTGGTTTCAGACAGCCCTTGTTTGTTCCGGGCGACCTACACTATTGGGATGGCCTCAGGGACATTGGAGGTTTCTCCTAATTTGTCCGATTTTGGACCATGGAATGGGCAGAATTCCCATGGATTGGTAGGCACAGTCCTAATGTGTGCCTCCAGGGGCCAAGCCTGGATGGTGTGGGGCCCAAGACTTTGAGGACAGAAGTCTGAAAACACAAACTCAGCTTAGGTTTGGGGACGTAGGTATGGCAGGCCCGATCGACAAACCATGAGAAGAACTCTTCAGGATATGAAGAAAGTGCGAGTCTGAGGCGCTTGCTCAGGCTTTTGTCTCTGGATTTTTTATCAGCGATGGCCGTGGAATGTTGGGGAGGCCTCATGGGCCAAAGACGAATCTTCCTCTCTGAGGATTTGGCCCGATTCCCAATTACTATTCGTCAATCTGTGGGATGGGAGGACTTATTTCAGTTTTGTTACCTCAGGTGTCCCACCAAAAGAGGAATTCCAAAGCCAAGCCGTGGGGAAGACTGAAGGGACAACCCGAACTATAGTTAAAAATTGGGGCCTAGTGGCATGGCAAGCCCAATATGCTATCTCTTCATCCAGTCACTGAGTGGCCTTACTTGAGGACTGGTCTCAGCCTGAGCGTCACAATGTGTGTTTGTGACCAATGTGGCCCATGAGCATGGGCGGGGCCACATGGGACACACTGGTTTCAACTACACTGAACGTTGGACAACATGCCAACCACAAGGTTTCTTGCCATGGGGAAGGAGTTCTGATTTCTGCATCACCTTCAACCCTGGGCAGTGTTGGACATATGGCCTAGGTTCTGAAACCTTAAACCGAGGTTGGGAAGAGATGACGACCTAAGGCCATGGCGGCTCGATGTGCTCAGTGTGCGGCCAGCTGTCTGGGAGAGTCCAGGGGTCCAGGCTCAGGCTGTGTCAGAAAGGGCATTAATGCCCTGGTCAGCCTATGTATTTGGGGTACACCAAGGTCGGTGCAGGTTGATCCTCATTTGGGGTTACTGGGTAGCCCCAGAGGACAATGTTTTTCTTCTGGAGGGCAGGGAGAGTGCTCCATTGTAGTTCTGGATTGCCAAACTGGAGGGCTTGTGGGCCAGTAGTCTGACAACAAAAGTCTGAGAACACAAGCTAGGCTTAGGTTTCTGGGTGAGGCCATGGCAGGCACAATCTACAGACCTGAATCGAGATCTCGTGCATCTGAAGTCAGGGCGAGGATCAGACTATCGCTCAGGTTGGAGTTTCTGACCCTGATGGCCCCTTCATGAATGGGGGGGGCATCACGAGGCCATGGGTGTTTTCCCACGATGGGAGTTGTGAGAGCTCCAAACTGCAGAGAGTCTTCTGCAGGACAATTGAGACCTGTTGTTTGGCTCCAGGCCAATGATTCTGAGCAGGGTTCTAAGGATGGATGGCTGGGTAGCCCACCTCGCATTCCAATTGTCTCCTAGCAACAAGACAGGTTAGATCTCCTGGATCTGTGGGGAGCAACCGAGGACGCTGAGTTGAAATGGACACCCCTGGGGATGGGTCCTAACGTGCTTTTGTGTCTATGGAGACCTTGGAATGAAGCGGTGGCACTGGGGCCCTAAAGGGTTCTCCTAAACAGAGGCTTTGACACAGCTCCAACGTGCAAGTTTCCCATGTGTAGATGAGATGTTTTCTGATGGGTGAGTCAAGAAACAGCTAGATGCTGCTTTTGAAATCAAGGCCTCTGAGGAGAGATGCCTGGAAACCAAAGCAATGGATCTGATTAGTACCTAGGGGCCTGTTCTTTCCTTTTTACCTCTGGGGACATCTGTCTATGGGTCTGAGTGCAGGTAGGTGCTCAGTTGGGCTCAGATTGCCCATGTTTTTCCTGGGAAGCCACCACTATTGAGATGGATCAGGGACTTTGGAGGTTTATCCTATTAGAAGGGCTGTGGCCATTGGAATGGGCACACACAATTCCCTTGGAGAGGGCCAGTACTGTCCTCAGGTTTGGCTCCAGGGGCCTGAGCCTGTAGGTTGTGTAGGCCAGGGCTGTTTGGACAGTTGTCAGAAAACACAAACTCGGCTTATGTTTCGGGTCATAGGTATGGCAGGACTGATCTACAGACCATGAGGAGAACTCTTCGGGATTTGAAAGAAGGGCGAGTGTGAGGCTCCTGGTCGTGGAATTTCTGCGTGACTTCATGGAAAATGGACGAGTCTAACTCTCTGGTGGTTTGGCCCCGTCCAAAGAGTTTTGGGTCATTCTGTGGGTTGGAAGAAGTCCGTTTTTTTTTGTTGTTGTTGTTGTTTTCTTTATTAACCTCAGGTGTCCCACCAAATGAGAGATTCCCTAGTAGAGCCCTGGGGAGGGGCGACTGGACAATCAGAAATCTGGTTAAAAATTGGGGCCTAGAAACATGTCAAGCCCATTATGACATCTAATGGTCCAGCCACTGAGAGGACTTACTAGAGGACAGGACTCATGCTGAGGGTCACAATGCGTGTGTATGCCCTCGTCGCACTCAAGGATGGGCGGGGCCTCAGGGTGAATGCTTGTTTCTCCTACACTGAACATTGGACAACGTGGCACCCACAAGGGTTCTTGCAATTGGTAAGGAGGAGTTATGATTTCTGCATCACACTCACCCCTGGGCAGTGATTGGAGATAAGGTCTCGGTTCTGAAGCCTGAAAACTGAGGTAGGGAAGAGATGATGACCTAAGGCCATGGCAGGTTTTATGTGCTCAGTGTGTGGTCAGCTTTCTGGGTGTTGGTCAGGAGGTCCGGGCTCAGGTTGTGTTCAACAGTGCATTAGTGCCCAGGTTAGACTATATAATTTGGGTAAAGTCGAGTGCTGTGTAGGTTTACCCTCATTTAAGGTGCCTGGGCAGCTCATGAGGCAATAATTCTTTTTCTAGAGGGCAGGCAGAGTGCTGCATTGTGGGTCCGGAATTGCCAAACTTGATGGCTTCGGGGCCAGGAGTGTGAGGACGGAAGTCTGAGAAGACAAGCTAGACTTGGGTTTCAGGGCGAGGGCACGGCAGGTACCCCCTGCAGATCTGAACCAATATCTCATGCATCTGAAGTCAGGGCGAGGATCAGACGTTGGCTCAGGTTGGAGTTTCTGAGCATGACGGCCGCTTCATGAAGGGAGCGGAAACTCGAGGCCATTGAGGTTTTCCCACGTTGGGAGTTGTGGGATGCCCCCTTCATGGATTCCTTCTGCGGGACAATTGAGACCTGTTGGACAGCTCCAGGACATCCCATATGGAATGACTCCAGAGCACCGTTCGCGGATGGATGCCTGGGAAGCCCGCCTCGCATTCCAATTGTCTCCTAGCAACAAGACAGTTTAGATCTGATGGCTCTGCGGGAGCAACCGGGGTGGCTGAGTTGAAATGGACTTTCCTGAGGATGGGTCCTAATGTGTTTTTGTGTCCATGAGGGCCTTGGAATGGGGCGGTGGCCCCGGGACCCTGAAGTACTCTCCTAAGCTTTGGACATGGCTCCCATGCACAGGTTTCCTTGTGGAGACGAGATGAGTTCTGATGGGTGCCTCAGGAAAACCCCTATGCTCGTATTGGAATCAGGCTTTTGAGGACACATGCCTGTAACTCAAAGCAATGGATCCTATTATGGCCTAGTGTCCTGTCTGGTTCAATCTTCTTCTCTGGGGACATCCATCTATGGTATGAGTGGAGGTCGATTATCAGCTGGTGTCAGACAGCCCATGTTTGTTCCGGGCGACCTACACTATTGGGATGGACTCAGGGACTTTGGAGATTTCTCCTAATTTGTCCGATTTTGGACCATGGAATGGGCAGAATTCCCATGGATTGGTAGGACAGTCCTAATGTGTGGCTCCAGGGGCCCAGCCTGGAGGGTGTGTGGCCCATGACTTTGAGGACAGAAGTCTGAAAACACAAACTCAGCTTAGGTTTGGGGACGTAGGTATGGCAGGCCCGATCTACAAACCATGAGAAGAACTCTTCAGGATATGAAGAATGTGTGAGTCTGAGGAGCTTGCTCAGGCTTTTGTCTCTGGATTTTGTATCAGCGATGGCCGTGGTATGTCGGGGAGGCCTCATGGGCCATAGACGAATCTTCCTCTCTGAGGATTTGGCCCGATTCCCAATTGCTTTTCGTCAATCTGTGGGATGGGAGGACTCATTTCAGTTTTGTTACCTCAGGTGTCCCACCAAAAGAGGAATTCCAAAGCTAAGCCGTGGGGAAGACTGAAGGGACCACCCGAACTATGTTTAAAAATTGGGGCCTAGGGGCATGGCAAGCCCAATATGCTGTCTCTTCATCCAGCCACTGAGTGGCCTTAATTGAGGACTGGGCTCGGCCTGAGGGTCACAATGTGTGTTTGTGACCAATGTGGCCCGCGAGCATGGGCGGGGCCTCATGGGCCACACTGGTTTCAACGACACTGAACGTTGGACAACATGCCAACCACAAGGTTTCTTGCCATGGGGAAGGAGTTCTGATTTCAGCATCACCTTCAACCCCGGGCAGTGATTGGAGATAAGGTCTAGGTTCTGATACCTGAAAACCGAGGTTGGGAAGAGATGACGACCTAAGGCCATGGCGGCTTGATGTGCTCAGTGTGCGGCCAGCTGTCTGGGAGGGGCCAGGGGGTCCAGGCTCAGGCTGTGTCAGAAAGGGCATTAGTGCCCTGGTCAGCCTATGTATTTGGGGTACAGCCAAGGTCGGTGCAGGTTGATTTTCATTTGGGGTTACTGGATAGCCCCAGAAGACAATGTTTTTCTTCTGGCGGGCAGGCAGAGTGCGGCATTGTAGTTCTGGATTGCCAAACTGGAGGGCTTGTGGGCCAGTAGTCTGACGACAAAAGTCTGAGAACACAAGCTAGGCTTAGGTTTCTTGGTGAGGCCATGCCAGGCAAAATCTACAGACCTGAATCTAGATCTCGTGCATCTGAAGTCAGGGCGAGGATCAGACGATCGCTCAGGTTGGAGTTTCTGTCCCTGATGGCTCCTTTCTGAATGGGGGGGGCATCACGAGGCCATGGGGGTTTTCCCACGATGGGAGTTGTGAGAAGCTCCAAACTGCAGAGAGTCTTCTGCAGGACAATTGAGACCTGTTGTTTGGCTCCAGGCCAATGATTCTGAGCAGGTTTCTAAGGATGGATGTCTAGGTAGCCTACCTCGCATTCCTATTGTCTCCTAGCAATAAGACAGGTTAGATCTCCTGGATCTGTGGGGAGCAACCGAGGATGCTGCATTGATGGACACCCTTGGGGATGGGTCCTAATGTGCCTCTGTGTCTAAGGAGACCTTGGAAGGAAGCGGTGGCACTTGGGCCCTAAAGAGTTCTACTAAACAGAGGCTTTGACACAGCTCCAACGTGTAAGTTTCCCATGTGTAGATGAGAAGTTATCTGAAGGGTGAGTCAAGAAACAGCTATATGCTGCTTTTGAAATCCAGGCCTCTGAGGAGGGATTCCTGGAAACCAAAGCAATGGATCTGATTAGTGCCTAGGGGCCTGTTCTTTCCTTTTTACCTCTGGGGACATCTGTCTATGGGTCTGAGTGCAGGTAGGTGCTCTGTAGGGCTCAGATTGCCCCTGTTTTTCCTAGGAAGCCACCACTATTGAGATGGATCACGGACTTTGGAGGTTTATCCTATTAGAAGGGTTGTGGCCATTGGAATGGGCACACACAATTCCCTTGGAGAGGGCAAGTACAGTCCTCAGGTTTGGCTCCAGGGGCCTGAGCCTGTAGGTTGTGTAGGCCAGGGATGTTTGGACAGTTGTCTGAAAACACAAACTCGGCTTATGTTTCGTGTCATAGGTATGGCAGGACTGATCTACAGACCATGAGGAGAACTCTTCGGGATTTGAAAGAAGGGCGAGTGTGAGGCTCCTTCTCAAGTTTTTGTCTCTGGATATCGTGTCACTCATGGTAGTGGAATTTCTGGGTGACTTCATGGGAAATGGACGAGTCTTACTCTCTGGTGGTTTGGCCCCGTCCAAAGTGTTTGGGGTCATTCTGTGGGCTGGAAGAAGTCCGTTTTTTTTTTGTTGTTGTTGTTATTGTTGTTGTTGTTTTCTTTTTTAACCTTAGGTGTCCCACCGAATGAGGGATTCCAGAGTAGAGCCCTGGGGAGGGGCGACTGGACAATCAGAAATCTGGTTAGAAATTGGGGCCTAGGGACATGTCAAGCCCATTATGACATCTAATGGTCCATACAAGGAGAGGACTTACTAGAGGACAGGTTCATGATGAGGGTCACAATGCGTGTGTATGCCCTCGTCGCACTCAAGAATGGGCGTGGCCTCAGGGTGAATGCTGGTTTCTCCTACACTGAACGTTGGACAACGTGCCAACCACAAGGGTTCTTGCCATGGGTAAGGAGGAGTTCTGATTTCTGCATCACACTCACCCCTGGGCAGTGATTGGAGATAGGTCTCGGTTCTGAAGCCTGAAAACTGTGGTAGGGAAGAGATGATGACCTAAGGCCATGGCGGGTTTTATGTGCTCAGTGTGCAGTCAGCTTTCTGGGTGTTGGTCAGGAGGTCCGGGCTCAGGTTGTGTTCGACAGTGCATTAGTGCCCAGGTTAGACTATATAATTTGGGTAAAGTCGAGTGCTGTGCAGGTTTATCCTCATTTAAGGTGCCTGGGCAGCTCATGAGGCAATAATTTTTTTTCTAGAGTGCATGCAGGGTGCTGCATTGTGGGTCCGGAATTGCCAAACTTGAGGGCTTCGGGGCCAGGAGTGTGAGGACGGAAGTCTGAGAAGACAAGCTAGACTTGGGATTCAGGGCGAGGGCACGGCAGGTACCCCCTGCAGATCTGAACCAATATCTCATGCATCTGAAGTCAGGGCGAGGATCAGACGTTGGCTCAAGTTGGAGTTTCTGTGCATGACGGCCGCTTCATGAAGGGAGCGGAATCTCGAGGCCATTGAGGTTTTCCCACGTTGGGAGTTGTGGGATGCCCCCTTCAAGGATTCCTTCTGCGGGACAATTGAGACTTGTTGGACAGCTCCAGGACATCCCATATGGAATGACTCCAGAGCACCGTTCGCGGATGGATGCCTGGGAAGCCCGCCTCGCATTCCAATTGTCTCCTAGCAACAAGGCAGTTTAGATCTGCTGGCTCTATTGATGCCCCCCACCATCATGAAGGGGCCATCCTGAACAGAAACTTCAACCTGAGCCTACGTCTGATCCTCGCCCTGACTTCAGATGCATGAGATTTAGATTTAGCTCTACAGAGTGTGCCTGCCATGATCTTGACCCAAAACCTAAGCCTAGCTTGTGTTCTCACACTTCCTTCCTCACAATTCTGTCCCACAAGCCCTCCAGTGTGAGAATTCCGTCGCCACAATGCAGCACTCTTCCTTCCCTCCAGAAGAAAAACGTTGCCCTTGGGGCTACCCAGAAACGCCAAATGAGGATCAACCTGCATGCCACTCAACTTTACTCCAATTATACAGTCTAAGCTTGGCACTAATGCCCTGTCTGACACAGCCTGAGCCTGGACCTCCTGGATGACACCCAGAAAGGTGGTGTCACACCTAAGGACTGTGCCAGTGCTCTCCAAGGGAACTCTGCCCGTTTCATTTGCCACAACCTTACAGATTAGGAGAAACCTCCAATTCCCAAGACCAGCCCAATAGTGTTGGCCTCCCCCAACAAACATGGGTGATCTGACACTAGCGGAGCAGTGACCTCCATTCTGAATCTTAGACAGAGACACTCAGAGGAGAATATTGAAAAGGACAGGCCCCTAGACCGTAATCAGATCCATTGCTTTGGATTCCAGGCATTGTTCCCCAGATGCTTGGTTTCCAATACCAGGTTGTGGGGGTTTCAGAACAAATCTCGTCTCTACATGGGAAACTTGCTCTTTGGAGCTGCATCAAAACCTCAGGTTAGGAGAATTCTTCAGGGAAACAGAGCCACTGCCCCATTCCAAGGGATCCATGGACACAAATCCACATCATGACTGATCCTCATGAGAGTGCATTTCAATTCAGCCCCCTCGGTTGTTCCCCCAGTGACAGCAGATCGAATCCTCCTTTTCACTAGGACACAACTGGAATGCAAGTTGGACTGCCCAGGCATCCATCATTAGAACTGTGCTTTGGAGCATTTCTTATGGGACGTCCTTGATCCATCCAAAAGGTCGTGACTGTCCCGCTGACGGAATCCTTGTGGTTTGGAGCATCACACACTCACAAAGTTGGAAATCTTCCATGGTTTCCTGATGCCCCCCCACCTTCATGAAGGGGACATCATGTACAGAAACTCCAACCTAAGCCAACATCTGATCCTCGCCCTGACTTCAGATGCACGAGATCTCATTTCAGGTCTGTAGAGTGTGCCTGCCATGTCACCGCTGCGAATTCAAAGCTGAACATGTGTTCTCAGACTTCTGTCCTAAAACACCTGGCCCACAAGCCCTGAAGTTGGCAATTCTGGAGCCAGAATGCAGCACTCTGCCTGCCCTCCAGAAGAAAATCTTTGCCCTATGGGGCCAACCAGAAACCCCAAATGAGGACCAACCTTCACATCACTCGACTGTACCTCAATTATACAGTCTAGCCTGGGGACTAATGCCCTGCCTGACACAGCCTGAGCCCAGACCTCATGATGGACACAGACATCTGGCCGCACACTAAGTGCATCGGACCCACCATGGCCTTAGGTCGTCATCTCTTACCAACCTCGGTTTTCAGGCTTCAGATTCTAGACCTTATCTCTACTCACTGCCATGCCGTGTACGTGATGCAGAAATCAGAACTCCTCCTTCCCCATGACCAGAAACCCTGTGGTTGGCATGTTGTCCAACGTGCAGTGTAGGAGAAACCAGCATGGCCCATGAGGCCTCAGACATGCTTGAGGGCTGCAATGGGCACAAACACACATTAGGACCCTAAGCATGAACCCTGGCCTCAAGTAAAGCCTCTCCGGGGCTGGACCAAGAGCCCACATATGGAGATTACCATGCCCCTACTCCCCAAACCTTAACCAGTGCTTGAGAAGTATAGTCACCCCTACTCAGATCTCTTCTCTAGAATCCCTCCTTGGTGGGACACATGAGGTTAAAAAAAAATAGACAAAGGACTTCTACCGTCCAAAGAATGACCGCAAACACTTGGAATTGGGCCAAATTCACAGAGAGAAATACTCGTCCATGGCTGATGAGGCCATCCTGACATTCCACGGCCACCATTGACACAAAATCCGGAGACAAAAGCCTGAAAAAGCGCCACACACTCGCCCTTTGTTCAAAGCCTGAAAAATTCTCACGGTCTGTAGATCGGGCCTGCCATACCTATGTCCCCAAACCTAAGCCAAGTTTCTGTTTTCAGACTTCTGTCTCCATTGTCCTGGCCCACACACCCTCCTTGGCCCCATGGAGCCACACCTCAGGACTGTGCCTGCCCTCTCCATGGGAATTCTGCTCATTCCTTTGGCACAACCTGACAGATTAGGAGAAACATCCGAAGTCCCCGAGGCCACCCCAATATTGTAGGATGTCCGGGACAAACAGGGACCATCTGCCACAAGCTGAGCCACTACCTCCAATCAGACCTGTAGATAGATATCCATAGAAAAGAAGACTGAACAGGACAGGCACCTAGGCCCTAAACGGATCCATTGCTTTTGTTTTCACGTATCTCTCCTCAGAGGCCTGGATTCCAATACCAGCACATGGGGGTTTCTGGAGCTACCAATCAGAACAAATCGCATGCCACATGGGAATCATGCTATATGGAACTGTGTCTAAACCTCCAGTTAGGAGAAAATTTCACGTCACTGGAGCCACCGCCCCATTCCAATGTCTCAATGGACACAATCCCACATTATGACCCATCCTCAGGAGAGTCCATTTCAACTCAAACCTGGCGGTTGCTCACCCAGTGCCAGCAGATCAAACCTGCTTTGTCACTAGGAGACAATTGGAATGCGAGTTTGTTGCCCAGGTATCCGTTGTTAGAACTCTGCTCTGGAGAAATTCCTAATGGGGTGTCCTTGATCCATTCAACAGGTCTCAACTGTCCTGCAGAAGGAATCCTTGTAGTTTGCAGCATCACACACTCGCACCGTGGGAAAACCTCCATGGCCTCGTGATGCCTCCACCTTCAGGTAGAGGACATCATGGACAGAAACTCCCGTCTGATTCGCCCTGACTTCAGATGCAGGAGATCTCAATTCAGCTCTGCAGAGTGCTCCTGCCTTGCCCTCGCCCCAAAACCTAAGCCAGCTCGCGTTTTCAAACTTCCGTCCTCACACTCCTGGCCCACAAGCCTTCCACTTTGGGAATTCTGGAGACAAAATGCAGCACTCTGCCTGCCCTCCAGAAAAGAGACTTTGCCCTAGGGGTCTACCCAGAAACATCAAATGAGGATCAACCTGCAATTCTCTAGACTGTACCCCAATTATACAGTCTAGCCTGGGCACTAATGCCCTGTCTGACACAGCCTGACCCCAGACCTCGTGACTGACACCCAGACACCTGGCCTCACACTGAACACATCGAACATGCCATGGCCTTAGGTCATCATCTCTTCCCAACCTTGGTCTTCAGGCTTCAGAACCTAGACGTTATCTCCACTCACAACTAAGTGATGTACGTGATGCAGAAATCAGAACTTCACCTTCCCCATGACCAGAAACCTTGTGGTTGGCATGTTGTCCAACGTTCAGTATATGAGAACCCAGCATGGCCCATGAGGCCTCAGACATGCTTGAGGGCTGCGATGGGCATAAACACACATTAGGACCCTAAGCATGAACCCTGGCCTCAAGTAAGCCTCTCCGGGGCTGGACCAAGAGCCTGCATATGGGACTTGCCATGCCCCTACTCCCCCAATCCTAGCCAGAGCTTGAGAAGTCTAGCCAACCTTATTCAGAGCTCTTTTTTGGAATCCCTCTTTGGTGGGACACATAAGGTAAAAAAAAAAAAAAAAAAAAAAAAAAAAAAAAAAAACAAGATAAAGAAAAAAAAAAAGTAAGGACTCCTACCATTCAAAGAATGACCCCAAACACTTGGAATTTGGCCAAATCCACAGAGAGAAATACTCGTCCATGGTCGATGAGGCCAGCCTGACATTCCACGGCCACCAATGACACAAAATCTGGAGACAAAAACCTGAAAAAGCGCCACACACTTGCCCTTTGTTCAGAGACCCCAAAATTCTCAAGGTCTGTAGATCGGGCCTGCCATACCTATGTCCCCAAACCTAAGCCGAGTTTGTGTTTTCAGACTTCTGTCTCCATTGTCCTCACCCACACACCCTAAAGGCTGGGCCCCATGGAGCCACACCTCAGGACTGTGCCTGCCCTCTCCAAGGGAATTCTGCTCATTCATTTGGCACAACCTGACAGATTAGGAGAATCATCCAAAATCTCTGAGGCCATCCCAATAGTGTAGGATGTCCTGGACATACAGGGACCCTCTGGCACAAGCTAAGCCACTACCTCCAATCAGAACCTTAGACAGATATCCATAGAAAAGAATATTGAACAAGACAGGCACCTAGGCCCTAATTGGATCCATTGCTTTTGTTTTCAGTCATCTCTCCTCAGAGGCCTGGATTCCAATACCAGCATAAGGGGTTTTCCAGAGATACCTATCAGAAAAAATCTCGTCTCCACATGGGAATCTTGCTCTATGGAGCTGTGTCATAACCTCCAGTTAGGAGAAAACTTCAGGTCACTGGAGCCACTGCCCCATTTGAATATCTCCATGGACACAATCCCAAATTATGACCCATCCTCAGGAGAGTCCATTTCAACTAAACCCCCTCGGTTGCTACCCCAGAGCCAGCAGATTGAACCTGCCTTGTCGCTAGGAGACAATTGAAATGCGAGTTGGGCTCTTCAGGCATCCATCCTTAGAACCCTGCTCTTGCGTCATTCCTTATGGGACATCCTTGAGCCATCCAACAGGTCTCGACTGTCCCACAGGAGTCCTTGTGCATGGACCACCTAACAACTCATATCATGGAAAGCTTCCAAGGTCACATGATGCCCCCAATCTTCATGAAGGCAGATCATGGAAAGAAACTCCAACCTGAGCCAACAGCTGATCTTCGCCTTGACTTCAGATGCACGAGATCTTGATTCAGCTCTTCAGAGTGTACCTGCTGTGCCCTCAACCCAAAACCTAAGCGTAGCTAATGTTCTCCGACTTCCGTCCTCACTCTCCTGGACCACACGCCCTCTATTTTGGGATTTCCGATGACACAGTGCTGCACTCTGCCTGCCCTCTAGAAGAAAAATATTGCCCTATGGGTCTACCCAGAAACCTCAAATGAGGATAAACCTGCACGTCACTCAACTGTACACCAATTATATAGTCTAGCCTGTGCACTAATGCCCTTTCTGACAGAACCTGAGGCCTGAATTCCCAACCGACACCCAGACAGCTTGCAGTACACTGAGAACATCTGAACCGCCAAGGCCTTAGGTCGCCATCTCTTTCCAACTTCGGTTTTCAGGCTACAGAATCCTAGACCTTATCTCTACTCACTTCCCATGGGTGAACGTGATGCAGAAATCAGAACTCCTCCTTCCCTCTCGCCAGAATCTTGTGGTTGGTATCTTGTCCAACGTTCAGTGGAGGACCCCTGTAGGGCCTACAGGGGTAGTAGTAGGGCCCCTGAGGGTAGTGTAGGGTCCCTGAGGCCCTGCCTATGCTTAAGAGCTGCGGTGGGCTCAAACACACATTGGGACCCTCAGTTTGAGCCCTGTCCTCAAGTAAAGCCTCTCAGTGGCTGGAACATGAACCCACATATGGGGCCTGCCATGCCCCAAGTCACCCAATCTTAACCAGAGGTAGAGACATCTAGTCACCCCTACTCAGGGCTCTGCTCTGGAATCCCTCTTTGGTGGGACATTTGAGGTAAATAAACACAGAAAGGACTCCTCCCACTCACAGAATGACCCCAATCACTTGGGATTGGGCCATCCCAAGTGATTGGGGTCCAGAGAGAAAGACTCGTCCATGGCCCATGAGGCCAGCCCGACATTCCACGGCCACTATTGACACAAAATCCAGAGACATAAGCTTCAGCAAGCGTTCACACTCACCCTTAGGTCATAGCCCAAAAAATTCTCCTCATAGTCTGTAGATTGGGCCTGCCATACCGACGTCCCCAAACCTAAGCCGAGTTTGTGTTTTCAGACTTCTATCCTGACATCCCTGTCCCACACACCCACCAGACTGAGGCCCCTGGAGCCACACCTCAGGACTGTGCCTGCCCTCTCCAAGGAAATTCTTCCCATTCCATTGGCCACAACCCTACAGCTAAGGAGAAACCTCCAAAGTCCCAGAGGCCATTCCAATAGTGTAGGCCACCCAGGACAAAGAGGGGCGATCTCTCACAAGCTGAGCAACGACGTCAACTCACCCGTAGACAGATAACCCAAGAGAATAAGATTAAACTGGACTGGCCCCTAGAATGTAATTGGTTCCATTGCTTTTTTTTCTAAGCATCTCTCCTCAGAGGCTTGTTTTCCAATACCAGCATATGGGGGATTCCAAAGATACCAATCAGAACAAATCTTGTCTTCACATGGGAAACTTATCCTTTGGAGCTCCGTAAAAGCCTCCAGTTAGGAGAAACCTTCAGGTAGCCGGAGCAACCGCCCTATTCCAAGGTCTCCATGGACACATACCCATTATGACCATTCGGCAGGAGAGTACATTTCAACTCAGCCCCGTCGATTACTCCCCCAGAGGCAGAATATCAAACCTGCCTTGTCGCTAGGAGACAACTGGAATGCAAAGCAGACTCTCTAGGCATCCATCCTTGGAATCCTGCTCTGGCGCCGTTCCACATGGGATGTCCTGGAGCCTTCCAACAGGTCTTGACTGTCCCACAGAAGGAATCCTTGCAGATTGGAGCATCTCACAACTCCTATCGTGGGAAAACCTACATGGCCTCATGAGATGCTCCTCTTTATAAAGGGGCCATCATGGACAGAAACTCCAACCTGGGCCAACTTCTGATGCATTGCTTTGGTTTCTAGGTATCTCTCCTCAGAGGCCTGGTTTCCAATATCAGAATATGGGGGTTTCCTAAGAAAACAATCAGAACAGATCTCATCTCCACATGGGAAACTTGCTCTTTGGAGCTGTGTCAATACCTCAGGTTAGGAGGATCCTTCAGGGCGCTGGCGCCATGGCCCAATCCCAAGGTCTCCAAGGACACAAACTTACATTATGATCCATTCTCAGGAGAGTCCATTTCAAATCAGCCCCCTCGGCTGCTCACCCAGAGGCAGCAGATCAAACCTTCCTTGTCACTAGGAGACAGTTAGAATGGGAGGCGGGCTGCCCAGGCATCCATCCTTAGAACCCTGCTCTGGAGAACTTCTTTATGGGACGTCTTGAATCCAACCAACCTGTCTTGACTGTCTCGCAGAATGTATCCTTGTGGTTTGAAGCATCACACAATAACACTGTGAGAAAACCTCCATTTCCTCATGATGCCCCACACCTTCATAAATGGGCCATCATGGACAGAAACTCCATCCTAAGCCAAAGTCTGATCCTCGCCCTGAATTCAGAAGCATGAGATCTCGATTCAGCACTTGAGAGTGTGCCTGCTGGGCCCTCTCCCCGAAACCTAAGCCAAACTTGTGTTCTCAGACGTCCGTCCTCAGAATCCTGGCCACACCCCTCCAGTTTGGAAATTCTGGAGACACAATGCAGCACTCTGCCTGGCCTCCAGAAGAAAAATGTTGCCCTATAGGGCTAACCAGAAACGCCAAATGAGTAACAACCTGCATGCCACTCGACCATACCCCAATTATACAGTCTAGCCTGTGCACTAAAGCCCTGTCTGACACAGCCTGAGGGCAGACCTCCAGTCCAACACCAGGACAGGTGGCCGTACACTGAGCATATCATACCCACAATGGCTTTAGGCCATCATCTCTACCCAACCTCAGTTTTCACCTTCAGAACCTAGACCTTATCTCCACTCACTGCTCAGGAGAGAACGTGATGCAAGAATCAGAACTTCTCCTTCGCCATGGCAAGAAACCTCGTGGTTGGCATGTTGTCCAACATTCATTGTAGGAGAAAGCAGCATGGACTATGAGGCCCCACCTATCCCTGAGGGCCACAATGTGCACAAACACACATTGTGACCCTCAGCGTGAGCCCTATCCTCATGTGAAGCCTCTTAGTGACTGGAACAACAGCCCACATATGGGGCTTGCCAAGCCCCTAGTCACCCAATCTCAACCAGATTTTGAGATGTCAAGTCACCCGACTCAGGGCTCTGCTCTGGAATCCCTCTTTGGTGGGACACCTGAGGTAAAAAAAAAAAATACAGAAAGGACTTTTCCCATCCACAGAATGATCCCAACCCCTTGGGATCATGCCAAATCATCAGAGAAAGAATTATCCATGGCCCTTGAGGACACCCCGACATTGCACAGTCCGTTGACACAAAATCCAGAGACAAAAGCCTGAGCAAGCGCCACATACTCGCCCTTTGTTCATAGCCCGGAAAATTCTCACGGTCTGTAGATCGAGCCTTCATACATACAGCCCCAAACCTAAGCTGAGTTTGTGTTTTCAGACTTCTGTCCCCACAGTCCTGGCCCACACACCATCCAAGCTGGGGCCCCTGGAGCCACACCTCAGGACTGTGGCTTCCCTCTCCAGGGGAATTCTGCCATTTCCATTGGCCACAACCCTATAGATTAGGAGAAACCTCCAAACTCCCCGAGGCCATCTGAATAGTGTTGGCTGCCCAGGACAAACAGGGATGATCTTTCACAAGTTAGGAAACTACCTCCACTCAGACCCAGAGACAGATATCCCCATAGAATAAGATTGAACTGGACAGGCACTTAGGCCCTAATCAGATCCAATGCTTTTGTTTCCAGGCATCTCTCCTCAGAGGCCTGGTTTCCAATACCAGCATAGGGGAATTACTGAGGCACTCATCAGAAAAATCTCGTCTCCACATAGGAAATGTACTCTTTGGAGCTCTATAAAAACCTCTGTTTAGGAGATTCTTTCAGGGCCCCGGATCAAGCGCCCCATTCCAAGGTCTCCATGGACTTAAACCCACATTATGATCTATCCTAGGGAGCGTCCATGTCAACTCAACCCCCTTGGTTTCTCCCCCAGGGCCTGCAGATCAAACCTGCCTTGTTGCTAGGAGACAACTAGAATGGGAGGTGGGCTGCATAGGCATCAATCCTTAGAACCCTATCTGGAGTCATTCCATATGGGACATCCTAGAGCCATCCAACAGGTCTCAAGTGTCCCACAGAAGGAATATTTGCAGTCTGGAGCATCTCACAACTCCCATTGTGGGAAAATCTACATGGCCTCTTGAGACGCTCCACTTTATAAAGTGGCCATCATGGACAGAAACTCCAACCTGAGCAAACGTCTGATATTCGCCCTGACTTCAGGTGCATGAGATCATGATTCAGCTCTGCAGAGTGTGCCTTCTGTGCACTCACCCCCAAAACTAAGCCTAGCTTGTGTTCTCAGACTACAGTCCTCACACCCCTGGCCCAAAAGCCCTACAGTTTGGCAATACTGGGGCCACAATGCAGCACTCTGCCTGCCCTCCCAGAGAAAAACGTTGCCTAATGGAACTACCTAGAAACCCGAATGAGGATCAATTGAACGCCACTCGACTGCACCCCAAATATACAGTCTACCCTGTCTAATGCCTTGTCTGACACAGCATGAGCCCACACCTCCAGACCTACGCTCAACACCTGGCCGCACACTGAGCTCATTGGACCCAATAGGTCCTTAGGTCTTCATCTCTTCCCAACCTCGGTTTTCGGGTTTCAGAACCTAGACCTAAACTCCAATCACTGTCCAGCGGTGAACGTGATGCAGAAGTCACAACTCTTCCTTCGCCATGGCCAGAAACCTTGTGGTTGGCATATTCTCCAACGTTCAGTGTCAGAGAATCCAGCATGGCCCATGAGGCCCTTCCCATGCTTGAGGGCCTTGTTGGCACAAATAGGCATTGTGACCCTCAGCATGAGCCCTGTCCTCAAGGAAGGCCTCTCAGTGTCTGAATCAAGAGCCCACATATTGGACTTGCCATGCCCCTAGGCCCCCAAACTAAAACAGAGGTGAGGTTGTCCAGTTGTCCCTCCAGAGGACTCTGCTCTGGAATCCCTCTTTTATTGGGACACATGAGGTACAAAAAATAAAATAAAATAAAATAAAAAACAGAAAGGACTCCTCCCATCCCACAGAACGTACCCAAACTCTTGGGATTGGGTCAAATCCTCAGAGAAGGAAAGCCGTCCACAACCCATGAGGCCACGCCAGCCTTCCACCCACATTGTTGTCACAAATCCAGAGACAAATTCTGAGCAAGCAACTCAAACTCAAACTTTTTCATATCCTGAAGTGTTATCACGGTCTGTAGATTGGGCGTGCCATAACTATGTCCCCAATCCTAAGCAGAGTTTGTGTTTTCAGATTTTTGTCCCCACAGGCCTGGCCCACACACCCTCAAGGTTGGGGCCCTAGAGCCAAACTCAGAACTTTGCCTGCCCTCTCCAGGGGATTTCTGCCCATTCCATTGGCAGGAGAAACTCCAAAGTCCTGAGGCCATCCCAATATTATAGGCTGCCCAGGACAAACAGGGGCGATCTGACACAAGCTGAGCAACTACATCCCCTCAGATCCTTATACACGTATCCTCAGGAAAGAGATTGAACCGGACAGGCACCTAGGCCCTAATCATCTCGATTGCTTTTGTTTCCAGTCATCTCTCCTCAGAGGCCTGGTTTCCAATACCAGCATATGGGAGATTCCTTAGACACTCATCAAAACAATTCTCTTCTCTACATAGGAAACATACTCTTTAGAGCTCCATCAAAACCTCCGGTTATGAACATCCCTCAAGGACCCGGATCAAGACCCCATTCCAAGGTCTCCATGGACACAAATGCACATTATGACCCATCCTCAACTCACCCATTTCAACACACCCGATTCAGTTGCTCCCCTAGATCAGGCAGATCGAACTTGCCTTGGCTCTATGAGACACCTGGAATGGGAGGCAGGCTGCCCAGGCATCCATCCTTAGAACCCTGCTCTGGATAACTTCCTTATGGGATGTCCTGGAGCCATCCAACAGGTCTCGACTGTCCCACAGAAGGAATCATTGCGGTTTGGAGCATCTCACAATTCCCATCGTGGGAAAACCTCCATGTCCTCGTGACACCGTCCCCTTCATGAAGGGGCCGTCATGGACAGAAACTCCGACCTAAGCCAACGTCTGATCCTAGCTCTGTCTTCAGGTATAGGGATCTCGAATCATCTCTGCAGAGGGTGCCTGCCGTCCCCTCACCCCGAAATCTAAGTCTGGCTTGTGTTCTCAGAATTTTTTCCTCACACTAATGGCCCACAAGCCTTCCAGTTTGGGAATTCTGGAGCCACTATTTGACACTGTGTCTTCCCTACAGAAGAAAAACGTTGACCTCTGGGGCTACCCAGTAACCACAAATGAGTACCATCCTGCACGAAACTCGCCTGCACCCCAATGATACAGTCTAGCCTGGGCACTAATTCCCTGTCTGCCACAGCCTGAGCCTGCACCTCCTAACCCACACTCAACAGCTAGCCGAACACTGAGCACATCAGACACACCATGGCCTTAGGTCTTCATCTCTTCCCAACCTCAGTTTTCAGGCCTCAGAACCTAGACCTTAAATCTAATCACAGTCCAGGAGTGAAAGTGTTGCAGAAATTAGAACTCCTTCTTCCCCATGGCCAGAAAACTTTAGGTTGCCATATTGTGCAACGTTCAGTGTAGGAGAAACCAGCATGGTACATTAGGCCACGCCCTGCCTTGAGGGGCTCATTGGGCACAAAAACACATTGTGAAACTCAGTGTGAGACCTATCCTCAAGGAAGGCCTCTCAGTGTCTGGACCAAGAGCCCAAATATGGGGCTTGCCATGTTCTTAGGTCCCAATGTTAACCAGAGGTCTGGTTGTCCAGTCGCCCCTCCCCAGGACTCTGCTCTGGAATCCCTCTGTTGGTGGTACACCTGAGGTAAAAAAAAAAAAAAAAACACAAAGGCCTCCTCCCTTCCGACACAATGACCCCAAACCCTTGGGATCGGGTCAATCCCCAGAAAGGGAGCCTCATCGATGGGCCATGAGGACACCCGACATTCCATTGCAATCGGTGACACATTTCCAGAAAAAAAAAAAAAAAAAAAAAGCATGAGCAAGCACCTCACATTCGCCCTTTGTTCATATCCCGAAGAGTTCTCCTCACGGTCTATAGATCGGGCCGGCCATACCTACATCCACCAACCTAAGTGGAGTTTGTGTTTTCAGACTTTTGTCGAAATAGCCTGGGACCACACACGCTCCACACTTGGGTCCCTGGAGCCACACCTCAGGACTGTGCTTCCCTTTCAAGGGAATTCTTCTCATTCCATTGGCCACAACCTTGCAAATGAGGAAAAACCTCCAAAGTCACCGAGGCCATCCCAATAGTGTAGGCCGACCAGGACAAACAGGGGTGATCTCAAACCAGCTGAGCAACTACCTCCACTCAGACAACAGATGTCCCCAGAGAAGAATATTGAACCGGACAGGACCCTAGGCCCTAATCAGATCCATTGCTTTGGTTTCCAGGCACCTCTCCTCAGAGGCCTCGTTTCCAATACCAGCATATGGTGGTTTCCTGAGGAACCAATAAGAACAAATCTCGTCTCCCCATGGAAAACTTGCTCATTGGAGCTTTGTCATAACCTCTGGTTAGGAGAATCCTTCAGGGCCCTGGTGCCACTGCCCCATACCAAGGTCTCCATGGACTCAATCCAACATTAAGACCATCCTCAGGAAAGTCCATTTCAACTCAGCCCCCTCTGTTGCTACCCCAAGCCAGCAGATTAAACGTTTCTTGTTGCTAGGAGACAATTGGAATGTGAGGCTGGCTGCCCAGCCATCCATACGTAGAACCCTGTTCTGGAAAATACCTTATAAGACGTCCTGGAGCCATCCAACAAATCTTAATTGTCCCACAGAAGGAATCCTTGCGGTTTGGAGCATCTCACAACTACAATAGTGGCAAAACGCCCATGGCCTCATAATCCCCCCTCTTCTTGAACGGGCCATCATGGACAGAAACTCAAACCTGAGCCAAAGTCTGATCCTCGACTGACTTCAGACGCATGAGATCTCAATTCAGCTCTGCAGAGTGTGCCTGCCATATCCTTGACCCGAAACCTAAGCCTAGCTTGTGTTCTCAGCCACGTCCTCACTCTCCTGGCCCACAAGCCCTCCAGTTTGGGAATTCCGAAGCCACAATGCAGCATGCTGCCTGCCCTCCAGAAGAAAAACTTTGCCCTATGCTGCTAATAAGAAACCCCAAATGATTTTCTAATGCATGTCACTCGATGGTAAAGCAATTATAGAGTCTACCCTGTATACTAATGCCCTGTCTGGCACAGCCTGAGACATGACATCCCAAACAAAACCCAGACAGCTGGCCCCAACCTGGACACATAGGACCCGCTATTGCTGTAGGTCGTCATATCTTCCCAACCTCGGTTTTCAGGCTTCAGAACCTAAACCTTATCTCCAATCACTGCCCAGGGGTGAACGTGATGCAGAAATTAGAATTCCTCCTTCCCCATGGCCAGAAACCTTGTGGTTGGCATGTTGTCCAACGTTCAATGTGGGAAAACCTGCATTGTCCGAAAGGCCACGCCAGTGCTTGAGGGCCGCCTAGGGCAAAGACATGCATTGTGACCTGCAGTGTGAGTCCCGTATTAAAGTAACGCCTTTCAGTGGCTGGACCAAGATCCTGCATATGGGGCTTGTCATATCCATAGGCCCCCAGGCTTAACCAGAGGGCGAGTATTCCAGTTGTCAGTACCCACTGCTATGCTCTAGAATCCCTCTACTGGGGGGACACATGAAGCAGAAAACAGGACACTTCCCTTCCCACAGAATGACCCCAAACTCTTGGGGGCTGGACAAACTACCAGAGAGGGAGAGTTCTACGACCCATGAGGCAACTCCTACATTAAACGGCCATTGTGGACAAAACATCCAGAGACAAAAGCCTGAGCGACTGCCTCCCTCTCACCCTTCTTTCAGATCCAGAAGAGCTCCCCTCATGGACTGTAGATCAGGCCTGCCGTAACATCGGCCCCTAACCTGAGCTGAGTTAGGGTTTTTGGATGTCTGTCTGCACAGCAATGGCCCACACAGCCTCCAGGCTGGGGACTCTGGAGCCACACCACAGTACTGTGCCTGCTCTCTCCTAAGAAACTGCCCATTCCATTGGCCACAACTCTACAAAATAGTAGAAACCTCAAGGTCCCCAAGGACATCCCACTACCGCAAGCCGCACTGGACAAATAGGGGCATTATGACACAAGCTGAGCAACTACTACCTCCATGCAGACACACAGACAGATATCCGCAGAGACAGAAGATTGAACCAGACAGGCCCCTAGGCCCTATTATGAACTCTTGCTTTGGTGTCCAGGTATCACTCCTCAGAGGCCTGGGTTCGAAGACCAGCATACGGGGCTTTCCTGAGGCACCAGACAGCAGACCTCTCATCTCCACATGGGAAGCTTCCTTGTTGGAGTTGTGTCAAGCCCTTCGGGTTGGAGAATCCTGCAGAGTCCCTTAGCTACTGCCACATTCCAAGGTCTCCATGCCACCAACCCACATTATGAATCATCCTCAGGAGAGTCCATTTAAATTCAGCCTTCTGGGTAGCTCACCCAAGAGCCCGCAGATTGAGCGTGCCGTGTCTCAACCAGGCAATGGGAAGGTGAGTTGGCGTTTCTCGGCATCCATGCTTACGGCCCTGCTCTCGAGTCTTTCTGAATGGGGCATCCTGGAACCATCCAATAGTACTCGACTGTCCTGAAGAAGGAAACTTTGAAGTTTGGAGCAGCTCACAACTCCCAGCGTAGGGAAACCTCCCTGGCCTCATGACGCCCCCACCCCCTTCAGGAAGGGGCCGTCATGGACACAAACTCCAGCTTGAGGCAACATCTGATACTCGCCCTGACCTCACCTGCAGGAGATCTCGATTCAGCCTCTTCAGAGTGGGCCTGCCATGCTCTTGGCCCCAAAACTCGTGCTAGCTTGTGTTTTCAGACTTCCTTCCTCACAATCCTGGCCGCACCCCTCCAGTTTGGCAATTCTGGAGACACAATGCAGCACTCTGCCTGCCCTCCAGAAGAAAAATGTTGCCCTATAAGGCTAACCAGAAACGCCAAATGAGTAACAACCTGCATGCCACTCGACCATACCCCAATTATACAGTCTAGCCTGTGCACTAAGGCCCTGTCTGACACAGCCTGAGGGCAGACCTCCAGTCCAACACCCAGACAGCTGGCCGTACACAGAGCATATTACACCCACAATGGCTTTAGGCCATCATCTCTACCCAACCGCAGTTTTCACCTTCAGAACCTAGACCTTATCTCCACTCACTGCTCAGGAGTGAAAGTGATGCAATAATCACAACTTCTCTTTCGCCTTGGCAAGAAACCTAGTGGTTGGCATGTTTTCCAATGTTCATTGTAGGAGAAAGCAGCATGGACTATGAGGCCCCACCTATCCCTGAGGGCCACAATGTGCACAAACACACATTGTGACCCTCAGCGTGAGCCCTATCCTCATGTAAAGCCTCTTAGTGACTGGAACAACAGCCCACATATGGGGCTTGCCAAGCCCCTAGTCCCCCAATCTCAACCGGAGTTCGAGATGTCTAGTCACCCCTTCTCAGGGCTCTACTCTGGAATCCCTCTTTGGTGGGATACCTGAGGCTAAAAAAAAAAAAATACAGAAAGGACTCTTCCCATCCACAGAATGATCCCAACCACTTGGGATCAGGCCAAATCATCAGAGAAAGAATTGTCCATGGCCCTTGAGGACACCCCGACATTCCGCGGCCACCGTTGACACAAAATCCAGAGACAAAAGCCTGAGCAAGCGCCACATACTCGCCCTTTGTTCATAGCCCGGAAAATTCTCACGGTCTGTAGATCGAGCCTTCATACATACATCCCCAAACCTAAGCTGAGTTTGTGTTTTCAGACTTCTGTCCCCACAGTCCTGGCCCACACACCATCCAAGTTGGGGCCCCTGAAGCCACACCTCAGGACTGTGGCTTCCCTCTCCAGGGGAATTCTGCCATGTCCATTGGCCACAACCCTATAGATTAGGAGTATCCTCCAATCTCCCCGAGGCCATCCGAATAGTGTTGGCTGCCCAGGACAAACAGGGATGATCTCTCACAAGTTAGGAAACTACCTCCACTCAGACCCAGAGACAGATATCCCCAGAGAATAAGATTGAACTGGACAGGCACTTAGGCCCTAATCAGATCCATTGCTTTTTATTCCAGTCATCTCTCCTCAGAGGCCTGGTTTCCAATACAAGCATATGGGAGATTCCTTAGGCACTCATCAAAACAATTCTCTTCTCTACATAGGAAACATACTCTTTAGAGCTCCATCAAAACCTCCGGTTATGAACATCCCTCAAGGCCCCGGATCAAGCACCCCATTCCAAGGTCTACATGGACACAAATGCACATTATGACCTATCCTCAACTCACCCATTTCAACACACCCGCCTCGGTTGCTCCCCTAGATCCAGCAGATCGAACTTGCCTTGGCTCTATGAGACACCCGGAATAGGTGGCAGGCTGCCCAGGCATCCATCCTTAGAACCCTGCTCTGGATAACTTCCTTATGGGATGTCCCGGAGCCATCCAACAGGTCTCAACTGTCCCACAGAAGGAATCATTGCGGTTTGGAGCATCTCACAATTCCCATCGTGGGAAAACCTCCAAGTCCTCGTGACACCCTCCCCTTCATGAAGGGGCCGTCATGGACAGAAACTCCGACCTAAGCCAACTTCTGATCCTAGCTCTGTCTTCAGGTATACGGGATCTTGCATCATCTCTGCAGAGGGTGCCTGCCGTCCCCTCACCCCGAAATCTAAGTCTGGCTTGTGTTCTCAGAATTTTTTCCTCACACTTCTGGCCCACAAGCCTTCCAGTTTGGGAATTCTGGAGCCACTATGTGGCACTGTATCTTCCCTCCAGAAGAAAAACTTTGCTCTTTGGGGCTACCCAGTAACCACAAATGAGTACCATCCTGCACGAAACTCGACTGCACCCCAATGATACAGTGTAGCCTGGGCACTAATTCCCTGTCTGCCACAGCCTGAGCCTGCCCCTCCCAACCCACACTCAACAGCTGGCCGAACACTGAGCACATCAGACACACCATGGCCTTAGGTCTTCATGTATTTCCAACCTCAGTTTTCAGGCTTCAGAACCTAGACCTTAAATCCAATCACAGTCCAGGAGTGAAAGTGTTGCAGAAAATAGAACTCCTTCTCCCCCATGGCTAGAAAACTTTTGGTTGCCATATTGTGCAACGTTCAGTGTAGGAGAAACCAGCATGGTACATTAGGCCACGCCCTGCCTTGAGGGGCTCCTTGGGCACAAAAACACATTGTGAAACTCAGTGTGAGACCTATCCTCAAGGAAGGATTCTCAGTGCCTGGACCGAGAACCCACATATGGGGCTTGCCATGTTCTTAGGTCCCAATGTTAACCAGAGTTCTGGTTGTCCAGTTGCCCCCACCCACGACTCTGCTCTGGAATCCCTCTTTTGGTGGTCCACTTGAGGTAAAAAAATAAAATAAAATAAAATAAAATAAAATAAAAACAGAAAGGCCTCCTCCCTTCCGTCAGAATGACCCCCAACTCTTGGGAACGGGTCAAATTCCCAGAAAGGGAGCCTCATTGATGGCCCAAGGACACCGCGACATTCCATGGCAATCGGTGACACATTTCCAGAAAAAAAAAAAAAAAAAGCATGAGCAAGCACCTCACATTCGTCCTTTGTTCATATGTCAAAGAGTTCTCCTCACGGTCTATAGATCGGGCCGGCCATACCTACATCCCCCAACCTAAGTGGAGTTTGTGTTTTCAGACTTTTGACCAAATAGCCCTGGACCACACACGCTCCACACTTGGGTCCCTGGAGCCACACCTCAGGACTGTGCTTCCCTTTCAAGGGAATTCTTCTCATTCCATTGGCCACAACCTTGCAAATGAGGAAAAACCTCCAAAGTCACCGAGGCCATCCCAATAGTGTAGGCCGACCAGGACAAACAGGGGTGATCTCAAACCAGCTGAGCAACTACCTCCACTCAGACAACAGATGTCCCCAGAGAAGAATATTGAACCGGACAGGCCCCTAGGCCCTAATCAGATCCATTCCTTTGGTTTCCAGGCATCTCTCCTCAATGCCTCGTTTCCAATACCAGCATATGGTGGTTTCCTGAGGCACCAATAAGAACAAATCTCGTCTCCCCATGGAAAACTTGCTCATTGGAGCTTTGTCATAACCTCTGGTTAGGAGAATCCTTCAGGGCCCTGGTGCCACTGCCCCATACCAAGGTCTCCATGGACTCAATCCAACATTAAGACCATCCTCAGGAAAGTCCATTTCAACTCAGCCCCCTCTGTTGCTACCCCAAGCCAGCAGATCAAACGTTTCTTGTTGCTAGGAGACAATTGGAATGTGAGGCTGGCTGCCCAGGCATCCATACTTAGAACGCTGTTCTGGAAAAATACCTTATAAGACGTCCTGGAGCCATCCAACAAATCTTAATTGTCCCACAGAAGGAATCCTTGCGGTTTGGAGCATCTCACAACTCCAATAGTGGGAAAACCCCAATGGCCTCATAATGCCCCCCCTTCCTGAAAAGGCCAACATGGACAGAAACTCAAACCTGAGCCAAAGTCTGAACCTCGACCTGACTTCAGACGTATGAGATCTCAATTCAGCTCTGCAGAGTGTGCCTGCCATGTCCTTGCCCCGAAACCTAAGCCTAGCTTGTGTTCTCAGCCGCGTCCTCACTCTCCTGGCCCATAAGCCCTCCAGTTTGGGAATTCCGAAGCCACAATGCAGCATGCTGCCTGCCCTCCAGAAGAAAAACTTTGCCCTATGCTGCTAATAAGAAACCCCAAATGATTTTCTAATGCATGCCACTCGATTGTAAAGCTATTATACAGCCCACACTCTATACTAATGCCCTGTCTGGCAGAGCCTGAGACAAGACATCCCAAACGACACCCAGACAGCTGGCCCCAACCTGGACACATAGGACCCGCTATGGCTGTAGGTCGTCATCTCTTCCCAACCTCGGTTTTCAGGCTTCAGAACCTAGACCTTATCTCCAATCACTGCCCAGGGGTGAACGTGATGCAGAAATTAGAATTCCTCCTTCCCCATGGCCAGAAACCTTGTGGTTGGCATGTTGTCCAACGTTCAATGTGGGAAAACCTGCATTGTCCGAAAGGCCACGCCAGTGCTTGAGGGCCGCCTAGGGCACAGACATGCATTGTGACCTGCAGCGTGAGTCCCGTATTAAAGTAACCCCTCTCAGTGGCTGGACCAAGATTTTGCATATGGGGCTTGTCATATCCATAGGCCCCCAGGCTTAACCAGAGGGCGAGTATTCCAGTTGTCAGTACCCACTGCTATGCTCTAGAATCCCTCTACTGGGGGGACACATGAAGCAGAAAACAGGACACTTCCCTTCCCACAGAAGGACCCCAAACTCTTGGGCTCTGGACAAACTACCAGAGAGGGAGACTTCTACGACCCATGAGGCAAGTCCTACATTAAACGGCCATTGTGGACAAAACATCCAGAGACAAAAGCCTGAGCGACTGCCTCCCTCTCACCCTTCTTTCAGATCCAGAGGAACTCCCCTCATGGACTGTAGATCAGGCCAGCCGTAACCTCGGCCCCAAACCTGAGCTGAGTTAGGGTTTTTGGATGTCTGTCTGCACAGCCATGGCCCACACAGCCTCCAGGCTGGGGTCTCTGGAGCCACACCACAGTACTGTGCCTGCTCTCTCCTAAGAAACTGCCCATTCCATTGGCCACAACTCTACAAAATAGTAGAAACCTCAAGGTCCCCAAGGACATCCCACTACCGCAAGCCGCACTGGACAAATAGGGGCATTATGACACAAGCTGAGCAACTACTACCTCCATGCAGACACACAGACAGATATCCGCAGAGACAGAAGATTGAACCAGACAGGCCCCTAGGCCCTATTATGAACTCTTGCTTTGGTGTCCAGGTATCACTCCTCAGAGGCCTGGGTTCGAAGACCAGCATACGGGGCTTTCCTGAGGCACCAGACAGCAGACCTCTCATCTCCACATGGGAAGCTTCCTTGTTGGAGTTGTGTCAAGCCCTTCGGGTTGGAGAATCCTGCAGAGTCCCTTAGCTACTGCCACATTCCAAGGTCTCCATGGCCACCAACCCACATTATGACTCATCCTCAGGAGAGTCCATTTAAACTCAGCCTTCTGGGTAGCTCACCCAAGAGCCCGCAGATTGAGCGTGCCTTGTCTCGACCAGGCAATGGGAAGGTGAGTTGGCGTTTCTCGGCATCCATGCTTACGGCCCTGCTCTCGAGTCTTTCTGTATGGGGCATCAAAGGACCATCCAATAGTACTCGACTGTCCTGAAGAAGGAAACTTTGAAGTTTGGAGCAGCTCACAACTCCCAGCGTAGGGAAACCTCCCTGGCCTCATGACGCCCCCACCCCCTTCAGGAAGGGGCCGTCATGGACACAAACTCCAGCTTGAGGCAACATCTGATACTCGCCCTGACCTCACCTGCAGGAGATCTCGATTCAGCCTCTGCAGAGTGGGCCTGCCATGCTCTTGGCCCCAAAACTCGTGCTAGCTTGTGTTTTCAGACTTCCTTCCTCACAATCCTGGCCACACCCCTCCAGTTTGGCAATTCTGGAGACACAATGCAGCACTCTGCCTGCCCTCCAGAAGAAAAATGTTGCCCTATAAGGCTAACCAGAAACGCCAAATGAGTAACAACCTGCATGCCACTCGACCATACCCCAATTATACAGTCTAGCCTGTGCACTAAGGCCCTGTCTGACACAGCCTGAGGGCAGACCTCCAGTCCAACACCCAGAAAGCTGGCCGTACACAGAGCATATCACACCCAAAGTGGCTTTAGGCCATCATCTCTACCCAACCTCAGTTTTCACCTTCAGAACCTAGACCTTATCTCCACTCACTGCTCAGGAGTGAACGTGATGCAAGAATCAGAACTTCTCCTTCGCCTTGGCAAGAAACCTAGTGGTTGGCATGTTGTCCAATGTTCATTGTAGGAGAAAGCAGCATGGACTATGAGGCCCCACCTATCCCTGAGGGCCACAATGTGCACAAACACACATTGTGACCCTCAGCGTGAGCCCTATCCGCATGTAAAGCCTCTTAGTGACTGGAACAACAGCCCACATATGGGGCTTGCCAAGCCCCTAGTCCCCCAATCTCAACCAGAGTTCGAGATGTCTAGTCACCCCTTCTCAGGGCTCTACTCTGGAATCCCTCTTTGGTGGGATACCTGAGGCTAAAAAAAAAAAATTCAGAAAAGTCTCTTCCCATCCACAGAATGATCCCAACCACTTGGGATCAGGCCAAATCATCAGAGAAAGAATTGTCCATGGCCCTTGAGGACACCCCGACATTCCGCGGCCACCGTTGACACAAAAATCAGAGACAAAAGCCTGAGCAAGCGCCACATACTCGCCCTTTGTTCATAGCCCGGAAAATTCTCACGGTCTGTAGATCGAGCCTTCATACATACATCCCCAAACCTAAGCTGAGTTTGTGTTTTCAGACTTCTGTCCCCACAGTCCTGGCCCACACACCATCCAAGTTGGGGCCCCTGAAGCCACACCTCAGGACTGTGGCTTCCCTCTCCAGGGGATTTCTGCCATTTCCATTGGCCACAACCCTATAGATTAGGAGTATCCTCCAATCTCCCCGAGGCCATCCGAATAGTGTTGGCTGCCCAGGACAAACAGGGATGATCTCTCACAAGTTAGGAAACTACCTCCACTCAGACCCAGAGACAGATATCCCCAGAGAATAAGATTGAACTGGACAGGCACTTAGGCCCTAATCAGATCCATTGCTTTTTATTCCAGTCATCTCTCCTCAGAGGCCTGGTTTCCAATACAAGCATATGGGAGATTCCTTAGGCACTCATCAAAACAATTCTCTTCTCTACATAGGAAACATACTCTTTAGAGCTCCATCAAAACCTCCGGTTATGAACATCCCTCAAGGACCCGATCAAGCACCCCATTCCAAGGTCTACATGGACACAAATGCACATTATGACCTATCCTCAACTCACCCATTTCAACACACCCGCCTCGGTTGCTCCCCTAGATCCAGCAGATCGAACTTGCCTTGGCTCTATGAGACACCCGGAATGGGAGTCAGGCTGCCCAGGCATCCATCATTAGATCCCTGTTCTGGATAACTTCCTTATGGGATGTCCTGGAGCCATCCAACAGGTCTCAACTGTCCCACAGAAGGAATCATTGCGGTTTGGAGCATCTCACAATTCCCATCGTGGGAAAACCTCCATGTCCTCGTGACACGCTCCCCTTCATGAAGGGGCCGTCATGGACAGAAACTCCGACCTAAGCCAACTTCTGATCCTAGCTCTGTCTTCAGGTATACGGGATCTCGAATCATCTCTGCAGAGGGTGCCTGCCGTCCCCTCACCCCGAAATCTAAGTCTGGCTTGTGTTCTCAGAATTTTTTCCTCACACTTCTGGCCCACAAGCCTTCCAGTTTGGGAATTCTGGAGCCACTATGTGGCACTGTGTCTTCCCTCCAGAAGAAAAACTTTGCTCTTTGGGGCTACCCAGTAACCACAAATGAGTACCATCCTGCACGAAACTCGACTGCACCCCAATGATACAGTGTAGCCTGGGCACTAATTCCCTGTCTGCCACAGCCTGAGCCTGCCCCTCCCAACCCACACTCAACAGCTGGCCGAACACTGAGCACATCAGACACACCATGGCCTTAGGTCTTCATCTCTTCCCAACCTCAGTTTTCAGGCTTCAGAACCTAGACCTTAAATCCAATCACAGTCCAGGAGTGAAAGTGTTGCAGAAAATAGAACTCCTTCTCCCCCATGGCTAGAAAACTTTTGGTTGCCATATTGTGCAACGTTCAGTGTAGGAGAAACCAGCATGGTACATTAGGCCACACCCTGACTTGAGGGGCTCCTTGGGCACAAAAACACATTGTGAAACTCAGTGTGAGACCTATCCTCAAGGAAGGCCTCTCAGTGCCTGGACCGAGAACCCACATATGGGGCTTGCCATGTTCTTAGGTCCCAATGTTAACCAGAGGTCTGGTTGTCCAGTTGCCCCCACCCACGACTCTACTATGGAATCCCTCTTTTGGTTGTCCACCTGAGGTAAAAAAAAAAAAAAAAAACAAAAAACAAAAAAAATAAAAAAAAAACAGAAAGGCCTCCTCCCTTCCGTCAGAATGACCCCCAACTCTTGGGAACGGGTCAAATCCCCAGAAAGGGAGCCTCATCGATGGCCCATGAGGACACCCCGACATTCCATGGCAATCGGTGACACATTTCCAGAAAAAAAAAAAAAAAGCATGAGCAAGCACCTCACATTCGTCCTTTGTTCATATGTCAAAGAGTTCTCCTCACGGTCTATAGATCGGGCCGGCCATACCTACATCCCCCAACCTAAGTGGAGTTTGTGTTTTCAGACTTTTGACCAAATAGCCCTGGACCACACACGCTCCACACTTGGGTCCCTGGAGCCACACCTCAGGACTGTGCTTCCCTTTCAAGGGAATTCTTCTCATTCCATTGGCCACAACCTTGCAAATGAGGAAAAACCTCCAAAGTCACCGAGGCCATCCCAATAGTGTAGGCCGACCAGGACAAACAGGGGTGATCTCAAACCAGCTGAGCAACTACCTCCACTCAGACAACAGATGTCCCCAGAGAAGAATATTGAACCGGACAGGCCCCTAGGCCCTAATCAGATCCATTGCTTTGGTTTCCAGGCATCTCTCCTCAATGCCTCGTTTCCAATACCAGCATATGGTGGTTTCCTGAGGCACCAATAAGAACAAATCTCGTCTCCCCATGGAAAACTTGCTCATTGGAGCTTTGTCATAACCTCTGGTTAGGAGAATCCTTCAGGGCCCTGGTGCCACTGCCCCATACCAAGGTCTCCATGGACTCAATCCAACATTAAGACCATCCTCAGGAAAGTCCATTTCAACTCAGCCCCCTCTGTTGCTACCCCAAGCCAGCAGATCAAACGTTTCTTGTTGCTAGGAGACAATTGGAATGTGAGGCTGGCTGCCCAGGCATCCATACTTAGAACGCTGTTCTGGAAAAATACCTTATAAGACGTCCTGGAGCCATCCAACAAATCTTAATTGTCCCACAGAAGGAATCCTTGCGGTTTGGAGCATCTCACAACTCCAATAGTGGGAAAACCCCAATGGCCTCATAATGCCCCCCCTTCCTGAAAAGGCCAACATGGACAGAAACTCAAACCTGAGCCAAAGTCTGAACCTCGACCTGACTTCAGACGCATGAGATCTCAATTCAGCTCTGCAGAGTGTGCCTGCCATGTCCTTGCCCCGAAACCTAAGCCTAGCTTGTGTTCTCAGCCGCGTCCTCACTCTCCTGGCCCATAAGCCCTCCAGTTTGGGAATTCCGAAGCCACAATGCAGCATGCTGCCTGCCCTCCAGAAGAAAAACTTTGCCCTATGCTGCTAATAAGAAACCCCAAATGATTTTCTAATGCATGCCACTCGATTGTAAAGCTATTATACAGCCCACACTCTATACTAATGCCCTGTCTGGCAGAGCCTGAGACAAGACATCCCAAACGACACCCAGACAGCTGGCCCCAACCTGGACACATAGGACCCGCTATGGCTGTAGGTCGTCATCTCTTCCCAACCTCGGTTTTCAGGCTTCAGAACCTAGACCTTATCTCCAATCACTGCCCAGGGGTGAACGTGATGCAGAAATTAGAATTCCTCCTTCCCCATGGCCAGAAACCTTGTGGTTGGCATGTTGTCCAACGTTCAATGTGGGAAAACCTGCATTGTCCGAAAGGCCACGCCAGTGCTTGAGGGCCGCCTAGGGCACAGACATGCATTGTGACCTGCAGCGTGAGTCCCGTATTAAAGTAACCCCTCTCAGTGGCTGGACCAAGATTTTGCATATGGGGCTTGTCATATCCATAGGCCCCCAGGCTTAACCAGAGGGCGAGTATTCCAGTTGTCAGTACCCACTGCTATGCTCTAGAATCCCTCTACTGGGGGGACACATGAAGCAGAAAACAGGACACTTCCCTTCCCACAGAAGGACCCCAAACTCTTGGGCTCTGGACAAACTACCAGAGAGGGAGACTTCTACGACCCATGAGGCAAGTCCTACATTAAACGGCCATTGTGGACAAAACATCCAGAGACAAAAGCCTGAGCGACTGCCTCCCTCTCACCCTTCTTTCAGATCCAGAGGAACTCCCCTCATGGACTGTAGATCAGGCCAGCCGTAACCTCGGCCCCAAACCTGAGCTGAGTTAGGGTTTTTGGATGTCTGTCTGCACAGCCATGGCCCACACAGCCTCCAGGCTGGGGTCTCTGGAGCCACACCACAGTACTGTGCCTGCTCTCTCCTAAGAAACTGCCCATTCCATTGGCCACAACTCTACAAAATAGTAGAAACCTCAAGGTCCCCAAGGACATCCCACTACCGCAAGCCGCACTGGACAAATAGGGGCATTATGACACAAGCTGAGCAACTACTACCTCCATGCAGACACACAGACAGATATCCGCAGAGACAGAAGATTGAACCAGACAGGCCCCTAGGCCCTATTATGAACTCTTGCTTTGGTGTCCAGGTATCACTCCTCAGAGGCCTGGGTTCGAAGACCAGCATACGGGGCTTTCCTGAGGCACCAGACAGCAGACCTCTCATCTCCACATGGGAAGCTTCCTTGTTGGAGTTGTGTCAAGCCCTTCGGGTTGGAGAATCCTGCAGAGTCCCTTAGCTACTGCCACATTCCAAGGTCTCCATGGCCACCAACCCACATTATGACTCATCCTCAGGAGAGTCCATTTAAACTCAGCCTTCTGGGTAGCTCACCCAAGAGCCCGCAGATTGAGCGTGCCTTGTCTCGACCAGGCAATGGGAAGGTGAGTTGGCGTTTCTCGGCATCCATGCTTACGGCCCTGCTCTCGAGTCTTTCTGTATGGGGCATCAAAGGACCATCCAATAGTACTCGACTGTCCTGAAGAAGGAAACTTTGAAGTTTGGAGCAGCTCACAACTCCCAGCGTAGGGAAACCTCCCTGGCCTCATGACGCCCCCACCCCCTTCAGGAAGGGGCCGTCATGGACACAAACTCCAGCTTGAGGCAACATCTGATACTCGCCCTGACCTCACCTGCAGGAGATCTCGATTCAGCCTCTGCAGAGTGGGCCTGCCATGCTCTTGGCCCCAAAACTCGTGCTAGCTTGTGTTTTCAGACTTCCTTCCTCACAATCCTGGCCACACCCCTCCAGTTTGGCAATTCTGGAGACACAATGCAGCACTCTGCCTGCCCTCCAGAAGAAAAATGTTGCCCTATAAGGCTAACCAGAAACGCCAAATGAGTAACAACCTGCATGCCACTCGACCATACCCCAATTATACAGTCTAGCCTGTGCACTAAGGCCCTGTCTGACACAGCCTGAGGGCAGACCTCCAGTCCAACACCCAGACAGCTGGCCGTACACAGAGCATATCACACCCACAATGGCTTTAGGCCATCATCTCTACCCAACCTCAGTTTTCACCTTCAGAACCTAGACCTTATCTCCACTCACTGCTCAGGAGTGAACGTGATGCAAGAATCAGAACTTCTCCTTCGCCTTGGCAAGAAACCTAGTGGTTGGCATGTTGTCCAATGTTCATTGTAGGAGAAAGCAGCATGGACTATGAGGCCCCACCTATCCCTGAGGGCCACAATGTGCACAAACACACATTGTGACCCTCAGCGTGAGCCCTATCCGCATGTAAAGCCTCTTAGTGACTGGAACAACAGCCCACATATGGGGCTTGCCAAGCCCCTAGTCCCCCAATCTCAACCAGAGTTCGAGATGTCTAGTCACCCCTTCTCAGGGCTCTACTCTGGAATCCCTCTTTGGTGGGATACCTGAGGCTAAAAAAAAAAAATTCAGAAAAGTCTCTTCCCATCCACAGAATGATCCCAACCACTTGGGATCAGGCCAAATCATCAGAGAAAGAATTGTCCATGGCCCTTGAGGACACCCCGACATTCCGCGGCCACCGTTGACACAAAAATCAGAGACAAAAGCCTGAGCAAGCGCCACATACTCGCCCTTTGTTCATAGCCCGGAAAATTCTCACGGTCTGTAGATCGAGCCTTCATACATACATCCCCAAACCTAAGCTGAGTTTGTGTTTTCAGACTTCTGTCCCCACAGTCCTGGCCCACACACCATCCAAGTTGGGGCCCCTGAAGCCACACCTCAGGACTGTGGCTTCCCTCTCCAGGGGATTTCTGCCATTTCCATTGGCCACAACCCTATAGATTAGGAGTATCCTCCAATCTCCCCGAGGCCATCCGAATAGTGTTGGCTGCCCAGGACAAACAGGGATGATCTCTCACAAGTTAGGAAACTACCTCCACTCAGACCCAGAGACAGATATCCCCAGAGAATAAGATTGAACTGGACAGGCACTTAGGCCCTAATCAGATCCATTGCTTTTTATTCCAGTCATCTCTCCTCAGAGGCCTGGTTTCCAATACAAGCATATGGGAGATTCCTTAGGCACTCATCAAAACAATTCTCTTCTCTACATAGGAAACATACTCTTTAGAGCTCCATCAAAACCTCCGGTTATGAACATCCCTCAAGGACCCGATCAAGCACCCCATTCCAAGGTCTACATGGACACAAATGCACATTATGACCTATCCTCAACTCACCCATTTCAACACACCCGCCTCGGTTGCTCCCCTAGATCCAGCAGATCGAACTTGCCTTGGCTCTATGAGACACCCGGAATGGGAGTCAGGCTGCCCAGGCATCCATCATTAGATCCCTGTTCTGGATAACTTCCTTATGGGATGTCCTGGAGCCATCCAACAGGTCTCAACTGTCCCACAGAAGGAATCATTGCGGTTTGGAGCATCTCACAATTCCCATCGTGGGAAAACCTCCATGTCCTCGTGACACGCTCCCCTTCATGAAGGGGCCGTCATGGACAGAAACTCCGACCTAAGCCAACTTCTGATCCTAGCTCTGTCTTCAGGTATACGGGATCCCGAATCATCTCTGCAGAGGGTGCCTGCCGTCCCCTCACCCCGAAATCTAAGTCTGGCTTGTGTTCTCAGAATTTTTTCCTCACACTTCTGGCCCACAAGCCTTCCAGTTTGGGAATTCTGGAGCCACTATGTGGCACTGTGTCTTCCCTCCAGAAGAAAAACTTTGCTCTTTGGGGCTACCCAGTAACCACAAATGAGTACCATCCTGCACGAAACTCGACTGCACCCCAATGATACAGTGTAGCCTGGGCACTAATTCCCTGTCTGCCACAGCCTGAGCCTGCCCCTCCCAACCCACACTCAACAGCTGGCCGAACACTGAGCACATCAGACACACCATGGCCTTAGGTCTTCATCTCTTCCCAACCTCAGTTTTCAGGCTTCAGAACCTAGACCTTAAATCCAATCACAGTCCAGGAGTGAAAGTGTTGCAGAAAATAGAACTCCTTCTCCCCCATGGCTAGAAAACTTTTGGTTGCCATATTGTGCAACGTTCAGTGTAGGAGAAACCAGCATGGTACATTAGGCCACACCCTGACTTGAGGGGCTCCTTGGGCACAAAAACACATTGTGAAACTCAGTGTGAGACCTATCCTCAAGGAAGGCCTCTCAGTGCCTGGACCGAGAACCCACATATGGGGCTTGCCATGTTCTTAGGTCCCAATGTTAACCAGAGGTCTGGTTGTCCAGTTGCCCCCACCCACGACTCTACTATGGAATCCCTCTTTTGGTGGTCCACCTGAGGTAAAAAAAAAAAAAAAAACAAAAAACAAAAAAAATAAAAAAAAAACAGAAAGGCCTCCTCCCTTCCGTCAGAATGACCCCCAACTCTTGGGAACGGGTCAAATCCCCAGAAAGGGAGCCTCATCGATGGCCCATGAGGACACCCCGACATTCCATGGCAATCGGTGACACATTTCCAGAAAAAAAAAAAAAAAGCATGAGCAAGCACCTCACATTCGTCCTTTGTTCATATGTCAAAGAGTTCTCCTCACGGTCTATAGATCGGGCCGGCCATACCTACATCCCCCAACCTAAGTGGAGTTTGTGTTTTCAGACTTTTGACCAAATAGCCCTGGACCACACACGCTCCACACTTGGGTCCCTGGAGCCACACCTCAGGACTGTGCTTCCCTTTCAAGGGAATTCTTCTCATTCCATTGGCCACAACCTTGCAAATGAGGAAAAACCTCCAAAGTCACCGAGGCCATCCCAATAGTGTAGGCCGACCAGGACAAACAGGGGTGATCTCAAACCAGCTGAGCAACTACCTCCACTCAGACAACAGATGTCCCCAGAGAAGAATATTGAACCGGACAGGCCCCTAGGCCCTAATCAGATCCATTGCTTTGGTTTCCAGGCATCTCTCCTCAATGCCTCGTTTCCAATACCAGCATATGGTGGTTTCCTGAGGCACCAATAAGAACAAATCTCGTCTCCCCATGGAAAACTTGCTCATTGGAGCTTTGTCATAACCTCTGGTTAGGAGAATCCTTCAGGGCCCTGGTGCCACTGCCCCATACCAAGGTCTCCATGGACTCAATCCAACATTAAGACCATCCTCAGGAAAGTCCATTTCAACTCAGCCCCCTCTGTTGCTACCCCAAGCCAGCAGATCAAACGTTTCTTGTTGCTAGGAGACAATTGGAATGTGAGGCTGGCTGCCCAGGCATCCATACTTAGAACGCTGTTCTGGAAAAATACCTTATAAGACGTCCTGGAGCCATCCAACAAATCTTAATTGTCCCACAGAAGGAATCCTTGCGGTTTGGAGCATCTCACAACTCCAATAGTGGGAAAACCCCAATGGCCTCATAATGCCCCCCCTTCCTGAAAAGGCCAACATGGACAGAAACTCAAACCTGAGCCAAAGTCTGAACCTCGACCTGACTTCAGACGCATGAGATCTCAATTCAGCTCTGCAGAGTGTGCCTGCCATGTCCTTGCCCCGAAACCTAAGCCTAGCTTGTGTTCTCAGCCGCGTCCTCACTCTCCTGGCCCATAAGCCCTCCAGTTTGGGAATTCTGAAGCCACAATGCAGCATGCTGCCTGCCCTCCAGAAGAAAAACTTTGCCCTATGCTGCTAATAAGAAACCCCAAATGATTTTCTAATGCATGCCACTCGATTGTAAAGCTATTATACAGCCCACACTCTATACTAATGCCCTGTCTGGCAGAGCCTGAGACAAGACATCCCAAACGACACCCAGACAGCTGGCCCCAACCTGGACACATAGGACCCGCTATGGCTGTAGGTCGTCATCTCTTCCCAACCTCGGTTTTCAGGCTTCAGAACCTAGACCTTATCTCCAATCACTGCCCAGGGGTGAACGTGATGCAGAAATTAGAATTCCTCCTTCCCCATGGCCAGAAACCTTGTGGTTGGCATGTTGTCCAACGTTCAATGTGGGAAAACCTGCATTGTCCGAAAGGCCACGCCAGTGCTTGAGGGCCGCCTAGGGCACAGACATGCATTGTGACCTGCAGCGTGAGTCCCGTATTAAAGTAACCCCTCTCAGTGGCTGGACCAAGATTTTGCATATGGGGCTTGTCATATCCATAGGCCCCCAGGCTTAACCAGAGGGCGAGTATTCCAGTTGTCAGTACCCACTGCTATGCTCTAGAATCCCTCTACTGGGGGGACACATGAAGCAGAAAACAGGACACTTCCCTTCCCACAGAAGGACCCCAAACTCTTGGGCTCTGGACAAACTACCAGAGAGGGAGACTTCTACGACCCATGAGGCAAGTCCTACATTAAACGGCCATTGTGGACAAAACATCCAGAGACAAAAGCCTGAGCGACTGCCTCCCTCTCACCCTTCTTTCAGATCCAGAGGAACTCCCCTCATGGACTGTAGATCAGGCCAGCCGTAACCTCGGCCCCAAACCTGAGCTGAGTTAGGGTTTTTGGATGTCTGTCTGCACAGCCATGGCCCACACAGCCTCCAGGCTGGGGTCTCTGGAGCCACACCACAGTACTGTGCCTGCTCTCTCCTAAGAAACTGCCCATTCCATTGGCCACAACTCTACAAAATAGTAGAAACCTCAAGGTCCCCAAGGACATCCCACTACCGCAAGCCGCACTGGACAAATAGGGGCATTATGACACAAGCTGAGCAACTACTACCTCCATGCAGACACACAGACAGATATCCGCAGAGACAGAAGATTGAACCAGACAGGCCCCTAGGCCCTATTATGAACTCTTGCTTTGGTGTCCAGGTATCACTCCTCAGAGGCCTGGGTTCGAAGACCAGCATACGGGGCTTTCCTGAGGCACCAGACAGCAGACCTCTCATCTCCACATGGGAAGCTTCCTTGTTGGAGTTGTGTCAAGCCCTTCGGGTTGGAGAATCCTGCAGAGTCCCTTAGCTACTGCCACATTCCAAGGTCTCCATGGCCACCAACCCACATTATGACTCATCCTCAGGAGAGTCCATTTAAACTCAGCCTTCTGGGTAGCTCACCCAAGAGCCCGCAGATTGAGCGTGCCTTGTCTCGACCAGGCAATGGGAAGGTGAGTTGGCGTTTCTCGGCATCCATGCTTACGGCCCTGCTCTCGAGTCTTTCTGTATGGGGCATCAAAGGACCATCCAATAGTACTCGACTGTCCTGAAGAAGGAAACTTTGAAGTTTGGAGCAGCTCACAACTCCCAGCGTAGGGAAACCTCCCTGGCCTCATGACGCCCCCACCCCCTTCAGGAAGGGGCCGTCATGGACACAAACTCCAGCTTGAGGCAACATCTGATACTCGCCCTGACCTCACCTGCAGGAGATCTCGATTCAGCCTCTGCAGAGTGGGCCTGCCATGCTCTTGGCCCCAAAACTCGTGCTAGCTTGTGTTTTCAGACTTCCTTCCTCACAATCCTGGCCACACCCCTCCAGTTTGGCAATTCTGGAGACACAATGCAGCACTCTGCCTGCCCTCCAGAAGAAAAATGTTGCCCTATAAGGCTAACCAGAAACGCCAAATGAGTAACAACCTGCATGCCACTCGACCATACCCCAATTATACAGTCTAGCCTGTGCACTAAGGCCCTGTCTGACACAGCCTGAGGGCAGACCTCCAGTCCAACACCCAGACAGCTGGCCTTACACAGAGCATATCACACCCACAATGGCTTTAGGCCATCATCTCTACCCAACCTCAGTTTTCACCTTCAGAACCTAGACCTTATCTCCACTCACTGCTCAGGAGTGAACGTGATGCAAGAATCAGAACTTCTCCTTCGCCTTGGCAAGAAACCTAGTGGTTGGCATGTTGTCCAATGTTCATTGTAGGAGAAAGCAGCATGGACTATGAGGCCCCACCTATCCCTGAGGGCCACAATGTGCACAAACACACATTGTGACCCTCAGCGTGAGCCCTATCCGCATGTAAAGCCTCTTAGTGACTGGAACAACAGCCCACATATGGGGCTTGCCAAGCCCCTAGTCCCCCAATCTCAACCAGAGTTCGAGATGTCTAGTCACCCCTTCTCAGGGCTCTACTCTGGAATCCCTCTTTGGTGGGATACCTGAGGCTAAAAAAAAAAAATTCAGAAAAGTCTCTTCCCATCCACAGAATGATCCCAACCACTTGGGATCAGGCCAAATCATCAGAGAAAGAATTGTCCATGGCCCTTGAGGACACCCCGACATTCCGCGGCCACCGTTGACACAAAAATCAGAGACAAAAGCCTGAGCAAGCGCCACATACTCGCCCTTTGTTCATAGCCCGGAAAATTCTCACGGTCTGTAGATCGAGCCTTCATACATACATCCCCAAACCTAAGCTGAGTTTGTGTTTTCAGACTTCTGTCCCCACAGTCCTGGCCCACACACCATCCAAGTTGGGGCCCCTGAAGCCACACCTCAGGACTGTGGCTTCCCTCTCCAGGGGATTTCTGCCATTTCCATTGGCCACAACCCTATAGATTAGGAGTATCCTCCAATCTCCCCGAGGCCATCCGAATAGTGTTGGCTGCCCAGGACAAACAGGGATGATCTCTCACAAGTTAGGAAACTACCTCCACTCAGACCCAGAGACAGATATCCCCAGAGAATAAGATTGAACTGGACAGGCACTTAGGCCCTAATCAGATCCATTGCTTTTGATTCCAGTCATCTCTCCTCAGAGGCCTGGTTTCCAATACAAGCATATGGGAGATTCCTTAGGCACTCATCAAAACAATTCTCTTCTCTACATAGGAAACATACTCTTTAGAGCTCCATCAAAACCTCCGGTTATGAACATCCCTCAAGGACCCGATCAAGCACCCCATTCCAAGGTCTACATGGACACAAATGCACATTATGACCTATCCTCAACTCACCCATTTCAACACACCCGCCTCGGTTGCTCCCCTAGATCCAGCAGATCGAACTTGCCTTGGCTCTATGAGACACCCGGAATGGGAGTCAGGCTGCCCAGGCATCCATCATTAGATCCCTGTTCTGGATAACTTCCTTATGGGATGTCCTGGAGCCATCCAACAGGTCTCAACTGTCCCACAGAAGGAATCATTGCGGTTTGGAGCATCTCACAATTCCCATCGTGGGAAAACCTCCATGTCCTCGTGACACGCTCCCCTTCATGAAGGGGCCGTCATGGACAGAAACTCCGACCTAAGCCAACTTCTGATCCTAGCTCTGTCTTCAGGTATACGGGATCCCGAATCATCTCTGCAGAGGGTGCCTGCCGTCCCCTCACCCCGAAATCTAAGTCTGGCTTGTGTTCTCAGAATTTTTTCCTCACACTTCTGGCCCACAAGCCTTCCAGTTTGGGAATTCTGGAGCCACTATGTGGCACTGTGTCTTCCCTCCAGAAGAAAAACTTTGCTCTTTGGGGCTACCCAGTAACCACAAATGAGTACCATCCTGCACGAAACTCGACTGCACCCCAATGATACAGTGTAGCCTGGGCACTAATTCCCTGTCTGCCACAGCCTGAGCCTGCCCCTCCCAACCCACACTCAACAGCTGGCCGAACACTGAGCACATCAGACACACCATGGCCTTAGGTCTTCATCTCTTCCCAACCTCAGTTTTCAGGCTTCAGAACCTAGACCTTAAATCCAATCACAGTCCAGGAGTGAAAGTGTTGCAGAAAATAGAACTCCTTCTCCCCCATGGCTAGAAAACTTTTGGTTGCCATATTGTGCAACGTTCAGTGTAGGAGAAACCAGCATGGTACATTAGGCCACACCCTGACTTGAGGGGCTCCTTGGGCACAAAAACACATTGTGAAACTCAGTGTGAGACCTATCCTCAAGGAAGGCCTCTCAGTGCCTGGACCGAGAACCCACATATGGGGCTTGCCATGTTCTTAGGTCCCAATGTTAACCAGAGGTCTGGTTGTCCAGTTGCCCCCACCCACGACTCTACTATGGAATCCCTCTTTTGGTGGTCCACCTGAGGTAAAAAAAAAAAAAAAAACAAAAAACAAAAAAAATAAAAAAAAAACAGAAAGGCCTCCTCCCTTCCGTCAGAATGACCCCCAACTCTTGGGAACGGGTCAAATCCCCAGAAAGGGAGCCTCATCGATGGCCCATGAGGACACCCCGACATTCCATGGCAATCGGTGACACATTTCCAGAAAAAAAAAAAAAAAAGCATGAGCAAGCACCTCACATTCGTCCTTTGTTCATATGTCAAAGAGTTCTCCTCACGGTCTATAGATCGGGCCGGCCATACCTACATCCCCCAACCTAAGTGGAGTTTGTGTTTTCAGACTTTTGACCAAATAGCCCTGGACCACACACGCTCCACACTTGGGTCCCTGGAGCCACACCTCAGGACTGTGCTTCCCTTTCAAGGGAATTCTTCTCATTCCATTGGCCACAACCTTGCAAATGAGGAAAAACCTCCAAAGTCACCGAGGCCATCCCAATAGTGTAGGCCGACCAGGACAAACAGGGGTGATCTCAAACCAGCTGAGCAACTACCTCCACTCAGACAACAGATGTCCCCAGAGAAGAATATTGAACCGGACAGGCCCCTAGGCCCTAATCAGATCCATTGCTTTGGTTTCCAGGCATCTCTCCTCAATGCCTCGTTTCCAATACCAGCATATGGTGGTTTCCTGAGGCACCAATAAGAACAAATCTCGTCTCCCCATGGAAAACTTGCTCATTGGAGCTTTGTCATAACCTCTGGTTAGGAGAATCCTTCAGGGCCCTGGTGCCACTGCCCCATACCAAGGTCTCCATGGACTCAATCCAACATTAAGACCATCCTCAGGAAAGTCCATTTCAACTCAGCCCCCTCTGTTGCTACCCCAAGCCAGCAGATCAAACGTTTCTTGTTGCTAGGAGACAATTGGAATGTGAGGCTGGCTGCCCAGGCATCCATACTTAGAACGCTGTTCTGGAAAAATACCTTATAAGACGTCCTGGAGCCATCCAACAAATCTTAATTGTCCCACAGAAGGAATCCTTGCGGTTTGGAGCATCTCACAACTCCAATAGTGGGAAAACCCCAATGGCCTCATAATGCCCCCCCTTCCTGAAAAGGCCAACATGGACAGAAACTCAAACCTGAGCCAAAGTCTGAACCTCGACCTGACTTCAGACGCATGAGATCTCAATTCAGCTCTGCAGAGTGTGCCTGCCATGTCCTTGCCCCGAAACCTAAGCCTAGCTTGTGTTCTCAGCCGCGTCCTCACTCTCCTGGCCCATAAGCCCTCCAGTTTGGGAATTCCGAAGCCACAATGCAGCATGCTGCCTGCCCTCCAGAAGAAAAACTTTGCCCTATGCTGCTAATAAGAAACCCCAAATGATTTTCTAATGCATGCCACTCGATTGTAAAGCTATTATACAGCCCACACTCTATACTAATGCCCTGTCTGGCAGAGCCTGAGACAAGACATCCCAAACGACACCCAGACAGCTGGCCCCAACCTGGACACATAGGACCCGCTATGGCTGTAGGTCGTCATCTCTTCCCAACCTCGGTTTTCAGGCTTCAGAACCTAGACCTTATCTCCAATCACTGCCCAGGGGTGAACGTGATGCAGAAATTAGAATTCCTCCTTCCCCATGGCCAGAAACCTTGTGGTTGGCATGTTGTCCAACGTTCAATGTGGGAAAACCTGCATTGTCCGAAAGGCCACGCCAGTGCTTGAGGGCCGCCTAGGGCACAGACATGCATTGTGACCTGCAGCGTGAGTCCCGTATTAAAGTAACCCCTCTCAGTGGCTGGACCAAGATTTTGCATATGGGGCTTGTCATATCCATAGGCCCCCAGGCTTAACCAGAGGGCGAGTATTCCAGTTGTCAGTACCCACTGCTATGCTCTAGAATCCCTCTACTGGGGGGACACATGAAGCAGAAAACAGGACACTTCCCTTCCCACAGAAGGACCCCAAACTCTTGGGCTCTGGACAAACTACCAGAGAGGGAGACTTCTACGACCCATGAGGCAAGTCCTACATTAAACGGCCATTGTGGACAAAACATCCAGAGACAAAAGCCTGAGCGACTGCCTCCCTCTCACCCTTCTTTCAGATCCAGAGGAACTCCCCTCATGGACTGTAGATCAGGCCAGCCGTAACCTCGGCCCCAAACCTGAGCTGAGTTAGGGTTTTTGGATGTCTGTCTGCACAGCCATGGCCCACACAGCCTCCAGGCTGGGGTCTCTGGAGCCACACCACAGTACTGTGCCTGCTCTCTCCTAAGAAACTGCCCATTCCATTGGCCACAACTCTACAAAATAGTAGAAACCTCAAGGTCCCCAAGGACATCCCACTACCGCAAGCCGCACTGGACAAATAGGGGCATTATGACACAAGCTGAGCAACTACTACCTCCATGCAGACACACAGACAGATATCCGCAGAGACAGAAGATTGAACCAGACAGGCCCCTAGGCCCTATTATGAACTCTTGCTTTGGTGTCCAGGTATCACTCCTCAGAGGCCTGGGTTCGAAGACCAGCATACGGGGCTTTCCTGAGGCACCAGACAGCAGACCTCTCATCTCCACATGGGAAGCTTCCTTGTTGGAGTTGTGTCAAGCCCTTCGGGTTGGAGAATCCTGCAGAGTCCCTTAGCTACTGCCACATTCCAAGGTCTCCATGGCCACCAACCCACATTATGACTCATCCTCAGGAGAGTCCATTTAAACTCAGCCTTCTGGGTAGCTCACCCAAGAGCCCGCAGATTGAGCGTGCCTTGTCTCGACCAGGCAATGGGAAGGTGAGTTGGCGTTTCTCGGCATCCATGCTTACGGCCCTGCTCTCGAGTCTTTCTGTATGGGGCATCAAAGGACCATCCAATAGTACTCGACTGTCCTGAAGAAGGAAACTTTGAAGTTTGGAGCAGCTCACAACTCCCAGCGTAGGGAAACCTCCCTGGCCTCATGACGCCCCCACCCCCTTCAGGAAGGGGCCGTCATGGACACAAACTCCAGCTTGAGGCAACATCTGATACTCGCCCTGACCTCACCTGCAGGAGATCTCGATTCAGCCTCTGCAGAGTGGGCCTGCCATGCTCTTGGCCCCAAAACTCGTGCTAGCTTGTGTTTTCAGACTTCCTTCCTCACAATCCTGGCCACACCCCTCCAGTTTGGCAATTCTGGAGACACAATGCAGCACTCTGCCTGCCCTCCAGAAGAAAAATGTTGCCCTATAAGGCTAACCAGAAACGCCAAATGAGTAACAACCTGCATGCCACTCGACCATACCCCAATTATACAGTCTAGCCTGTGCACTAAGGCCCTGTCTGACACAGCCTGAGGGCAGACCTCCAGTCCAACACCCAGACAGCTGGCCGTACACAGAGCATATCACACCCACAATGGCTTTAGGCCATCATCTCTACCCAACCTCAGTTTTCACCTTCAGAACCTAGACCTTATCTCCACTCACTGCTCAGGAGTGAACGTGATGCAAGAATCAGAACTTCTCCTTCGCCTTGGCAAGAAACCTAGTGGATGGCATGTTGTCCAATGTTCATTGTAGGAGAAAGCAGCATGGACTATGAGGCCCCACCTATCCCTGAGGGCCACAATGTGCACAAACACACATTGTGACCCTCAGCGTGAGCCCTATCCGCATGTAAAGCCTCTTAGTGACTGGAACAACAGCCCACATATGGGGCTTGCCAAGCCCCTAGTCCCCCAATCTCAACCAGAGTTCGAGATGTCTAGTCACCCCTTCTCAGGGCTCTACTCTGGAATCCCTCTTTGGTGGGATACCTGAGGCTAAAAAAAAAAAAATTCAGAAAAGTCTCTTCCCATCCACAGAATGATCCCAACCACTTGGGATCAGGCCAAATCATCAGAGAAAGAATTGTCCATGGCCCTTGAGGACACCCCGACATTCCGCAGCCACCGTTGACACAAAAATCAGAGACAAAAGCCTGAGCAAGCGCCACATACTCGCCCTTTGTTCATAGCCCGGAAAATTCTCACGGTCTGTAGATCGAGCCTTCATACATACATCCCCAAACCTAAGCTGAGTTTGTGTTTTCAGACTTCTGTCCCCACAGTCCTGGCCCACACACCATCCAAGTTGGGGCCCCTGAAGCCACACCTCAGGACTGTGGCTTCCCTCTCCAGGGGATTTCTGCCATTTCCATTGGCCACAACCCTATAGATTAGGAGTATCCTCCAATCTCCCCGAGGCCATCCGAATAATGTTGGCTGCCCAGGACAAACAGGGATGATCTCTCACAAGTTAGGAAACTACCTCCACTCAGACCCAGAGACAGATATCCCCAGAGAATAAGATTGAACTGGACAGGCACTTAGGCCCTAATCAGATCCATTGCTTTTTATTCCAGTCATCTCTCCTCAGAGGCCTGGTTTCCAATACAAGCATATGGGAGATTCCTTAGGCACTCATCAAAACAATTCTCTTCTCTACATAGGAAACATACTCTTTAGAGCTCCATCAAAACCTCCGGTTATGAACATCCCTCAAGGACCCGATCAAGCACCCCATTCCAAGGTCTACATGGACACAAATGCACATTATGACCTATCCTCAACTCACCCATTTCAACACACCCGCCTCGGTTGCTCCCCTAGATCCAGCAGATCGAACTTGCCTTGGCTCTATGAGACACCCGGAATGGGAGTCAGGCTGCCCAGGCATCCATCATTAGATCCCTGTTCTGGATAACTTCCTTATGGGATGTCCTGGAGCCATCCAACAGGTCTCAACTGTCCCACAGAAGGAATCATTGCGGTTTGGAGCATCTCACAATTCCCATCGTGGGAAAACCTCCATGTCCTCGTGACACGCTCCCCTTCATGAAGGGGCCGTCATGGACAGAAACTCCGACCTAAGCCAACTTCTGATCCTAGCTCTGTCTTCAGGTATACGGGATCTCGAATCATCTCTGCAGAGGGTGCCTGCCGTCCCCTCACCCCGAAATCTAAGTCTGGCTTGTGTTCTCAGAATTTTTTCCTCACACTTCTGGCCCACAAGCCTTCCAGTTTGCGAATTCTGGAGCCACTATGTGGCACTGTGTCTTCCCTCCAGAAGAAAAACTTTGCTCTTTGGGGCTACCCAGTAACCACAAATGAGTACCATCCTGCACGAAACTCGACTGCACCCCAATGATACAGTGTAGCCTGGGCACTAATTCCCTGTCTGCCACAGCCTGAGCCTGCCCCTCCCAACCCACACTCAACAGCTGGCCGAACACTGAGCACATCAGACACACCATGGCCTTAGGTCTTCATCTCTTCCCAACCTCAGTTTTCAGGCTTCAGAACCTAGACCTTAAATCCAATCACAGTCCAGGAGTGAAAGTGTTGCAGAAAATAGAACTCCTTCTCCCCCATGGCTAGAAAACTTTTGGTTGCCATATTGTGCAACGTTCAGTGTAGGAGAAACCAGCATGGTACATTAGGCCACACCCTGACTTGAGGGGCTCCTTGGGCACAAAAACACATTGTGAAACTCAGTGTGAGACCTATCCTCAAGGAAGGCCTCTCAGTGCCTGGACCGAGAACCCACATATGGGGCTTGCCATGTTCTTAGGTCCCAATGTTAACCAGAGGTCTGGTTGTCCAGTTGCCCCCACCCACGACTCTACTATGGAATCCCTCTTTTGGTTTTCCACCTGAGGTAAAAAAAAAACAAAAACAAAAAACAAAAAAAATAAAAAAAAAACAGAAAGGCCTCCTCCCTTCCGTCAGAATGACCCCCAACTCTTGGGAACGGGTCAAATCCCCAGAAAGGGAGCCTCATCGATGGCCCATGAGGACACCCCGACATTCCATGGCAATCGGTGACACATTTCCAGAAAAAAAAAAAAAAAAGCATGAGCAAGCACCTCACATTCGTCCTTTGTTCATATGTCAAAGAGTTCTCCTCACGGTCTATAGATCGGGCCGGCCATACCTACATCCCCCAACCTAAGTGGAGTTTGTGTTTTCAGACTTTTGACCAAATAGCCCTGGACCACACACGCTCCACACTTGGGTCCCTGGAGCCACACCTCAGGACTGTGCTTCCCTTTCAAGGGAATTCTTCTCATTCCATTGGCCACAACCTTGCAAATGAGGAAAAACCTCCAAAGTCACCGAGGCCATCCCAATAGTGTAGGCCGACCAGGACAAACAGGGGTGATCTCAAACCAGCTGAGCAACTACCTCCACTCAGACAACAGATGTCCCCAGAGAAGAATATTGAACCGGACAGGCCCCTAGGCCCTAATCAGATCCATTGCTTTGGTTTCCAGGCATCTCTCCTCAATGCCTCGTTTCCAATACCAGCATATGGTGGTTTCCTGAGGCACCAATAAGAACAAATCTCGTCTCCCCATGGAAATCTTGCTCATTGGAGCTTTGTCATAACCTCTGGTTAGGAGAATCCTTCAGGGCCCTGGTGCCACTGCCCCATACCAAGGTCTCCATGGACTCAATCCAACATTAAGACCATCCTCAGGAAAGTCCATTTCAACTCAGCCCCCTCTGTTGCTACCCCAAGCCAGCAGATCAAACGTTTCTTGTTGCTAGGAGACAATTGGAATGTGAGGCTGGCTGCCCAGGCATCCATACTTAGAACGCTGTTCTGGAAAAATACCTTATAAGACGTCCTGGAGCCATCCAACAAATCTTAATTGTCCCACAGAAGGAATCCTTGCGGTTTGGAGCATCTCACAACTCCAATAGTGGGAAAACCCCAATGGCCTCATAATGCCCCCCCTTCCTGAAAAGGCCAACATGGACAGAAACTCAAACCTGAGCCAAAGTCTGAACCTCGACCTGACTTCAGACGCATGAGATCTCAATTCAGCTCTGCAGAGTGTGCCTGCCATGTCCTTGCCCCGAAACCTAAGCCTAGCTTGTGTTCTCAGCCGCGTCCTCACTCTCCTGGCCCATAAGCCCTCCAGTTTGGGAATTCCGAAGCCACAATGCAGCATGCTGCCTGCCCTCCAGAAGAAAAACTTTGCCCTATGCTGCTAATAAGAAACCCCAAATGATTTTCTAATGCATGCCACTCGATTGTAAAGCTATTATACAGCCCACACTCTATACTAATGCCCTGTCTGGCAGAGCCTGAGACAAGACATCCCAAACGACACCCAGACAGCTGGCCCCAACCTGGACACATAGGACCCGCTATGGCTGTAGGTCGTCATCTCTTCCCAACCTCGGTTTTCAGGCTTCAGAACCTAGACCTTATCTCCAATCACTGCCCAGGGGTGAACGTGATGCAGAAATTAGAATTCCTCCTTCCCCATGGCCAGAAACCTTGTGGTTGGCATGTTGTCCAACGTTCAATGTGGGAAAACCTGCATTGTCCGAAAGGCCACGCCAGTGCTTGAGGGCCGCCTAGGGCACAGACATGCATTGTGACCTGCAGCGTGAGTCCCGTATTAAAGTAACCCCTCTCAGTGGCTGGACCAAGATTTTGCATATGGGGCTTGTCATATCCATAGGCCCCCAGGCTTAACCAGAGGGCGAGTATTCCAGTTGTCAGTACCCACTGCTATGCTCTAGAATCCCTCTACTGGGGGGACACATGAAGCAGAAAACAGGACACTTCCCTTCCCACAGAAGGACCCCAAACTCTTGGGCTCTGGACAAACTACCAGAGAGGGAGACTTCTACGACCCATGAGGCAAGTCCTACATTAAACGGCCATTGTGGACAAAACATCCAGAGACAAAAGCCTGAGCGACTGCCTCCCTCTCACCCTTCTTTCAGATCCAGAGGAACTCCCCTCATGGACTGTAGATCAGGCCAGCCGTAACCTCGGCCCCAAACCTGAGCTGAGTTAGGGTTTTTGGATGTCTGTCTGCACAGCCATGGCCCACACAGCCTCCAGGCTGGGGTCTCTGGAGCCACACCACAGTACTGTGCCTGCTCTCTCCTAAGAAACTGCCCATTCCATTGGCCACAACTCTACAAAATAGTAGAAACCTCAAGGTCCCCAAGGACATCCCACTACCGCAAGCCGCACTGGACAAATAGGGGCATTATGACACAAGCTGAGCAACTACTACCTCCATGCAGACACACAGACAGATATCCGCAGAGACAGAAGATTGAACCAGACAGGCCCCTAGGCCCTATTATGAACTCTTGCTTTGGTGTCCAGGTATCACTCCTCAGAGGCCTGGGTTCGAAGACCAGCATACGGGGCTTTCCTGAGGCACCAGACAGCAGACCTCTCATCTCCACATGGGAAGCTTCCTTGTTGGAGTTGTGTCAAGCCCTTCGGGTTGGAGAATCCTGCAGAGTCCCTTAGCTACTGCCACATTCCAAGGTCTCCATGGCCACCAACCCACATTATGACTCATCCTCAGGAGAGTCCATTTAAACTCAGCCTTCTGGGTAGCTCACCCAAGAGCCCGCAGATTGAGCGTGCCTTGTCTCGACCAGGCAATGGGAAGGTGAGTTGGCGTTTCTCGGCATCCATGCTTACGGCCCTGCTCTCGAGTCTTTCTGTATGGGGCATCAAAGGACCATCCAATAGTACTCGACTGTCCTGAAGAAGGAAACTTTGAAGTTTGGAGCAGCTCACAACTCCCAGCGTAGGGAAACCTCCCTGGCCTCATGACGCCCCCACCCCCTTCAGGAAGGGGCCGTCATGGACACAAACTCCAGCTTGAGGCAACATCTGATACTCGCCCTGACCTCACCTGCAGGAGATCTCGATTCAGCCTCTGCAGAGTGGGCCTGCCATGCTCTTGGCCCCAAAACTCGTGCTAGCTTGTGTTTTCAGACTTCCTTCCTCACAATCCTGGCCACACCCCTCCAGTTTGGCAATTCTGGAGACACAATGCAGCACTCTGCCTGCCCTCCAGAAGAAAAATGTTGCCCTATAAGGCTAACCAGAAACGCCAAATGAGTAACAACCTGCATGCCACTCGACCATACCCCAATTATACAGTCTAGCCTGTGCACTAAGGCCCTGTCTGACACAGCCTGAGGGCAGACCTCCAGTCCAACACCCAGACAGCTGGCCGTACACAGAGCATATCACACCCACAATGGCTTTAGGCCATCATCTCTACCCAACCTCAGTTTTCACCTTCAGAACCTAGACCTTATCTCCACTCACTGCTCAGGAGTGAACGTGATGCAAGAATCAGAACTTCTCCTTCGCCTTGGCAAGAAACCTAGTGGTTGGCATGTTGTCCAATGTTCATTGTAGGAGAAAGCAGCATGGACTATGAGGCCCCACCTATCCCTGAGGGCCACAATGTGCACAAACACACATTGTGACCCTCAGCGTGAGCCCTATCCGCATGTAAAGCCTCTTAGTGACTGGAACAACAGCCCACATATGGGGCTTGCCAAGCCCCTAGTCCCCCAATCTCAACCAGAGTTCGAGATGTCTAGTCACCCCTTCTCAGGGCTCTACTCTGGAATCCCTCTTTGGTGGGATACCTGAGGCTAAAAAAAAAAAATTCAGAAAAGTCTCTTCCCATCCACAGAATGATCCCAACCACTTGGGATCAGGCCAAATCATCAGAGAAAGAATTGTCCATGGCCCTTGAGGACACCCCGACATTCCGCGGCCACCGTTGACACAAAAATCAGAGACAAAAGCCTGAGCAAGCGCCACATACTCGCCCTTTGTTCATAGCCCAGAAAATTCTCACGGTCTGTAGATCGAGCCTTCATACATACATCCCCAAACCTAAGCTGAGTTTGTGTTTTCAGACTTCTGTCCCCACAGTCCTGGCCCACACACCATCCAAGTTGGGGCCCCTGAAGCCACACCTCAGGACTGTGGCTTCCCTCTCCAGGGGATTTCTGCCATTTCCATTGGCCACAACCCTATAGATTAGGAGTATCCTCCAATCTCCCCGAGGCCATCCGAATAGTGTTGGCTGCCCAGGACAAACAGGGATGATCTCTCACAAGTTAGGAAACTACCTCCACTCAGACCCAGAGACAGATATCCCCAGAGAATAAGATTGAACTGGACAGGCACTTAGGCCCTAATCAGATCCATTGCTTTTTATTCCAGTCATCTCTCCTCAGAGGCCTGGTTTCCAATACAAGCATATGGGAGATTCCTTAGGCACTCATCAAAACAATTCTCTTCTCTACATAGGAAACATACTCTTTAGAGCTCCATCAAAACCTCCGGTTATGAACATCCCTCAAGGACCCGATCAAGCACCACATTCCAAGGTCTACATGGACACAAATGCACATTATGACCTATCCTCAACTCACCCATTTCAACACACCCGCCTCGGTTGCTCCCCTAGATCCAGCAGATCGAACTTGCCTTGGCTCTATGAGACACCCGGAATGGGAGTCAGGCTGCCCAGGCATCCATCATTAGATCCCTGTTCTGGATAACTTCCTTATGGGATGTCCTGGAGCCATCCAACAGGTCTCAACTGTCCCACAGAAGGAATCATTGCGGTTTGGAGCATCTCACAATTCCCATCGTGGGAAAACCTCCATGTCCTCGTGACACGCTCCCCTTCATGAAGGGGCCGTCATGGACAGAAACTCCGACCTAAGCCAACTTCTGATCCTAGCTCTGTCTTCAGGTATACGGGATCCCGAATCATCTCTGCAGAGGGTGCCTGCCGTCCCCTCACCCCGAAATCTAAGTCTGGCTTGTGTTCTCAGAATTTTTTCCTCACACTTCTGGCCCACAAGCCTTCCAGTTTGGGAATTCTGGAGCCACTATGTGGCACTGTGTCTTCCCTCCAGAAGAAAAACTTTGCTCTTTGGGGCTACCCAGTAACCACAAATGAGTACCATCCTGCACGAAACTCGACTGCACCCCAATGATACAGTGTAGCCTGGGCACTAATTCCCTGTCTGCCACAGCCTGAGCCTGCCCCTCCCAACCCACACTCAACAGCTGGCCGAACACTGAGCACATCAGACACACCATGGCCTTAGGTCTTCATCTCTTCCCAACCTCAGTTTTCAGGCTTCAGAACCTAGACCTTAAATCCAATCACAGTCCAGGAGTGAAAGTGTTGCAGAAAATAGAACTCCTTCTCCCCCATGGCTAGAAAACTTTTGGTTGCCATATTGTGCAACGTTCAGTGTAGGAGAAACCAGCATGGTACATTAGGCCACACCCTGACTTGAGGGGCTCCTTGGGCACAAAAACACATTGTGAAACTCAGTGTGAGACCTATCCTCAAGGAAGGCCTCTCAGTGCCTGGACCGAGATCCCACATATGGGGCTTGCCATGTTCTTAGGTCCCAATGTTAACCAGAGGTCTGGTTGTCCAGTTGCCCCCACCCACGACTCTACTATGGAATCCCTCTTTTGGTGGTCCACCTGAGGTAAAAAAAAAAAAAAAAAAACAAAAAACAAAAAAAATAAAAAAAAAACAGAAAGGCCTCCTCCCTTCCGTCAGAATGACCCCCAACTCTTGGGAACGGGTCAAATCCCCAGAAAGGGAGCCTCATCGATGGCCCATGAGGACACCCCGACATTCCATGGCAATCGGTGACACATTTCCAGAAAAAAAAAAAAAAAAAAGCATGAGCAAGCACCTCACATTCGTCCTTTGTTCATATGTCAAAGAGTTCTCCTCACGGTCTATAGATCGGGCCGGCCATACCTACATCCCCCAACCTAAGTGGAGTTTGTGTTTTCAGACTTTTGACCAAATAGCCCTGGACCACACACGCTCCACACTTGGGTCCCTGGAGCCACACCTCAGGACTGTGCTTCCCTTTCAAGGGAATTCTTCTCATTCCATTGGCCACAACCTTGCAAATGAGGAAAAACCTCCAAAGTCACCGAGGCCATCCCAATAGTGTAGGCCGACCAGGACAAACAGGGGTGATCTCAAACCAGCTGAGCAACTACCTCCACTCAGACAACAGATGTCCCCAGAGAAGAATATTGAACCGGACAGGCCCCTAGGCCCTAATCAGATCCATTGCTTTGGTTTCCAGGCATCTCTCCTCAATGCCTCGTTTCCAATACCAGCATATGGTGGTTTCCTGAGGCACCAATAAGAACAAATCTCGTCTCCCCATGGAAAACTTGCTCATTGGAGCTTTGTCATAACCTCTGGTTAGGAGAATCCTTCAGGGCCCTGGTGCCACTGCCCCATACCAAGGTCTCCATGGACTCAATCCAACATTAAGACCATCCTCAGGAAAGTCCATTTCAACTCAGCCCCCTCTGTTGCTACCCCAAGCCAGCAGATCAAACGTTTCTTGTTGCTAGGAGACAATTGGAATGTGAGGCTGGCTGCCCAGGCATCCATACTTAGAACGCTGTTCTGGAAAAATACCTTATAAGACGTCCTGGAGCCATCCAACAAATCTTAATTGTCCCACAGAAGGAATCCTTGCGGTTTGGAGCATCTCACAACTCCAATAGTGGGAAAACCCCAATGGCCTCATAATGCCCCCCCTTCCTGAAAAGGCCAACATGGACAGAAACTCAAACCTGAGCCAAAGTCTGAACCTCGACCTGACTTCAGACGCATGAGATCTCAATTCAGCTCTGCAGAGTGTGCCTGCCATGTCCTTGCCCCGAAACCTAAGCCTAGCTTGTGTTCTCAGCCGCGTCCTCACTCTCCTGGCCCATAAGCCCTCCAGTTTGGGAATTCCGAAGCCACAATGCAGCATGCTGCCTGCCCTCCAGAAGAAAAACTTTGCCCTATGCTGCTAATAAGAAACCCCAAATGATTTTCTAATGCATGCCACTCGATTGTAAAGCTATTATACAGCCCACACTCTATACTAATGCCCTGTCTGGCAGAGCCTGAGACAAGACATCCCAAACGACACCCAGACAGCTGGCCCCAACCTGGACACATAGGACCCGCTATGGCTGTAGGTCGTCATCTCTTCCCAACCTCGGTTTTCAGGCTTCAGAACCTAGACCTTATCTCCAATCACTGCCCAGGGGTGAACGTGATGCAGAAATTAGAATTCCTCCTTCCCCATGGCCAGAAACCTTGTGGTTGGCATGTTGTCCAACGTTCAATGTGGGAAAACCTGCATTGTCCGAAAGGCCACGCCAGTGCTTGAGGGCCGCCTAGGGCACAGACATGCATTGTGACCTGCAGCGTGAGTCCCGTATTAAAGTAACCCCTCTCAGTGGCTGGACCAAGATTTTGCATATGGGGCTTGTCATATCCATAGGCCCCCAGGCTTAACCAGAGGGCGAGTATTCCAGTTGTCAGTACCCACTGCTATGCTCTAGAATCCCTCTACTGGGGGGACACATGAAGCAGAAAACAGGACACTTCCCTTCCCACAGAAGGACCCCAAACTCTTGGGCTCTGGACAAACTACCAGAGAGGGAGACTTCTACGACCCATGAGGCAAGTCCTACATTAAACGGCCATTGTGGACAAAACATCCAGAGACAAAAGCCTGAGCGACTGCCTCCCTCTCACCCTTCTTTCAGATCCAGAGGAACTCCCCTCATGGACTGTAGATCAGGCCAGCCGTAACCTCGGCCCCAAACCTGAGCTGAGTTAGGGTTTTTGGATGTCTGTCTGCACAGCCATGGCCCACACAGCCTCCAGGCTGGGGTCTCTGGAGCCACACCACAGTACTGTGCCTGCTCTCTCCTAAGAAACTGCCCATTCCATTGGCCACAACTCTACAAAATAGTAGAAACCTCAAGGTCCCCAAGGACATCCCACTACCGCAAGCCGCACTGGACAAATAGGGGCATTATGACACAAGCTGAGCAACTACTACCTCCATGCAGACACACAGACAGATATCCGCAGAGACAGAAGATTGAACCAGACAGGCCCCTAGGCCCTATTATGAACTCTTGCTTTGGTGTCCAGGTATCACTCCTCAGAGGCCTGGGTTCGAAGACCAGCATACGGGGCTTTCCTGAGGCACCAGACAGCAGACCTCTCATCTCCACATGGGAAGCTTCCTTGTTGGAGTTGTGTCAAGCCCTTCGGGTTGGAGAATCCTGCAGAGTCCCTTAGCTACTGCCACATTCCAAGGTCTCCATGGCCACCAACCCACATTATGACTCATCCTCAGGAGAGTCCATTTAAACTCAGCCTTCTGGGTAGCTCACCCAAGAGCCCGCAGATTGAGCGTGCCTTGTCTCGACCAGGCAATGGGAAGGTGAGTTGGCGTTTCTCGGCATCCATGCTTACGGCCCTGCTCTCGAGTCTTTCTGTATGGGGCATCAAAGGACCATCCAATAGTACTCGACTGTCCTGAAGAAGGAAACTTTGAAGTTTGGAGCAGCTCACAACTCCCAGCGTAGGGAAACCTCCCTGGCCTCATGACGCCCCCACCCCCTTCAGGAAGGGGCCGTCATGGACACAAACTCCAGCTTGAGGCAACATCTGATACTCGCCCTGACCTCACCTGCAGGAGATCTCGATTCAGCCTCTGCAGAGTGGGCCTGCCATGCTCTTGGCCCCAAAACTCGTGCTAGCTTGTGTTTTCAGACTTCCTTCCTCACAATCCTGGCCACACCCCTCCAGTTTGGCAATTCTGGAGACACAATGCAGCACTCTGCCTGCCCTCCAGAAGAAAAATGTTGCCCTATAAGGCTAACCAGAAACGCCAAATGAGTAACAACCTGCATGCCACTCGACCATACCCCAATTATACAGTCTAGCCTGTGCACTAAGGCCCTGTCTGACACAGCCTGAGGGCAGACCTCCAGTCCAACACCCAGACAGCTGGCCGTACACAGAGCATATCACACCCACAATGGCTTTAGGCCATCATCTCTACCCAACCTCAGTTTTCACCTTCAGAACCTAGACCTTATCTCCACTCACTGCTCAGGAGTGAACGTGATGCAAGAATCAGAACTTCTCCTTCGCCTTGGCAAGAAACCTAGTGGATGGCATGTTGTCCAATGTTCATTGTAGGAGAAAGCAGCATGGACTATGAGGCCCCACCTATCCCTGAGGGCCACAATGTGCACAAACACACATTGTGACCCTCAGCGTGAGCCCTATCCGCATGTAAAGCCTCTTAGTGACTGGAACAACAGCCCACATATGGGGCTTGCCAAGCCCCTAGTCCCCCAATCTCAACCAGAGTTCGAGATGTCTAGTCACCCCTTCTCAGGGCTCTACTCTGGAATCCCTCTTTGGTGGGATACCTGAGGCTAAAAAAAAAAAATTCAGAAAAGTCTCTTCCCATCCACAGAATGATCCCAACCACTTGGGATCAGGCCAAATCATCAGAGAAAGAATTGTCCATGGCCCTTGAGGACACCCCGACATTCCGCGGCCACCGTTGACACAAAAATCAGAGACAAAAGCCTGAGCAAGCGCCACATACTCGCCCTTTGTTCATAGCCCGGAAAATTCTCACGGTCTGTAGATCGAGCCTTCATACATACATCCCCAAACCTAAGCTGAGTTTGTGTTTTCAGACTTCTGTCCCCACAGTCCTGGCCCACACACCATCCAAGTTGGGGCCCCTGAAGCCACACCTCAGGACTGTGGCTTCCCTCTCCAGGGGATTTCTGCCATTTCCATTGGCCACAACCCTATAGATTAGGAGTATCCTCCAATCTCCCCGAGGCCATCCGAATAGTGTTGGCTGCCCAGGACAAACAGGGATGATCTCTCACAAGTTAGGAAACTACCTCCACTCAGACCCAGAGACAGATATCCCCAGAGAATAAGATTGAACTGGACAGGCACTTAGGCCCTAATCAGATCCATTGCTTTTGATTCCAGTCATCTCTCCTCAGAGGCCTGGTTTCCAATACAAGCATATGGGAGATTCCTTAGGCACTCATCAAAACAATTCTCTTCTCTACATAGGAAACATACTCTTTAGAGCTCCATCAAAACCTCCGGTTATGAACATCCCTCAAGGACCCGATCAAGCACCCCATTCCAAGGTCTACATGGACACAAATGCACATTATGACCTATCCTCAACTCACCCATTTCAACACACCCGCCTCGGTTGCTCCCCTAGATCCAGCAGATCGAACTTGCCTTGGCTCTATGAGACACCCGGAATGGGAGTCAGGCTGCCCAGGCATCCATCATTAGATCCCTGTTCTGGATAACTTCCTTATGGGATGTCCTGGAGCCATCCAACAGGTCTCAACTGTCCCACAGAAGGAATCATTGCGGTTTGGAGCATCTCACAATTCCCATCGTGGGAAAACCTCCATGTCCTCGTGACACGCTCCCCTTCATGAAGGGGCCGTCATGGACAGAAACTCCGACCTAAGCCAACTTCTGATCCTAGCTCTGTCTTCAGGTATACGGGATCCCGAATCATCTCTGCAGAGGGTGCCTGCCATCCCCTCACCCCGAAATCTAAGTCTGGCTTGTGTTCTCAGAATTTTTTCCTCACACTTCTGGCCCACAAGCCTTCCAGTTTGGGAATTCTGGAGCCACTATGTGGCACTGTGTCTTCCCTCCAGAAGAAAAACTTTGCTCTTTGGGGCTACCCAGTAACCACAAATGAGTACCATCCTGCACGAAACTCGACTGCACCCCAATGATACAGTGTAGCCTGGGCACTAATTCCCTGTCTGCCACAGCCTGAGCCTGCCCCTCCCAACCCACACTCAACAGCTGGCCGAACACTGAGCACATCAGACACACCATGGCCTTAGGTCTTCATCTCTTCCCAACCTCAGTTTTCAGGCTTCAGAACCTAGACCTTAAATCCAATCACAGTCCAGGAGTGAAAGTGTTGCAGAAAATAGAACTCCTTCTCCCCCATGGCTAGAAAACTTTTGGTTGCCATATTGTGCAACGTTCAGTGTAGGAGAAACCAGCATGGTACATTAGGCCACACCCTGACTTGAGGGGCTCCTTGGGCACAAAAACACATTGTGAAACTCAGTGTGAGACCTATCCTCAAGGAAGGCCTCTCAGTGCCTGGACCGAGAACCCACATATGGGGCTTGCCATGTTCTTAGGTCCCAATGTTAACCAGAGGTCTGGTTGTCCAGTTGCCCCCACCCACGACTCTACTATGGAATCCCTCTTTTGGTGGTCCACCTGAGGTAAAAAAAAAAAAAAAAAAAAAAAAACAAAAAACAAAAAAAATAAAAAAAAAACAGAAAGGCCTCCTCCCTTCCGTCAGAATGACCCCCAACTCTTGGGAACGGGTCAAATCCCCAGAAAGGGAGCCTCATCGATGGCCCATGAGGACACCCCGACATTCCATGGCAATCGGTGACACATTTCCAGAAAAAAAAAAAAAAAAAGCATGAGCAAGCACCTCACATTCGTCCTTTGTTCATATGTCAAAGAGTTCTCCTCACGGTCTATAGATCGGGCCGGCCATACCTACATCCCCCAACCTAAGTGGAGTTTGTGTTTTCAGACTTTTGACCAAATAGCCCTGGACCACACACGCTCCACACTTGGGTCCCTGGAGCCACACCTCAGGACTGTGCTTCCCTTTCAAGGGAATTCTTCTCATTCCATTGGCCACAACCTTGCAAATGAGGAAAAACCTCCAAAGTCACCGAGGCCATCCCAATAGTGTAGGCCGACCAGGACAAACAGGGGTGATCTCAAACCAGCTGAGCAACTACCTCCACTCAGACAACAGATGTCCCCAGAGAAGAATATTGAACCGGACAGGCCCCTAGGCCCTAATCAGATCCATTGCTTTGGTTTCCAGGCATCTCTCCTCAATGCCTCGTTTCCAATACCAGCATATGGTGGTTTCCTGAGGCACCAATAAGAACAAATCTCGTCTCCCCATGGAAAACTTGCTCATTGGAGCTTTGTCATAACCTCTGGTTAGGAGAATCCTTCAGGGCCCTGGTGCCACTGCCCCATACCAAGGTCTCCATGGACTCAATCCAACATTAAGACCATCCTCAGGAAAGTCCATTTCAACTCAGCCCCCTCTGTTGCTACCCCAAGCCAGCAGATCAAACGTTTCTTGTTGCTAGGAGACAATTGGAATGTGAGGCTGGCTGCCCAGGCATCCATACTTAGAACGCTGTTCTGGAAAAATACCTTATAAGACGTCCTGGAGCCATCCAACAAATCTTAATTGTCCCACAGAAGGAATCCTTGCGGTTTGGAGCATCTCACAACTCCAATAGTGGGAAAACCCCAATGGCCTCATAATGCCCCCCCTTCCTGAAAAGGCCAACATGGACAGAAACTCAAACCTGAGCCAAAGTCTGAACCTCGACCTGACTTCAGACGCATGAGATCTCAATTCAGCTCTGCAGAGTGTGCCTGCCATGTCCTTGCCCCGAAACCTAAGCCTAGCTTGTGTTCTCAGCCGCGTCCTCACTCTCCTGGCCCATAAGCCCTCCAGTTTGGGAATTCCGAAGCCACAATGCAGCATGCTGCCTGCCCTCCAGAAGAAAAACTTTGCCCTATGCTGCTAATAAGAAACCCCAAATGATTTTCTAATGCATGCCACTCGATTGTAAAGCTATTATACAGCCCACACTCTATACTAATGCCCTGTCTGGCAGAGCCTGAGACAAGACATCCCAAACGACACCCAGACAGCTGGCCCCAACCTGGACACATAGGACCCGCTATGGCTGTAGGTCGTCATCTCTTCCCAACCTCGGTTTTCAGGCTTCAGAACCTAGACCTTATCTCCAATCACTGCCCAGGGGTGAACGTGATGCAGAAATTAGAATTCCTCCTTCCCCATGGCCAGAAACCTTGTGGTTGGCATGTTGTCCAACGTTCAATGTGGGAAAACCTGCATTGTCCGAAAGGCCACGCCAGTGCTTGAGGGCCGCCTAGGGCACAGACATGCTTTGTGACCTGCAGCGTGAGTCCCGTATTAAAGTAACCCCTCTCAGTGGCTGGACCAAGATTTTGCATATGGGGCTTGTCATATCCATAGGCCCCCAGGCTTAACCAGAGGGCGAGTATTCCAGTTGTCAGTACCCACTGCTATGCTCTAGAATCCCTCTACTGGGGGGACACATGAAGCAGAAAACAGGACACTTCCCTTCCCACAGAAGGACCCCAAACTCTTGGGCTCTGGACAAACTACCAGAGAGGGAGACTTCTACGACCCATGAGGCAAGTCCTACATTAAACGGCCATTGTGGACAAAACATCCAGAGACAAAAGCCTGAGCGACTGCCTCCCTCTCACCCTTCTTTCAGATCCAGAGGAACTCCCCTCATGGACTGGAGATCAGGCCAGCCGTAACCTCGGCCCCAAACCTGAGCTGAGTTAGGGTTTTTGGATGTCTGTCTGCACAGCCATGGCCCACACAGCCTCCAGGCTGGGGTCTCTGGAGCCACACCACAGTACTGTGCCTGCTCTCTCCTAAGAAACTGCCCATTCCAATGGCCACAACTCTACAAAATAGTAGAAACCTCAAGGTCCCCAACGACATCCCACTACCGCAAGCCGCACTGGACAAATAGGGGCATTATGACACAAGCTGAGCAACTACTACCTCCATGCAGACACACAGACAGATATCCGCAGAGACAGAAGATTGAACCAGACAGGCCCCTAGGCCCTATTATGAACTCTTGCTTTGGTGTCCAGGTATCACTCCTCAGAGGCCTGGGTTCGAAGACCAGCATACGGGGCTTTCCTGAGGCACCAGACAGCAGACCTCTCATCTCCACATGGGAAGCTTCCTTGTTGGAGTTGTGTCAAGCCCTTCGGGTTGGAGAATCCTGCAGAGTCCCTTAGCTACTGCCACATTCCAAGGTCTCCATGGCCACCAACCCACATTATGACTCATCCTCAGGAGAGTCCATTTAAACTCAGCCTTCTGGGTAGCTCACCCAAGAGCCCGCAGATTGAGCGTGCCTTGTCTCGACCAGGCAATGGGAAGGTGAGTTGGCGTTTCTCGGCATCCATGCTTACGGCCCTGCTCTCGAGTCTTTCTGTATGGGGCATCAAAGGACCATCCAATAGTACTCGACTGTCCTGAAGAAGGAAACTTTGAAGTTTGGAGCAGCTCACAACTCCCAGCGTAGGGAAACCTCCCTGGCCTCATGACGCCCCCACCCCCTTCAGGAAGGGGCCGTCATGGACACAAACTCCAGCTTGAGGCAACATCTGATACTCGCCCTGACCTCACCTGCAGGAGATCTCGATTCAGCCTCTGCAGAGTGGGCCTGCCATGCTCTTGGCCCCAAAACTCGTGCTAGCTTGTGTTTTCAGACTTCCTTCCTCACAATCCTGGCCACACCCCTCCAGTTTGGCAATTCTGGAGACACAATGCAGCACTCTGCCTGCCCTCCAGAAGAAAAATGTTGCCCTATAAGGCTAACCAGAAACGCCAAATGAGTAACAACCTGCATGCCACTCGACCATACCCCAATTATACAGTCTAGCCTGTGCACTAAGGCCCTGTCTGACACAGCCTGAGGGCAGACCTCCAGTCCAACACCCAGACAGCTGGCCGTACACAGAGCATATCACACCCACAATGGCTTTAGGCCATCATCTCTACCCAACCTCAGTTTTCACCTTCAGAACCTAGACCTTATCTCCACTCACTGCTCAGGAGTGAACGTGATGCAAGAATCAGAACTTCTCCTTCGCCTTGGCAAGAAACCTAGTGGTTGGCATGTTGTCCAATGTTCATTGTAGGAGAAAGCAGCATGGACTATGAGGCCCCACCTATCCCTGAGGGCCACAATGTGCACAAACACACATTGTGACCCTCAGCGTGAGCCCTATCCGCATGTAAAGCCTCTTAGTGACTGGAACAACAGCCCACATATGGGGCTTGCCAAGCCCCTAGTCCCCCAATCTCAACCAGAGTTCGAGATGTCTAGTCACCCCTTCTCAGGGCTCTACTCTGGAATCCCTCTTTGGTGGGATACCTGAGGCTAAAAAAAAAAAATTCAGAAAAGTCTCTTCCCATCCACAGAATGATCCCAACCACTTGGGATCAGGCCAAATCATCAGAGAAAGAATTGTCCATGGCCCTTGAGGACACCCCGACATTCCGCGGCCACCGTTGACACAAAATCCAGAGACAAAAGCCTGAGCAAGCGCCACATACTCGCCCTTTGTTCATAGCCCGGAAAATTCTCACGGTCTGTAGATCGAGCCTTCATACATACATCCCCAAACCTAAGCTGAGTTTGTGTTTTCAGACTTCTGTCCCCACAGTCCTGGCCCACACACCATCCAAGTTGGGGCCCCTGAAGCCACACCTCAGGACTGTGGCTTCACTCTCCAGGGGAATTCTGCCATTTCCATTGGCCACAACCCTATAGATTAGGAGTATCCTCCAATCTCCCCGAGGCCATCCGAATAGTGTTGGCTCCCCAGGACAAACAGGGATGATCTCTCACAAGTTAGGAAACTACCTCCACTCAGACCCAGAGACAGATATCCCCAGAGAATAAGATTGAACTGGACAGGCACTTAGGCCCTAATCAGATCCATTGCTTTTGATTCCAGTCATCTCTCCTCAGAGGCCTGGTTTCCAATACCAGCATATGGGAGATTCCTTAGGCACTCATCAAAACAATTCTTTTCTCTACATAGGAAACATACTCTTTAGAGCTCCATCAAAACCTCCGGTTATGAACATCCCTCAAGGCCCCGGATCAAGCACCCCATTCCAAGGTCTACATGGACACAAATGCACATTATGACCTATCCTCAACTCACCCATTTCAACACACCCGCCTCGGTTGCTCCCCTAGATCCAGCAGATCGAACTTGCCTTGGCTCTATGAGACACCCGGAATGGGTGGCAGGCTGCCCAGGCATCCATCCTTAGAACCCTGCTCTGGATAACTTCCTTATGGGATGTCCTGGAGCCATCCAACAGGTCTCAACTGTCCCACAGAAGGAATCATTGCGTTTTGGAGCATCTCACAATTCCCATCGTGGGAAAACCTCCATGTCCTCGTGACACGCTCCCCTTCATGAAGGGGCCGTCATGGACAGAAACTCCGACCTAAGCCAACTTCTGATCCTAGCTCTGTCTTCAGGTATACGGGATCCCGAATCATCTCTGCAGAGGGTGCCTGCCGTCCCCTCACCCCGAAATCTAAGTCTGGCTTGTGTTCTCAGAATTTTTTCCTCACACTTCTGGCCCACAAGCCTTCCAGTTTGGGAATTCTGGAGCCACTATGTGGCACTGTGTCTTCCCTCCAGAAGAAAAACTTTGCTCTTTGGGGCTACCCAGTAACCACAAATGAGTACCATCCTGCACGAAACTCGACTGCACCCCAATGATACAGTGTAGCCTGGGCACTAATTCCCTGTCTGCCACAGCCTGAGCCTGCCCCTCCCAACCCACACTCAACAGCTGGCCGAACACTGAGCACATCAGACACACCATGGCCTTAGGTCTTCATCTCTTCCCAACCTCAGTTTTCAGGCTTCAGAACCTAGACCTTAAATCCAATCACAGTCCAGGAGTGAAAGTGTTGCAGAAAATAGAACTCCTTCTCCCCCATGGCTAGAAAACTTTTGGTTGCCATATTGTGCAACGTTCAGTGTAGGAGAAACCAGCATGGTACATTAGGCCACGCCCTGACTTGAGGGGCTCCTTGGGCACAAAAACACATTGTGAAACTCAGTGTGAGACCTATCCTCAAGGAAGGCCTCTCAGTGCCTGGACCGAGATCCCACATATGGGGCTTGCCATGTTCTTAGGTCCCAATGTTAACCAGAGGTCTGGTTGTCCAGTTGCCCCCACCCACGACTCTACTATGGAATCCCTCTTTTGGTGGTCCACCTGAGGTAAAAAAAAAAAAAAAAAAAACAAAAAAAAAAAAAAATAAAAAAAAAACAGAAAGGCCTCCTCCCTTCCGTCAGAATGACCCCCAACTCTTGGGAACGGGTCAAATCCCCAGAAAGGGAGCCTCATCGATGGCCCATGAGGACACCCCGACATTCCATGGCAATCGGTGACACATTTCCAGAAAAAAAAAAAAAAAAAAGCATGAGCAAGCACCTCACATTCGTCCTTTGTTCATATGTCAAAGAGTTCTCCTCACGGTCTATAGATCGGGCCGGCCATACCTACATCCCCCAACCTAAGTGGAGTTTGTGTTTTCAGACTTTTGACCAAATAGCCCTGGACCACACACGCTCCACACTTGGGTCCCTGGAGCCACACCTCAGGACTGTGCTTCCCTTTCAAGGGAATTCTTCTCATTCCATTGGCCACAACCTTGCAAATGAGGAAAAACCTCCAAAGTCACCGAGGCCATCCCAATAGTGTAGGCCGACCAGGACAAACAGGGGTGATCTCAAACCAGCTGAGCAACTACCTCCACTCAGACAACAGATGTCCCCAGAGAAGAATATTGAACCGGACAGGCCCCTAGGCCCTAATCAGATCCATTGCTTTGGTTTCCAGGCATCTCTCCTCAATGCCTCGTTTCCAATACCAGCATATGGTGGTTTCCTGAGGCACCAATAAGAACAAATCTCGTCTCCCCATGGAAAACTTGCTCATTGGAGCTTTGTCATAACCTCTGGTTAGGAGAATCCTTCAGGGCCCTGGTGCCACTGCCCCATACCAAGGTCTCCATGGACTCAATCCAACATTAAGACCATCCTCAGGAAAGTCCATTTCAACTCAGCCCCCTCTGTTGCTACCCCAAGCCAGCAGATCAAACGTTTCTTGTTGCTAGGAGACAATTGGAATGTGAGGCTGGCTGCCCAGGCATCCATACTTAGAACGCTGTTCTGGAAAAATACCTTATAAGACGTCCTGGAGCCATCCAACAAATCTTAATTGTCCCACAGAAGGAATCCTTGCGGTTTGGAGCATCTCACAACTCCAATAGTGGGAAAACCCCAATGGCCTCATAATGCCCCCCCTTCCTGAAAAGGCCAACATGGACAGAAACTCAAACCTGAGCCAAAGTCTGAACCTCGACCTGACTTCAGACGCATGAGATCTCAATTCAGCTCTGCAGAGTGTGCCTGCCATGTCCTTGCCCCGAAACCTAAGCCTAGCTTGTGTTCTCAGCCGCGTCCTCACTCTCCTGGCCCATAAGCCCTCCAGTTTGGGAATTCCGAAGCCACAATGCAGCATGCTGCCTGCCCTCCAGAAGAAAAACTTTGCCCTATGCTGCTAATAAGAAACCCCAAATGATTTTCTAATGCATGCCACTCGATTGTAAAGCTATTATACAGCCCACACTCTATACTAATGCCCTGTCTGGCAGAGCCTGAGACAAGACATCCCAAACGACACCCAGACAGCTGGCCCCAACCTGGACACATAGGACCCGCTATGGCTGTAGGTCGTCATCTCTTCCCAACCTCGGTTTTCAGGCTTCAGAACCTAGACCTTATCTCCAATCACTGCCCAGGGGTGAACGTGATGCAGAAATTAGAATTCCTCCTTCCCCATGGCCAGAAACCTTGTGGTTGGCATGTTGTCCAACGTTCAATGTGGGAAAACCTGCATTGTCCGAAAGGCCACGCCAGTGCTTGAGGGCCGCCTAGGGCACAGACATGCATTGTGACCTGCAGCGTGAGTCCCGTATTAAAGTAACCCCTCTCAGTGGCTGGACCAAGATTTTGCATATGGGGCTTGTCATATCCATAGGCCCCCAGGCTTAACCAGAGGGCGAGTATTCCAGTTGTCAGTACCCACTGCTATGCTCTAGAATCCCTCTACTGGGGGGACACATGAAGCAGAAAACAGGACACTTCCCTTCCCACAGAAGGACCCCAAACTCTTGGGCTCTGGACAAACTACCAGAGAGGGAGACTTCTACGACCCATGAGGCAAGTCCTACATTAAACGGCCATTGTGGACAAAACATCCAGAGACAAAAGCCTGAGCGACTGCCTCCCTCTCACCCTTCTTTCAGATCCAGAGGAACTCCCCTCATGGACTGGAGATCAGGCCAGCCGTAACCTCGGCCCCAAACCTGAGCTGAGTTAGGGTTTTTGGATGTCTGTCTGCACAGCCATGGCCCACACAGCCTCCAGGCTGGGGTCTCTGGAGCCACACCACAGTACTGTGCCTGCTCTCTCCTAAGAAACTGCCCATTCCATTGGCCACAACTCTACAAAATAGTAGAAACCTCAAGGTCCCCAAGGACATCCCACTACCGCAAGCCGCACTGGACAAATAGGGGCATTATGACACAAGCTGAGCAACTACTACCTCCATGCAGACACACAGACAGATATCCGCAGAGACAGAAGATTGAACCAGACAGGCCCCTAGGCCCTATTATGAACTCTTGCTTTGGTGTCCAGGTATCACTCCTCAGAGGCCTGGGTTCGAAGACCAGCATACGGGGCTTTCCTGAGGCACCAGACAGCAGACCTCTCATCTCCACATGGGAAGCTTCCTTGTTGGAGTTGTGTCAAGCCCTTCGGGTTGGAGAATCCTGCAGAGTCCCTTAGCTACTGCCACATTCCAAGGTCTCCATGGCCACCAACCCACATTATGACTCATCCTCAGGAGAGTCCATTTAAACTCAGCCTTCTGGGTAGCTCACCCAAGAGCCCGCAGATTGAGCGTGCCTTGTCTCGACCAGGCAATGGGAAGGTGAGTTGGCGTTTCTCGGCATCCATGCTTACGGCCCTGCTCTCGAGTCTTTCTGTATGGGGCATCAAAGGACCATCCAATAGTACTCGACTGTCCTGAAGAAGGAAACTTTGAAGTTTGGAGCAGCTCACAACTCCCAGCGTAGGGAAACCTCCCTGGCCTCATGACGCCCCCACCCCCTTCAGGAAGGGGCCGTCATGGACACAAACTCCAGCTTGAGGCAACATCTGATACTCGCCCTGACCTCACCTGCAGGAGATCTCGATTCAGCCTCTGCAGAGTGGGCCTGCCATGCTCTTGGCCCCAAAACTCGTGCTAGCTTGTGTTTTCAGACTTCCTTCCTCACAATCCTGGCCACACCCCTCCAGTTTGGCAATTCTGGAGACACAATGCAGCACTCTGCCTGCCCTCCAGAAGAAAAATGTTGCCCTATAAGGCTAACCAGAAACGCCAAATGAGTAACAACCTGCATGCCACTCGACCATACCCCAATTATACAGTCTAGCCTGTGCACTAAGGCCCTGTCTGACACAGCCTGAGGGCAGACCTCCAGTCCAACACCCAGACAGCTGGCCGTACACAGAGCATATCACACCCACAATGGCTTTAGGCCATCATCTCTACCCAACCTCAGTTTTCACCTTCAGAACCTAGACCTTATCTCCACTCACTGCTCAGGAGTGAACGTGATGCAAGAATCAGAACTTCTCCTTCGCCTTGGCAAGAAACCTAGTGGATGGCATGTTGTCCAATGTTCATTGTAGGAGAAAGCAGCATGGACTATGAGGCCCCACCTATCCCTGAGGGCCACAATGTGCACAAACACACATTGTGACCCTCAGCGTGAGCCCTATCCGCATGTAAAGCCTCTTAGTGACTGGAACAACAGCCCACATATGGGGCTTGCCAAGCCCCTAGTCCCCCAATCTCAACCAGAGTTCGAGATGTCTAGTCACCCCTTCTCAGGGCTCTACTCTGGAATCCCTCTTTGGTGGGATACCTGAGGCTAAAAAAAAAAAATTCAGAAAAGTCTCTTCCCATCCACAGAATGATCCCAACCACTTGGGATCAGGCCAAATCATCAGAGAAAGAATTGTCCATGGCCCTTGAGGACACCCCGACATTCCGCGGCCACCGTTGACACAAAAATCAGAGACAAAAGCCTGAGCAAGCGCCACATACTCGCCCTTTGTTCATAGCCCGGAAAATTCTCACGGTCTGTAGATCGAGCCTTCATACATACATCCCCAAACCTAAGCTGAGTTTGTGTTTTCAGACTTCTGTCCCCACAGTCCTGGCCCACACACCATCCAAGTTGGGGCCCCTGAAGCCACACCTCAGGACTGTGGCTTCCCTCTCCAGGGGATTTCTGCCATTTCCATTGGCCACAACCCTATAGATTAGGAGTATCCTCCAATCTCCCCGAGGCCATCCGAATAGTGTTGGCTGCCCAGGACAAACAGGGATGATCTCTCACAAGTTAGGAAACTACCTCCACTCAGACCCAGAGACAGATATCCCCAGAGAATAAGATTGAACTGGACAGGCACTTAGGCCCTAATCAGATCCATTGCTTTTGATTCCAGTCATCTCTCCTCAGAGGCCTGGTTTCCAATACAAGCATATGGGAGATTCCTTAGGCACTCATCAAAACAATTCTCTTCTCTACATAGGAAACATACTCTTTAGAGCTCCATCAAAACCTCCGGTTATGAACATCCCTCAAGGACCCGATCAAGCACCCCATTCCAAGGTCTACATGGACACAAATGCACATTATGACCTATCCTCAACTCACCCATTTCAACACACCCGCCTCGGTTGCTCCCCTAGATCCAGCAGATCGAACTTGCCTTGGCTCTATGAGACACCCGGAATGGGAGTCAGGCTGCCCAGGCATCCATCATTAGATCCCTGTTCTGGATAACTTCCTTATGGGATGTCCTGGAGCCATCCAACAGGTCTCAACTGTCCCACAGAAGGAATCATTGCGGTTTGGAGCATCTCACAATTCCCATCGTGGGAAAACCTCCATGTCCTCGTGACACGCTCCCCTTCATGAAGGGGCCGTCATGGACAGAAACTCCGACCTAAGCCAACTTCTGATCCTAGCTCTGTCTTCAGGTATACGGGATCCCGAATCATCTCTGCAGAGGGTGCCTGCCGTCCCCTCACCCCGAAATCTAAGTCTGGCTTGTGTTCTCAGAATTTTTTCCTCACACTTCTGGCCCACAAGCCTTCCAGTTTGGGAATTCTGGAGCCACTATGTGGCACTGTGTCTTCCCTCCAGAAGAAAAACTTTGCTCTTTGGGGCTACCCAGTAACCACAAATGAGTACCATCCTGCACGAAACTCGACTGCACCCCAATGATACAGTGTAGCCTGGGCACTAATTCCCTGTCTGCCACAGCCTGAGCCTGCCCCTCCCAACCCACACTCAACAGCTGGCCGAACACTGAGCACATCAGACACACCATGGCCTTAGGTCTTCATCTCTTCCCAACCTCAGTTTTCAGGCTTCAGAACCTAGACCTTAAATCCAATCACAGTCCAGGAGTGAAAGTGTTGCAGAAAATAGAACTCCTTCTCCCCCATGGCTAGAAAACTTTTGGTTGCCATATTGTGCAACGTTCAGTGTAGGAGAAACCAGCATGGTACATTAGGCCACACCCTGACTTGAGGGGCTCTTGGGCACAAAAACACATTGTGAAACTCAGTGTGAGACCTATCCTCAAGGAAGGCCTCTCAGTGCCTGGACCGAGAACCCACATATGGGGCTTGCCATGTTCTTAGGTCCCAATGTTAACCAGAGGTCTGGTTGTCCAGTTGCCCCCACCCACGACTCTACTATGGAATCCCTCTTTTGGTGGTCCACCTGAGGTAAAAAAAAAAAAAAAAAAAAAAAACAAAAAACAAAAAAAATAAAAAAAAAAACAGAAAGGCCTCCTCCCTTCCGTCAGAATGACCCCCAACTCTTGGGAACGGGTCAAATCCCCAGAAAGGGAGCCTCATCGATGGCCCATGAGGACACCCCGACATTCCATGGCAATCGGTGACACATTTCCAGAAAAAAAAAAAAAAAAAGCATGAGCAAGCACCTCACATTCGTCCTTTGTTCATATGTCAAAGAGTTCTCCTCACGGTCTATAGATCGGGCCGGCCATACCTACATCCCCCAACCTAAGTGGAGTTTGTGTTTTCAGACTTTTGACCAAATAGCCCTGGACCACACACGCTCCACACTTGGGTCCCTGGAGCCACACCTCAGGACTGTGCTTCCCTTTCAAGGGAATTCTTCTCATTCCATTGGCCACAACCTTGCAAATGAGGAAAAACCTCCAAAGTCACCGAGGCCATCCCAATAGTGTAGGCCGACCAGGACAAACAGGGGTGATCTCAAACCAGCTGAGCAACTACCTCCACTCAGACAACAGATGTCCCCAGAGAAGAATATTGAACCGGACAGGCCCCTAGGCCCTAATCAGATCCATTGCTTTGGTTTCCAGGCATCTCTCCTCAATGCCTCGTTTCCAATACCAGCATATGGTGGTTTCCTGAGGCACCAATAAGAACAAATCTCGTCTCCCCATGGAAAACTTGCTCATTGGAGCTTTGTCATAACCTCTGGTTAGGAGAATCCTTCAGGGCCCTGGTGCCACTGCCCCATACCAAGGTCTCCATGGACTCAATCCAACATTAAGACCATCCTCAGGAAAGTCCATTTCAACTCAGCCCCCTCTGTTGCTACCCCAAGCCAGCAGATCAAACGTTTCTTGTTGCTAGGAGACAATTGGAATGTGAGGCTGGCTGCCCAGGCATCCATACTTAGAACGCTGTTCTGGAAAAATACCTTATAAGACGTCCTGGAGCCATCCAACAAATCTTAATTGTCCCACAGAAGGAATCCTTGCGGTTTGGAGCATCTCACAACTCCAATAGTGGGAAAACCCCAATGGCCTCATAATGCCCCCCCTTCCTGAAAAGGCCAACATGGACAGAAACTCAAACCTGAGCCAAAGTCTGAACCTCGACCTGACTTCAGACGCATGAGATCTCAATTCAGCTCTGCAGAGTGTGCCTGCCATGTCCTTGCCCCGAAACCTAAGCCTAGCTTGTGTTCTCAGCCGCGTCCTCACTCTCCTGGCCCATAAGCCCTCCAGTTTGGGAATTCCGAAGCCACAATGCAGCATGCTGCCTGCCCTCCAGAAGAAAAACTTTGCCCTATGCTGCTAATAAGAAACCCCAAATGATTTTCTAATGCATGCCACTCGATTGTAAAGCTATTATACAGCCCACACTCTATACTAATGCCCTGTCTGGCAGAGCCTGAGACAAGACATCCCAAACGACACCCAGACAGCTGGCCCCAACCTGGACACATAGGACCCGCTATGGCTGTAGGTCGTCATCTCTTCCCAACCTCGGTTTTCAGGCTTCAGAACCTAGACCTTATCTCCAATCACTGCCCAGGGGTGAACGTGATGCAGAAATTAGAATTCCTCCTTCCCCATGGCCAGAAACCTTGTGGTTGGCATGTTGTCCAACGTTCAATGTGGGAAAACCTGCATTGTCCGAAAGGCCACGCCAGTGCTTGAGGGCCGCCTAGGGCACAGACATGCTTTGTGACCTGCAGCGTGAGTCCCGTATTAAAGTAACCCCTCTCAGTGGCTGGACCAAGATTTTGCATATGGGGCTTGTCATATCCATAGGCCCCCAGGCTTAACCAGAGGGCGAGTATTCCAGTTGTCAGTACCCACTGCTATGCTCTAGAATCCCTCTACTGGGGGGACACATGAAGCAGAAAACAGGACACTTCCCTTCCCACAGAAGGACCCCAAACTCTTGGGCTCTGGACAAACTACCAGAGAGGGAGACTTCTACGACCCATGAGGCAAGTCCTACATTAAACGGCCATTGTGGACAAAACATCCAGAGACAAAAGCCTGAGCGACTGCCTCCCTCTCACCCTTCTTTCAGATCCAGAGGAACTCCCCTCATGGACTGTAGATCAGGCCAGCCGTAACCTCGGCCCCAAACCTGAGCTGAGTTAGGGTTTTTGGATGTCTGTCTGCACAGCCATGGCCCACACAGCCTCCAGGCTGGGGTCTCTGGAGCCACACCACAGTACTGTGCCTGCTCTCTCCTAAGAAACTGCCCATTCCATTGGCCACAACTCTACAAAATAGTAGAAACCTCAAGGTCCCCAAGGACATCCCACTACCGCAAGCCGCACTGGACAAATAGGGGCATTATGACACAAGCTGAGCAACTACTACCTCCATGCAGACACACAGACAGATATCCGCAGAGACAGAAGATTGAACCAGACAGGCCCCTAGGCCCTATTATGAACTCTTGCTTTGGTGTCCAGGTATCACTCCTCAGAGGCCTGGGTTCGAAGACCAGCATACGGGGCTTTCCTGAGGCACCAGACAGCAGACCTCTCATCTCCACATGGGAAGCTTCCTTGTTGGAGTTGTGTCAAGCCCTTCGGGTTGGAGAATCCTGCAGAGTCCCTTAGCTACTGCCACATTCCAAGGTCTCCATGGCCACCAACCCACATTATGACTCATCCTCAGGAGAGTCCATTTAAACTCAGCCTTCTGGGTAGCTCACCCAAGAGCCCGCAGATTGAGCGTGCCTTGTCTCGACCAGGCAATGGGAAGGTGAGTTGGCGTTTCTCGGCATCCATGCTTACGGCCCTGCTCTCGAGTCTTTCTGTATGGGGCATCAAAGGACCATCCAATAGTACTCGACTGTCCTGAAGAAGGAAACTTTGAAGTTTGGAGCAGCTCACAACTCCCAGCGTAGGGAAACCTCCCTGGCCTCATGACGCCCCCACCCCCTTCAGGAAGGGGCCGTCATGGACACAAACTCCAGCTTGAGGCAACATCTGATACTCGCCCTGACCTCACCTGCAGGAGATCTCGATTCAGCCTCTGCAGAGTGGGCCTGCCATGCTCTTGGCCCCAAAACTCGTGCTAGCTTGTGTTTTCAGACTTCCTTCCTCACAATCCTGGCCACACCCCTCCAGTTTGGCAATTCTGGAGACACAATGCAGCACTCTGCCTGCCCTCCAGAAGAAAAATGTTGCCCTATAAGGCTAACCAGAAACGCCAAATGAGTAACAACCTGCATGCCACTCGACCATACCCCAATTATACAGTCTAGCCTGTGCACTAAGGCCCTGTCTGACACAGCCTGAGGGCAGACCTCCAGTCCAACACCCAGACAGCTGGCCGTACACAGAGCATATCACACCCACAATGGCTTTAGGCCATCATCTCTACCCAACCTCAGTTTTCACCTTCAGAACCTAGACCTTATCTCCACTCACTGCTCAGGAGTGAACGTGATGCAAGAATCAGAACTTCTCCTTCGCCTTGGCAAGAAACCTAGTGGTTGGCATGTTGTCCAATGTTCATTGTAGGAGAAAGCAGCATGGACTATGAGGCCCCACCTATCCCTGAGGGCCACAATGTGCACAAACACACATTGTGACCCTCAGCGTGAGCCCTATCCGCATGTAAAGCCTCTTAGTGACTGGAACAACAGCCCACATATGGGGCTTGCCAAGCCCCTAGTCCCCCAATCTCAACCAGAGTTCGAGATGTCTAGTCACCCCTTCTCAGGGCTCTACTCTGGAATCCCTCTTTGGTGGGATACCTGAGGCTAAAAAAAAAAAATTCAGAAAAGTCTCTTCCCATCCACAGAATGATCCCAACCACTTGGGATCAGGCCAAATCATCAGAGAAAGAATTGTCCATGGCCCTTGAGGACACCCCGACATTCCGCGGCCACCGTTGACACAAAATCCAGAGACAAAAGCCTGAGCAAGCGCCACATACTCGCCCTTTGTTCATAGCCCGGAAAATTCTCACGGTCTGTAGATCGAGCCTTCATACATACATCCCCAAACCTAAGCTGAGTTTGTGTTTTCAGACTTCTGTCCCCACAGTCCTGGCCCACACACCATCCAAGTTGGGGCCCCTGAAGCCACACCTCAGGACTGTGGCTTCACTCTCCAGGGGAATTCTGCCATTTCCATTGGCCACAACCCTATAGATTAGGAGTATCCTCCAATCTCCCCGAGGCCATCCGAATAGTGTTGGCTGCCCAGGACAAACAGGGATGATCTCTCACAAGTTAGGAAACTACCTCCACTCAGACCCAGAGACAGATATCCCCAGAGAATAAGATTGAACTGGACAGGCACTTAGGCCCTAATCAGATCCATTGCTTTTGATTCCAGTCATCTCTCCTCAGAGGCCTGGTTTCCAATACCAGCATATGGGAGATTCCTTAGGCACTCATCAAAACAATTCTTTTCTCTACATAGGAAACATACTCTTTAGAGCTCCATCAAAACCTCCGGTTATGAACATCCCTCAAGGCCCCGGATCAAGCACCCCATTCCAAGGTCTACATGGACACAAATGCACATTATGACCTATCCTCAACTCACCCATTTCAACACACCCGCCTCGGTTGCTCCCCTAGATCCAGCAGATCGAACTTGCCTTGGCTCTATGAGACACCCGGAATGGGTGGCAGGCTGCCCAGGCATCCATCCTTAGAACCCTGCTCTGGATAACTTCCTTATGGGATGTCCTGGAGCCATCCAACAGGTCTCAACTGTCCCACAGAAGGAATCATTGCGGTTTGGAGCATCTCACAATTCCCATCGTGGGAAAACCTCCATGTCCTCGTGACACGCTCCCCTTCATGAAGGGGCCGTCATGGACAGAAACTCCGACCTAAGCCAACTTCTGATCCTAGCTCTGTCTTCAGGTATACGGGATCCCGAATCATCTCTGCAGAGGGTGCCTGCCGTCCCCTCACCCCGAAATCTAAGTCTGGCTTGTGTTCTCAGAATTTTTTCCTCACACTTCTGGCCCACAAGCCTTCCAGTTTGGGAATTCTGGAGCCACTATGTGGCACTGTGTCTTCCCTCCAGAAGAAAAACTTTGCTCTTTGGGGCTACCCAGTAACCACAAATGAGTACCATCCTGCACGAAACTCGACTGCACCCCAATGATACAGTGTAGCCTGGGCACTAATTCCCTGTCTGCCACAGCCTGAGCCTGCCCCTCCCAACCCACACTCAACAGCTGGCCGAACACTGAGCACATAAGACACACCATGGCCTTAGGTCTTCATGTCTTCCCAACCTCAGTTTTCAGGCTTCAGAACCTAGACCTTAAATCCAATCACAGTCCAGGAGTGAAAGTGTTCCAGAAAATAGAACTCCTTCTCCCCCATGGCTAGAAAACTTTTGGTTGCCATATTGTGCAACGTTCAGTGTAGGAGAAACCAGCATGGTACATTAGGCCACGCCCTGCCTTGAGGGGCTCCTTGGGCACAAAAACACATTGTGAAACTCAGTGTGAGACCTATCCTCAAGGAAGGATTCTCAGTGCCTGGACCGAGAACCCACATATGGGGCTTGCCATGTTCTTAGGTCCCAATGTTAACCAGAGGTCTGGTTGTCCAGTTGCCCCCACCCACGACTCTACTATGGAATCCCTCTTTTGGTGGTCCACCTGAGGTAAAAAAAAAAAAAAAAAACAAAAAACAAAAAAAATAAAAAAAAAACAGAAAGGCCTCCTCCCTTCCGTCAGAATGACCCCCAACTCTTGGGAACGGGTCAAATCCCCAGAAAGGGAGCCTCATCGATGGCCCATGAGGACACCCCGACATTCCATGGCAATCGGTGACACATTTCCAGAAAAAAAAAAAAAAAAAGCATGAGCAAGCACCTCACATTCGTCCTTTGTTCATATGTCAAAGAGTTCTCCTCACGGTCTATAGATCGGGCCGGCCATACCTACATCCCCCAACCTAAGTGGAGTTTGTGTTTTCAGACTTTTGACCAAATAGCCCTGGACCACACACGCTCCACACTTGGGTCCCTGGAGCCACACCTCAGGACTGTGCTTCCCTTTCAAGGGAATTCTTCTCATTCCATTGGCCACAACCTTGCAAATGAGGAAAAACCTCCAAAGTCACCGAGGCCATCCCAATAGTGTAGGCCGACCAGGACAAACAGGGGTGATCTCAAACCAGCTGAGCAACTACCTCCACTCAGACAACAGATGTCCCCAGAGAAGAATATTGAACCGGACAGGCCCCTAGGCCCTAATCAGATCCATTGCTTTGGTTTCCAGGCATCTCTCCTCAATGCCTCGTTTCCAATACCAGCATATGGTGGTTTCCTGAGGCACCAATAAGAACAAATCTCGTCTCCCCATGGAAAACTTGCTCATTGGAGCTTTGTCATAACCTCTGGTTAGGAGAATCCTTCAGGGCCCTGGTGCCACTGCCCCATACCAAGGTCTCCATGGACTCAATCCAACATTAAGACCATCCTCAGGAAAGTCCATTTCAACTCAGCCCCCTCTGTTGCTACCCCAAGCCAGCAGATCAAACGTTTCTTGTTGCTAGGAGACAATTGGAATGTGAGGCTGGCTGCCCAGGCATCCATACTTAGAACGCTGTTCTGGAAAAATACCTTATAAGACGTCCTGGAGCCATCCAACAAATCTTAATTGTCCCACAGAAGGAATCCTTGCGGTTTGGAGCATCTCACAACTCCAATAGTGGGAAAACCCCAATGGCCTCATAATGCCCCCCCTTCCTGAAAAGGCCAACATGGACAGAAACTCAAACCTGAGCCAAAGTCTGAACCTCGACCTGACTTCAGACGCATGAGATCTCAATTCAGCTCTGCAGAGTGTGCCTGCCATGTCCTTGCCCCGAAACCTAAGCCTAGCTTGTGTTCTCAGCCGCGTCCTCACTCTCCTGGCCCATAAGCCCTCCAGTTTGGGAATTCCGAAGCCACAATGCAGCATGCTGCCTGCCCTCCAGAAGAAAAACTTTGCCCTATGCTGCTAATAAGAAACCCCAAATGATTTTCTAATGCATGCCACTCGATTGTAAAGCTATTATACAGCCCACACTCTATACTAATGCCCTGTCTGGCAGAGCCTGAGACAAGACATCCCAAACGACACCCAGACAGCTGGCCCCAACCTGGACACATAGGACCCGCTATGGCTGTAGGTCGTCATCTCTTCCCAACCTCGGTTTTCAGGCTTCAGAACCTAGACCTTATCTCCAATCACTGCCCAGGGGTGAACGTGATGCAGAAATTAGAATTCCTCCTTCCCCATGGCCAGAAACCTTGTGGTTGGCATGTTGTCCAACGTTCAATGTGGGAAAACCTGCATTGTCCGAAAGGCCACGCCAGTGCTTGAGGGCCGCCTAGGGCACAGACATGCATTGTGACCTGCAGCGTGAGTCCCGTATTAAAGTAACCCCTCTCAGTGGCTGGACCAAGATTTTGCATATGGGGCTTGTCATATCCATAGGCCCCCAGGCTTAACCAGAGGGCGAGTATTCCAGTTGTCAGTACCCACTGCTATGCTCTAGAATCCCTCTACTGGGGGGACACATGAAGCAGAAAACAGGACACTTCCCTTCCCACAGAAGGACCCCAAACTCTTGGGCTCTGGACAAACTACCAGAGAGGGAGACTTCTACGACCCATGAGGCAAGTCCTACATTAAACGGCCATTGTGGACAAAACATCCAGAGACAAAAGCCTGAGCGACTGCCTCCCTCTCACCCTTCTTTCAGATCCAGAGGAACTCCCCTCATGGACTGTAGATCAGGCCAGCCGTAACCTCGGCCCCAAACCTGAGCTGAGTTAGGGTTTTTGGATGTCTGTCTGCACAGCCATGGCCCACACAGCCTCCAGGCTGGGGTCTCTGGAGCCACACCACAGTACTGTGCCTGCTCTCTCCTAAGAAACTGCCCATTCCATTGGCCACAACTCTACAAAATAGTAGAAACCTCAAGGTCCCCAAGGACATCCCACTACCGCAAGCCGCACTGGACAAATAGGGGCATTATGACACAAGCTGAGCAACTACTACCTCCATGCAGACACACAGACAGATATCCGCAGAGACAGAAGATTGAACCAGACAGGCCCCTAGGCCCTATTATGAACTCTTGCTTTGGTGTCCAGGTATCACTCCTCAGAGGCCTGGGTTCGAAGACCAGCATACGGGGCTTTCCTGAGGCACCAGACAGCAGACCTCTCATCTCCACATGGGAAGCTTCCTTGTTGGAGTTGTGTCAAGCCCTTCGGGTTGGAGAATCCTGCAGAGTCCCTTAGCTACTGCCACATTCCAAGGTCTCCATGGCCACCAACCCACATTATGACTCATCCTCAGGAGAGTCCATTTAAACTCAGCCTTCTGGGTAGCTCACCCAAGAGCCCGCAGATTGAGCGTGCCTTGTCTCGACCAGGCAATGGGAAGGTGAGTTGGCGTTTCTCGGCATCCATGCTTACGGCCCTGCTCTCGAGTCTTTCTGTATGGGGCATCAAAGGACCATCCAATAGTACTCGACTGTCCTGAAGAAGGAAACTTTGAAGTTTGGAGCAGCTCACAACTCCCAGCGTAGGGAAACCTCCCTGGCCTCATGACGCCCCCACCCCCTTCAGGAAGGGGCCGTCATGGACACAAACTCCAGCTTGAGGCAACATCTGATACTCGCCCTGACCTCACCTGCAGGAGATCTCGATTCAGCCTCTGCAGAGTGGGCCTGCCATGCTCTTGGCCCCAAAACTCGTGCTAGCTTGTGTTTTCAGACTTCCTTCCTCACAATCCTGGCCACACCCCTCCAGTTTGGCAATTCTGGAGACACAATGCAGCACTCTGCCTGCCCTCCAGAAGAAAAATGTTGCCCTATAAGGCTAACCAGAAACGCCAAATGAGTAACAACCTGCATGCCACTCGACCATACCCCAATTATACAGTCTAGCCTGTGCACTAAGGCCCTGTCTGACACAGCCTGAGGGCAGACCTCCAGTCCAACACCCAGAAAGCTGGCCGTACACAGAGCATATCACACCCAAAGTGGCTTTAGGCCATCATCTCTACCCAACCTCAGTTTTCACCTTCAGAACCTAGACCTTATCTCCACTCACTGCTCAGGAGTGAACGTGATGCAAGAATCAGAACTTCTCCTTCGCCTTGGCAAGAAACCTAGTGGTTGGCATGTTGTCCAATGTTCATTGTAGGAGAAAGCAGCATGGACTATGAGGCCCCACCTATCCCTGAGGGCCACAATGTGCACAAACACACATTGTGACCCTCAGCGTGAGCCCTATCCGCATGTAAAGCCTCTTAGTGACTGGAACAACAGCCCACATATGGGGCTTGCCAAGCCCCTAGTCCCCCAATCTCAACCAGAGTTCGAGATGTCTAGTCACCCCTTCTCAGGGCTCTACTCTGGAATCCCTCTTTGGTGGGATACCTGAGGCTAAAAAAAAAAAATTCAGAAAAGTCTCTTCCCATCCACAGAATGATCCCAACCACTTGGGATCAGGCCAAATCATCAGAGAAAGAATTGTCCATGGCCCTTGAGGACACCCCGACATTCCGCGGCCACCGTTGACACAAAATCCAGAGACAAAAGCCTGAGCAAGCGCCACATACTCGCCCTTTGTTCATAGCCCGGAAAATTCTCACGGTCTGTAGATCGAGCCTTCATACATACATCCCCAAACCTAAGCTGAGTTTGTGTTTTCAGACTTCTGTCCCCACAGTCCTGGCCCACACACCATCCAAGTTGGGGCCCCTGAAGCCACACCTCAGGACTGTGGCTTCCCTCTCCAGGGGATTTCTGCCATTTCCATTGGCCACAACCCTATAGATTAGGAGTATCCTCCAATCTCCCCGAGGCCATCCGAATAGTGTTGGCTGCCCAGGACAAACAGGGATGATCTCTCACAAGTTAGGAAACTACCTCCACTCAGACCCAGAGACAGATATCCCCAGAGAATAAGATTGAACTGGACAGGCACTTAGGCCCTAATCAGATCCATTGCTTTTGATTCCAGTCATCTCTCCTCAGAGGCCTGGTTTCCAATACAAGCATATGGGAGATTCCTTAGGCACTCATCAAAACAATTCTCTTCTCTACATAGGAAACATACTCTTTAGAGCTCCATCAAAACCTCCGGTTATGAACATCCCTCAAGGACCCGATCAAGCACCCCATTCCAAGGTCTACATGGACACAAATGCACATTATGACCTATCCTCAACTCACCCATTTCAACACACCCGCCTCGGTTGCTCCCCTAGATCCAGCAGATCGAACTTGCCTTGGCTCTATGAGACACCCGGAATGGGAGTCAGGCTGCCCAGGCATCCATCATTAGATCCCTGTTCTGGATAACTTCCTTATGGGATGTCCTGGAGCCATCCAACAGGTCTCAACTGTCCCACAGAAGGAATCATTGCGGTTTGGAGCATCTCACAATTCCCATCGTGGGAAAACCTCCATGTCCTCGTGACACGCTCCCCTTCATGAAGGGGCCGTCATGGACAGAAACTCCGACCTAAGCCAACTTCTGATCCTAGCTCTGTCTTCAGGTATACGGGATCTCGAATCATCTCTGCAGAGGGTGCCTGCCGTCCCCTCACCCCGAAATCTAAGTCTGGCTTGTGTTCTCAGAATTTTTTCCTCACACTTCTGGCCCACAAGCCTTCCAGTTTGGGAATTCTGGAGCCACTATGTGGCACTGTGTCTTCCCTCCAGAAGAAAAACTTTGCTCTTTGGGGCTACCCAGTAACCACAAATGAGTACCATCCTGCACGAAACTCGACTGCACCCCAATGATACAGTGTAGCCTGGGCACTAATTCCCTGTCTGCCACAGCCTGAGCCTGCCCCTCCCAACCCACACTCAACAGCTGGCCGAACACTGAGCACATCAGACACACCATGGCCTTAGGTCTTCATCTCTTCCCAACCTCAGTTTTCAGGCTTCAGAACCTAGACCTTAAATCCAATCACAGTCCAGGAGTGAAAGTGTTGCAGAAAATAGAACTCCTTCTCCCCCATGGCTAGAAAACTTTTGGTTGCCATATTGTGCAACGTTCAGTGTAGGAGAAACCAGCATGGTACATTAGGCCACACCCTGACTTGAGGGGCTCCTTGGGCACAAAAACACATTGTGAAACTCAGTGTGAGACCTATCCTCAAGGAAGGCCTCTCAGTGCCTGGACCGAGAACCCACATATGGGGCTTGCCATGTTCTTAGGTCCCAATGTTAACCAGAGGTCTGGTTGTCCAGTTGCCCCCACCCACGACTCTACTATGGAATCCCTCTTTTGGTGGTCCACCTGAGGTAAAAAAAAAAAAAATAAAAAAAAAAATAAAAAATAAAAAAAAAACAGAAAGGCCTCCTCCCTTCCGTCAGAATGACCCCCAACTCTTGGGAACGGGTCAAATCCCCAGAAAGGGAGCCTCATCGATGGCCCATGAGGACACCCCAACATTCCATGGCAATCGGTGACAGATTTCCAGAAAAAAAAAAAAAAAAGCATGAGCAAGCACCTCACATTCGTCCTTTGTTCATATGTCAAAGAGTTCTCCTCACGGTCTATAGATCGGGCCGGCCATACCTACATCCCCCAACCTAAGTGGAGTTTGTGTTTTCAGACTTTTGACCAAATAGCCCTGGACCACACACGCTCCACACTTGGGTCCCTGGAGCCACACCTCAGGACTGTGCTTCCCTTTCAAGGGAATTCTTCTCATTCCATTGGCCACAACCTTGCAAATGAGGAAAAACCTCCAAAGTCACCGAGGCCATCCCAATAGTGTAGGCCGACCAGGACAAACAGGGGTGATCTCAAACCAGCTGAGCAACTACCTCCACTCAGACAACAGATGTCCCCAGAGAAGAATATTGAACCGGACAGGCCCCTAGGCCCTAATCAGATCCATTCCTTTGGTTTCCAGGCATCTCTCCTCAATGCCTCGTTTCCAATACCAGCATATGGTGGTTTCCTGAGGCACCAATAAGAACAAATCTCGTCTCCCCATGGAAAACTTGCTCATTGGAGCTTTGTCATAACCTCTGGTTAGGAGAATCCTTCAGGGCCCTGGTGCCACTGCCCCATACCAAGGTCTCCATGGACTCAATCCAACATTAAGACCATCCTCAGGAAAGTCCATTTCAACTCAGCCCCCTCTGTTGCTACCCCAAGCCAGCAGATCAAACGTTTCTTGTTGCTAGGAGACAATTGGAATGTGAGGCTGGCTGCCCAGGCATCCATACTTAGAACGCTGTTCTGGAAAAATACCTTATAAGACGTCCTGGAGCCATCCAACAAATCTTAATTGTCCCACAGAAGGAATCCTTGCGGTTTGGAGCATCTCACAACTCCAATAGTGGGAAAACCCCAATGGCCTCATAATGCCCCCCCTTCCTGAAAAGGCCAACATGGACAGAAACTCAAACCTGAGCCAAAGTCTGAACCTCGACCTGACTTCAGACGCATGAGATCTCAATTCAGCTCTGCAGAGTGTGCCTGCCATGTCCTTGCCCCGAAACCTAAGCCTAGCTTGTGTTCTCAGCCGCGTCCTCACTCTCCTGGCCCATAAGCCCTCCAGTTTGGGAATTCCGAAGCCACAATGCAGCATGCTGCCTGCCCTCCAGAAGAAAAACTTTGCCCTATGCTGCTAATAAGAAACCCCAAATGATTTTCTAATGCATGCCACTCGATTGTAAAGCTATTATACAGCCCACACTCTATACTAATGCTCTGTCTGGCAGAGCCTGAGACAAGACATCCCAAACGACACCCAGACAGCTGGCCCCAACCTGGACACATAGGACCCGCTATGGCTGTAGGTCGTCATCTCTTCCCAACCTCGGTTTTCAGGCTTCAGAACCTAGACCTTATCTCCAATCACTGCCCAGGGGTGAACGTGATGCAGAAATTAGAATTCCTCCTTCCCCATGGCCAGAAACCTTGTGGTTGGCATGTTGTCCAACGTTCAATGTGGGAAAACCTGCATTGTCCGAAAGGCCACGCCAGTGCTTGAGGGCCGCCTAGGGCACAGACATGCATTGTGACCTGCAGCGTGAGTCCCGTATTAAAGTAACCCCTCTCAGTGGCTGGACCAAGATTTTGCATATGGGGCTTGTCATATCCATAGGCCCCCAGGCTTAACCAGAGGGCGAGTATTCCAGTTGTCAGTACCCACTGCTATGCTCTAGAATCCCTCTACTGGGGGGACACATGAAGCAGAAAACAGGACACTTCCCTTCCCACAGAAGGACCCCAAACTCTTGGGCTCTGGACAAACTACCAGAGAGGGAGACTTCTACGACCCATGAGGCAAGTCCTACATTAAACGGCCATTGTGGACAAAACATCCAGAGACAAAAGCCTGAGCGACTGCCTCCCTCTCACCCTTCTTTCAGATCCAGAGGAACTCCCCTCATGGACTGTAGATCAGGCCAGCCGTAACCTCGGCCCCAAACCTGAGCTGAGTTAGGGTTTTTGGATGTCTGTCTGCACAGCCATGGCCCACACAGCCTCCAGGCTGGGGTCTCTGGAGCCACACCACAGTACTGTGCCTGCTCTCTCCTAAGAAACTGCCCATTCCATTGGCCACAACTCTACAAAATAGTAGAAACCTCAAGGTCCCCAAGGACATCCCACTACCGCAAGCCGCACTGGACAAATAGGGGCATTATGACACAAGCTGAGCAACTACTACCTCCATGCAGACACACAGACAGATATCCGCAGAGACAGAAGATTGAACCAGACAGGCCCCTAGGCCCTATTATGAACTCTTGCTTTGGTGTCCAGGTATCACTCCTCAGAGGCCTGGGTTCGAAGACCAGCATACGGGGCTTTCCTGAGGCACCAGACAGCAGACCTCTCATCTCCACATGGGAAGCTTCCTTGTTGGAGTTGTGTCAAGCCCTTCGGGTTGGAGAATCCTGCAGAGTCCCTTAGCTACTGCCACATTCCAAGGTCTCCATGGCCACCAACCCACATTATGACTCATCCTCAGGAGAGTCCATTTAAACTCAGCCTTCTGGGTAGCTCACCCAAGAGCCCGCAGATTGAGCGTGCCTTGTCTCGACCAGGCAATGGGAAGGTGAGTTGGCGTTTCTCGGCATCCATGCTTACGGCCCTGCTCTCGAGTCTTTCTGTATGGGGCATCAAAGGACCATCCAATAGTACTCGACTGTCCTGAAGAAGGAAACTTTGAAGTTTGGAGCAGCTCACAACTCCCAGCGTAGGGAAACCTCCCTGGCCTCATGACGCCCCCACCCCCTTCAGGAAGGGGCCGTCATGGACACAAACTCCAGCTTGAGGCAACATCTGATACTCGCCCTGACCTCACCTGCAGGAGATCTCGATTCAGCCTCTGCAGAGTGGGCCTGCCATGCTCTTGGCCCCAAAACTCGTGCTAGCTTGTGTTTTCAGACTTCCTTCCTCACAATCCTGGCCACACCCCTCCAGTTTGGCAATTCTGGAGACACAATGCAGCACTCTGCCTGCCCTCCAGAAGAAAAATGTTGCCCTATAAGGCTAACCAGAAACGCCAAATGAGTAACAACCTGCATGCCACTCGACCATACCCCAATTATACAGTCTAGCCTGTGCACTAAGGCCCTGTCTGACACAGCCTGAGGGCAGACCTCCAGTCCAACACCCAGAAAGCTGGCCGTACACAGAGCATATCACACCCAAAGTGGCTTTAGGCCATCATCTCTACCCAACCTCAGTTTTCACCTTCAGAACCTAGACCTTATCTCCACTCACTGCTCAGGAGTGAACGTGATGCAAGAATCAGAACTTCTCCTTCGCCTTGGCAAGAAACCTAGTGGTTGGCATGTTGTCCAATGTTCATTGTAGGAGAAAGCAGCATGGACTATGAGGCCCCACCTATCCCTGAGGGCCACAATGTGCACAAACACACATTGTGACCCTCAGCGTGAGCCCTATCCGCATGTAAAGCCTCTTAGTGACTGGAACAACAGCCCACATATGGGGCTTGCCAAGCCCCTAGTCCCCCAATCTCAACCAGAGTTCGAGATGTCTAGTCACCCCTTCTCAGGGCTCTACTCTGGAATCCCTCTTTGGTGGGATACCTGAGGCTAAAAAAAAAAAATTCAGAAAAGTCTCTTCCCATCCACAGAATGATCCCAACCACTTGGGATCAGGCCAAATCATCAGAGAAAGAATTGTCCATGGCCCTTGAGGACACCCCGACATTCCGTGGCCACCGTTGACACAAAAATCAGAGACAAAAGCCTGAGCAAGCGCCACATACTCGCCCTTTGTTCATAGCCCGGAAAATTCTCACGGTCTGTAGATCGAGCCTTCATACATACATCCCCAAACCTAAGCTGAGTTTGTGTTTTCAGACTTCTGTCCCCACAGTCCTGGCCCACACACCATCCAAGTTGGGGCCCCTGAAGCCACACCTCAGGACTGTGGCTTCCCTCTCCAGGGGATTTCTGCCATTTCCATTGGCCACAACCCTATAGATTAGGAGTATCCTCCAATCTCCCCGAGGCCATCCGAATAGTGTTGGCTGCCCAGGACAAACAGGGATGATCTCTCACAAGTTAGGAAACTACCTCCACTCAGACCCAGAGACAGATATCCCCAGAGAATAAGATTGAACTGGACAGGCACTTAGGCCCTAATCAGATCCATTGCTTTTTATTCCAGTCATCTCTCCTCAGAGGCCTGGTTTCCAATACAAGCATATGGGAGATTCCTTAGGCACTCATCAAAACAATTCTCTTCTCTACATAGGAAACATACTCTTTAGAGCTCCATCAAAACCTCCGGTTATGAACATCCCTCAAGGACCCGATCAAGCACCCCATTCCAAGGTCTACATGGACACAAATGCACATTATGACCTATCCTCAACTCACCCATTTCAACACACCCGCCTCGGTTGCTCCCCTAGATCCAGCAGATCGAACTTGCCTTGGCTCTATGAGACACCCGGAATGGGAGTCAGGCTGCCCAGGCATCCATCATTAGATCCCTGTTCTGGATAACTTCCTTATGGGATGTCCTGGAGCCATCCAACAGGTCTCAACTGTCCCACAGAAGGAATCATTGCGGTTTGGAGCATCTCACAATTCCCATCGTGGGAAAACCTCCATGTCCTCGTGACACGCTCCCCTTCATGAAGGGGCCGTCATGGACAGAAACTCCGACCTAAGCCAACTTCTGATCCTAGCTCTGTCTTCAGGTATACGGGATCTCGAATCATCTCTGCAGAGGGTGCCTGCCGTCCCCTCACCCCGAAATCTAAGTCTGGCTTGTGTTCTCAGAATTTTTTCCTCACACTTCTGGCCCACAAGCCTTCCAGTTTGGGAATTCTGGAGCCACTATGTGGCACTGTGTCTTCCCTCCAGAAGAAAAACTTTGCTCTTTGGGGCTACCCAGTAACCACAAATGAGTACCATCCTGCACGAAACTCGACTGCACCCCAATGATACAGTGTAGCCTGGGCACTAATTCCCTGTCTGCCACAGCCTGAGCCTGCCCCTCCCAACCCACACTCAACAGCTGGCCGAACACTGAGCACATCAGACACACCATGGCCTTAGGTCTTCATCTCTTCCCAACCTCAGTTTTCAGGCTTCAGAACCTAGACCTTAAATCCAATCACAGTCCAGGAGTGAAAGTGTTGCAGAAAATAGAACTCCTTCTCCCCCATGGCTAGAAAACTTTTGGTTGCCATATTGTGCAACGTTCAGTGTAGGAGAAACCAGCATGGTACATTAGGCCACACCCTGACTTGAGGGGCTCCTTGGGCACAAAAACACATTGTGAAACTCAGTGTGAGACCTATCCTCAAGGAAGGCCTCTCAGTGCCTGGACCGAGAACCCACATATGGGGCTTGCCATGTTCTTAGGTCCCAATGTTAACCAGAGGTCTGGTTGTCCAGTTGCCCCCACCCACGACTCTACTATGGAATCCCTCTTTTGGTGGTCCACCTGAGGTAAAAAAAAAAAAAAAACAAAAAACAAAAAAAATAAAAAAAAAACAGAAAGGCCTCCTCCCTTCCGTCAGAATGACCCCCAACTCTTGGGAACGGGTCAAATCCCCAGAAAGGGAGCCTCATCGATGGCCCATGAGGACACCCCGACATTCCATGGCAATCGGTGACACATTTCCAGAAAAAAAAAAAAAAAGCATGAGCAAGCACCTCACATTCGTCCTTTGTTCATATGTCAAAGAGTTCTCCTCACGGTCTATAGATCGGGCCGGCCATACCTACATCCCCCAACCTAAGTGGAGTTTGTGTTTTCAGACTTTTGACCAAATAGCCCTGGACCACACACGCTCCACACTTGGGTCCCTGGAGCCACACCTCAGGACTGTGCTTCCCTTTCAAGGGAATTCTTCTCATTCCATTGGCCACAACCTTGCAAATGAGGAAAAACCTCCAAAGTCACCGAGGCCATCCCAATAGTGTAGGCCGACCAGGACAAACAGGGGTGATCTCAAACCAGCTGAGCAACTACCTCCACTCAGACAACAGATGTCCCCAGAGAAGAATATTGAACCGGACAGGCCCCTAGGCCCTAATCAGATCCATTGCTTTGGTTTCCAGGCATCTCTCCTCAATGCCTCGTTTCCAATACCAGCATATGGTGGTTTCCTGAGGCACCAATAAGAACAAATCTCGTCTCCCCATGGAAATCTTGCTCATTGGAGCTTTGTCATAACCTCTGGTTAGGAGAATCCTTCAGGGCCCTGGTGCCACTGCCCCATACCAAGGTCTCCATGGACTCAATCCAACATTAAGACCATCCTCAGGAAAGTCCATTTCAACTCAGCCCCCTCTGTTGCTACCCCAAGCCAGCAGATCAAACGTTTCTTGTTGCTAGGAGACAATTGGAATGTGAGGCTGGCTGCCCAGGCATCCATACTTAGAACGCTGTTCTGGAAAAATACCTTATAAGACGTCCTGGAGCCATCCAACAAATCTTAATTGTCCCACAGAAGGAATCCTTGCGGTTTGGAGCATCTCACAACTCCAATAGTGGGAAAACCCCAATGGCCTCATAATGCCCCCCCTTCCTGAAAAGGCCAACATGGACAGAAACTCAAACCTGAGCCAAAGTCTGAACCTCGACCTGACTTCAGACGCATGAGATCTCAATTCAGCTCTGCAGAGTGTGCCTGCCATGTCCTTGCCCCGAAACCTAAGCCTAGCTTGTGTTCTCAGCCGCGTCCTCACTCTCCTGGCCCATAAGCCCTCCAGTTTGGGAATTCCGAAGCCACAATGCAGCATGCTGCCTGCCCTCCAGAAGAAAAACTTTGCCCTATGCTGCTAATAAGAAACCCCAAATGATTTTCTAATGCATGCCACTCGATTGTAAAGCTATTATACAGCCCACACTCTATACTAATGCCCTGTCTGGCAGAGCCTGAGACAAGACATCCCAAACGACACCCAGACAGCTGGCCCCAACCTGGACACATAGGACCCGCTATGGCTGTAGGTCGTCATCTCTTCCCAACCTCGGTTTTCAGGCTTCAGAACCTAGACCTTATCTCCAATCACTGCCCAGGGGTGAACGTGATGCAGAAATTAGAATTCCTCCTTCCCCATGGCCAGAAACCTTGTGGTTGGCATGTTGTCCAACGTTCAATGTGGGAAAACCTGCATTGTCCGAAAGGCCACGCCAGTGCTTGAGGGCCGCCTAGGGCACAGACATGCATTGTGACCTGCAGCGTGAGTCCCGTATTAAAGTAACCCCTCTCAGTGGCTGGACCAAGATTTTGCATATGGGGCTTGTCATATCCATAGGCCCCCAGGCTTAACCAGAGGGCGAGTATTCCAGTTGTCAGTACCCACTGCTATGCTCTAGAATCCCTCTACTGGGGGGACACATGAAGCAGAAAACAGGACACTTCCCTTCCCACAGAAGGACCCCAAACTCTTGGGCTCTGGACAAACTACCAGAGAGGGAGACTTCTACGACCCATGAGGCAAGTCCTACATTAAACGGCCATTGTGGACAAAACATCCAGAGACAAAAGCCTGAGCGACTGCCTCCCTCTCACCCTTCTTTCAGATCCAGAGGAACTCCCCTCATGGACTGTAGATCAGGCCAGCCGTAACCTCGGCCCCAAACCTGAGCTGAGTTAGGGTTTTTGGATGTCTGTCTGCACAGCCATGGCCCACACAGCCTCCAGGCTGGGGTCTCTGGAGCCACACCACAGTACTGTGCCTGCTCTCTCCTAAGAAACTGCCCATTCCATTGGCCACAACTCTACAAAATAGTAGAAACCTCAAGGTCCCCAAGGACATCCCACTACCGCAAGCCGCACTGGACAAATAGGGGCATTATGACACAAGCTGAGCAACTACTACCTCCATGCAGACACACAGACAGATATCCGCAGAGACAGAAGATTGAACCAGACAGGCCCCTAGGCCCTATTATGAACTCTTGCTTTGGTGTCCAGGTATCACTCCTCAGAGGCCTGGGTTCGAAGACCAGCATACGGGGCTTTCCTGAGGCACCAGACAGCAGACCTCTCATCTCCACATGGGAAGCTTCCTTGTTGGAGTTGTGTCAAGCCCTTCGGGTTGGAGAATCCTGCAGAGTCCCTTAGCTACTGCCACATTCCAAGGTCTCCATGGCCACCAACCCACATTATGACTCATCCTCAGGAGAGTCCATTTAAACTCAGCCTTCTGGGTAGCTCACCCAAGAGCCCGCAGATTGAGCGTGCCTTGTCTCGACCAGGCAATGGGAAGGTGAGTTGGCGTTTCTCGGCATCCATGCTTACGGCCCTGCTCTCGAGTCTTTCTGTATGGGGCATCAAAGGACCATCCAATAGTACTCGACTGTCCTGAAGAAGGAAACTTTGAAGTTTGGAGCAGCTCACAACTCCCAGCGTAGGGAAACCTCCCTGGCCTCATGACGCCCCCACCCCCTTCAGGAAGGGGCCGTCATGGACACAAACTCCAGCTTGAGGCAACATCTGATACTCGCCCTGACCTCACCTGCAGGAGATCTCGATTCAGCCTCTGCAGAGTGGGCCTGCCATGCTCTTGGCCCCAAAACTCGTGCTAGCTTGTGTTTTCAGACTTCCTTCCTCACAATCCTGGCCACACCCCTCCAGTTTGGCAATTCTGGAGACACAATGCAGCACTCTGCCTGCCCTCCAGAAGAAAAATGTTGCCCTATAAGGCTAACCAGAAACGCCAAATGAGTAACAACCTGCATGCCACTCGACCATACCCCAATTATACAGTCTAGCCTGTGCACTAAAGCCTTGTCTGACACAGCCTGAGGGCAGACCTCCAGTCCAACACCCAGACAGCTGGCCGTACACAGAGCATATCACACCCACAATGGCTTTAGGCCATCATCTCTACCCAACCTCAGTTTTCACCTTCAGAACCTAGACCTTATCTCCACTCACTGCTCAGGAGTGAACGTGATGCAAGAATCAGAACTTCTCCTTCGCCTTGGCAAGAAACCTAGTGGTTGGCATGTTGTCCAATGTTCATTGTAGGAGAAAGCAGCATGGACTATGAGGCCCCACCTATCCCTGAGGGCCACAATGTGCACAAACACACATTGTGACCCTCAGCGTGAGCCCTATCCGCATGTAAAGCCTCTTAGTGACTGGAACAACAGCCCACATATGGGGCTTGCCAAGCCCCTAGTCCCCCAATCTCAACCAGAGTTCGAGATGTCTAGTCACCCCTTCTCAGGGCTCTACTCTGGAATCCCTCTTTGGTGGGATACCTGAGGCTAAAAAAAAAAAATTCAGAAAAGTCTCTTCCCATCCACAGAATGATCCCAACCACTTGGGATCAGGCCAAATCATCAGAGAAAGAATTGTCCATGGCCCTTGAGGACACCCCGACATTCCGCGGCCACCGTTGACACAAAAATCAGAGACAAAAGCCTGAGCAAGCGCCACATACTCGCCCTTTGTTCATAGCCCGGAAAATTCTCACGGTCTGTAGATCGAGCCTTCATACATACATCCCCAAACCTAAGCTGAGTTTGTGTTTTCAGACTTCTGTCCCCACAGTCCTGGCCCACACACCATCCAAGTTGGGGCCCCTGAAGCCACACCTCAGGACTGTGGCTTCCCTCTCCAGGGGATTTCTGCCATTTCCATTGGCCACAACCCTATAGATTAGGAGTATCCTCCAATCTCCCCGAGGCCATCCGAATAGTGTTGGCTGCCCAGGACAAACAGGGATGATCTCTCACAAGTTAGGAAACTACCTCCACTCAGACCCAGAGACAGATATCCCCAGAGAATAAGATTGAACTGGACAGGCACTTAGGCCCTAATCAGATCCATTGCTTTTTATTCCAGTCATCTCTCCTCAGAGGCCTGGTTTCCAATACAAGCATATGGGAGATTCCTTAGGCACTCATCAAAACAATTCTCTTCTCTACATAGGAAACATACTCTTTAGAGCTCCATCAAAACCTCCGGTTATGAACATCCCTCAAGGACCCGATCAAGCACCCCATTCCAAGGTCTACATGGACACAAATGCACATTATGACCTATCCTCAACTCACCCATTTCAACACACCCGCCTCGGTTGCTCCCCTAGATCCAGCAGATCGAACTTGCCTTGGCTCTATGAGACACCCGGAATGGGAGTCAGGCTGCCCAGGCATCCATCATTAGATCCCTGTTCTGGATAACTTCCTTATGGGATGTCCTGGAGCCATCCAACAGGTCTCAACTGTCCCACAGAAGGAATCATTGCGGTTTGGAGCATCTCACAATTCCCATCGTGGGAAAACCTCCATGTCCTCGTGACACGCTCCCCTTCATGAAGGGGCCGTCATGGACAGAAACTCCGACCTAAGCCAACTTCTGATCCTAGCTCTGTCTTCAGGTATACGGGATCTCGAATCATCTCTGCAGAGGGTGCCTGCCGTCCCCTCACCCCGAAATCTAAGTCTGGCTTGTGTTCTCAGAATTTTTTCCTCACACTTCTGGCCCACAAGCCTTCCAGTTTGGGAATTCTGGAGCCACTATGTGGCACTGTGTCTTCCCTCCAGAAGAAAAACTTTGCTCTTTGGGGCTACCCAGTAACCACAAATGAGTACCATCCTGCACGAAACTCGACTGCACCCCAATGATACAGTGTAGCCTGGGCACTAATTCCCTGTCTGCCACAGCCTGAGCCTGCCCCTCCCAACCCACACTCAACAGCTGGCCGAACACTGAGCACATCAGACACACCATGGCCTTAGGTCTTCATCTCTTCCCAACCTCAGTTTTCAGGCTTCAGAACCTAGACCTTAAATCCAATCACAGTCCAGGAGTGAAAGTGTTGCAGAAAATAGAACTCCTTCTCCCCCATGGCTAGAAAACTTTTGGTTGCCATATTGTGCAACGTTCAGTGTAGGAGAAACCAGCATGGTACATTAGGCCACACCCTGACTTGAGGGGCTCCTTGGGCACAAAAACACATTGTGAAACTCAGTGTGAGACCTATCCTCAAGGAAGGCCTCTCAGTGCCTGGACCGAGAACCCACATATGGGGCTTGCCATGTTCTTAGGTCCCAATGTTAACCAGAGGTCTGGTTGTCCAGTTGCCCCCACCCACGACTCTACTATGGAATCCCTCTTTTGGTGGTCCACCTGAGGTAAAAAAAACAAAAAACAAAAAACAAAAAAAATAAAAAAAAAACAGAAAGGCCTCCTCCCTTCCGTCAGAATGACCCCCAACTCTTGGGAACGGGTCAAATCCCCAGAAAGGGAGCCTCATCGATGGCCCATGAGGACACCCCGACATTCCATGGCAATCGGTGACACATTTCCAGAAAAAAAAAAAAAAAGCATGAGCAAGCACCTCACATTCGTCCTTTGTTCATATGTCAAAGAGTTCTCCTCACGGTCTATAGATCGGGCCGGCCATACCTACATCCCCCAACCTAAGTGGAGTTTGTGTTTTCAGACTTTTGACCAAATAGCCCTGGACCACACACGCTCCACACTTGGGTCCCTGGAGCCACACCTCAGGACTGTGCTTCCCTTTCAAGGGAATTCTTCTCATTCCATTGGCCACAACCTTGCAAATGAGGAAAAACCTCCAAAGTCACCGAGGCCATCCCAATAGTGTAGGCCGACCAGGACAAACAGGGGTGATCTCAAACCAGCTGAGCAACTACCTCCACTCAGACAACAGATGTCCCCAGAGAAGAATATTGAACCGGACAGGCCCCTAGGCCCTAATCAGATCCATTGCTTTGGTTTCCAGGCATCTCTCCTCAATGCCTCGTTTCCAATACCAGCATATGGTGGTTTCCTGAGGCACCAATAAGAACAAATCTCGTCTCCCCATGGAAATCTTGCTCATTGGAGCTTTGTCATAACCTCTGGTTAGGAGAATCCTTCAGGGCCCTGGTGCCACTGCCCCATACCAAGGTCTCCATGGACTCAATCCAACATTAAGACCATCCTCAGGAAAGTCCATTTCAACTCAGCCCCCTCTGTTGCTACCCCAAGCCAGCAGATCAAACGTTTCTTGTTGCTAGGAGACAATTGGAATGTGAGGCTGGCTGCCCAGGCATCCATACTTAGAACGCTGTTCTGGAAAAATACCTTATAAGACGTCCTGGAGCCATCCAACAAATCTTAATTGTCCCACAGAAGGAATCCTTGCGGTTTGGAGCATCTCACAACTCCAATAGTGGGAAAACCCCAATGGCCTCATAATGCCCCCCCTTCCTGAAAAGGCCAACATGGACAGAAACTCAAACCTGAGCCAAAGTCTGAACCTCGACCTGACTTCAGACGCATGAGATCTCAATTCAGCTCTGCAGAGTGTGCCTGCCATGTCCTTGCCCCGAAACCTAAGCCTAGCTTGTGTTCTCAGCCGCGTCCTCACTCTCCTGGCCCATAAGCCCTCCAGTTTGGGAATTCCGAAGCCACAATGCAGCATGCTGCCTGCCCTCCAGAAGAAAAACTTTGCCCTATGCTGCTAATAAGAAACCCCAAATGATTTTCTAATGCATGCCACTCGATTGTAAAGCTATTATACAGCCCACACTCTATACTAATGCCCTGTCTGGCAGAGCCTGAGACAAGACATCCCAAACGACACCCAGACAGCTGGCCCCAACCTGGACACATAGGACCCGCTATGGCTGTAGGTCGTCATCTCTTCCCAACCTCGGTTTTCAGGCTTCAGAACCTAGACCTTATCTCCAATCACTGCCCAGGGGTGAACGTGATGCAGAAATTAGAATTCCTCCTTCCCCATGGCCAGAAACCTTGTGGTTGGCATGTTGTCCAACGTTCAATGTGGGAAAACCTGCATTGTCCGAAAGGCCACGCCAGTGCTTGAGGGCCGCCTAGGGCACAGACATGCATTGTGACCTGCAGCGTGAGTCCCGTATTAAAGTAACCCCTCTCAGTGGCTGGACCAAGATTTTGCATATGGGGCTTGTCATATCCATAGGCCCCCAGGCTTAACCAGAGGGCGAGTATTCCAGTTGTCAGTACCCACTGCTATGCTCTAGAATCCCTCTACTGGGGGGACACATGAAGCAGAAAACAGGACACTTCCCTTCCCACAGAAGGACCCCAAACTCTTGGGCTCTGGACAAACTACCAGAGAGGGAGACTTCTACGACCCATGAGGCAAGTCCTACATTAAACGGCCATTGTGGACAAAACATCCAGAGACAAAAGCCTGAGCGACTGCCTCCCTCTCACCCTTCTTTCAGATCCAGAGGAACTCCCCTCATGGACTGTAGATCAGGCCAGCCGTAACCTCGGCCCCAAACCTGAGCTGAGTTAGGGTTTTTGGATGTCTGTCTGCACAGCCATGGCCCACACAGCCTCCAGGCTGGGGTCTCTGGAGCCACACCACAGTACTGTGCCTGCTCTCTCCTAAGAAACTGCCCATTCCATTGGCCACAACTCTACAAAATAGTAGAAACCTCAAGGTCCCCAAGGACATCCCACTACCGCAAGCCGCACTGGACAAATAGGGGCATTATGACACAAGCTGAGCAACTACTACCTCCATGCAGACACACAGACAGATATCCGCAGAGACAGAAGATTGAACCAGACAGGCCCCTAGGCCCTATTATGAACTCTTGCTTTGGTGTCCAGGTATCACTCCTCAGAGGCCTGGGTTCGAAGACCAGCATACGGGGCTTTCCTGAGGCACCAGACAGCAGACCTCTCATCTCCACATGGGAAGCTTCCTTGTTGGAGTTGTGTCAAGCCCTTCGGGTTGGAGAATCCTGCAGAGTCCCTTAGCTACTGCCACATTCCAAGGTCTCCATGGCCACCAACCCACATTATGACTCATCCTCAGGAGAGTCCATTTAAACTCAGCCTTCTGGGTAGCTCACCCAAGAGCCCGCAGATTGAGCGTGCCTTGTCTCGACCAGGCAATGGGAAGGTGAGTTGGCGTTTCTCGGCATCCATGCTTACGGCCCTGCTCTCGAGTCTTTCTGTATGGGGCATCAAAGGACCATCCAATAGTACTCGACTGTCCTGAAGAAGGAAACTTTGAAGTTTGGAGCAGCTCACAACTCCCAGCGTAGGGAAACCTCCCTGGCCTCATGACGCCCCCACCCCCTTCAGGAAGGGGCCGTCATGGACACAAACTCCAGCTTGAGGCAACATCTGATACTCGCCCTGACCTCACCTGCAGGAGATCTCGATTCAGCCTCTGCAGAGTGGGCCTGCCATGCTCTTGGCCCCAAAACTCGTGCTAGCTTGTGTTTTCAGACTTCCTTCCTCACAATCCTGGCCACACCCCTCCAGTTTGGCAATTCTGGAGACACAATGCAGCACTCTGCCTGCCCTCCAGAAGAAAAATGTTGCCCTATAAGGCTAACCAGAAACGCCAAATGAGTAACAACCTGCATGCCACTCGACCATACCCCAATTATACAGTCTAGCCTGTGCACTAAGGCCCTGTCTGACACAGCCTGAGGGCAGACCTCCAGTCCAACACCCAGACAGCTGGCCGTACACAGAGCATATCACACCCACAATGGCTTTAGGCCATCATCTCTACCCAACCTCAGTTTTCACCTTCAGAACCTAGACCTTATCTCCACTCACTGCTCAGGAGTGAACGTGATGCAAGAATCAGAACTTCTCCTTCGCCTTGGCAAGAAACCTAGTGGTTGGCATGTTGTCCAATGTTCATTGTAGGAGAAAGCAGCATGGACTATGAGGCCCCACCTATCCCTGAGGGCCACAATGTGCACAAACACACATTGTGACCCTCAGCGTGAGCCCTATCCGCATGTAAAGCCTCTTAGTGACTGGAACAACAGCCCACATATGGGGCTTGCCAAGCCCCTAGTCCCCCAATCTCAACCAGAGTTCGAGATGTCTAGTCACCCCTTCTCAGGGCTCTACTCTGGAATCCCTCTTTGGTGGGATACCTGAGGCTAAAAAAAAAAAATTCAGAAAAGTCTCTTCCCATCCACAGAATGATCCCAACCACTTGGGATCAGGCCAAATCATCAGAGAAAGAATTGTCCATGGCCCTTGAGGACACCCCGACATTCCGCGGCCACCGTTGACACAAAAATCAGAGACAAAAGCCTGAGCAAGCGCCACATACTCGCCCTTTGTTCATAGCCCGGAAAATTCTCACGGTCTGTAGATCGAGCCTTCATACATACATCCCCAAACCTAAGCTGAGTTTGTGTTTTCAGACTTCTGTCCCCACAGTCCTGGCCCACACACCATCCAAGTTGGGGCCCCTGAAGCCACACCTCAGGACTGTGGCTTCCCTCTCCAGGGGATTTCTGCCATTTCCATTGGCCACAACCCTATAGATTAGGAGTATCCTCCAATCTCCCCGAGGCCATCCGAATAGTGTTGGCTGCCCAGGACAAACAGGGATGATCTCTCACAAGTTAGGAAACTACCTCCACTCAGACCCAGAGACAGATATCCCCAGAGAATAAGATTGAACTGGACAGGCACTTAGGCCCTAATCAGATCCATTGCTTTTGATTCCAGTCATCTCTCCTCAGAGGCCTGGTTTCCAATACAAGCATATGGGAGATTCCTTAGGCACTCATCAAAACAATTCTCTTCTCTACATAGGAAACATACTCTTTAGAGCTCCATCAAAACCTCCGGTTATGAACATCCCTCAAGGACCCGATCAAGCACCCCATTCCAAGGTCTACATGGACACAAATGCACATTATGACCTATCCTCAACTCACCCATTTCAACACACCCGCCTCGGTTGCTCCCCTAGATCCAGCAGATCGAACTTGCCTTGGCTCTATGAGACACCCGGAATGGGAGTCAGGCTGCCCAGGCATCCATCATTAGATCCCTGTTCTGGATAACTTCCTTATGGGATGTCCTGGAGCCATCCAACAGGTCTCAACTGTCCCACAGAAGGAATCATTGCGGTTTGGAGCATCTCACAATTCCCATCGTGGGAAAACCTCCATGTCCTCGTGACACGCTCCCCTTCATGAAGGGGCCGTCATGGACAGAAACTCCGACCTAAGCCAACTTCTGATCCTAGCTCTGTCTTCAGGTATACGGGATCCCGAATCATCTCTGCAGAGGGTGCCTGCCGTCCCCTCACCCCGAAATCTAAGTCTGGCTTGTGTTCTCAGAATTTTTTCCTCACACTTCTGGCCCACAAGCCTTCCAGTTTGGGAATTCTGGAGCCACTATGTGGCACTGTGTCTTCCCTCCAGAAGAAAAACTTTGCTCTTTGGGGCTACCCAGTAACCACAAATGAGTACCATCCTGCACGAAACTCGACTGCACCCCAATGATACAGTGTAGCCTGGGCACTAATTCCCTGTCTGCCACAGCCTGAGCCTGCCCCTCCCAACCCACACTCAACAGCTGGCCGAACACTGAGCACATCAGACACACCATGGCCTTAGGTCTTCATCTCTTCCCAACCTCAGTTTTCAGGCTTCAGAACCTAGACCTTAAATCCAATCACAGTCCAGGAGTGAAAGTGTTGCAGAAAATAGAACTCCTTCTCCCCCATGGCTAGAAAACTTTTGGTTGCCATATTGTGCAACGTTCAGTGTAGGAGAAACCAGCATGGTACATTAGGCCACACCCTGACTTGAGGGGCTCCTTGGGCACAAAAACACATTGTGAAACTCAGTGTGAGACCTATCCTCAAGGAAGGCCTCTCAGTGCCTGGACCGAGAACCCACATATGGGGCTTGCCATGTTCTTAGGTCCCAATGTTAACCAGAGGTCTGGTTGTCCAGTTGCCCCCACCCACGACTCTACTATGGAATCCCTCTTTTGGTGGTCCACCTGAGGTAAAAAAAAAAAAAAAAACAAAAAACAAAAAAAATAAAAAAAAAACAGAAAGGCCTCCTCCCTTCCGTCAGAATGACCCCCAACTCTTGGGAACGGGTCAAATCCCCAGAAAGGGAGCCTCATCGATGGCCCATGAGGACACCCCGACATTCCATGGCAATCGGTGACACATTTCCAGAAAAAAAAAAAAAAAGCATGAGCAAGCACCTCACATTCGTCCTTTGTTCATATGTCAAAGAGTTCTCCTCACGGTCTATAGATCGGGCCGGCCATACCTACATCCCCCAACCTAAGTGGAGTTTGTGTTTTCAGACTTTTGACCAAATAGCCCTGGACCACACATGCTCCACACTTGGGTCCCTGGAGCCACACCTCAGGACTGTGCTTCCCTTTCAAGGGAATTCTTCTCATTCCATTGGCCACAACCTTGCAAATGAGGAAAAACCTCCAAAGTCACCGAGGCCATCCCAATAGTGTAGGCCGACCAGGACAAACAGGGGTGATCTCAAACCAGCTGAGCAACTACCTCCACTCAGACAACAGATGTCCCCAGAGAAGAATATTGAACCGGACAGGCCCCTAGGCCCTAATCAGATCCATTGCTTTGGTTTCCAGGCATCTCTCCTCAATGCCTCGTTTCCAATACCAGCATATGGTGGTTTCCTGAGGCACCAATAAGAACAAATCTCGTCTCCCCATGGAAAACTTGCTCATTGGAGCTTTGTCATAACCTCTGGTTAGGAGAATCCTTCAGGGCCCTGGTGCCACTGCCCCATACCAAGGTCTCCATGGACTCAATCCAACATTAAGACCATCCTCAGGAAAGTCCATTTCAACTCAGCCCCCTCTGTTGCTACCCCAAGCCAGCAGATCAAACGTTTCTTGTTGCTAGGAGACAATTGGAATGTGAGGCTGGCTGCCCAGGCATCCATACTTAGAACGCTGTTCTGGAAAAATACCTTATAAGACGTCCTGGAGCCATCCAACAAATCTTAATTGTCCCACAGAAGGAATCCTTGCGGTTTGGAGCATCTCACAACTCCAATAGTGGGAAAACCCCAATGGCCTCATAATGCCCCCCCTTCCTGAAAAGGCCAACATGGACAGAAACTCAAACCTGAGCCAAAGTCTGAACCTCGACCTGACTTCAGACGCATGAGATCTCAATTCAGCTCTGCAGAGTGTGCCTGCCATGTCCTTGCCCCGAAACCTAAGCCTAGCTTGTGTTCTCAGCCGCGTCCTCACTCTCCTGGCCCATAAGCCCTCCAGTTTGGGAATTCCGAAGCCACAATGCAGCATGCTGCCTGCCCTCCAGAAGAAAAACTTTGCCCTATGCTGCTAATAAGAAACCCCAAATGATTTTCTAATGCATGCCACTCGATTGTAAAGCTATTATACAGCCCACACTCTATACTAATGCCCTGTCTGGCAGAGCCTGAGACAAGACATCCCAAACGACACCCAGACAGCTGGCCCCAACCTGGACACATAGGACCCGCTATGGCTGTAGGTCGTCATCTCTTCCCAACCTCGGTTTTCAGGCTTCAGAACCTAGACCTTATCTCCAATCACTGCCCAGGGGTGAACGTGATGCAGAAATTAGAATTCCTCCTTCCCCATGGCCAGAAACCTTGTGGTTGGCATGTTGTCCAACGTTCAATGTGGGAAAACCTGCATTGTCCGAAAGGCCACGCCAGTGCTTGAGGGCCGCCTAGGGCACAGACATGCATTGTGACCTGCAGCGTGAGTCCCGTATTAAAGTAACCCCTCTCAGTGGCTGGACCAAGATTTTGCATATGGGGCTTGTCATATCCATAGGCCCCCAGGCTTAACCAGAGGGCGAGTATTCCAGTTGTCAGTACCCACTGCTATGCTCTAGAATCCCTCTACTGGGGGGACACATGAAGCAGAAAACAGGACACTTCCCTTCCCACAGAAGGACCCCAAACTCTTGGGCTCTGGACAAACTACCAGAGAGGGAGACTTCTACGACCCATGAGGCAAGTCCTACATTAAACGGCCATTGTGGACAAAACATCCAGAGACAAAAGCCTGAGCGACTGCCTCCCTCTCACCCTTCTTTCAGATCCAGAGGAACTCCCCTCATGGACTGTAGATCAGGCCAGCCGTAACCTCGGCCCCAAACCTGAGCTGAGTTAGGGTTTTTGGATGTCTGTCTGCACAGCCATGGCCCACACAGCCTCCAGGCTGGGGTCTCTGGAGCCACACCACAGTACTGTGCCTGCTCTCTCCTAAGAAACTGCCCATTCCATTGGCCACAACTCTACAAAATAGTAGAAACCTCAAGGTCCCCAAGGACATCCCACTACCGCAAGCCGCACTGGACAAATAGGGGCATTATGACACAAGCTGAGCAACTACTACCTCCATGCAGACACACAGACAGATATCCGCAGAGACAGAAGATTGAACCAGACAGGCCCCTAGGCCCTATTATGAACTCTTGCTTTGGTGTCCAGGTATCACTCCTCAGAGGCCTGGGTTCGAAGACCAGCATACGGGGCTTTCCTGAGGCACCAGACAGCAGACCTCTCATCTCCACATGGGAAGCTTCCTTGTTGGAGTTGTGTCAAGCCCTTCGGGTTGGAGAATCCTGCAGAGTCCCTTAGCTACTGCCACATTCCAAGGTCTCCATGGCCACCAACCCACATTATGACTCATCCTCAGGAGAGTCCATTTAAACTCAGCCTTCTGGGTAGCTCACCCAAGAGCCCGCAGATTGAGCGTGCCTTGTCTCGACCAGGCAATGGGAAGGTGAGTTGGCGTTTCTCGGCATCCATGCTTACGGCCCTGCTCTCGAGTCTTTCTGTATGGGGCATCAAAGGACCATCCAATAGTACTCGACTGTCCTGAAGAAGGAAACTTTGAAGTTTGGAGCAGCTCACAACTCCCAGCGTAGGGAAACCTCCCTGGCCTCATGACGCCCCCACCCCCTTCAGGAAGGGGCCGTCATGGACACAAACTCCAGCTTGAGGCAACATCTGATACTCGCCCTGACCTCACCTGCAGGAGATCTCGATTCAGCCTCTGCAGAGTGGGCCTGCCATGCTCTTGGCCCCAAAACTCGTGCTAGCTTGTGTTTTCAGACTTCCTTCCTCACAATCCTGGCCACACCCCTCCAGTTTGGCAATTCTGGAGACACAATGCAGCACTCTGCCTGCCCTCCAGAAGAAAAATGTTGCCCTATAAGGCTAACCAGAAACGCCAAATGAGTAACAACCTGCATGCCACTCGACCATACCCCAATTATACAGTCTAGCCTGTGCACTAAGGCCCTGTCTGACACAGCCTGAGGGCAGACCTCCAGTCCAACACCCAGACAGCTGGCCGTACACAGAGCATATCACACCCACAATGGCTTTAGGCCATCATCTCTACCCAACCTCAGTTTTCACCTTCAGAACCTAGACCTTATCTCCACTCACTGCTCAGGAGTGAACGTGATGCAAGAATCAGAACTTCTCCTTCGCCTTGGCAAGAAACCTAGTGGTTGGCATGTTGTCCAATGTTCATTGTAGGAGAAAGCAGCATGGACTATGAGGCCCCACCTATCCCTGAGGGCCACAATGTGCACAAACACACATTGTGACCCTCAGCGTGAGCCCTATCCGCATGTAAAGCCTCTTAGTGACTGGAACAACAGCCCACATATGGGGCTTGCCAAGCCCCTAGTCCCCCAATCTCAACCAGAGTTCGAGATGTCTAGTCACCCCTTCTCAGGGCTCTACTCTGGAATCCCTCTTTGGTGGGATACCTGAGGCTAAAAAAAAAAAATTCAGAAAAGTCTCTTCCCATCCACAGAATGATCCCAACCACTTGGGATCAGGCCAAATCATCAGAGAAAGAATTGTCCATGGCCCTTGAGGACACCCCGACATTCCGCGGCCACCGTTGACACAAAAATCAGAGACAAAAGCCTGAGCAAGCGCCACATACTCGCCCTTTGTTCATAGCCCGGAAAATTCTCACGGTCTGTAGATCGAGCCTTCATACATACATCCCCAAACCTAAGCTGAGTTTGTGTTTTCAGACTTCTGTCCCCACAGTCCTGGCCCACACACCATCCAAGTTGGGGCCCCTGAAGCCACACCTCAGGACTGTGGCTTCCCTCTCCAGGGGATTTCTGCCATTTCCATTGGCCACAACCCTATAGATTAGGAGTATCCTCCAATCTCCCCGAGGCCATCCGAATAGTGTTGGCTGCCCAGGACAAACAGGGATGATCTCTCACAAGTTAGGAAACTACCTCCACTCAGACCCAGAGACAGATATCCCCAGAGAATAAGATTGAACTGGACAGGCACTTAGGCCCTAATCAGATCCATTGCTTTTTATTCCAGTCATCTCTCCTCAGAGGCCTGGTTTCCAATACAAGCATATGGGAGATTCCTTAGGCACTCATCAAAACAATTCTCTTCTCTACATAGGAAACATACTCTTTAGAGCTCCATCAAAACCTCCGGTTATGAACATCCCTCAAGGACCCGATCAAGCACCCCATTCCAAGGTCTACATGGACACAAATGCACATTATGACCTATCCTCAACTCACCCATTTCAACACACCCGCCTCGGTTGCTCCCCTAGATCCAGCAGATCGAACTTGCCTTGGCTCTATGAGACACCCGGAATGGGAGTCAGGCTGCCCAGGCATCCATCATTAGATCCCTGTTCTGGATAACTTCCTTATGGGATGTCCTGGAGCCATCCAACAGGTCTCAACTGTCCCACAGAAGGAATCATTGCGGTTTGGAGCATCTCACAATTCCCATCGTGGGAAAACCTCCATGTCCTCGTGACACGCTCCCCTTCATGAAGGGGCCGTCATGGACAGAAACTCCGACCTAAGCCAACTTCTGATCCTAGCTCTGTCTTCAGGTATACGGGATCTCGAATCATCTCTGCAGAGGGTGCCTGCCGTCCCCTCACCCCGAAATCTAAGTCTGGCTTGTGTTCTCAGAATTTTTTCCTCACACTTCTGGCCCACAAGCCTTCCAGTTTGGGAATTCTGGAGCCACTATGTGGCACTGTGTCTTCCCTCCAGAAGAAAAACTTTGCTCTTTGGGGCTACCCAGTAACCACAAATGAGTACCATCCTGCACGAAACTCGACTGCACCCCAATGATACAGTGTAGCCTGGGCACTAATTCCCTGTCTGCCACAGCCTGAGCCTGCCCCTCCCAACCCACACTCAACAGCTGGCCGAACACTGAGCACATCAGACACACCATGGCCTTAGGTCTTCATCTCTTCCCAACCTCAGTTTTCAGGCTTCAGAACCTAGACCTTAAATCCAATCACAGTCCAGGAGTGAAAGTGTTGCAGAAAATAGAACTCCTTCTCCCCCATGGCTAGAAAACTTTTGGTTGCCATATTGTGCAACGTTCAGTGTAGGAGAAACCAGCATGGTACATTAGGCCACACCCTGACTTGAGGGGCTCCTTGGGCACAAAAACACATTGTGAAACTCAGTGTGAGACCTATCCTCAAGGAAGGCCTCTCAGTGCCTGGACCGAGAACCCACATATGGGGCTTGCCATGTTCTTAGGTCCCAATGTTAACCAGAGGTCTGGTTGTCCAGTTGCCCCCACCCACGACTCTACTATGGAATCCCTCTTTTGGTGGTCCACCTGAGGTAAAAAAAAAAAAAAAAAACAAAAAACAAAAAAAATAAAAAAAAAAACAGAAAGGCCTCCTCCCTTCCGTCAGAATGACCCCCAACTCTTGGGAACGGGTCAAATCCCCAGAAAGGGAGCCTCATCGATGGCCCATGAGGACACCCCGACATTCCATGGCAATCGGTGACACATTTCCAGAAAAAAAAAAAAAAAGCATGAGCAAGCACCTCACATTCGTCCTTTGTTCATATGTCAAAGAGTTCTCCTCACGGTCTATAGATCGGGCCGGCCATACCTACATCCCCCAACCTAAGTGGAGTTTGTGTTTTCAGACTTTTGACCAAATAGCCCTGGACCACACACGCTCCACACTTGGGTCCCTGGAGCCACACCTCAGGACTGTGCTTCCCTTTCAAGGGAATTCTTCTCATTCCATTGGCCACAACCTTGCAAATGAGGAAAAACCTCCAAAGTCACCGAGGCCATCCCAATAGTGTAGGCCGACCAGGACAAAAAGGGGTGATCTCAAACCAGCTGAGCAACTACCTCCACTCAGACAACAGATGTCCCCAGAGAAGAATATTGAACCGGACAGGCCCCTAGGCCCTAATCAGATCCATTGCTTTGGTTTCCAGGCATCTCTCCTCAATGCCTCGTTTCCAATACCAGCATATGGTGGTTTCCTGAGGCACCAATAAGAACAAATCTCGTCTCCCCATGGAAAACTTGCTCATTGGAGCTTTGTCATAACCTCTGGTTAGGAGAATCCTTCAGGGCCCTGGTGCCACTGCCCCATACCAAGGTCTCCATGGACTCAATCCAACATTAAGACCATCCTCAGGAAAGTCCATTTCAACTCAGCCCCCTCTGTTGCTACCCCAAGCCAGCAGATCAAACGTTTCTTGTTGCTAGGAGACAATTGGAATGTGAGGCTGGCTGCCCAGGCATCCATACTTAGAACGCTGTTCTGGAAAAATACCTTATAAGACGTCCTGGAGCCATCCAACAAATCTTAATTGTCCCACAGAAGGAATCCTTGCGGTTTGGAGCATCTCACAACTCCAATAGTGGGAAAACCCCAATGGCCTCATAATGCCCCCCCTTCCTGAAAAGGCCAACATGGACAGAAACTCAAACCTGAGCCAAAGTCTGAACCTCGACCTGACTTCAGACGCATGAGATCTCAATTCAGCTCTGCAGAGTGTGCCTGCCATGTCCTTGCCCCGAAACCTAAGCCTAGCTTGTGTTCTCAGCCGCGTCCTCACTCTCCTGGCCCATAAGCCCTCCAGTTTGGGAATTCCGAAGCCACAATGCAGCATGCTGCCTGCCCTCCAGAAGAAAAACTTTGCCCTATGCTGCTAATAAGAAACCCCAAATGATTTTCTAATGCATGCCACTCGATTGTAAAGCTATTATACAGCCCACACTCTATACTAATGCCCTGTCTGGCAGAGCCTGAGAAAAGACATCCCAAACGACACCCAGACAGCTGGCCCCAACCTGGACACATAGGACCCGCTATGGCTGTAGGTCGTCATCTCTTCCCAACCTCGGTTTTCAGGCTTCAGAACCTAGACCTTATCTCCAATCACTGCCCAGGGGTGAACGTGATGCAGAAATTAGAATTCCTCCTTCCCCATGGCCAGAAACCTTGTGGTTGGCATGTTGTCCAACGTTCAATGTGGGAAAACCTGCATTGTCCGAAAGGCCACGCCAGTGCTTGAGGGCCGCCTAGGGCACAGACATGCATTGTGACCTGCAGCATGAGTCCCGTATTAAAGTAACCCCTCTCAGTGGCTGGACCAAGATTTTGCATATGGGGCTTGTCATATCCATAGGCCCCCAGGCTTAACCAGAGGGCGAGTATTCCAGTTGTCAGTACCCACTGCTATGCTCTAGAATCCCTCTACTGGGGGGACACATGAAGCAGAAAACAGGACACTTCCCTTCCCACAGAAGGACCCCAAACTCTTGGGCTCTGGACAAACTACCAGAGAGGGAGACTTCTACGACCCATGAGACAAGTCCTACATTAAACGGCCATTGTGGACAAAACATCCAGAGACAAAAGCCTGAGCGACTGCCTCCCTCTCACCCTTCTTTCAGATCCAGAGGAACTCCCCTCATGGACTGTAGATCAGGCCAGCCGTAACCTCGGCCCCAAACCTGAGCTGAGTTAGGGTTTTTGGATGTCTGTCTGCACAGCCATGGCCCACACAGCCTCCAGGCTGGGGTCTCTGGAGCCACACCACAGTACTGTGCCTGCTCTCTCCTAAGAAACTGCCCATTCCATTGGCCACAACTCTACAAAATAGTAGAAACCTCAAGGTCCCCAAGGACATCCCACTACCGCAAGCCGCACTGGACAAATAGGGGCATTATGACACAAGCTGAGCAACTACTACCTCCATGCAGACACACAGACAGATATCCGCAGAGACAGAAGATTGAACCAGACAGGCCCCTAGGCCCTATTATGAACTCTTGCTTTGGTGTCCAGGTATCACTCCTCAGAGGCCTGGGTTCGAAGACCAGCATACGGGGCTTTCCTGAGGCACCAGACAGCAGACCTCTCATCTCCACATGGGAAGCTTCCTTGTTGGAGTTGTGTCAAGCCCTTCGGGTTGGAGAATCCTGCAGAGTCCCTTAGCTACTGCCACATTCCAAGGTCTCCATGGCCACCAACCCACATTATGACTCATCCTCAGGAGAGTCCATTTAAACTCAGCCTTCTGGGTAGCTCACCCAAGAGCCCGCAGATTGAGCGTGCCTTGTCTCGACCAGGCAATGGGAAGGTGAGTTGGCGTTTCTCGGCATCCATGCTTACGGCCCTGCTCTCGAGTCTTTCTGTATGGGGCATCAAAGGACCATCCAATAGTACTCGACTGTCCTGAAGAAGGAAACTTTGAAGTTTGGAGCAGCTCACAACTCCCAGCGTAGGGAAACCTCCCTGGCCTCATGACGCCCCCACCCCCTTCAGGAAGGGGCCGTCATGGACACAAACTCCAGCTTGAGGCAACATCTGATACTCGCCCTGACCTCACCTGCAGGAGATCTCGATTCAGCCTCTGCAGAGTGGGCCTGCCATGCTCTTGGCCCCAAAACTCGTGCTAGCTTGTGTTTTCAGACTTCCTTCCTCACAATCCTGGCCACACCCCTCCAGTTTGGCAATTCTGGAGACACAATGCAGCACTCTGCCTGCCCTCCAGAAGAAAAATGTTGCCCTATAAGGCTAACCAGAAACGCCAAATGAGTAACAACCTGCATGCCACTCGACCATACCCCAATTATACAGTCTAGCCTGTGCACTAAGGCCCTGTCTGACACAGCCTGAGGGCAGACCTCCAGTCCAACACCCAGACAGCTGGCCGTACACAGAGCATATCACACCCACAATGGCTTTAGGCCATCATCTCTACCCAACCTCAGTTTTCACCTTCAGAACCTAGACCTTATCTCCACTCACTGCTCAGGAGTGAACGTGATGCAAGAATCAGAACTTCTCCTTCGCCTTGGCAAGAAACCTAGTGGTTGGCATGTTGTCCAATGTTCATTGTAGGAGAAAGCAGCATGGACTATGAGGCCCCACCTATCCCTGAGGGCCACAATGTGCACAAACACACATTGTGACCCTCAGCGTGAGCCCTATCCGCATGTAAAGCCTCTTAGTGACTGGAACAACAGCCCACATATGGGGCTTGCCAAGCCCCTAGTCCCCCAATCTCAACCAGAGTTCGAGATGTCTAGTCACCCCTTCTCAGGGCTCTACTCTGGAATCCCTCTTTGGTGGGATACCTGAGGCTAAAAAAAAAAAATTCAGAAAAGTCTCTTCCCATCCACAGAATGATCCCAACCACTTGGGATCAGGCCAAATCATCAGAGAAAGAATTGTCCATGGCCCTTGAGGACACCCCGACATTCCGCGGCCACCGTTGACACAAAAATCAGGGACAAAAGCCTGAGCAAGCGCCACATACTCGCCCTTTGTTCATAGCCCGGAAAATTCTCACGGTCTGTAGATCGAGCCTTCATACATACATCCCCAAACCTAAGCTGAGTTTGTGTTTTCAGACTTCTGTCCCCACAGTCCTGGCCCACACACCATCCAAGTTGGGGCCCCTGAAGCCACACCTCAGGACTGTGGCTTCCCTCTCCAGGGGATTTCTGCCATTTCCATTGGCCACAACCCTATAGATTAGGAGTATCCTCCAATCTCCCCGAGGCCATCCGAATAGTGTTGGCTGCCCAGGACAAACAGGGATGATCTCTCACAATTTAGGAAACTACCTCCACTCAGACCCAGAGACAGATATCCCCAGAGAATAAGATTGAACTGGACAGGCACTTAGGCCCTAATCAGATCCATTGCTTTTTATTCCAGTCATCTCTCCTCAGAGGCCTGGTTTCCAATACAAGCATATGGGAGATTCCTTAGGCACTCATCAAAACAATTCTCTTCTCTACATAGGAAACATACTCTTTAGAGCTCCATCAAAACCTCCGGTTATGAACATCCCTCAAGGACCCGATCAAGCACCCCATTCCAAGGTCTACATGGACACAAATGCACATTATGACCTATCCTCAACTCACCCATTTCAACACACCCGCCTCGGTTGCTCCCCTAGATCCAGCAGATCGAACTTGCCTTGGCTCTATGAGACACCCGGAATGGGAGTCAGGCTGCCCAGGCATCCATCATTAGATCCCTGTTCTGGATAACTTCCTTATGGGATGTCCTGGAGCCATCCAACAGGTCTCAACTGTCCCACAGAAGGAATCATTGCGGTTTGGAGCATCTCACAATTCCCATCGTGGGAAAACCTCCATGTCCTCGTGACACGCTCCCCTTCATGAAGGGGCCGTCATGGACAGAAACTCCGACCTAAGCCAACTTCTGATCCTAGCTCTGTCTTCAGGTATACGGGATCTCGAATCATCTCTGCAGAGGGTGCCTGCCGTCCCCTCACCCCGAAATCTAAGTCTGGCTTGTGTTCTCAGAATTTTTTCCTCACACTTCTGGCCCACAAGCCTTCCAGTTTGGGAATTCTGGAGCCACTATGTGGCACTGTGTCTTCCCACCAGAAGAAAAACTTTGCTCTTTGGGGCTACCCAGTAACCACAAATGAGTACCATCCTGCACGAAACTCGACTGCACCCCAATGATACAGTGTAGCCTGGGCACTAATTCCCTGTCTGCCACAGCCTGAGCCTGCCCCTCCCAACCCACACTCAACAGCTGGCCGAACACTGAGCACATCAGACACACCATGGCCTTAGGTCTTCATCTCTTCCCAACCTCAGTTTTCAGGCTTCAGAACCTAGACCTTAAATCCAATCACAGTCCAGGAGTGAAAGTGTTGCAGAAAATAGAACTCCTTCTCCCCCATGGCTAGAAAACTTTTGGTTGCCATATTGTGCAACGTTCAGTGTAGGAGAAACCAGCATGGTACATTAGGCCACACCCTGACTTGAGGGGCTCCTTGGGCACAAAAACACATTGTGAAACTCAGTGTGAGACCTATCCTCAAGGAAGGCCTCTCAGTGCCTGGACCGAGAACCCACATATGGGGCTTGCCATGTTCTTAGGTCCCAATGTTAACCAGAGGTCTGGTTGTCCAGTTGCCCCCACCCACGACTCTACTATGGAATCCCTCTTTTGGTGGTCCACCTGAGGTAAAAAAAAAAAAAAAAACAAAAAACAAAAAAAATAAAAAAAAAACAGAAAGGCCTCCTCCCTTCCGTCAGAATGACCCCCAACTCTTGGGAACGGGTCAAATCCCCAGAAAGGGAGCCTCATCGATGGCCCATGAGGACACCCCGACATTCCATGGCAATCGGTGACACATTTCCAGAAAAAAAAAAAAAAAAGCATGAGCAAGCACCTCACATTCGTCCTTTGTTCATATGTCAAAGAGTTCTCCTCACGGTCTATAGATCGGGCCGGCCATACCTACATCCCCCAACCTAAGTGGAGTTTGTGTTTTCAGACTTTTGACCAAATAGCCCTGGACCACACATGCTCCACACTTGGGTCCCTGGAGCCACACCTCAGGACTGTGCTTCCCTTTCAAGGGAATTCTTCTCATTCCATTGGCCACAACCTTGCAAATGAGGAAAAACCTCCAAAGTCACCGAGGCCATCCCAATAGTGTAGGCCGACCAGGACAAACAGGGGTGATCTCAAACCAGCTGAGCAACTACCTCCACTCAGACAACAGATGTCCCCAGAGAAGAATATTGAACCGGACAGGCCCCTAGGCCCTAATCAGATCCATTGCTTTGGTTTCCAGGCATCTCTCCTCAATGCCTCGTTTCCAATACCAGCATATGGTGGTTTCCTGAGGCACCAATAAGAACAAATCTCGTCTCCCCATGGAAAACTTGCTCATTGGAGCTTTGTCATAACCTCTGGTTAGGAGAATCCTTCAGGGCCCTGGTGCCACTGCCCCATACCAAGGTCTCCATGGACTCAATCCAACATTAAGACCATCCTCAGGAAAGTCCATTTCAACTCAGCCCCCTCTGTTGCTACCCCAAGCCAGCAGATCAAACGTTTCTTGTTGCTAGGAGACAATTGGAATGTGAGGCTGGCTGCCCAGGCATCCATACTTAGAACGCTGTTCTGGAAAAATACCTTATAAGACGTCCTGGAGCCATCCAACAAATCTTAATTGTCCCACAGAAGGAATCCTTGCGGTTTGGAGCATCTCACAACTCCAATAGTGGGAAAACCCCAATGGCCTCATAATGCCCCCCCTTCCTGAAAAGGCCAACATGGACAGAAACTCAAACCTGAGCCAAAGTCTGAACCTCGACCTGACTTCAGACGCATGAGATCTCAATTCAGCTCTGCAGAGTGTGCCTGCCATGTCCTTGCCCCGAAACCTAAGCCTAGCTTGTGTTCTCAGCCGCGTCCTCACTCTCCTGGCCCATAAGCCCTCCAGTTTGGGAATTCCGAAGCCACAATGCAGCATGCTGCCTGCCCTCCAGAAGAAAAACTTTGCCCTATGCTGCTAATAAGAAACCCCAAATGATTTTCTAATGCATGCCACTCGATTGTAAAGCTATTATACAGCCCACACTCTATACTAATGCCCTGTCTGGCAGAGCCTGAGAAAAGACATCCCAAACGACACCCAGACAGCTGGCCCCAACCTGGACACATAGGACCCGCTATGGCTGTAGGTCGTCATCTCTTCCCAACCTCGGTTTTCAGGCTTCAGAACCTAGACCTTATCTCCAATCACTGCCCAGGGGTGAACGTGATGCAGAAATTAGAATTCCTCCTTCCCCATGGCCAGAAACCTTGTGGTTGGCATGTTGTCCAACGTTCAATGTGGGAAAACCTGCATTGTCCGAAAGGCCACGCCAGTGCTTGAGGGCCGCCTAGGGCACAGACATGCATTGTGACCTGCAGCGTGAGTCCCGTATTAAAGTAACCCCTCTCAGTGGCTGGACCAAGATTTTGCATATGGGGCTTGTCATATCCATAGGCCCCCAGGCTTAACCAGAGGGCGAGTATTCCAGTTGTCAGTACCCACTGCTATGCTCTAGAATCCCTCTACTGGGGGGACACATGAAGCAGAAAACAGGACACTTCCCTTCCCACAGAAGGACCCCAAACTCTTGGGCTCTGGACAAACTACCAGAGAGGGAGACTTCTACGACCCATGAGGCAAGTCCTACATTAAACGGCCATTGTGGACAAAACATCCAGAGACAAAAGCCTGAGCGACTGCCTCCCTCTCACCCTTCTTTCAGATCCAGAGGAACTCCCCTCATGGACTGTAGATCAGGCCAGCCGTAACCTCGGCCCCAAACCTGAGCTGAGTTAAGGTTTTTGGATGTCTGTCTGCACAGCCATGGCCCACACAGCCTCCAGGCTGGGGTCTCTGGAGCCACACCACAGTACTGTGCCTGCTCTCTCCTAAGAAACTGCCCATTCCATTGGCCACAACTCTACAAAATAGTAGAAACCTCAAGGTCCCCAAGGACATCCCACTACCGCAAGCCGCACTGGACAAATAGGGGCATTATGACACAAGCTGAGCAACTACTACCTCCATGCAGACACACAGACAGATATCCGCAGAGACAGAAGATTGAACCAGACAGGCCCCTAGGCCCTATTATGAACTCTTGCTTTGGTGTCCAGGTATCACTCCTCAGAGGCCTGGGTTCGAAGACCAGCATACGGGGCTTTCCTGAGGCACCAGACAGCAGACCTCTCATCTCCACATGGGAAGCTTCCTTGTTGGAGTTGTGTCAAGCCCTTCGGGTTGGAGAATCCTGCAGAGTCCCTTAGCTACTGCCACATTCCAAGGTCTCCATGGCCACCAACCCACATTATGACTCATCCTCAGGAGAGTCCATTTAAACTCAGCCTTCTGGGTAGCTCACCCAAGAGCCCGCAGATTGAGCGTGCCTTGTCTCGACCAGGCAATGGGAAGGTGAGTTGGCGTTTCTCGGCATCCATGCTTACGGCCCTGCTCTCGAGTCTTTCTGTATGGGGCATCAAAGGACCATCCAATAGTACTCGACTGTCCTGAAGAAGGAAACTTTGAAGTTTGGAGCAGCTCACAACTCCCAGCGTAGGGAAACCTCCCTAGCCTCATGACGCCCCCACCCCCTTCAGGAAGGGGCCGTCATGGACACAAACTCCAGCTTGAGGCAACATCTGATACTCGCCCTGACCTCACCTGCAGGAGATCTCGATTCAGCCTCTGCAGAGTGGGCCTGCCATGCTCTTGGCCCCAAAACTCGTGCTAGCTTGTGTTTTCAGACTTCCTTCCTCACAATCCTGGCCACACCCCTCCAGTTTGGCAATTCTGGAGACACAATGCAGCACTCTGCCTGCCCTCCAGAAGAAAAATGTTGCCCTATAAGGCTAACCAGAAACGCCAAATGAGTAACAACCTGCATGCCACTCGACCATACCCCAATTATACAGTCTAGCCTGTGCACTAAGGCCCTGTCTGACACAGCCTGAGGGCAGACCTCCAGTCCAACACCCAGACAGCTGGCCGTACACAGAGCATATCACACCCACAATGGCTTTAGGCCATCATCTCTACCCAACCTCAGTTTTCACCTTCAGAACCTAGACCTTATCTCCACTCACTGCTCAGGAGTGAACGTGATGCAAGAATCAGAACTTCTCCTTCGCCTTGGCAAGAAACCTAGTGGTTGGCATGTTGTCCAATGTTCATTGTAGGAGAAAGCAGCATGGACTATGAGCCCCCACCTATCCCTGAGGGCCACAATGTGCACAAACACACATTGTGACCCTCAGCGTGAGCCCTATCCGCATGTAAAGCCTCTTAGTGACTGGAACAACAGCCCACATATGGGGCTTGCCAAGCCCCTAGTCCCCCAATCTCAACCAGAGTTCGAGATGTCTAGTCACCCCTTCTCAGGGCTCTACTCTGGAATCCCTCTTTGGTGGGATACCTGAGGCTAAAAAAAAAAAATTCAGAAAAGTCTCTTCCCATCCACAGAATGATCCCAACCACTTGGGATCAGGCCAAATCATCAGAGAAAGAATTGTCCATGGCCCTTGAGGACACCCCGACATTCCGCGGCCACCGTTGACACAAAAATCAGAGACAAAAGCCTGAGCAAGCGCCACATACTCGCCCTTTGTTCATAGCCCGGAAAATTCTCACGGTCTGTAGATCGAGCCTTCATACATACATCCCCAAACCTAAGCTGAGTTTGTGTTTTCAGACTTCTGTCCCCACAGTCCTGGCCCACACACCATCCAAGTTGGGGCCCCTGAAGCCACACCTCAGGACTGTGGCTTCTCTCCAGGGGATTTCTGCCATTTCCATTGGCCACAACCCTATAGATTAGGAGTATCCTCCAATCTCCCCGAGGCCATCCGAATAGTGTTGGCTGCCCAGGACAAACAGGGATGATCTCTCACAAGTTAGGAAACTACCTCCACTCAGACCCAGAGACAGATATCCCCAGAGAATAAGATTGAACTGGACAGGCACTTAGGCCCTAATCAGATCCATTGCTTTTTATTCCAGTCATCTCTCCTCAGAGGCCTGGTTTCCAATACAAGCATATGGGAGATTCCTTAGGCACTCATCAAAACAATTCTCTTCTCTACATAGGAAACATACTCTTTAGAGCTCCATCAAAACCTCCGGTTATGAACATCCCTCAAGGACCCGATCAAGCACCCCATTCCAAGGTCTACATGGACACAAATGCACATTATGACCTATCCTCAACTCACCCATTTCAACACACCCGCCTCGGTTGCTCCCCTAGATCCAGCAGATCGAACTTGCCTTGGCTCTATGAGACACCCGGAATGGGAGTCAGGCTGCCCAGGCATCCATCATTAGATCCCTGTTCTGGATAACTTCCTTATGGGATGTCCTGGAGCCATCCAACAGGTCTCAACTGTCCCACAGAAGGAATCATTGCGGTTTGGAGCATCTCACAATTCCCATCGTGGGAAAACCTCCATGTCCTCGTGACACGCTCCCATTCATGAAGGGGCCGTCATGGACAGAAACTCCGACCTAAGCCAACTTCTGATCCTAGCTCTGTCTTCAGGTATACGGGATCTCGAATCATCTCTGCAGAGGGTGCCTGCCGTCCCCTCACCCCGAAATCTAAGTCTGGCTTGTGTTCTCAGAATTTTTTCCTCACACTTCTGGCCCACAAGCCTTCCAGTTTGGGAATTCTGGAGCCACTATGTGGCACTGTGTCTTCCCTCCAGAAGAAAAACTTTGCTCTTTGGGGCTACCCAGTAACCACAAATGAGTACCATCCTGCACGAAACTCGACTGCACCCCAATGATACAGTGTAGCCTGGGCACTAATTCCCTGTCTGCCACAGCCTGAGCCTGCCCCTCCCAACCCACACTCAACAGCTGGCCGAACACTGAGCACATCAGACACACCATGGCCTTAGGTCTTCATCTCTTCCCAACCTCAGTTTTCAGGCTTCAGAACCTAGACCTTAAATCAAATCACAGTCCAGGAGTGAAAGTGTTGCAGAAAATAGAACTCCTTCTCCCCCATGGCTAGAAAACTTTTGGTTGCCATATTGTGCAACGTTCAGTGTAGGAGAAACCAGCATGGTACATTAGGCCACACCCTGACTTGAGGGGCTCCTTGGGCACAAAAACACATTGTGAAACTCAGTGTGAGACCTATCCTCAAGGAAGGCCTCTCAGTGCCTGGACCGAGAACCCACATATGGGGCTTGCCATGTTCTTAGGTCCCAATGTTAACCAGAGGTCTGGTTGTCCAGTTGCCCCCACCCACGACTCTACTATGGAATCCCTCTTTTGGTGGTCCACCTGAGGTAAAAAAAAAAAAAAAAAACAAAAAACAAAAAAAATAAAAAAAAAACAGAAAGGCCTCCTCCCTTCCGTCAGAATGACCCCCAACTCTTGGGAACGGGTCAAATCCCCAGAAAGGGAGCCTCATCGATGGCCCATGAGGACACCCCGACATTCCATGGCAATCGGTGACACATTTCCAGAAAAAAAAAAAAAAAGCATGAGCAAGCACCTCACATTCGTCCTTTGTTCATATGTCAAAGAGTTCTCCTCACGGTCTATAGATCGGGCCGGCCATACCTACATCCCCCAACCTAAGTGGAGTTTGTGTTTTCAGACTTTTGACCAAATAGCCCTGGACCACACACGCTCCACACTTGGGTCCCTGGAGCCACACCTCAGGACTGTGCTTCCCTTTCAAGGGAATTCTTCTCATTCCATTGGCCACAACCTTGCAAATGAGGAAAAACCTCCAAAGTCACCGAGGCCATCCCAATAGTGTAGGCCGACCAGGACAAACAGGGGTGATCTCAAACCAGCTGAGCAACTACCTCCACTCAGACAACAGATGTCCCCAGAGAAGAATATTGAACCGGACAGGCCCCTAGGCCCTAATCAGATCCATTGCTTTGGTTTCCAGGCATCTCTCCTCAGAGGCCTCGTTTCCAATACAAGCATATGGTGGTTTCCTGAGGCACCAATAAGAACAAATCTCGTCTCCCCATGGAAAACTTGCTCATTGGAGCTTTGTCATAACCTCTGGTTAGGAGAATCCTTCAGGGCCCTGGTGCCACTGCCCCATACCAAGGTCACCATGGACTCAATCCAACATTAAGACCATCCTCAGGAAAGTCCATTTCAACTCAGCCCCCTCTGTTGCTACCCCAAGCCAGCAGATCAAACGTTTCTTGTTGCTAGGAGACAATTGGAATGTGAGGCTGGCTGCCCAGGCATCCATACTTAGAACGCTGTTCTGGAAAAATACCTTATAAGACGTCCTGGAGCCATCCAACAAATCTTAATTGTCCCACAGAAGGAATCCTTGCGGTTTGGAGCATCTCACACTCCAATAGTGGGAAAACCCCAATGGCCTCATAATGCCCCCCCCTTCCTGAAAAGGCCAACATGGACAGAAACTCAAACCTGAGCCAAAGTCTGAACCTCGACCTGACTTCAGACGCATGAGATCTCAATTCATCTCTGCAGAGTGTGCCTGCCATGTCCTTGCCCCGAAACCTAAGCCTAGCTTGTGTTCTCAGCCGCGTCCTCACTCTCCTGGCCCATAAGCCCTCCAGTTTGGGAATTCCGAAGCCACAATGCAGCATGCTGCCTGCCCTCCAGAAGAAAAACTTTGCCCTATGCTGCTAATAAGAAACCCCAAATGATTTTCTAATGCATGCCACTCGATTGTAAAGCAATTATACAGCCCACCCTGTATACTAATGCCCTGTCTGGCACAGCCTGAGACAAGACATCCCAAACGACACCCAGACAGCTGGCCCCAACCTGGACACATAGGACCCGCTATGGCTGTAGGACGTCATCTCTTCCCAACCTCGGTTTTCAGGCTTCAGAACCTAGACCTTATCTCCAATCACTGCCCAGGGGTGAACATGATGCAGAAATTAGAATTCCTCCTTCCCCATGGCCAGAAACCTTGGGGTTGGCATGTTGTCCAACGTTCAATGTGGGAAAACCTGCATTGTCCGAAAGGCCACGCCAGTGCTTGAGGGCCGCCTAGGGCACAGACATGCATTGTGACCTGCAGCGTGAGTCCCGTATTAAAGTAACGCCTCTCAGTGGCTGGACCAAGATCCTGCATATGGGGATTGTCATATCCATAGGCCCCCAGGCTTAACCAGAGGGCGAGTATTCCAGTTGTCAGTACACACTGCTATGCTCTAGAATCCCTCTACAGGGGGGACACATGAAGCAGAAAACAGGACACTTCCCTTCCCACAGAAGGACCCCAAACTCTTGGGGGCTGGACAAACTACCAGAGAGGGAGACTTCTACGACCCATGAGGCAACTCCTACATTAAACGGCCATTGTGGACAAAACATCCAGAGACAAAAGCCGGAGCGACTGCCTCCCTCTCACCCTTCTTTCAGATCCAGAGGAACTCCCCTCATGGACTGTAGATCAGGCCTGCCGTAACCTCGGCCCCAAACCTGAGCTGAGTTAGGGTTTTTGGATGTCTGTCTGCACAGCCATGGCCCACACAGCCTCCAGGCTGGGGTCTCTGGAGCCACACCACAGTACTGTGCCTGCTCTCTCCTAAGAAACTGCCCATTCCATTGGCCACAACTCTACAAAATAGTAGAAACCTCAAGGTCCCCAAGGACATCCCACTACCGCAAGCCGCACTGGACAAATAGGGGCATTATGACACAAGCTGAGCAACTACTACCTCCATGCAGACACACAGACAGATATCCGCAGAGACAGAAGATTGAACCAGACAGGCCCCTAGGCCCTATTATGAACTCTTGCTTTGGTGTCCAGGTATCACTCCTCAGAGGCCTGGGTTCGAAGACCAGCATACGGGGCTTTCCTGAGGCACCAGACAGCAGACCTCTCATCTCCACATGGGAAGCTTCCTTGTTGGAGTTGTGTCAAGCCCTTCGGGTTGGAGAATCCTGCAGAGTCCCTTAGCTACTGCCACATTCCAAGGTCTCCATGGCCACCAACCCACATTATGACTCATCTTAGGAGAGTCCATTTAAACTCAGCCTTCTGGGTAGCTCACCCAAGAGCCCGCAGATTGAGCGTGCCTTGTCTCGACCAGGCAATGGGAAGGTGAGTTGGCGTTTCTCGGCATCCATGCTTACGGCCCTGCTCTCGAGTCTTTCTGTATGGGGCATCCTGGAACCATCCAATAGTACTCGACTGTCCTGAAGAAGGAAACTTTGAAGTTTGGAGCAGCTCACAACTCCCAGCGTAGGGAAACCTCCCTGGCCTCATGACGCCCCCACCCCCTTCAGGAAGGGGCCGTCATGGACACAAACTCCAGCTTGAGGCAACATCTGATACTCGCCCTGACCTCACCTGCAGGAGATCTCGATTCAGCCTCTGCAGAGTGGGCCTGCCATGCTCTTGGCCCCAAAACTCGTGCTAGCTTGTGTTTTCAGACTTCCTTCCTCACAATCCTGGCCACACCCCTCCAGTTTGGCAATTCTGGAGACACAATGCAGCACTCTGCCTGCCCTCCAGAAGAAAAATGTTGCCCTATAAGGCTAACCAGAAACGCCAAATGAGTAACAACCTGCATGCCACTCGACCATACCCCAATTATACAGTCTAGCCTGTGCACTAAAGCCCTGTCTGACACAGCCTGAGGGCAGACCTCCAGTCCAACATCCAGAAAGCTGGCCGTACACAGAGCATATCACACCCACAATGGCTTTAGGCCATCATCTCTACCCAACCTCAGTTTTCACCTTCAGAACCTAGACCTTATCTCCACTCACTGCTCAGGAGTGAACGTGATGCAAGAATCAGAACTTCTCCTTCGCCTTGGCAAGAAACCTAGTGGTTGGCATGTTGTCCAATGTTCATTGTAGGAGAAAGCAGCATGGACTATGAGGCCCCACCTATCCCTGAGGGCCACAATGTGCACAAACACACATTGTGACCCTCAGCGTGAGCCCTATCCGCATGTAATGCCTCTTAGTGACTGGAACAACAGCCCACATATGGGGCTTGCCAAACCCCTAGTCCCCCAATCTCAACCAGAGTTCGAGATATCTAGTCACCCGTACTCAGGGCTCTACTCTGGAATCCCTCTTTGGTGGGACACCTGAGGTAAAAATTAAAAATACAGAAAGGACTCTTCCCATACACAGAATGATCCCAACCACTTGGGATCAGGCCAAATCATCAGAGAAAGAATTGTCCATGGCCCTTGAGGACACCCCGACATTCCGCGGCCACCGTTGACACAAAATCCAGAGACAAAAGCCTGAGCAAGCGCCACATACTCGCCCTTGGTTCATAGCCCGGAAAATTCTCACAGTCTGTAGATCGAGCCTTCATACATACATCCCCAAACCTAAGCTGAGTTTGTGTTCTCAGACTTCTGTCCCCACAGTCCTGGCCCACACACCATCCAAGTTGGGGCCCCTGGAGCCACACCTCAGGACTGTGGCTTCCCTCTCCAGGGGAATTCTGCCATTTCCATTGGCCACAACCCTCAATATTAGAAGTATCCTCCAATCTCCCCGAGGCCATCCGAATAGTGTTGGCTGCCCAGGACAAACAGGGATGATCTCTCACAAGTTAGGAAACTACCTCCACTCAGACGCAGAGACAGATATCCCCAGAGAATAAGATTGAACTGGACAGGCACTTAGGCCCTAATCAGATCCATTGCTTTTGATTCCAGTCATCTCTCCTCAGAGGCCTGGTTTCCAATACCAGCATATGGGAGATTCCTTAGGCACTCATCAAAACAATTCTCTTCTCTACATAGGAAACATACTCTTTAGAGCTCCATCAAAACCTCCGGTTATGAACATCCCTCAAGGCCCCGGATCAAGCACCCCATTCCAAGGTCTACATGGACACAAATGCACATTATGACCCATCCTCAACTCACCCATTTCAACACACCCGCCTCGGTTGCTCCCCTAGATCCAGCAGATCGAACTTGCCTTGGCTCTATGAGACACCTGGAATGGGAGGCAGGCTGCCCAGGCATCCATGCTTAGAACCCTGCTCTGGATAACTTCCTTATGGGATGTCCTGGAGCCATCCAACAGGTCTCGACTGTCCCACAGAAGGAATCATTGCGGTTTGGAGCATCTTACAATTCCCATCGTGGGAAAACCTCCATGTCCTCGTGACACCCTCCCCTTCATGAAGGGGCCGTCATGGACAGAAACTCCGACCTAAGCCAACGTCTGATCCTAGCTCTGTCTTCAGGTATACGGGATCTCGAATCATCTCTGCAGAGGGTGCCTGCCGACCCCTCACCCCGAAATCTAAGTCTGGCTTGTGTTCTCAGAATTTTTTCCTCACACTCCTGGCCCACAAGCCTTCCAGTTTGGGAATTCTGGAGCCACTATGTGGCACTGTGTCTTCCCTCCAGAAGAAAAACGTTGCCCTCTAGGGCTACCCAGTAACCACAAATGAGTACCATCCTGCACGAAACTCGAATGAACCCCAATGATACAGTCTAGCCTGGGCATTAATTCCCTGTCTGCCACAGCCTGAGCCTGCACCTCCCAACCCACACTAAACAGCTGGCCGAACACTGAGCACATCAGACACACCATGGCCTTAGGTCTTCACATCTTCCCAACCTCAGTTTTCAGGCTTCAGAACCTAGACCTTAAATCCAATCACAGTCCAGGAGTGAAAGTGTTGCAGAAAATAGAACTCCTTCTTCCCCATGGCCAGAAAACTTTTGTTGCCATATTGTGCAACGTTCAGTGTAGGAGAAACCAGCATGGTACATTAGGCCACGCCCTGACTTGAGGGGCTCCTTGGGCACAAAAACACATTGTGAAACTCAGTGTGAGACCTATCCTCAAGGAAGGCCTCTCAGTGTCTGGACCAAGAGCCCACATATGGGGCTTGCCATGTTCTTAGGTCCCAATGTTAACCAGAGGTCTGGTTGTCCAGTTGCCCCCACCCACGACTCTTCTGGAATCCCTCTTTTGGTGGTCCACCTGAGGTAAAAAAAAACAAAAACAAAAAACAGAAAAAATAAACAAAAAAAAAAAAACAGAAAGTCTCCTCCCTTCCGACAGAATGACCCCAAACTCTTAGAATCGGGTCAAATACCCAGAAAGGGAGCCTCATCGATGAACATGAGGACACCCCGTCATTCCATGGCAATCGGTGACACATTTCCAGAAAAAAAAAAAAAAAAAAGCATGAGCAAGCACCTCACATTCGCCCTTTGTTCATATGCCGAAGAGTTCTCCTCACGGTCTATAGATTGGGCCGGCCATACCTACATCCCCCAACCTAAGTGGAGTTTGTGTTTTCAGACTTTTGACCAAATAGCCCTGGACCACACACGCTGCACACTTGGGTCCCTGGAGCCACACCTCAGGACTGTGCTTCCCTTTCAAGGGAATTCTTCCCATTCCATTGGCCACAACCTTGCAAATGAGGAAAAACCTCCAAAGTCACCTAGGCCATCCCAATAGTGTAGGCCACCGAGGACAAACAGGGGTGATCTCAAACCAGCTGAGCAACTACCTCCACTCAGACAACAGATGTCCCCAGAGAAGAATATTGAACCGGACAGGACCCTAGGCCCTAATCAGATCCATTGCTTTGGTTTCCAGGCATCTCTCCTCAGAGGCCTCGTTTCCAATACCAGCATATGGTGGTTTCCTGAGGCACCAATAAGAACAAATCTCGTCTCCCCATGGAAAACTTGCTCATTGGAGCTTTGTCATAACCTCTGGTTAGGAGAATCCTTCAGGGCCCTGGTGCCACTGCCCCATACCAAGGTCTCCATGGACTCAATCCAACATTAAGACCATCCTGAGGAAAGTCCATTTCAACTCAGCCCCCTCTGTTGCTACCCCAAGCCAGCAGATCAAACGTTTCTTGTTGCTAGGAGACAATTGGAATGTGAGGCTGGCTGCCCAGGCATCCATACTTAGAACGCTGTTCTGGAAAAATACCATATAAGACGTCCTGGAGCCATCCAACAAATCTTAATTGTCCCACAGAAGGAATCCTTGCGGTTTGGAGCATCTCACAACTCCAATAGTGGGAAAACCCCAATGGCCTCATAATGCCCCCCCTTCCTGAAAAGGCCAACATGGACAGAAACTCAAACCTGAGCCAAAGTCTGAACCTCGACCTGACTTCAGATGCATGAGATCTCAATTCATCTCTGCAGAGTGTGCCTGCCATGTCCTTGCCCTGAAACCTAAGCCTAGCTTGTGTTCTCAGCCGCGTCCTCACTCTCCTGGCCCATAAGCCCTCCAGTTTGGGAATTCCGAAGCCACAATGCAGCATGCTGCCTGCCCTCCAGAAGAAAAACTTTGCCCTATGCTGCTAATAAGAAACCCCAAATGATTTTCTAATGCATGCTACTCGATTGTAAAGCAATTATACAGCCCACCCTGTATACTAATGCCCTGTCTGGCACAGCCTGAGACAAGACATCCCAAACGACACCCAGACAGCTGGCCCCAACCTGGACACATAGGACCCGCTATGGCTGTAGGTCGTCATCTCTTCCCAACCTCGGTTTTCAGGCTTCAGAACCTAGACCTTATCTCCAATCACTGCCCAGGGGTGAACGTGATGCAGAAATTAGAATTCCTCCTTCCCCATGGCCAGAAACCTTGTGGTTGGCATGTTGTCCAACGTTCAATGTGGGAAAACCTGCATTGTCCGAAAGGCCACGCCAGTGCTTGAGGGCCGCCTAGGGCACAGACATGCATTGTGACCTGCAGCATGAGTCCCGTATTAAAGTAACGCCTCTCAGTGGCTGGACCAAGATCCTGCATATGGGGCTTGTCATAACCATAGGCCCCCAGGCTTAACCAGAGGGCGAGTATTCCAGTTGTCAGTACCCACTGCTATGCTCTAGAATCCCTCTACTGGGGGGACACATGAAGCAGAAAACAGGACACTTCCCTTCCCACAGAAGGACCCCAAACTCTTGGGGGCTGGACAAACTACCAGAGAGGGAGACTTCTACGACCCATGAGGCAACTCCTACATTAAACGGCCATTGTGGACAAAACATCCAGAGACAAAAGCCTGAGCGACTGTCTCCCTCTCACCCTTCTTTCATATCCAGAGGAACTCCCCTCATAGACTGTAGATCAGGCCTGCCGTAACCTCGGCCACAAACCTGAGCTGAGTTAGGGTTTTTGGATGTCTGTCTGCACAGCCATGGCCCACACAGCCTCCAGGCTGGGGTCTCTGGAGCCACACCACAGTACTGTGCCTGCTCTCTCCTAAGAAACTGCCCATTCCATTGGCCACAACTCTACAAAATAGTAGAAACCTCAAGGTCCCCAAGGACATCCCACTACTGCAAGCCACACTGGACAAATAGGGGCATTATGACACAAGCTGAGCAACTACTACCTCCATGCAGACACACAGACAGATATCCGCAGAGACAGAAGATTGAACCAGACAGGCCCCTAGGCCCTATTATGAACTCTTGCTTTGGTGTCCAGGTATCACTCCTCAGAGGCCTGGGTTCGAAGACCAGCATACGGGGCTTTCCTGAGGCACCAGACAGCAGACCTCTCATCTCCACATGGGAAGCTTCCTTGTTGGAGTTGTGTCAAGCCCTTCGGGTTGGAGAATCCTGCAGAGTCCCTTAGCTACTGCCACATTCCAAGGTCTCCATGGCCACCAACCCACATTATGACTCATCCTCAGGAGAGTCCATTTAAACTCAGCCTTCTGGGTAGCTCACCCAAGAGCCCACAGATTGAGCGTGCCTTGTCTCGACCAGGCAATGGGAAGGTGATTTGGCGTTTCTAGGCATCCATGCTTACGGCCCTGCTATCGAGTCTTTCTGTATGGGGCATCCTGGAACCATCCAATAGTACTCGACTGTCCTGAAGAAGGAAACTTTGAAGTTTGGAGCAGCTCACAACTCCCAGCGTAGGGAAACCTCCGTGGCCTCATGACGCCCCCACCCCCTTCAGGAAGGGGCCGTCATGGACACAAACTCCAGCTTGAGGCAACATCTGATACTCGCCCTGACCTCACCTGCAGGAGATCTCGATTCAGCCTCTGCAGAGTGGGCCTGCCATGCTCTTGGCCCCAAAACTCGTGCTAGCTTGTGTTTTCAGACTTCCTTCCTCACAATCCTGGCCACACCCCTCCAGTTTGGCAATTCTGGAGACACAATGCAGCACTCTGCCTGCCCTCCAGAAGAAAAATGTTGCCCTATAGGGCTAACCAGAAACGCCAAATGAGTAACAACCTGCATGCCACTCGACCATACCCCAATTATACAGTCTAGCCTGTGCACTAAGGCCCTGTCTGACACAGCCTGAGGGCAGACCTCCAGTCCAACACCCAGACAGCTGGCCGTACACAGAGCATATCACACCCACAATGGCTTTAGGCCATCATCTCTACCCAACCTCAGTTTTCACCTTCAGAACCTAGACCTTATCTCCACTCACTGCTCAGGAGTGAACGTGATGCAAGAATCAGAACTTCTCCTTCGCCTTGGCAAGAAACCTAGTGGTTGGCATGTTGTCCAATGTTCATTGTAGGAGAAAGCAGCATGGACTATGAGGCCCCACCTATCCCTGAGGGCCACAATGTGCACAAACACACATTGAGACCCTCAGCGTGAGCCCTATCCTCATGTAAAGCCTCTTAGTGACTGGAACAACAGCCCACATACGGGGCTTGCCCGGCCCCTAGTCCCCCAATCTCAACCAGAGTTCGAGATGTCTAGTCACCCCTACTCAGGGCTCTACTCTGGAATCCCTCTTTGGTGGGACACCTGAGGTAAAAAAAAAAAATACAGAGGACTCTTCCCATCCACAGAATGATCCCAACCACTTGGGATCAGGCCAAATCATCAGAGAAAGAATTGTCCATGGCCCTTGAGGACACCCCGACATTCCGCGGCCACCGTTGACACAAAATCCAGAGAAAAAAGGCTGAGCAAGCGCCACATACTCGCCCTTTGTTCATAGCCCGGAAAATTCTCACGGTCTGTAGATCGAGCCTTCATACATACATCCCCAAACCTAAGCTGAGTTTGTGTTTTCAGACTTCTGTCCCCACAGTCCTGGCCCACACACCATCCAAGTTGGGGCCCCTGAAGCCACACCTCAGGACTGTGGCTTCTCTCCAGGGGATTTCTGCCATTTCCATTGGCCACAACCCTATAGATTAGGAGTATCCTCCAATCTCCCCGAGGCCATCCGAATAGTGTTGGCTGCCCAGGACAAACAGGGATGATCTCTCACAAGTTAGGAAACTACCTCCACTCAGACCCAGAGACAGATATCCCCAGAGAATAAGATTGAACTGGAGAGGCACTTAGGCCCTAATCAGATCCATTGCTTTTTATTCCAGTCATCTCTCCTCAGAGGCCTGGTTTCCAATACAAGCATATGGGAGATTCCTTAGGCACTCATCAAAACAATTCTCTTCTCTACATAGGAAACATACTCTTTAGAGCTCCATCAAAACCTCCGGTTATGAACATCCCTCAAGGACCCGATCAAGCACCCCATTCCAAGGTCTACATGGACACAAATGCACATTATGACCTATCCTCAACTCACCCATTTCAACACACCCGCCTCGGTTGCTCCCCTAGATCCAGCAGATCGAACTTGCCTTGGCTCTATGAGACACCCGGAATGGGAGTCAGGCTGCCCAGGCATCCATCATTAGATCCCTGTTCTGGATAACTTCCTTATGGGATGTCCTGGAGCCATCCAACAGGTCTCAACTGTCCCACAGAAGGAATCATTGCGGTTTGGAGCATCTCACAATTCCCATCGTGGGAAAACCTCCATGTCCTGGTGACACGCTCCCCTTCATGAAGGGGCCGTCATGGACAGAAACTCCGACCTAAGCCAACTTCTGATCCTAGCTCTGTCTTCAGGTATACGGGATCTCGAATCATCTCTGCAGAGGGTGCCTGCCGTCCCCTCACCCCGAAATCTAAGTCTGGCTTGTGTTCTCAGAATTTTTTCCTCACACTTCTGGCCCACAAGCCTTCCAGTTTGGGAATTCTGGAGCCACTATGTGGCACTGTGTCTTCCCTCCAGAAGAAAAACTTTGCTCTTTGGGGCTACCCAGTAACCACAAATGAGTACCATCCTGCACGAAACTCGACTGCACCCCAATGATACAGTGTAGCCTGGGCACTAATTCCCTGTCTGCCACAGCCTGAGCCTGCCCCTCCCAACCCACACTCAACAGCTGGCCGAACACTGAGCACATCAGACACACCATGGCCTTAGGTCTTCATCTCTTCCCAACCTCAGTTTTCAGGCTTCAGAACCTAGACCTTAAATCCAATCACAGTCCAGGAGTGAAAGTGTTGCAGAAAATAGAACTCCTTCTCCCCCATGGCTAGAAAACTTTTGGTTGCCATATTGTGCAACGTTCAGTGTAGGAGAAACCAGCATGGTACATTAGGCCACACCTTGACTTGAGGGGCTCCTTGGGCACAAAAACACATTGTGAAACTCAGTGTGAGACCTATCCTCAAGGAAGGCCTCTCAGTGCCTGGACCGAGAACCCACATATGGGGCTTGCCATGTTCTTAGGTCCCAATGTTAACCAGAGGTCTGGTTGTCCAGTTGCCCCCACCCACGACTCTACTATGGAATCCCTCTTTTGGTGGTCCACCTGAGGTAAAAAAAAAAAAAACAAAAAACAAAAAAAATAAAAAAAAAACAGAAAGGCCTCCTCCCTTCCGTCAGAATGACCCCCAACTCTTGGGAACGGGTCAAATCCCCAGAAAGGGAGCCTCATCGATGGCCCATGAGGACACCCCGACATTCCATGGCAATCGGTGACACATTTCCAGAAAAAAAAAAAAAAAGCATGAGCAAGCACCTCACATTCGTCCTTTGTTCATATGTCAAAGAGTTCTCCTCACGGTCTATAGATCGGGCCGGCCATACCTACATCCCCCAACCTAAGTGGAGTTTGTGTTTTCAGACTTTTGACCAAATAGCCCTGGACCACACACGCTCCACACTTGGGTCCCTGGAGCCACACCTCAGGACTGTGCTTCCCTTTCAAGGGAATTCTTCTCATTCCATTGGCCACAACCTTGCAAATGAGGAAAAACCTCCAAAGTCACCGAGGCCATCCCAATAGTGTAGGCCGACCAGGACAAACAGGGGTGATCTCAAACCAGCTGAGCAACTACCTCCACTCAGACAACAGATGTCCCCAGAGAAGAATATTGAACCGGACAGGACCCTAGGCCCTAATCAGATCCATTGCTTTGGTTTCCAGGCATCTCTCCTCAATGCCTCGTTTCCAATACCAGCATATGGTGGTTTCCTGAGGCACCAATAAGAACAAATCTCGTCTCCCCATGGAAAACTTGCTCATTGGAGCTTTGTCATAACCTCTGGTTAGGAGAATCCTTCAGGGCCCTGGTGCCACTGCCCCATACCAAGGTCTCCATGGACTCAATCCAACATTAAGACCATCCTCAGGAAAGTCCATTTCAACTCAGCCCCCTCTGTTGCTACCCCAAGCCAGCAGATCAAACGTTTCTTGTTGCTAGGAGACAATTGGAATGTGAGGCTGGCTGCCCAGGCATCCATACTTAGAACGCTGTTCTGGAAAAATACCTTATAAGACGTCCTGGAGCCATCCAACAAATCTTAATTGTCCCACAGAAGGAATCCTTGCGGTTTGGAGCATCTCACAACTCCAATAGTGGGAAAACCCCAATGGCCTCATAATGCCCCCCCTTCCTGAAAAGGCCAACATGGACAGAAACTCAAACCTGAGCCAAAGTCTGAACCTCGACCTGACTTCAGACGCATGAGATCTCAATTCAGCTCTGCAGAGTGTGCCTGCCATGTCCTTGCCCCGAAACCTAAGCCTAGCTTGTGTTCTCAGCCGCGTCCTCACTCTCCTGGCCCATAAGCCCTCCAGTTTGGGAATTCCGAAGCCACAATGCAGCATGCTGCCTGCCCTCCAGAAGAAAAACTTTGCCCTATGCTGCTAATAAGAAACCCCAAATGATTTTCTAATGCATGCCACTCGATTGTAAAGCTATTATACAGCCCACACTCTATACTAATGCCCTGTCTGGCAGAGCCTGAGACAAGACATCCCAAACGACACCCAGACAGCTGGCCCCAACCTGGACACATAGGACCCGCTATGGCTGTAGGTCGTCATCTCTTCCCAACCTCGGTTTTCAGGCTTCAGAACCTAGACCTTATCTCCAATCACTGCCCAGGGGTGAACGTGATGCAGAAATTAGAATTCCTCCTTCCCCATGGCCAGAAACCTTGTGGTTGGCATGTTGTCCAACGTTCAATGTGGGAAAACCTGCATTGTCCGAAAGGCCACGCCAGTGCTTGAGGGCCGCCTAGGGCACAGACATGCATTGTGACCTGCAGCGTGAGTCCCGTATTAAAGTAACCCCTCTCAGTGGCTGGACCAAGATTTTGCATATGGGGCTTGTCATATCCATAGGCCCCCAGGCTTAACCAGAGGGCGAGTATTCCAGTTGTCAGTACCCACTGCTATGCTCTAGAATCCCTCTACTGGGGGGACACATGAAGCAGAAAACAGGACACTTCCCTTCCCACAGAAGGACCCCAAACTCTTGGGCTCTGGACAAACTACCAGAGAGGGAGACTTCTACGACCCATGAGGCAAGTCCTACATTAAACGGCCATTGTGGACAAAACATCCAGAGACAAAAGCCTGAGCGACTGCCTCCCTCTCACCCTTCTTTCAGATCCAGAGGAACTCCCCTCATGGACTGTAGATCAGGCCAGCCGTAACCTCGGCCCCAAACCTGAGCTGAGTTAGGGTTTTTGGATGTCTGTCTGCACAGCCATGGCCCACACAGCCTCCAGGCTGGGGTCTCTGGAGCCACACCACAGTACTGTGCCTGCTCTCTCCTAAGAAACTGCCCATTCCATTGGCCACAACTCTACAAAATAGTAGAAACCTCAAGGTCCCCAAGGACATCCCACTACCGCAAGCCGCACTGGACAAATAGGGGCATTATGACACAAGCTGAGCAACTACTACCTCCATGCAGACACACAGACAGATATCCGCAGAGACAGAAGATTGAACCAGACAGGCCCCTAGGCCCTATTATGAACTCTTGCTTTGGTGTCCAGGTATCACTCCTCAGAGGCCTGGGTTCGAAGACCAGCATACGGGGCTTTCCTGAGGCACCAGACAGCAGACCTCTCATCTCCACATGGGAAGCTTCCTTGTTGGAGTTGTGTCAAGCCCTTCGGGTTGGAGAATCCTGCAGAGTCCCTTAGCTACTGCCACATTCCAAGGTCTCCATGGCCACCAACCCACATTATGACTCATCCTCAGGAGAGTCCATTTAAACTCAGCCTTCTGGGTAGCTCACCCAAGAGCCGGCAGATTGAGCGTGCCTTGTCTCGACCAGGCAATGGGAAGGTGAGTTGGCGTTTCTCGGCATCCATGCTTACGGCCCTGCTCTCGAGTCTTTCTGTATGGGGCATCAAAGGACCATCCAATAGTACTCGACTGTCCTGAAGAAGGAAACTTTGAAGTTTGGAGCAGCTCACAACTCCCAGCGTAGGGAAACCTCCCTAGCCTCATGACGCCCCCACCCCCTTCAGGAAGGGGCCGTCATGGACACAAACTCCAGCTTGAGGCAACATCTGATACTCGCCCTGACCTCACCTGCAGGAGATCTCGATTCAGCCTCTGCAGAGTGGGCCTGCCATGCTCTTGGCCCCAAAACTCGTGCTAGCTTGTGTTTTCAGACTTCCTTCCTCACAATCCTGGCCACACCCCTCCAGTTTGGCAATTCTGGAGACACAATGCAGCACTCTGCCTGCCCTCCAGAAGAAAAATGTTGCCCTATAAGGCTAACCAGAAACGCCAAATGAGTAACAACCTGCATGCCACTCGACCATACCCCAATTATACAGTCTAGCCTGTGCACTAAGGCCCTGTCTGACACAGCCTGAGGGCAGACCTCCAGTCCAACACCCAGACAGCTGGCCGTACACAGAGCATATCACACCCACAATGGCTTTAGGCCATCATCTCTACCCAACCTCAGTTTTCACCTTCAGAACCTAGACCTTATCTCCACTCACTGCTCAGGAGTGAACGTGATGCAAGAATCAGAACTTCTCCTTCGCCTTGGCAAGAAACCTAGTGGTTGGCATGTTGTCCAATGTTCATTGTAGGAGAAAGCAGCATGGACTATGAGGCCCCACCTATCCCTGAGGGCCACAAAGTGCACAAACACACATTGTGACCCTCAGCGTGAGCCCTATCCGCATGTAAAGCCTCTTAGTGACTGGAACAACAGCCCACATATGGGGCTTGCCAAGCCCCTAGTCCCCCAATCTCAACCAGAGTTCGAGATGTCTAGTCACCCCTTCTCAGGGCTCTACTCTGGAATCCCTCTTTGGTGGGATACCTGAGGCTAAAAAAAAAAAATTCAGAAAAGTCTCTTCCCATCCACAGAATGATCCCAACCACTTGGGATCAGGCCAAATCATCAGAGAAAGAATTGTCCATGGCCCTTGAGGACACCCCGACATTCCGCGGCCACCGTTGACACAAAAATCAGAGACAAAAGCCTGAGCAAGCGCCACATACTCGCCCTTTGTTCATAGCCCGGAAAATTCTCACGGTCTGTAGATCGAGCCTTCATACATACATCCCCAAACCTAAGCTGAGTTTGTGTTTTCAGACTTCTGTCCCCACAGTCCTGGCCCACACACCATCCAAGTTGGGGCCCCTGAAGCCACACCTCAGGACTGTGGCTTCCCTCTCCAGGGGATTTCTGCCATTTCCATTGGCCACAACCCTATAGATTAGGAGTATCCTCCAATCTCCCCGAGGCCATCCGAATAGTGTTGGCTGCCCAGGACAAACAGGGATGATCTCTCACAAGTTAGGAAACTACCTCCACTCAGACCCAGAGACAGATATCCCCAGAGAATAAGATTGAACTGGAGAGGCACTTAGGCCCTAATCAGATCCATTGCTTTTTATTCCAGTCATCTCTCCTCAGAGGCCTGGTTTCCAATACAAGCATATGGGAGATTCCTTAGGCACTCATCAAAACAATTCTCTTCTCTACATAGGAAACATACTCTTTAGAGCTCCATCAAAACCTCCGGTTATGAACATCCCTCAAGGACCCGATCAAGCACCCCATTCCAAGGTCTACATGGACACAAATGCACATTATGACCTATCCTCAACTCACCCATTTCAACACACCCGCCTCGGTTGCTCCCCTAGATCCAGCAGATCGAACTTGCCTTGGCTCTATGAGACACCCGGAATGGGAGTCAGGCTGCCCAGGCATCCATCATTAGATCCCTGTTCTGGATAACTTCCTTATGGGATGTCCTGGAGCCATCCAACAGGTCTCAACTGTCCCACAGAAGGAATCATTGCGGTTTGGAGCATCTCACAATTCCCATCGTGGGAAAACCTCCATGTCCTGGTGACACGCTCCCCTTCATGAAGGGGCCGTCATGGACAGAAACTCCGACCTAAGCCAACTTCTGATCCTAGCTCTGTCTTCAGGTATACGGGATCTCGAATCATCTCTGCAGAGGGTGCCTGCCGTCCCCTCACCCCGAAATCTAAGTCTGGCTTGTGTTCTCAGAATTTTTTCCTCACACTTCTGGCCCACAAGCCTTCCAGTTTGGGAATTCTGGAGCCACTATGTGGCACTGTGTCTTCCCTCCAGAAGAAAAACTTTGCTCTTTGGGGCTACCCAGTAACCACAAATGAGTACCATCCTGCACGAAACTCGACTGCACCCCAATGATACAGTGTAGCCTGGGCACTAATTCCCTGTCTGCCACAGCCTGAGCCTGCCCCTCCCAACCCACACTCAACAGCTGGCCGAACACTGAGCACATCAGACACACCATGGCCTTAGGTCTTCATCTCTTCCCAACCTCAGTTTTCAGGCTTCAGAACCTAGACCTTAAATCCAATCACAGTCCAGGAGTGAAAGTGTTGCAGAAAATAGAACTCCTTCTCCCCCATGGCTAGAAAACTTTTGGTTGCCATATTGTGCAACGTTCAGTGTAGGAGAAACCAGCATGGTACATTAGGCCACACCCTGACTTGAGGGGCTCCTTGGGCACAAAAACACATTGTGAAACTCAGTGTGAGACCTATCCTCAAGGAAGGCCTCTCAGTGCCTGGACCGAGAACCCACATATGGGGCTTGCCATGTTCTTAGGTCCCAATGTTAACCAGAGGTCTGGTTGTCCAGTTGCCCCCACCCACGACTCTACTATGGAATCCCTCTTTTGGTGGTCCACCTGAGGTAAAAAAAAAAAAAAAACAAAAAACAAAAAAAATAAAAAAAAAACAGAAAGGCCTCCTCCCTTCCGTCAGAATGACCCCCAACTCTTGGGAACGGGTCAAATCCCCAGAAAGGGAGCCTCATCGATGGCCCATGAGGACACCCCGACATTCCATGGCAATCGGTGACACATTTCCAGAAAAAAAAAAAAAAGCATGAGCAAGCACCTCACATTCGTCCTTTGTTCATATGTCAAAGAGTTCTCCTCACGGTCTATAGATCGGGCCGGCCATACCTACATCCCCCAACCTAAGTGGAGTTTGTGTTTTCAGACTTTTGACCAAATAGCCCTGGACCACACACGCTCCACACTTGGGTCCCTGGAGCCACACCTCAGGACTGTGCTTCCCTTTCAAGGGAATTCTTCTCATTCCATTGGCCACAACCTTGCAAATGAGGAAAAACCTCCAAAGTCACCGAGGCCATCCCAATAGTGTAGGCCGACCAGGACAAACAGGGGTGATCTCAAACCAGCTGAGCAACTACCTCCACACAGACAACAGATGTCCCCAGAGAAGAATATTGAACCGGACAGGCCCCTAGGCCCTAATCAGATCCATTGCTTTGGTTTCCAGGCATCTCTCCTCAGAGGCCTCGTTTCCAATACCAGCATATGGTGGTTTCCTGAGGCACCAATAAGAACAAATCTCGTCTCCCCATGGAAAACTTGCTCATTGGAGCTTTGTCATAACCTCTGGTTAGGAGAATCCTTCAGGGCCCTGGTGCCACTGCCCCATACCAAGGTCACCATGGACTCAATCCAACATTAAGACCATCCTCAGGAAAGTCCATTTCAACTCAGCCCCCTCTGTTGCTACCCCAAGCCAGCAGATCAAACGTTTCTTGTTGCTAGGAGACAATTGGAATGTGAGGCTGGCTGCCCAGGCATCCATACTTAGAACGCTGTTCTGGAAAAATACCTTATAAGACGTCCTGGAGCCATCCAACAAATCTTAATTGTCCCACAGAAGGAATCCTTGCGGTTTGGAGCATCTCACAACTCCAATAGTGGGAAAACCCCAATGGCCTCATAATGCCCCCCCTTCCTGAAAAGGCCAACATGGACAGAAACTCAAACCTGAGCCAAAGTCTGAACCTCGACCTGACTTCAGACGCATGAGATCTCAATTCATCTCTGCAGAGTGTGCCTGCCATGTCCTTGCCCCGAAACCTAAGCCTAGCTTGTGTTCTCAGCCGCGTCCTCACTCTCCTGGCCCATAAGCCCTCCAGTTTGGGAATTCCGAAGCCACAATGCAGCATGCTGCCTGCCCTCCAGAAGAAAAACTTTGCCCTATGCTGCTAATAAGAAACCCCAAATGATTTTCTAATGCATGCCACTCGATTGTAAAGCAATTATGCAGCCCACCCTGTATACTAATGCCCTGTCTGGCACAGCCTGAGACAAGACATCCCAAACGACACCCAGACAGCTGGCCCCAACCTGGACACATAGGACCCGCTATGGCTGTAGGACGTCATCTCTTCCCAACCTCGGTTTTCAGGCTTCAGAACCTAGACCTTATCTCCAATCACTGCCCAGGGGTGAACATGATGCAGAAATTAGAATTCCTCCTTCCCCATGGCCAGAAACCTTGGGGTTGGCATGTTGTCCAACGTTCAATGTGGGAAAACCTGCATTGTCCGAAAGGCCACGCCAGTGCTTGAGGGCCGCCTAGGGCACAGACATGCATTGTGACCTGCAGCGTGAGTCCCGTATTAAAGTAACGCCTCTCAGTGGCTGGACCAAGATCCTGCATATGGGGATTGTCATATCCATAGGCCCCCAGGCTTAACCAGAGGGCGAGTATTCCAGTTGTCAGTACACACTGCTATGCTCTAGAATCCCTCTACTGGGGGGACACATGAAGCAGAAAACAGGACACTTCCCTTCCCACAGAAGGACCCCAAACTCTTGGGGGCTGGACAAACTACCAGAGAGGGAGACTTCTACGACCCATGAGGCAACTCCTACATTAAACGGCCATTGTGGACAAAACATCCAGAGACAAAAGCCGGAGCGACTGCCTCCCTCTCACCCTTCTTTCAGATCCAGAGGAACTCCCCTCATGGACTGTAGATCAGGCCTGCCGTAACCTCGGCCCCAAACCTGAGCTGAGTTAGGGTTTTTGGATGTCTGTCTGCACAGCCATGGCCCACACAGCCTCCAGGCTGGGGTCTCTGGAGCCACACCACAGTACTGTGCCTGCTCTCTCCTAAGAAACTGCCCATTCCATTGGCCACAACTCTACAAAATAGTAGAAACCTCAAGGTCCCCAAGGACATCCCACTACCGCAAGCCGCACTGGACAAATAGGGGCATTATGACACAAGCTGAGCAACTACTACCTCCATGCAGACACACAGACAGATATCCGCAGAGACAGAAGATTGAACCAGACAGGCCCCTAGGCCCTATTATGAACTCTTGCTTTGGTGTCCAGGTATCACTCCTCAGAGGCCTGGGTTCGAAGACCAGCATACGGGGCTTTCCTGAGGCACCAGACAGCAGACCTCTCATCTCCACATGGGAAGCTTCCTTGTTGGAGTTGTGTCAAGCCCTTCGGGTTGGAGAATCCTGCAGAGTCCCTTAGCTACTGCCACATTCCAAGGTCTCCATGGCCACCAACCCACATTATGACTCATCTTAGGAGAGTCCATTTAAACTCAGCCTTCTGGGTAGCTCACCCAAGAGCCCGCAGATTGAGCGTGCCTTGTCTCGACCAGGCAATGGGAAGGTGGTTGGCGTTTCTCGGCATCCATGCTTACGGCCCTGCTCTCGAGTCTTTCTGTATGGGGCATCCTGGAACCATCCAATAGTACTCGACTGTCCTGAAGAAGGAAACTTTGAAGTTTGGAGCAGCTCACAACTCCCAGCGTAGGGAAACCTCCCTGGCCTCATGACGCCCCCACCCCCTTCAGGAAGGGGCCGTCATGGACACAAACTCCAGCTTGAGGCAACATCTGATACTCGCCCTGACCTCACCTGCAGGAGATCTCGATTCAGCCTCTGCAGAGTGGGCCTGCCATGCTCTTGGCCCCAAAACTCGTGCTAGCTTGTGTTTTCAGACTTCCTTCCTCACAATCCTGGCCACACCCCTCCAGTTTGGCAATTCTGGAGACACAATGCAGCACTCTGCCTGCCCTCCAGAAGAAAAATGTTGCCCTATAAGGCTAACCAGAAACGCCAAATGAGTAACAACCTGCATGCCACTCGACCATACCCCAATTATACAGTCTAGCCTGTGCACTAAAGCCCTGTCTGACACAGCCTGAGGGCAGACCTCCAGTCCAACATCCAGAAAGCTGGCCGTACACAGAGCATATCACACCCACAATGGCTTTAGGCCATCATCTCTACCCAACCTCAGTTTTCACCTTCAGAACCTAGACCTTATCTCCACTCACTGCTCAGGAGTGAACGTGATGCAAGAATCAGAACTTCTCCTTCGCCTTGGCAAGAAACCTAGTGGTTGGCATGTTGTCCAATGTACATTGTAGGAGAAAGCATCATGGACTATGAGGCCCCACCTATCCCTGAGGGCCACAATGTGCACAAACACACATTGTGACCCTCAGCGTGAGCCCTATCCGCATGTAAAGCCTCTTAGTGACTGGAACAACAGCCCACATATGGGGCTTGCCAAACCCCTAGTCCCCCAATCTCAACCAGAGTTCGAGATATCTAGTCACCCGTACTCAGGGCTCTACTCTGGAATCCCTCTTTGGTGGGACACCTGAGGTAAAAATTAAAAATACCGAAAGGACTCTTCCCATACACAGAATGATCCCAACCACTTGGGATCAGGCCAAATCATCAGAGAAAGAATTGTCCATGGCCCTTGAGGACACCCCGACATTCCGCGGCCACCGTTGACACAAAATCCAGAGACAAAAGCCTGAGCAAGCGCCACATACTCGCCCTTGGTTCATAGCCCGGAAAATTCTCACAGTCTGTAGATCGAGCCTTCATACATACATCCCCAAACCTAAGCTGAGTTTGTGTTCTCAGACTTCTGTCCCCACAGTCCTGGCCCACACACCATCCAAGTTGGGGCCCCTGGAGCCACACCTCAGGACTGTGGCTTCCCTCTCCAGGGGAATTCTGCCATTTCAATTGGCCACAACCCTCAATATTAGAAGTATCCTCCAATCTCCCCGAGGCCATCCGAATAGTGTTGGCTGCCCAGGACAAACAGGGATGATCTCTCACAAGTTAGGAAACTACCTCCACTCAGACCCAGAGACAGATATCCCCAGAGAATAAGATTGAACTGGACAGGCACTTAGGCCCTAATCAGATCCATTGCTTTTGATTCCAGTCATCTCTCCTCAGAGGCCTGGTTTCCAATACCAGCATATGGGAGATTCCTTAGGCACTCATCAAAACAATTCTCTTCTCTACATAGGAAACATACTCTTTAGAGCTCCATCAAAACCTCCGGTTATGAACATCCCTCAAGGCCCCGGATCAAGCACCCCATTCCAAGGTCTACATGGACACAAATGCACATTATGACCCATCCTCAACTCACCCATTTCAACACACCCGCCTCGGTTGCTCCCCTAGATCCAGCAGATCGAACTTGCCTTGGCTCTATGAGACACCTGGAATGGGAGGCAGGCTGCCCAGGCATCCATCCTTAGAACCCTGCTCTGGATAACTTCCTTATGGGATGTCCTGGAGCCATCCAACAGGTCTCGACTGTCCCACAGAAGGAATCATTGTGGTTTGGAGCATCTCACAATTCCCATCGTGGGAAAACCTCCATGTCCTCATGACACCCTCCCCTTCATGAAGGGGCCGTCATGGACAGAAACTCCGACCTAAGCCAACGTCTGATCCTAGCTCTGTCTTCAGGTATACGGGATCTCGAATCATCTCTGCAGAGGGTGCCTGCCGACCCCTCACCCCGAAATCTAAGTCTGGCTTGTGTTCTCAGAATTTTTTCCTCACACTCCTGGCCCACAAGCCTTCCAGTTTGGGAATTCTGGAGCCACTATGTGGCACTGTGTCTTCCCTCCAGAAGAAAAACGTTGCCCTCTGGGGCTAACCAGTAACCACAAATGAGTACCATCCTGCACGAAACTCGAATGAACCCCAATGATACAGTCTAGCCTGGGCATTAATTCCCTGTCTGCCACAGCCTGAGCCTGCACCTCCCAACCCACACTAAACAGCTGGCCGAACACTGAGCACATCAGACACACCATGGCCTTAGGTCTTCACATCTTCCCAACCTCAGTTTTCAGGCTTCAGAACCTAGACCTTAAATCCAATCACAGTCCAGGAGTGAAAGTGTTGCAGAAAATAGAACTCCTTCTTCCCCATGGCCAGAAAACTTTTGTTGCCATATTGTGCAACGTTCAGTGTAGGAGAAACCAGCATGGTACATTAGGCCACGCCCTGACTTGAGGGGCTCCTTGGGCACAAAAACACATTGTGAAACTCAGTGTGAGACCTATCCTCAAGGAAGGCCTCTCAGTGTCTGGACCAAGAGCCCACATATGGGGCTTGCCATGTTCTTAGGTCCCAATGTTAACCAGAGGTCTGGTTGTCCAGTTGCCCCCACCCACGACTCTTCTGGAATCCCTCTTTTGGTGGTCCACCTGAGGTAAAAAAAAAACAAAAACAAAAAACAGAAAAAATAAACAAAAAAAAAAAAAACAGAAAGTCTCCTCCCTTCCGACAGAATGACCCCAAACTCTTAGAATCAGGTCAAATACCCAGAAAGGGAGCCTCATCGATGAACATGAGGACACCCCGTCATTCCATGGCAATCGGTGACACATTTCCAGAAAAAAAAAAAAAAAAAAGCATGAGCAAGCACCTCACATTCGCCCTTTGTTCATATGCCGAAGAGTTCTCCTCACGGTCTATAGATTGGGCCGGCCATACCTACATCCCCCAACCTAAGTGGAGTTTGTGTTTTCAGACTTTTGACCAAATAGCCCTGGACCACACACGCTGCACACTTGGGTCCCTGGAGCCACACCTCAGGACTGTGCTTCCCTTTCAAGGGAATTCTTCCCATTCCATTGGCCACAACCTTGCAAATGAGGAAAAACCTCCAAAGTCACCTAGGCCATCCCAATAGTGTAGGCCGCCCAGGACAAACAGGGGTGATCTCAAACCAGCTGAGCAACTACCTCCACTCAGACAACAGATGTCCCCAGAGAAGAATATTGAACCGGACAGGACCCTAGGCCCTAATCAGATCCATTGCTTTGGTTTCCAGACATCTCTCCTCAGAGGCCTCGTTTCCAATACCAGCATATGGTGGTTTCCTGAGGCACCAATAAGAACAAATCTCGTCTCCCCATGGAAAACTTGCTCATTGGAGCTTTGTCATAACCTCTGGTTAGGAGAATCCTTCAGGGCCCTGGTGCCACTGCCCCATACCAAGGTCTCCATGGACTCAATCCAACATTAAGACCATCCTCAGGAAAGTCCATTTCAACTCAGCCCCCTCTGTTGCTACCCCAAGCCAGCAGATCAAACGTTTCTTGTTGCTAGGAGACAATTGGAATGTGAGGCTGGCTGCCCAGGCATCCATACTTAGAACGCTGTTCTGGAAAAATACCTTATAAGACGTCCTGGAGCCATCCAACAAATCTTAATTGTCCCACAGAAGGAATCCTTGCGGTTTGGAGCATCTCACAACTCCAATAGTGGGAAAACCCCAATGGCCTCATAATGCCCCCCCTTCCTGAAAAGGCCAACATGGACAGAAACTCAAACCTGAGCCAAAGTCTGAACCTCGACCTGACTTCAGACGCATGAGATCTCAATTCAGCTCTGCAGAGTGTGCCTGCCATGTCCTTGCCCTGAAACCTAAGCCTAGCTTGTGTTCTCAGCCGCGTCCTCACTCTCCTGGCCCATAAGCCCTCCAGTTTGGGAATTCCGAAGCCACAATGCAGCATGCTGCCTGCCCTCCAGAAGAAAAACTTTGCCCTATGCTGCTAATAAGAAACCCCAAATGATTTTCTAATGCATGCTACTCGATTGTAAAGCAATTATATAGCCCACCCTGTATACTAATGCCCTGTCTGGCACAGCCTGAGACAAGACATCCCAAACGACACCCAGACAGCTGGCCCCAACCTGGACACATAGGACCCGCTATGGCTGTAGGTCGTCATCTCTTCCCAACCTCGGTTTTCAGGCTTCAGAACCTAGACCTTATCTCCAATCACTGCCCAGGGGTGAACGTGATGCAGAAATTAGAATTCCTCCTTCCCCATGGCCAGAAACCTTGTGGTTGGCATGTTGTCCAACGTTCAATGTGGGAAAACCTGCATTGTCCGAAAGGCCACGCCAGTGCTTGAGGGCCGCCTAGGGCACAGACATGCATTGTGACCTGCAGCATGAGTCCCGTATTAAAGTAACGCCTCTCAGTGGCTGGACCAAGATCCTGCATATGGGGCTTGTCATAACCATAGGCCCCCAGGCTTAACCAGAGGGCGAGTATTCCAGTTGTCAGTACCCACTGCTATGCTCTAGAATCCCTCTACTGGGGGGACACATGAAGCAGAAAACAGGACACTTCCCTTCCCACAGAAGGACCCCAAACTCTTGGGGGCTGGACAAACTACCATAGAGGGAGACTTCTACGACCCATGAGGCAACTCCTACATTAAACGGCCATTGTGGACAAAACATCCAGAGACAAAAGCCTGAGCGACTGCCTCCCTCTCACCCTTCTTTCATATCCAGAGGAACTCCCCTCATAGACTGTAGATCAGGCCTGCCATAACCTCGGCCCCAAACCTGAGCTAAGTTAGGGTTTTTGGATGTCTGTCTGCACAGCCATGGCCCACACAGCCTCCAGGCTGGGGTCTCTGGAGCCACACCACAGTACTGTGCCTGCTCTCTCCTAAGAAACTGCCCATTCCATTGGCCACAACTCTACAAAATAGTAGAAACCTCAAGGTCCCCAACGACATCCCACTACCGCAAGCCGCACTGGACAAATAGGGGCATTATGACACAAGCTGAGCAACTACTACCTCCATGCAGACACACAGACAGATATCCGCAGAGACAGAAGATTGAACCAGACAGGCCCCTAGGCCCTATTATGAACTCTTGCTTTGGTGTCCAGGTATCACTCCTCAGAGGCCTGGGTTCGAAGACCAGCATACGGGGCTTTCCTGAGGCACCAGACAGCAGACCTCTCATCTCCACATGGGAAGCTTCCTTGTTGGAGTTGTGTCAAGCCCTTCGGGTTGGAGAATCCTGCAGAGTCCCTTAGCTATTGCCACATTCCAAGGTCTCACTGCCACCAACCCACATTATGACTCATCCTCAGGAGAGTCCATTTAAACTCAGCCTTCTGGGTAGCTCACCCAAGAGCCCGCAGATTGAGCGTGCCTTGTCTCGACCAGGCAATGGGAAGGTGAGTTGGCGTTTCTCGGCATCCATGCTTAGGGCCCTGCTCTCGAGTCTTTCTGTATGGGGCATCCTGGAACCATCCAATAGTACTCGACTGTCCTGAAGAAGGAAATTTTGAAGTTTGGAGCAGCTCACAACTCCCAGCGTAGGGAAACCTCCCTGGCCTCATGACGCCCCCACCTCCTTCAGAAAGGGGCCGTCATGGACACAAACTCCAGCTTGAGGCAACATCTCATACTCGCCCTGACCTCACCTGCAGGAGATCTCGATTCAGCCTCTGCAGAGTGGGCCTGCCATGCTCTTGGCCCCAAAACTCGTGCTAGCTTGTGTTTTCACACTTCCTTCCTCACAATCCTGGCCACACCCCTCCAGTTTGACAATTCTGGAGAAACAATGCAGCACTCTGCCTGCCCTCCAGAAGAAAAATGTTGCCCTATTGGGCTAACCAGAAACGCCAAATGAGTAACAACCTGCATGCCACTCGACCATACCCCAATTATACAGTCTAGCCTGTGCACTAAAGCCCTGTCTGACACAGCCTGAGGGTAGACCTCCAGTCCAACACCCAGACAGCTGGCCGTACACAGAGCATATCACACCCACAATGGCTTTAGGCCATCATCTCTACCCAACCTCAGTTTTGACCTTCAGAACCTAGACCTTATCTCCACTCACTGCTCAGGAGTGAACGTGATGCAAGAATCAGAACTTCTCCTTCGGCTTGGCAAGAAACCTAGTGGTTGGCATGTTGTCCAATGTTCATTGTAGGAGAAAGCAGCATGGACTATGAGGCCCCACCTATCCCTGAGGGCCACAATGTGCACAAACACACATTGTGACCCTCAGCGTGAGCCCTATCCTCATGTAAAGCCTCTTAGTGACTGGAACAACAGCCCACATATGGGGCTTGCCAGGCCCCTAGTCCCCCAATCTCAACCAGAGTTCGAGATGTCTAGTCAACCGTACTCAGGGTTCTACTCTGGAATCCCTCTTTGGTGGGACACCTGATGTAAAAAAAAAAAATACAGAAAGGACTCTTCCCATTCACAGAATGATCCCAACCACTTGGGATCAGGCCAAATCATCAGAGAAAGAATTGTCCATGGCCCTTGAGGACACCCCGACATTCCACGGCCACCGTTGACACAAAATCCAGAGACAAAAGCCTGAGCAAGCGCCACATACTCGCCCTTTGTTCATAGCCCGGAAAATTCTCACGGTCTGTAGATCGAGCCTTCATACATACATCCCCAAACCTAAGCTGAGTTTGTGTTTTCAGACTTCTGTCCCCACAGTTCTGGCACACACACCATCCAATTTGGCGCCCCTGGAGCCACACCTCAGGACTGTGGCTTCCCTCTCCAGGGGAATTCTGCCATTTCCATTGGCCACAACCCTCAAGATTAAGAGTATCCTCCAATCTCCCCGAGGCCATCCGAATAGTGTTGGCTGCCCAGGACAAACAGGGATGATCTCTCACAAGTTAGGAAACTACCTCCACTCAGACCCAGAGACAGATATCCCCAGAGAATAAGATTGAACTGGACAGGCACTTAGGCCCTAATCAGACCCATTGCTTTTGATTCCAGTCATCTCTCCTCAGAGGCCTGGTTTCCAATACAAGCATATGGGAGATTCCTTAGTCACTCATCAAAACAATTCTCTTCTCTACATAGGAAACATACTCTTTAGAGCTCCATCAAAACCTCCGGTTATGAACATCCCTCAAGGCCCCGGATCAAGCACCCCATTCCAAGGTCTACATGGACACAAATGCACATTATGACCCATCCTCAACTCACCCATTTCAACACACCCGCCTCGTTTGCTCCCCTAGATCCAGCAGATCGAACTTGCCTTGGCTCTATGAGACACCTGGAATGGGAGGCAGGCTGCCCAGGCATCCATCCTTAGAACCCTGCTAGGGATAACTACCTTATGGGATGTCCTGGAGCTATCCAACAGGTCTCGACTGTCCCACAGAAGGAATCATTGCGGTTTGGAGCATCTCACAATTCCCATCGTGGGAAAACCTCCATGTCCTCGTGACACCCTCCCCTTCATGAAGGGGCCGTCATGGACAGAAACTCCGACCTAAGCCAACTTCTGATCCTAGCTCTGTCTTCAGGTATACGGGATCTCGAATCATCTCTGCAGAGGGTGCCTGCCGTCCCCTCACCCCGAAATCTAAGTCTGGCTTGTGTTCTCAGAATTTTTTCCTCACACTCCTGGCCCACAAGCCTTCCAGTTTGGGAATTCTGGAGCCACTATGTGGCACTGTGTCTTCCCTCCAGAAGAAAAACGTTGCCCTCTGGGGCTACCCAGTAACCACAAATGAGTACCATCCTGCACGAAACTCGACTGCACCCCAATGATACAGTCTAGCCTGGGCATTAATTCCCTGTCTGCCACAGCCTGAGCCTGCACCTCCCAACCCACACTAAACAGCTGGCCGAACACTGAGCACATCAGACACACCATGGCCTTAGGTCTTCATCTCTTCCCAACATCAGTTTTCAGGCTTCAGAACCTAGACCTTAAATCCAATCACAGTCCAGGAGTGAAAGTGTTGCAGAAAATAGAACTCCTTCTTCCCCATGGCCAGAAAACTTTTGGTTGCCATATTGTGCAACGTTCAGTGTAGGAGAAACAAGCATGGTACATTAGGCCACGCCCTGACTTGAGGGGCTCCTTGGGCACAAAAACACATTGTGAAACTCTGTGTGAGACCTATCCTCAAGGAAGGCCTCTCAGTGTCTGGACCAAGAGCCCACATATGGGGCTTGCCATGTTCTTAGTTCCCAATGTTAACCAGAGGTCTGGTTGTCCCGTTGCCCCCACCCACGACTCTGCTCTGGAATACCTCTTTTGGTGGTCCACTTGAGGTAAAAAAAAAAAAACAAAAAAAAAAACAGAAAGTCTCCTCCCTTCCGACAGAATGACCCCAAACTATTAGAATCGGGTCAAATACCCAGAAAGCGAGCCTCATCGATGAACATGAGGACACCCCGTCATTCCATGGCAATCGGTGACACATTTCCAGAAAAAAAAAAAAAAAAAAAAAAGCATGAGCAAGCACCTCACATTCGACCTTTGTTCATATGCCAAAGAGTTCTCCTCACGGTCTATAGATATGCCGGCCATACCTACATCCCCCAACCTAAGTGGAGTTTGTGTTTTCAGACTTTTGCCCAAATAGCCCTGGACCACACACGTTCCACACTTGGGTCCCTGGAGCCACACCACAGGACTGTGCTTCCCTTTCAAGGGAATTCTTCCCATTCCATTGGCCACAACCTTGCAAATGAGGAAAAACCTCCAAAGTCACCGAGGCCATCCCAATAGTGTAGGCCGCCCAGGACAAACAGGGGTGATCTCAAACCAGCTGAGCAACTACCTCCACTCAGACAACAGATGTCCCCAGAGAAGAATATTGAACCGGACAGGAGCCTAGGCCCTAATCAGATCCATTGCTTTGGTTTCCAGGCATCTCTCCTCAGAGGCCTCGTTTCCAATACCAACATATGGTGGTTTCCTGAGGCACCAATAAGAACAAATCTCGTCTCCCCATGGAAAACTTGCTCATTGGAGCTTTGTCATAACCTCTGGTTAGGAGAATCCTTCAGGGCCCTGGTGCCACTGCCCCATACCAAGGTCTCCATGGACTCAATCCAACATTAAGACCATCCTCAGGAAAGTCCATTTCAACTCAGCCCCCTCTGTTGCTACCCCAAGCCAGCAGATCAAACGTTTCTTGTTGCTAGGAGACAATTGGAATGTGAGGCTGGCTGCCCAGGCATCCATACTTAGAACGCTGTTCTGGAAAAATACCTTATAAGACATCCTGGAGCCATCCAACAAATCTTAATTGTCCCACAGAAGGAATCCTTGCGGTTTGGAGCATCTCACAACTCCAATAGTGGGAAAACCCCAATGGCCTCATAATGCCCCCCCTTCCTGAAGGGGCCAACATGGACAGAAACTCAAACCTGAGCCAAAGTCTGAACCTCGACCTGACTTCAGACGCATGAGATCTCAATTCAGCTCTGCAGAGTGTGCCTGCCATGTCCTTGCCCCGAAACCTAAGCCTAGCTTGTGTTCTCAGACTTCCGTCCTCACTCTCCTGGCCCATAAGCCCTCCAGTTTGGGAATTCCGAAGCCACAATGCAGCATGCTGCCTGCACTCCAGAAGAAAAACTTTGCCCTATGCTGCTAATAAGAAACCCCAAATGATTTTCTAATGCATGCCACTCGATTGTAAAGCAATTATACAGCCCACCCCGTATACTAATGCCCTGTCTGGCAGAGCCTGAGACAAGACATCACAAACGACACCCAGACAGCTGGCCCCAACCTGGACACATAGGACCCGCTATGGCTGTAGGTCGTCATCTCTTCCCAACCTCGGTTTTCAGGCTTCAGAACCTAGACCTTATCTCCAATCACTGCCCAGGTTTGAACGTGATGCAGGAATTAGAATTCCTCCTTCCCCATGGCCAGAAACCTTGTGGTTGGCATGTTGTCCAACGTTCAATGTGGGAAAACCTGCATTGTCCGAAAGGCCACGCCAGTGCTTTAGGGCTGCCTAGGGCACAGACATGCATTGTGACCTGCAGCGTGAGTCCCGTATTAAAGTAACGCCTTTCAGTGGCTGGACCAAGATCCTGCATATGGGGCTTGTCATATCCATAGGCCCCCAGGCTTAACCAGAGGGCGAGTATTCCAGTTGTCAGTACCCACTGCTATGCTCTAGAATCCCTCTACTGGGGGGACACATGAAGCAGAAAACAGGACACTTCCCTTCCCACAGAATGACCCCAAACTCTTGGGGGCTGGACAAACTACCAGAGAGGGAGACTTCTGCGACCCATGAGGCAACTCCTACATTAAACGGCCATTGTGGACAAAACATCCAGAGACAAAAGCCTGAGCGGCTGCCTCCCTCTCACCCTTCTTTCATATCCAGAGGAACTCCCCTCATGGACTGTAGATCAGCCCTGCCGTAACCTCGGCCCTAAACCTGAGCTGAGTTAGGGTTTTTGGATGTCTGTCTGCACAGCCATGGCCCACACAGCCTCCAGGCTGGGGTCTCTGGAGCCACACCACAGTACTGTGCCTGCTCTCTCCTAAGAAACTGCCCATTCCATTGGCCACAACTCTACAAAATAGTAGAAACCTCAAGGTCCCCAAGGATATCCCACTACCGCAAGCCGCACTGGACAAATAGGGGCATTATGACACAAGCTGAGCAACTACTACCTCCATGCAGACACACAGACAGATATCCGCAGAGACAGAAGATTGAACCAGACAGGCACCTAGGCCCTATTATGAACTCTTGCTTTGGTTTCCAGGTATCACTCCTCAGAGGCCTGGGTTTGAAGACCAGCATACGGGGCTTTCCTGAGGCACCAGACAGAAGACCTCTCATCTCCACATGGGAAGCTTCCTTGTTGGGGTTGTGTCAAGCCCTTCGGTTTGGAGAATCCTGCAGAGTCCCTTAGCTACTGCCACATTCCAAGGTCTCCATGGCCACCAACCCACATTATGACTCATCCTCAGCAGAGTCCATTTAAACTCAGCCTTCTGGGTAGCTCCCCCAAGAGCCCGCAGATTGAGCGTGCCTTGTCTCGACCAGGCAATGGGAAGGTGAGTTGGCGTTTCTCGGCATCCACGCTTACGGCCCTGCTCTCGAGTCTTTCTGTATGGGGCATCCTGGAACCATCCAATAGTACTCGACTGTCCTGAAGAATGAAACTTTGAAGTTTGGAGCAGCTCACAACTCCCAGCGTAGGGAAACCTCCCTGGCCTCATGACGCCCCCACCCCCTTCAGGAAGGGGCCGTCATGGACACAGACTCCAGCTTGAGGCAACATCTGATACTCGCCCTGGCCTCACCTGCAGGAGATCTCGATTCAGCCTCTTCAGAGTGGGCCTGCCATGCTCTTGGCCCCAAAACTCGTGCTAGCTTGTGTTTTCAGACTTCCTTCCTCACAATCCTGGCCACACCCCTCCAGTTTGGCAATTCTGGAGACACAATGCAGCACTCTGCCTGCCCTCCAGAAGAAAAATGTTGCCCTATAGCGCTAACCAGAAACGCCAAATGAGTAACAACCTGCATGCCACTCGACCATACCCCAATTATACAGTCTAGCCTGTTCACTAAAGCCCTGTCTGACACAGCCTGAGGGCAGACCTCCAGTCCAACACACAGACAGCTGGCCGTACACAGAGCATATCACACCCACAATGGCTTTAGGCCATCATCTCTACCCAACCTCAGTTTTCACCTTCAGAACCTAGACCTTATCTCCAATCACTGCTCAGGAGTGAACGTGATGCAAGAATCAGAACTTCTCCTTCGCCTTGGCAAGAAACCTAGTGGTTGGCATGTTGTCCAATGTTCATTGTAGGAGAAAGCAGCATGGACTATGAGGCCCCACGTATCCCTGAGGGCCACAATGTGCACAAACACGCATTGAGACCCTCAGCGTGAGCCCTATCCTCATGTAAAGCCTCTTAGTGACTGGAACAACAGCCCACATATGGGGCTTGCCAGGCCCCTAGTCCCCCAATCTCAACCAGAGTTCGAGATGTCTAGTCACCCCTACTCAGGGCTCTACTCTGGAATCCCTCTCTGGTGGGACACATGAGGTAAAAAAAAAAAAAAATACAGAAAGGACTCTTCCAATCCACAGAATGATCCCAACCACTTGGGATCAGGCCAAATCATCAGAGAAAGAATTGTCCATGGCCCTTGAGGACACCCCGACATTCCGCGGCCACCGTTGACACAAAATCCAGAGACAAAAGCCTGATCAAGCGCCACATACTCGCCCTTTGTTCATAGCCCGGAAAATTCTCACGGTCTGTAGATCGAGCCTTCATACATACATCCCCAAACCTAAGCTGAGTTTGTGTTTTCAGACTTCTGTCCCCACAGTCCTGGCCCACACACCATCCAAGCTGGGGCCCCTGGAGCCACACCTCAGGACTGTGGCTTCCCTCTCCAGGGGAATTCTGCCATTTCTATTGGCCACAACCCTATAGATTAGGAGTATCCTCCCATCTCCCCTAGGCCATCCGAATAGTGTTGGCTGCACAGGACAAACAGGGATGATCTCTCACAAGTTAGGAAACTACCTCCACTCAGACCCAGAGACGGATATCCCCAGAGAATAAGATTGAACTGGACAGGCACTTAGGCCCTAATCAGATCCATTGCTTTTGATTCCAGTCATCTCTCCTCAGAGGCCTGGTTTCCAATACCAGCATATGGGAGATTCCTTAGGCACTCATCAAAACAATTCTCTTCTCTACATAGGAAACATACTCTTTAGAGCTCCATCAAAACCTCCGGTTATGAACATCCCTCAAGGCCCCGGATCAAGCACCCCATTCCAAGGTCTACATGGACACAAATGCACATTATGACCCATCCTCAACTCACCCATTTCAACACACCCGCCTCGTTTGCTCCCCTAGATCCAGCAGATCGAACTTGCCTTGGCTCTATGAGACACCTGGAATGGGAGGCAGGCTGCCCAGGCATCCATCCTTAGAACCCTGCTAGGGATAACTTCCTTATGGGATGTCCTGGAGCTATCCAACAGGTCTCGACTGTCCCACAGAAGGAATCATTGCGGTTTGGAGCATCTCACAATTCCCATCGTGGGAAAACCTCCATGTCCTCGTGACACCCTCCCCTTCATGAAGGGGCCGTCATGGACAGAAACTCCGACCTAAGCCAACTTCTGATCCTAGCTCTGTCTTCAGGTATACGGGATCTCGAATCATCTCTGCAGAGGGTGCCTGCCGTCCCCTCACCCCGAAATCTAAGTCTGGCTTGTGTTCTCAGAATTTTTTCCTCACACTCCTGGCCCACAAGCCTTCCAGTTTGGGAATTCTGGAGCCACTATGTGGCACTGTGTCTTCCCTCCAGAAGATAATCGTTGCCCTTTGGGACTACCCAGTAACCACAAATGAGTACCATCCTGCACGAAACTCGACTGCACCCCAATGATACAGTCTAGCCTGGGCATTAATTCCCTGTCTGCCACAGCCTGAGCCTTCACCTCCCAACCCACACTCAACAGCTGGCCGAACACTGAGCACATCAGACACACCGTAGCCTTAGGTCTTCATCTCTTCCAAACCTCAGTTTTCAGGCTTCAGAACCTAGACCTTAAATCCAATCACAGTCCAGGAGTGAAAGTGTTGCAGAAAATAGAACTCCTTCTTCCCCATGGCCAGAAAACTTTTGGTTGCCATATTGTGCAACGTTCAGTGTAGGAGAAACAAGCATGGTACATTAGGCCACGCCCAGACTTGAGGGGCTCCTTGGGCACAAAAACACATTGTGAAACTCAGTGTGAGACCTATCCTCAAGGAAGGCCTCTCAGTGTCTGGACCAAGAGCCCACATATGGGGCTTGCCATGTTCTTAGGTCCCAATGTTAACCAGAGGTCTGGTTGTCCAGTTGCCCCCACCCACGACTCTGCTCTGGAATCCCTCTTTTGGTGGTCCACCTGAGGTAAAAAAAAAAACAATAACAAAAAAATAAATAAACAAAAAAAAAAAAACAGAAAGTCTCCTCCCTTCCGACAGAATGACCCCAAACTATTAGAATCGGGTCAAATACCCAGAAAGGGAGCCTCATCGATGAACATGAGGACACCCCGACATTCCATGGCAATCAGTGACACATTTACAGAAAAAAAAAAAAAAAAGCATGAGCAAGCACCTCACATTCGCCCTTTGTTCATATGCCGAAGAGTTCTCCTCACGGTCTATAGATCGGGCCGGCCATACCTACATCCCCCAACCTAAGTGGAGTTTGTGTTTTCAGACTTTTGACCAAATAGCCCTGGACCACACACGCTCCACACTTGGGTCCCTGGAGCCACACCTCAGGACTGTGCTTCCCTTTCAAGGGAATTCTTCCCATTCCATTGGCCACAACTTTGCAAATGAGGAAAAACCTCCAAAGTCACCGAGGCAATCCCAATAGTGTAGGCCGCCCAGGACAAACAGGGGTGATCTCAAACCAGCTGAGCAACTACCTCCACTCAGACAACAGATGTCCCCAGAGAAGAATATTGAACCGGACAGGACCCTAGGCCCTAATCAGATCCATTGCTTTGGTTCCCAGGCATCTCTCCTCAGAGGCCTCGTTTCCAATACCAGCATATGGTGGTTTCCTGAGGCACCAATAAGAACAAATCTCGTCTCCCCATGGAAAACTTGCTCATTGGAGCTTTGTCATAACCTCTGGTTAGGAGAATCCTTCAGGGCCTTGGTGCCACTGCCCCATACCAAGGTCTCCATGGACTCAATCCAACATTAAGACCATCCTCAGGAAAGTCCATTTCAACTCAGCCCCCTCTGTTGCTACCCCAAGCCAGCAGATCAAACGTTTCTTGTTGCTAGGAGACAATTGGAATGTGATGCTGGCTGCCCAGGCATCCATACTTAGAACGCTGTTCTGGAAAAATACCTTATAAGACGTCCTGGAGCCATCCAACAAATCTTAATTGTCCCACAGAGGGAATCCTTGCGGTTTGGAGCATCTCACAACTCCAATAGTGGGAAAACCCCCATGGCCTCATAATGCGCCCCCCTTCCTGAAGGGGCCAACATGGACAGAAACTCAAACCTGAGCCAAAGTCTGAACCTCGACCTGACTTCAGACGCATGAGATCTCAATTCAGCTCTGCAGAGTGTGCCTGCCATGTCCTTGCCCCGAAACCTAAGCCTAGCTTGTGTTCTCAAACTTCCGTCCTCACTCTCCTGGCCCAAAAGCCCTCCAGTTTGGGAATTCCGAAGCCACAATGCAGCATGCTGCCTGCCCTCCAGAAGAAAAACTTTGCCCTATGCTGCTAATAAGAAACCCCTAATGATTTTCTAATGCATGCCACTCGATTGTAAAGCAATTATACAGCCCACCCCGTATACTAATGCCCTGTCTGGCAGAGCCTGAGACAAGACATCCCAAACGACACCCAGACAGCTGGCCCCAACCTGGACACATAGGACCCGCTATGGCTGTAGGTCGTCATCTCTTCCCAACCTCGGTTTTCAGGCTTCAGAACCTAGACCTTATCTCCAATCACTGCCCGGGGGTGAACGTGATGCAGAAATTAGAATTCCTCCTTCCCCATGGCCAGAAACCTTGTGGTTGGCATGTTGTCCAACGTTCAATGTGGGAAAACCTGCATTGTCCGAAAGGCCACGCCAGTGCTTGAGGGCCGCCTAGGGCACAGACATGCATTGTGACCTGCAGCGTGAGTCCCGTATTAAAGTAACGCCTTTCAGTGGCTGGACCAAGATCCTGCATATGGGGCTTGTCATATCCATAGGCCCCCAGGCTTAACCAGAGGGCGAGTATTCCACTTGTCAGTACCCACTGCTATGCTCTAGAATCCCTCTACTGGGGGGACACATGAAGCAGAAAACAGGACACTTCCCTTCCCACAGAATGACCCCAAACTCTTGGGGGCTGGACAAACTACCAGAGAGGGAGACTTCTACGACCCATGAGGCAAGTCCTACATTAAACGGCCATTGTGGACAAAACATCCAGAGACAAAAGCCGGAGCGACTGCCTCCCTCTCACCCTTCTTTCATATCCAGATGAACTCCCCTCATGGACTGTAGATCAGCCCTGCCGTAACCTCGGCCCCAAACCTGAGCTGAGTTAGGGTTTTTGGATGTCTGTCTGCACAGCCATGGCCCACACAGCCTCCAGGCTGGGGTCTCTGGAGCCACACCACAGTACTGTGCCTGCTCTCTCCTAAGAAACTGCCCATTCCATTGGCCACAACTCACAAAATAGTAGAAACCTCAAGGTCCCCAAGGACATCCCACTACCGCAAGCCGCACTGGACAAATAGGGGCATTATGACACAAGTTGAGCAACTACTACCTCCATGCAGACACAAAGACAGATATCCGCAGAGACAGAAGATTGAACCAGACAGGCCCCTAGGCCCTATTATGAACTCTTGCTTTGGTTTCCAGGTATCACTCCTCAGAGGCCTGGGTTTGAAGACCAGCATACGGGGCTTTCCTGAGGCACCAGACAGAAGACCTCTCATCTCCACATGGGAAGCTTCCTTGTTGGGGTTGTGTCAAGCCCTTCGGGTTGGAGAATCCTGCAGAGTCCCTTAGCTACTGCCACATTCCAAGGTCTCCATGGCCACCAACCCACATTATGACTCATCCTCAGCAGAGTCCATTTAAACTCAGCCTTCTGGGTAGCTCCCCCAAGAGCCCGCAGATTGAGCGTGCCTTGTCTCGACCAGGCAATGGGAAGGTGAGTTGGCGTTTCTCGGCATCCACGCTTACGGCCCTGCTCTCGAGTCTTTCTGTATGGGGCATCCTGGAACCATCCAATAGTACTCGACTGTCCTGAAGAATGAAACTTTGAAGTTTGGAGCAGCTCACAACTCCCAGCGTAGGGAAACCTCCCTGGCCTCATGACGCCCCCACCCCCTTCAGGAAGGGGCCGTCATGGACACAAACTCCAGCTTGAGGCAACATCTGATACTCGCCCTGGCCTCACCTGCAGGAGATCTCGATTCAGCCTCTGCAGAGTGGGCCTGCCATGCTCTTGGCCCCAAAACTCGTGCTAGCTTGTGTTTTCAGACTTCCTTCCTCACAATCCTGGCCACACCCCTCCAGTTTGGCAATTCTGGAGACACAATGCAGCACTCTGCCTGCCCTCCAGAAGAAAAATGTTGCCCTATAGGGCTAACCAGAAACGCCAAATGAGTAACAACCTGCATGCCACTCGACCATACCCCAATTATACAGTCTAGCCTGTGCACTAAAGCCCTGTCTGACACAGCCTGAGGGCAGACCTCCAGTCCAACACACAGACAGCTGGCCGTACACAGAGCATATCACACCCACAATGGCTTTAGGCCATCATCTCTACCCAACCTCAGTTTTCACCTTCAGAACCTAGACCTTATCTCCAATCACTGCTCAGGAGTGAACGTGATGCAAGAATCAGAACTTCTCCTTCGCCTTGGCAAGAAACCTAGTGGTTGGCATGTTGTCCAATGTTCATTGTAGGAGAAAGCAGCATGGACTATGAGGCCCCACGTATCCCTGAGGGCCACAATGTGCACAAACACACATTGAGACCCTCAGCGTGAGCCCTATCCTCATGTAAAGCCTCTTAGTGACTGGAACAACAGCCTACATATGGGGCTTGCCAGGCCCCTAGTCCCCCAATCTCAACCAGAGTTCGAGATGTCTAGTCACCCCTACTCAGGGCTCTACTCTGGAATCCCTCTTTGGTGGGACACATGAGGTAAAAAAAAAAAAAAATACAGAAAGGACTCTTCCAATCCACAGAATGATCCCAACCACTTGGGATCAGGACAAATCATCAGAGAAAGAATTGTCCATGGCCCTTGAGGACACCCCGACATTCCGCGGCCACCGTTGACACAAAATCCAGAGACAAAAGCCTGATCAAGCGCCACATACTCGCCCTTTGTTCATAGCCCGGAAAATTCTCACGGTCTGTAGATCGAGCCTTCATACATACATCCCCAAACCTAAGCTGAGTTTGTGTTTTCAGACTTCTGTCCCCACAGTCCTGGCCCACACACCATCCAAGTTGGGGCCCCTGGAGCCACACCTCAGGACTGTGGCTTCCCTCTCCAGGGGAATTCTGCCATTTCTATTGGCCACAACCCTCAAGATTAGGAGTATCCTCCCATCTCCCCTAGGCCATCCGAATAGTGTTGGCTGCCCAGGACAAACAGGGATGATCTCTCACAAGTTAGGAAACTACCTTCACTCAGACCCAGAGACGGATATCCCCAGAGAATAAGATTGAACTGGACAGGCACTTAGGCCCTAATCAGATCCATTGCTTTTGATTCCAGTCATCTCTCCTCAGAGGCCTGGTTTCCAATACCAGCATATGGGAGATTCCTTAGGCACTCATCAAAACAATTCTCTTCTCTACATAGGAAACATACTCTTTAGAGCTCCATCAAAACCTCCGGTTATGAACATCCCACAAGGCCCCGGATCAAGCACCCCATTCCAAGGTCTACATGGACACAAATGCACATTATGACCCATCCTCAACTCACCCATTTCAACACACCCGCCTCGTTTGCTCCCCTAGATCCAGCAGATCGAACTTGCCTTGGCTCTATGAGACACCTGGAATGGGAGGCAGGCTGCCCAGGCATCCATCCTTAGAACCCTGCTAGGGATAACTTCCTTATGGGATGTCCTGGAGCTATCCAACAGGTCTCGACTGTCCCACAGAAGGAATCATTGCGGTTTGGAGCATCTCACAATTCCCATCGTGGGAAAACCTCCATGTCCTCGTGACACCCTCCCCTTCATGAAGGGGCCGTCATGGACAGAAACTCCGACCTAAGCCAACTTCTAATCCTAGCTCTGTCTTCAGGTATACGGGATCTCGAATCATCTCTGCAGAGGGTGCCTGCCGTCCCCTCACCCCGAAATCTAAGTCTGGCTTGTGTTCTCAGAATTTTTTCCTCACACTCCTGGCCCACAAGCCTTCCAGTTTGGGAATTCTGGAGTCACTATGTGGCACTGTGTCTTCCCTCCAGAAGAAAATCGTTGCCCTTTGGGACTACCCAGTAACCACAAATGAGTACCATCCTGCACGAAACTCGACTGCACCCAATGATACAGTCTAGCCTGGGCATTAATTCCCTGTCTGCCACAGCCTGAGCCTGCACCTCCCAACCCACTCTCAACAGCTGGCCGAACACTGAGCACATCAGACACACCGTAGCCTTAGGTCTTCATCTCTTCCAAACCTCAGTTTTCAGGCTTCAGAACCTAGACCTTAAATCCAATCACAGTCCAGGAGTGAAAGTGTTGCAGAAAATAGAACTCCTTCTTCCCCATGGCCAGAAAACTTTTGGTTGCCATATTGTGCAACGTTCAGTGTAGGAGAAACAAGCATGGTACATTAGGCCACGCCCAGACTTGAGGGGCTCCTTGGGCACAAAAACACATTGTGAAACTCAGTGTGAGACCTATCCTCAAGGAAGGCCTCTCAGTGTCTGGACCAAGAGCCCACATATGGGGCTTGCCATGTTCTTAGGTCCCAATGTTAACCAGAGGTCTGGTTGTCCAGTTGCCCCCACCCACGACTCTGCTCTGGAATCCCTCTTTTGGTGGTCCACCTGAGGTAAAAAAAAAACAAAAACAAAAAAATAAATAAACAAAAAAAAAAAACAGAAAGTCTCCTCCCTTCCGACAGAATGTCCCCAAACTATTAGAATCGGGTCAAATACCCAGAAAGGGAGCCTCATCGATGAACATGAGGACACCCCGACATTCCATGGCAATCAGTGACACATTTCCAGAAAAAAAAAAAAAAAAAGCATGAGCAAGCACCTCACATTCGCCCTTTGTTCATATGCCGAAGAGTTCTCCTCACGGTCTATAGATCGGGCCGGCCATACCTACATCCCCCAACCTAAGTGGAGTTTGTGTTTTCAGACTTTTGACCAAATAGCCCTGGACCACACACGCTCCACACTTGGGTCCCTGGAGCCACACCTCAGGACTGTGCTTCCCTTTCAAGGGAATTCTTCCCATTCCATTGGCCACAACTTTGCAAATGAGGAAAAACATCCAAAGTCACCGAGGCCATCCCAATAGTGTAGGCCGCCCAGGACAAACAGGGGTGATCTCAAACCAGCTGAGCAACTACCTCCACTCAGACAACAGATGTCCCCAGAGAAGAATATTGAACCGGACAGGACCCTAGGCCCTAATCAGATCCATTGCTTTGGTTTCCAGGCATCTCTCCTCAGAGGCCTCGTTTCCAATACCAGCATATGGTGGTTTCCTGAGGCACCAATAAGAACAAATCTCGTCTCCCCATGGAAAACTTGCTCATTGGAGCTTTGTCATAACCTCTGGTTAGGAGAATCCTTCAGGGCCTTGGTGCCACTGCCCCATACCAAGGTCTCCATGGACTCAATCCAACATTAAGACCATCCTCAGGAAAGTCCATTTCAACTCAGCCCCCTCTGTTGCTACCCCAAGCCAGCAGATCAAACGTTTCTTGTTGCTAGGAGACAATTGGAATGTGAGGCTGGCTGCCCAGGCATCCATACTTAGAACGCTGTTCTGGAAAAATACCTTATAAGACGTCCTGGAGCCATCCAACAAATCTTAATTGTCCCACAGAAGGAATCCTTGCGGTTTGGAGCATCTCACAACTCCAATAGTGGGAAAACCCCCATGGCCTCATAATGCCCCCCCTTCCTGAAGGGGCCAACATGGACAGAAACTCAAACCTGAGCCAAAGTCTGAACCTCGACCTGACTTCAGACGCATGAGATCTCAATTCAGCTCTGCAGAGTGTGCCTGCCATGTCCTTGCCCCGAAACCTAAGCCTAGCTTGTGTTCTCAGACTTCCGTCCTCACTCTCCTGGCCCATAAGCCCTCCAGTTTGGGAATTCCGAAGCCACAATGCAGCATGCTGCTTGCCCTCCAGAAGAAAAACTTTGCCCTATGCTGCTAATAAGAAACCCCAAATGATTTTCTAATGCATGCCACTCATTGGAAAGCAATTATACAGCCCACCCTGTACACTAATGCCCTGTCTAGCAGAGCCTGAGACAAGACATCCCAAACGACACCCAGACAGCTGGCCCCAACCTGGACACATAGGACCCGCTATGGCTGTAGGTCGTCATCTCTTCCCAACCTCGGTTTTCAGGCTTCAGAACCTAGACCTTATCTCCAATCACTGCCCGGGGGTGAACGTGATGCAGAAATTAGAATTCCTCCTTCCCCATGGCCAGAAACCTTGTGGTTGGCATGTTGTCCAACGTTCAATGTGGGAAAACCTGCATAGTCCGAAAGGCCACGCCAGTGCTTGAGGGCCGCCTAGGGCACAGACATGCATTGTGACCTGCAGCGTGAGTCCCGTATTAAAGTAACGCCTTTCAGTGGCTGGACCAAGATCCTGCATATGGGGCTTGTCATATCCATAGGCCCCCAGGCTTAACCAGAGGGCGAGTATTCCAGTTGTCAGTACCCACTGCTATGCTCTAGAATCCCTCTACTGGGGGGACACATGAAGCAGAAAACAGGACACTTCCCTTCCCACAGAATGACCCCAAACTCTTGGGGGCTGGACAAACTACCAGAGAGGGAGACTTCTACGACCCATGAGGCAAGTCCTACATTAAACGGCCATTGTGGACAAAACATCCAGAGACAAAAGCCGGAGCGACTGCCTCCCTCTCACCCTTCTTTCATATCCAGATGAACTCCCCTCATGGACTGTAGATCAGCCCTGCTGTAACCTCGGCCCCAAACCTGAGCTGAGTTAGGGTTTTTGGATGTCTGTCTGCACAGCCATGGCCCACACAGCCTCCAGGCTGGGGTCTCTGGAGCCACACCACAGTACTGTGCCTGCTCTCTCCTAAGAAACTGCCCATTCCATTGGCCACAACTCACAAAATAGTAGAAACCTCAAGGTCCCCAAGGACATCCCACTACCGCAAGCCGCACTGGACAAATAGGGGCATTATGACACAAGTTGAGCAACTACTACCTCCATGGAGACACAAAGACAGATATCCGCAGAGACAGAAGATTGAACCAGACAGGCCCCTAGGCCCTATTATGAACTCTTGCTTTGGTTTCCAGGTATCACTCCTCAGAGGCCTGGGTTCGAAGACCAGCATACGGGGCTTTCCTGAGGCACCAGACAGAAGACCTCTCATCTCCACATGGGAAGCTTCCTTGTTGGGGTTGTGTCAAGCCCTTCGGTTTGGAGAATCCTGCAGAGTCCCTTAGCTACTGCCACATTCCAAGGTCTCCATGGCCACCAACCCACATTATGACTCATCCTCAGGAGAGTCCATTTAAACTCAGCCTTCTTGGTAGCTCACCCAAGAGCCCGCAGATTGAGCGTGCCTTGTCTCGACCAGGCAATGGGAAGGTGAGTTGGCGTTTCTCGGCATCCATGCTTACGGCCCTGCTCTCGAGTCTTTCTGTATGGGGCATCCTGGAACCATCCAATAGTACTCGACTGTCCTGAAGAAGGAAACTTTGAAGTTTGGAGCAGCTCACAACTCCCAGCGTAGGGAAACCTCCCTGGCCTCATGACGCCCCCACCCCCTTCAGGAAGGGGCCGTCATGGACACAAACTCCAGCTTGAGGCAACATCTGATACTCGCCCTGACCTCACCTGCAGGAGATCTCGATTCAGCCTCTGCAGAGTGGGCCTGCCATGCTCTTGGCCCCAAAACTCGTGCTAGCTTGTGTTTTCAGACTTCCTTCCTCACAATCCTGGCCACACCCCTCCAGTTTGGCAATTCTGGAGACACAATGCAGCACTCTGCCTGCCCTCCAGAAGAAAAATGTTGCCCTATAGGGCTAACCAGAAACGCCAAATGAGTAACAACCTGCATGCCACTCGACCATACCCCAATTATACAGTCTAGCCTGTGCACTAAAGCCTTGTCTGACACAGCCTGAGGGCAGACCTCCAGTCCAACACCCAGACAGCTGGCCGTACACAGAGCATATCACACCCACAATGGCTTTAGGCCATCATCTCTACCCAACCTCAGTTTTCACCTTCAGAACCTAGACCTTATCTCCACTCACTGCTCAGGAGTGAACGTGATGCAAGAATCAGAACTTCTCCTTCGCCTTGGCAAGAAACCTAGTGGTTGGCATGTTGTCCAATGTTCATTGTAGGAGAAAGCAGCATGGACTATGAGGCCCCACCTATCCCTGAGGGCCACAATGTGCACAAACACACATTGTGACCCTCAGCGTGAGTCTATCCTCATGTAAAGCCTCTTAGTGACTGGAACAACAGCCCACATATGGGGCTTGCCAGGCCCCTAGTCCCCCAATCTCAACCAGAGTTCGAGATGTCTAGTCACCCCTACTCAGGGCTCTACTCTGGAATCCTTCTTTGGTGGGACACCTGAGGTAAAAAAAAAAAAAATACAGAAAGGACTCTTCCCATCCACAGAATGATCCCAACCACTTGGGATCAGGCCAAATCATCAGAGAAAGAATTGTCCATGGCCCTTGAGGACACCCCGACATTCCGCGGCCACCGTTGACACAAAATCCAGAGAAAAAAGCCTGATCAAGCGCCACATACTCGCCCTTTGTTCATAGACCGGAAAATTCTCACGGTCTGTAGATCGAGCCTTCATACATACATCCCCAAACCTAAGCTGAGTTTGTGTTTTCAGACTTCTGTCCCCACAGTCCTGGCCCACACACCATCCAAGTTGGGGCCCCTGGAGCCACACCTCAGGACTGTGGCTTTTCTCTCCAGGGGAATTCTGCCATTTCCATTGGCCACAACCCTATAGATTAGGAGTATCCTCCAATCTCCCTGAGGCCATCCGAATAGTGTTGGCTGCCCAGGACAAACAGGGATGATCTCTCACAAGTTAGGAAACTACCTCCACTCAGACCCAGAGACAGATATCCCCAGAGAATAAGATTGAACTGGACAGGCACTTAGGCCCTAATCAGATCCATTGCTTTTGATTCCAGTCATCTCTCCTCAGAGGCCTGGTTTCCAATACCAGCATATGGGAGATTCCTTAGGCACTCATCAAAACAATTCTCTTCTCTACATAGGAAACATACTCTTTAGAGCTCCATCAAAACCCCCGGTTATGAACATCCCTCAAGGCCCCGGATCAAGCACCCCATTCCAAGGTCTACATGGACACAAATGCACATTATGACCCATCCTCAACTCACCCATTTCAACACACCCGCCTCGGTTGCTCCCCTAGATCCAGCAGATCGAACTTGCCTTGGCTCTATGAGACACCTGGAATGGGAGGCAGGCTGCCCAGGCATCCATCCTTAGAACCCTGCTCTGGATAACTTCCTTATGGGATGTCCTGGAGCTATCCAACAGGTCTCGACTGTCTCAGAGAAGGAATCATTGCGGTTTGGAGCATCTCACAATTCCCATCGTGGGAAAACCTCCATGTCCTCGTGACACCCTCCCCTTCATGAAGGGGTCGTCATGGACAGAAACTCCGACCTAAGCCAACTTCTGATCCTAGCTCTGTCTTCAGGTATACGGGATCTCGAATCATCTCTGCAGAGGGTGCCTGCCGTCCCCTCACCCCGAAATCTAAGTCTGGCTTGTGTTCTCAGAATTTTTTCCTCACACTCCTGGCCCACAAGCCTTCCAGTTTGGGAATTCTGGAGCCACTATGTGGCACTGTGTCTTCCCTTCAGAAGAAAAACGTTGCCCTTTGGGGCTACCCAGTAACCACAAATGAGTACCATCCTGCACGAAACTCGACTGCACCCCAATGATACAGTCTAGCCTGGGCATTAATTCCCTGTCTGCCACAGCCTGAGCCTGCACCTCCCAACCCACACTCAACAGCTGGCCGAACACTGAGCAATCAGACACACCATGGCCTTAGGTCTTCATCTCTTCCCAACCTCAGTTTTCAGGCTTCAGAACCTAGACCTTAAATCCAATCACTGTCCAGGAGTGAAAGAGTTGCAGAAAATAGAACTCCTTCTTCCCCATGGCCAGAAAACTTTTGGTTGCCATATTGTGCAACGTTCAGTGTAGGAGAAACCAGCATGGTACATTAGGCCACACCCTGACTTGAGGGGCTCCTTGGGCACAAAAACACATTGTGAAACTCAGTGTGAGACCTATCCTCAAGGAAGGCCTCTCAGTGCCTGGACCGAGATCCCACATATGGGGCTTGCCATGTTCTTAGTTCCCAATGTTAACCAGAGGTCTGGTTGTCCAGTTGCCCCCACCCATGACTCTGCTCTGGAATCCCTCTTTTGGTGGTCCACCTGAGGTAAAAAAAAAATAAATAAATAAATAAAAATAAACAAAAAAAACAGAAAGGCCTCCTCCCTTACGACAGGATGACCCCAAACTCTTGGAATCTGGTCAAATCCCCAGAAAGGGAGCCTCATCGATGGCCCATGAGGACACCCCGACATTCCATGGCAATCGGTGACACATTTACAAAAAAAAAAAAAAAAAAAGCATGAGCAAGCACCTCACATTCGCCCTTTGTTCATATGCCGAAGAGTTCTCCTCACGGTCTATAGATCGGGCCGGCCCTACCTACATCCCCCAACCTAAGTGGAGTTTGTGTTTTCAGACTTTTGACCAAATAGCCCTGGACCACACATGCTCCACACTTGGGTCCCTGGAGCCACACCTCAGGACTGTGCTTCCCTCTCAAGGGAATTCTTCCCATTCCATTGGCCACAACCTTGCAAATGAGGAAAAACCTCCAAAGTCACCGAGGACATCCCAATAGTGTTGGCCGCCCAGGACAAACAGGGGTGATCTCAAACCAGCTGAGCAACTACCTCCACTCAGACAACAGATGTCCCCAGAGAAGAATATTGAACCGGACAGGACCCTAGGCCCTAATCAGATCCATTGCTTTGGTTTCCAGGCATCTCTCCTCAGAGGCCTCGTTTCCAATACCAGCATATGGTGGTTTCCTGAGGCACCAATAAGAACAAATCTCGTCTCCCCATGGAAAACTTGCTCATTGGAGCTTTGTCATAACCTCTGGTTAGGAGAATCCTTCAGGGCCCTGGTGCCACTGCCCCATACCAAGGTCTCCATGGACTCAATCCAACATTAAGACCATCCTCAGGAAAGTCCATTTCAACTCAGCCCCCTCTGTTGCTACCCCAAGCCAGCAGATCAAACGTTTCTTGTTGCTAGGAGACAATTGGAATGTGAGGCTGGCTGCCCAGGCATCCATACTTAGAACGCTGTTCTGGAAAAATACCTTATAAGACGTCCTGGAGCCATCCAACAAATCTTAATTGTCCCACAGAAGGAATCCTTGCGGTTTGGAGCATCTCACAACTCCAATAGTGGGAAAACCCCCATGGCCTCATAATGCGCCCCCCTTCCTGAAGGGGCCAACATGGACAGAAACTCAAACCTGAGCCAAAGTCTGAACCTCGACCTGACTTCAGACGCATGAGATCTCAATTCAGCTCTGCAGAGTGTGCCTGCCATGTCCTTGCCCCGAAACCTAAGCCTAGCTTGTGTTCTCAGACTTCCGTCCTCACTCTCCTGGCCCATAAGCCCTCCAGTTTGGGAATTCCGAAGCCACAATGCAGCATGCTGCCTGCCCTCCAGAAGAAAAACTTTGCCCTATGCTGCTAATTAGAAACAACAAATGATTTTCTAATGCATGCCACTCGATTGTAAAGCAATTATACAGCCCACACTGTACACTAATGCCCTGTCTGGCAGAGCCTGAGACAAGACATCCCAAACGACACCCAGACAGCTGGCCCCAACCTGGACACATAGGACCCGCTATGGCTGTAGGTCGTCATCTCTTCCCAACCTCGGTTTTCAGGCTTCAGAACCTAGACCTTATCTCCAATCACTGCCAGGGGTGAACGTGATGCAGAAATTAGAATTCCTCCTTCCCCATGGCCAGAAACCTTGTGGTTGGCATGTTGTCCAACGTTCAATGTGGGAAAACCTGCATTGTCCGAAAGGCCACGCCAGTGCTTGAGGGCCGCCTAGGGCACAGACATGCATTGTGACCTGCAGCGTGAGTCCCGTATTAAAGTAACGCCTTTCAGTGGCTGGACCAAGATCCTGCATATGGGGCTTGTCATATCCATAGGCCCCCAGGCTTAACCAGAGGGCGAGTATTCCAGTTGTCAGTACCCACTGCTATGCTCTAGAATCCCTCTACTGGGGGGACACATGAAGCAGAAAACAGGACACTTCCCTTCCCACAGAATGACCCCAAACTCTTGGGGGCTGGACAAACTACCAGAGAGGGAGACTTCTACGACCCATGAGGCAAGTCCTACATTAAACGGCCATTGTGGACAAAACATCCAGAAACAAAAGCCGGAGCGACTGCCTCCCTCTCACCCTTCTTTCATATCCAGATAAACTCCCCTCATGGACTGTAGATCAGCCCTGCCGTAACCTCGGCCCCAAACCTGAGCTGAGTTAGGGTTTTTGGATGTCTGTCTGCACAGCCATGGCCCACACAGCCTCCAGGCTGGGGTCTCTGGAGCCACACCACAGTACTGTGCCTGCTCTCTCCTAAGAAACTGCCCATTCCATTGGCCACAACTCACAAAATAGTAGAAACCTCAAGGTCCCCAAGGACATCCCACTACCGCAAGCCGCACTGGACAAATAGGGGCATTATGACACAAGTTGAGCAACTACTACCTCCATGGAGACACAAAGACAGATATCCGCAGAGACAGAAGATTGAACCAGACAGGCCCCTAGGCCCTATCATGAACTCTTGCTTTGGTTTCCAGGTATCACTCCTCAGAGGCCTGGGTTCGAAGACCAGCATACGGGGCTTTCCTGAGGCACCAGACAGAAGACCTCTCATCTCCACATGGGAAGCTTCCTTGTTGGGGTTGTCAAGCCCTTCGGTTTGGAGAATCCTGCAGAGTCCCTTAGCTACTGCCACATTCCAAGGTCTCCATGGCCACCAACCCACATTATGACTCATCCTCAGGAGAGTCCATTTAAACTCAGCCTTCTTGGTAGCTCACCCAAGAGCCCGCCGATTGAGCGTGCCTTGTCTCGACCAGGCAATGGGAAGGTGAGTTGGCGTTTCTCGGCATCCATGCTTACGGCCCTGCTCTCGAGTCTTTCTCTATGGGGCATCCTGGAACCATCCAATAGTACTCGACTGTCCTGAAGAAGGAAACTTTGAAGTTTGGAGCAGCTCACAACTCCCAGCGTAGGGAAACCTCCCTGGCCTCATGACGCCCCCACCCCCTTCAGGAAGGGGCCGTCATGGACACAAACTCCAGCTTGAGGCAACATCTGATACTCGCCCTGACCTCACCTGCAGGAGATCTCGATTCAGCCTCTGCAGAGTGGGCCTGCCATGCTCTTGGCCCCAAAACTCGTGCTAGCTTGTGTTTTCAGACTTCCTTCCTCACAATCCTGGCCACACCCCTCCAGTTTGGCAATTCTGGAGACACAATGCAGCACTCTGCCTGCCCTCCAGAAGAAAAATGTTGCCCTATAGGGCTAACCAGAAACGCCAAATGAGTAACAACCTGCATGCCACTCGACCATACCCCAATTATACAGTCTAGCCTGTGCACTAAAGCCTTGTCTGACACAGCCTGAGGGCAGACCTCCAGTCCAACACCCAGACAGCTGGCCGTACACAGAGCATATCACACCCACAATGGCTTTAGGCCATCATCTCTACCCAACCTCAGTTTTCACCTTCAGAACCTAGACCTTATCTCCACTCACTGCTCAGGAGTGAACGTGATGCAAGAATCAGAACTTCTCCTTCGCCTTGGCAAGAAACCTAGTGGTTGGCATGTTGTCCAATGTTCATTGTAGGAGAAAGCAGCATGGACTATGAGGCCCCACCTATCCCTGAGGGCCACAATGTGCACAAACACACATTGTGACCCTCAGCGTGAGCCCTATCCTCATGTAAAGCCTCTTAGTGACTGGAACAACAGCCCACATATGGGGCTTGCCAAGCCCCTAGTCCCCCAATCTCAACCAGAGTTCGAGATGTCTAGTCACCCCTACTCAGGGCTCTACTCTGGAATCCTTCTTTGGTGGGACACCTGAGGTAAAAAAAAAAAATACAGAAAGGACTCTTCCCATCCACAGAATGATCCCAACCACTTGGGATCAGGCCAAATCATCAGAGAAAGAATTGTCCATGGCCCTTGAGGACACCCCGACATTCCGCGGCCACCGTTGACACAAAATCCAGAGACAAAAGCCTGATCAAGCGCCACATACTCGCCCTTTGTTCATAGCCCGGAAAATTCTCACGGTCTGTAGATCGAGCCTTCATACATACATCACCAAACCTAAGCTGAGTTTGTGTTTTCAGACTTCTGTCCCCACAGTCCTGGCCCACACACCATCCAAGTTGGGGCCCCTGGAGCCACACCTCAGGACTGTGGCTTCCCTCTCCAGGGGAATTCTGCCATTTCCATTGGCCACAACCCTATAGATTAGGAGTATCCTCCAATCTCCCTGAGGCCATCCGAATAGTGTTGGCTGCCCAGGACAAACAGGGATGATCTCTCACAAGTTAGGAAACTACCTCCACTCAGACCCAGAGACAGATATCCCCAGAGAATAAGATTGAACTGGACAGGCACTTAGGCCCTAATCAGATCCATTGCTTTTGATTCCAGTCATCTCTCCTCAGAGGCCTGGTTTCCAATACCAGCATATGGGAGATTCCTTAGGCACTCATCAAAACAATTCTCTTCTCTACATAGGAAACATACTCTTTAGAGCTCCATCAAAACCCCCGGTTATGAACATCCCTCAAGGCCCCGGATCAAGCACCCCATTCCAAGGTCTACATGGACACAAATGCACATTATGACCCATCCTCAACTCACCCATTTCAACACACCCGCCTCGGTTGCTCCCCTAGATCCAGCAGATCGAACTTGCCTTGGCTCTATGAGACACCTGGAATGGGAGGCAGGCTGCCCAGGCATCCATCCTTAGAACCCTGCTCTGGATAACTTCCTTATGGGATGTCCTGGAGCTATCCAACAGGTCTCGACTGTCCCACAGAAGGAATCATTGCGGTTTGGAGCATCTCACAATTCCCATCGTGGGAAAACCTCCATGTCCTCGAGACACCCTCCCCTTCATGAAGGGGCCGTCATGGACAGAAACTCCGACCTAAGCCAACTTCTGATCCTAGCTCTGTCTTCAGGTATACGGGATCTCGAATCATCTCTGCAGAGGGTGCCTGCCGTCCCCTCACCCAGAAATCTAAGTCTGGCTTGTGTTCTCAGAATTTTTTCCTCACACTCCTGGCCCACAAGCCTTCCAGTTTGGGAATTCTGGAGCCACTATGTGGCACTGTGTCTTCCCTCCAGAAGAAAAACGTTGCCCTTTGGGGCTACCCAGTAACCACAAATGAGTACCATCCTGCACGAAACTCGACTGCACCCCAATGATACAGTGTAGCCTGGGCACTAATTCCCTGTCTGCCACAGCCTGAGCCTGCCCCTCCCAACCCACACTCAACAGCTGGCCGAACACTGAGCACATCAGACACACCATGGCCTTAAGTCTTCATCTCTTCCCAACCTCAGTTTTCAGGCTTCAGAACCTAGACCTTAAATCCAATCACTGTCCAGGAGTGAAAGAGTTGCAGAAAATAGAACTCCTTCTTCCCCATGGCCAGAAAACTTTTGGTTGCCATATTGTGCAACGTTCAGTGTAGGAGAAACCAGCATGGTACATTAGGCCACACCCTGACTTGAGGGGCTCCTTGGGCACAAAAACACATTGTGAAACTCAGTGCGAAACCTATCCTCAAGGAAGGCCTCTCAGTGTCTGGACCAAGAGCCCACATATGGGGCTTGCCATGTTCTTAGTTCCCAATGTTAACCAGAGGTCTGGTTGTCCAGTTGCCCCCACCCACGACTCTGCTCTGGAATCCCTCTTTTGGTGGTCCACCTGAGGTAAAAATAAATAAATAAATAAATAAAAATAAACAAAAAAAACAGAAAGGCCTCCTCCCTTACGACAGGATGACCCCAAACTCTTGGAATCTGGTCAAATCCCCAGAAAGGGAGCCTCATCGATGGCCCATGAGGACACCCCGACATTCCATGGCAATCGGTGACACATTTACAAAAAAAAAAAAAAAAAAGCATGAGCAAGCACCTCACATTCGCCCTTTGTTCATATGCCGAAGAGTTCTCCTCACGGTCTATAGATCGGGCCGGCCCTACCTACATCCCCCAACCTAAGTGGAGTTTGTGTTTTCAGACTTTTGACCAAATAGCCCTGGACCACACATGCTCCACACTTGGGTCCCTGGAGCCACACCTCAGGACTGTGCTTCCCTCTCAAGGGAATTCTTCCCATTCCATTGGCCACAACCTTGCAAATGAGGAAAAACCTCCAAAGTCACCGAGGACATCCCAATAGTGTTGGCCGCCCAGGACAAACAGGGGTGATCTCAAACCAGCTGAGCAACTACCTCCACTCAGACAACAGATGTCCCCAGAGAAGAATATTGAACCGGACAGGACCCTAGGCCCTAATCAGATCCATTGCTTTGGTTTCCAGGCATCTCTCCTCAGAGGCCTCGTTTCCAATACCAGCATATGGTGGTTTCCTGAGGCACCAATAAGAACAAATCTCGTCTCCCCATGGAAAACTTGCTCATTGGAGCTTTGTCATAACCTCTGGTTAGGAGAATCCTTCAGGGCCCTGGTGCCACTGCCCCATACCAAGGTCTCCATGGACTCAATCCAACATTAAGACCATCCTCAGGAAAGTCCATTTCAACTCAGCCCCCTCTGTTGCTACCCCAAGCCAGCAGATCAAACGTTTCTTGTTGCTAGGAGACAATTGGAATGTGAGGCTGGCTGCCCAGGCATCCATACTTAGAACGCTGTTCTGGAAAAATACCTTATAAGACGTCCTGGAGCCATCCAACAAATCTTAATTGTCCCACAGAGGGAATCCTTGCGGTTTGCAGCATCTCACAACTCCAATAGTGGGAAAACCCCCATGGCCTCATAATGCGCCCCCCTTCCTGAAGGGGCCAACATGGACAGAAACTCAAACCTGAGCCAAAGTCTGAACCTCGACCTGACTTCAGACGCATGAGATCTCAATTCAGCTCTGCAGAGTGTGCCTGCCATGTCCTTGCCCTGAAACCTAAGCCTAGCTTGTGTTCTCAGACTTCCGTCCTCACTCTCCTGGCCCATAAGCCCTCCAGTTTGGGAATTCCGAAGCCACAATGCAGCATGCTGCCTGCCCTCCAGAAGAAAAACTTTGCCCTATGCTGCTAATAAGAAACCCCAAATGATTTTCTAATGCATGCCACTCGATTGTAAAGCTATTATACAGCCCACACTCTATACTAATGCCCTGTCTGGCAGAGCCTGAGACAAGACATCCCAAACGACACCAAGACAGCTGGCCCCAACCTGGACACATAGGACCCGCTATGGCTGTAGGTCGTCATCTCTTCCCAACCTCGGTTTTCAGGCTTCAGAACCTAGACCTTATCTCCAATCACTGCCAGGGGTGAACGTGATGCAGAAATAAGAATTCCTCCTTCCCCATGGCCAGAAACCTTGTGGTTGGCATGTTGTCCAACGTTCAATGTGGGAAAACCTGCATTGTCCGAAAGGCCACGCCAGTGCTTGAGGGCCGCCTAGGGCACAGACATGCATTGTGACCTGCAGCGTGAGTCCCGTATTAAAGTAACGCCTTTCAGTGGCTGGACCAAGATCCTGCATATGGGGCTTGTCATATCCATAGGCCCCCAGGCTTAACCAGAGGGCGAGTATTCCACTTGTCAGTACCCACTGCTATGCTCTAGAATCCCTCTACTGGGGGGACACATGAAGCAGAAAACAGGACACTTCCCTTCCCACAGAATGAGCCCAAACTCTTGGTGGCTGGACAAACTACCAGAGAGGGAGACTTCTACGACCCATGAGGCAACTCCTACATTAAACGGCCATTGTGGACAAAACATCCAGAGACAAAAGCCTGAGCGACTGCCTCCCTCTCACCCTTCTTTCATATCCAGATGAACTCCCCTCATGGACTGTAGATCAGGCCTGCCGTAACCTCGGCCCCAAACCTGAGCTGAGTTAGGGTTTTTGGATGTCTGTCTGCACAGCCATGGCCCACACAGCCTCCAGGCTGGGGTCTCTGGAGCCACACCACAGTACTGTGCTGCTCTCTCCTAAGAAACTGCCCATTCCATTGGCCACAACTCTACAAAATAGTAGAAACCTCAAGGTCCCCAAGGACATCCCACTACCGCAAGCCGCACTGGACAAATAGGGGCATTATGACACAAGTTGAGCAACTACTACCTCCATGGAGACACACAGACAGATATCCGCAGAGACAGAAGATTGAACCAGACAGGCCCCTAGGCCCTATTATGAACTCTTGCTTTGATTTCCAGGTATCACTCCTCAGAGGCCTGGGTTCGAAGACCAGCATACGGGGCTTTCCTGAGGCACCAGACAGAAGACCTCTCATCTCCACATGGGAAGCTTCCTTGTTGGGGTTGTGTCAAGCCCTTCGGTTTGGAGAATCCTGCAGAGTCCCTTAGCTACTGCCACATTCCAAGGTCTCCATGGCCACCAACCCACATAATGACTCATCCTCAGGAGAGTCCATTTAAACTCAGCCTTCTTGGTAGCTCACCCAAGAGCCCGCAGATTGAGCGTGCCTTGTCTCGACCAGGCAATGGGAAGGTGAGTTGGCGTTTCTCGGCATCCATGCTTACGGCCCTGCTCTCGAGTCTTTCCGTATGGGGCATCCTGGAACCATCCAATAGTACTCGACTGTCCTGAAGAAGGAAACTTTGAAGTTTGGAACAGCTCACAACTCCCAGAGTAGGGAAACCTCCCTGGCCTCATGACGCCCCCACCCCCTTCAGGAAGGGGCCGTCATGGACACAAACTCCAGCCTGAGGCAACATCTGATACTCGCCCAGACCTCACCTGCAGGAGATCTCGATTCAGCCTCTGCAGAGTGGGCCTGCCATGCTCTTGGCCCCAAAACTCGTGCTAGCTTGTGTTTTCAGACTTCCTTCCTCACAATCCTGGCCACACTCCTCCAGTTTGGCAATTCCGGACCCACAATGCAGCACTCTGCCGGCCCTCTAGAAAAAAAAAAAAAATTATTGCCTCATGAGCTGCCCAGGCACCTTAAATGAGGATAAACCTACACAGCACTCGACCTTACCCAAATTATATAGTCTAACCTGGGCACTAATGCACTGTCGAACACAACCTGAGCCCGGACCTCCTGACCAACAGCCAGAAATCTGACCGCACACTGAACACATAAAACCCGCCATGGCCTTAGGTCATCATCTCTTCCCTACCTCAGTTTTCAGGCTTCAGAACCGAGACCTTATCTCCAATTACTGTCCAGGGGTGAGTGTGATGCAGAAATCAGAACTCCTCCTTACCCATGGCAAGAATCCTTGTGGTTGGCACGTTCAGTGTAGGAGAAACCAGCATTCACCCTGAGTCCCCGCCCATTCTTGAGTGCGATGAGGGCATACACACGCATTGTGACCCTCAGCATGAGTCTTGTCCTCTAGTAAGTCCTCTCAGTGGCTGAACCATTTGATGTCATAATGGGCTTGACATGTCCCTAGGCCCCAATTTTTAACCAGATTTCTGATTGTCCAGGCGCCCCTCCCCAGGGCTCTACTCTGGAATCCATCATTTGGTGGGACACCTGAGGTTAAAAAAGAAAACAACAACAACAACAACAACAAAAAAAACGGACTTCTTCCAGCACACAGAATGACCCCAAACTCTTTGGACGGGTCCAAACCACCAGAGAGTAAGACTCGTCCATTTCCCATGAAGTCACCCAGAAATTCCACGACCATGAGTGACACGATATCCAGAGACAAAAAGTTGAGCAGGAGCCTCACACTCGCCCTTCTTCCAAATCCCGAAGAGTTCTCCTCATGGTCTGTAGATCAGTCCTGCCATAACTATGACCGAAACTAAGGCGAGTTTGTGTTTTCAGACAACTGTCCAAACAGCCCTGGCAACACAACCTACAGGCTCGGGCCCCTGGAGCCAAACCTGAGGACTGCACTTGCCCTCTCCAAGGGAATTGTGTGTGCCCATTCCAATGGCCACAACCCTTCTAATAGGATAAACCTCCAAAGTCCCTGCTCCATCTCAATAGTGGTGGCTTCCCAGGAAAAACAGGGGCATTCTGAGCCCAAGTGAGCACCTACCTGCACTCAGACCCATAGACAGATGTCCCCAGAGGTAAAAAGGAAAGAAAAGGCCCCTAGGCACTAATCAGATCCATTGCTTTGGTTTCCAGGCATCTCTCCTCAGAGGCCTGGATTTCAAAAGCAGCATATAGCTGTATCTTGACTCACCCATCAGAAAACATCTCATCTACACATGGGAAATTTGCACGTTGGAGCTGTGTCAAAGCCTCTGTTTAGGAGAACTCTTTAGGGCCCCAGTGCCACCGCTTCATTCCAAGGTCTCCATAGATACAAAAGCACGTTAGGACCCATCCCCAGGGGTGTCCATTTCAACTCAGCGTTTTCGGTTGCTCCCCACAGATCCAGGAGATCTAACCTGTCTTGTTGCTAGGAGACAATTGGAATGCGAGGTGGGCTACCCAGCCATCCATCCTTAGAACCCTGCTCAGAATCATTGGCCTGGAGCCAAGCAACAGGTCTCAATTGTCCTGCAGAAGACTCTCTGCAGTTTGCAGCTTCTCACAACTCCCATCGTGGGAAAACACCCATGGCCTCGTGATGACCACCCCCATTCATGAAGGGGCCATCAGGGACAGAAACTCCAACCTGAGCGATCGTCTGATCCTCGCCCTGACTTCAGATGCACGAGATCTCGATTCAGGTCTGTAGATTGTGCCTGCCATGGCCTCACCCAGAAACCTAAGCCTAGCTTGTGTTCTCAGACTTTTGTCGTCAGACTACTTGCCCACAAGCCCTCCAGTTTGGCAATCCAGAACTACAATGCAGCACTCTGCCGGCCCTCGAGAAGAAAAACATTGTCCTATGGGGCTACCCAGTAACCCCAAATGAGGATCAACCTGCACCGACCTTGCCTTACCCCAAATACATAGGCTGACCAGGGCACTAATGCCCTTTCTGACACAGCCTGAGCCTGGAGCCCCTGGCCCCTCCCAGACAGCTGGCCGCACACTGAGCACATCCAGCCGCCATGGCCTTAGGTCGTCATCTCTTCCCAACCTCGGTTTTCAGGTTTCAGAACCTAGACCTTATCTCCAATCAGTGCCCAAGGTTGAAGGTGATGCAGAAATCAGAACTCCTTCCCCATGGCAAGAAACCTTGTGGTTGGCATGTTGTCCAACGTTCAGTGTCGTTGAAACCAGTGTGGCCCATGAGGCCCCGCCCATGCTCGCGGACCACATTGGTTACAAACACACATTGTGACCCTCAGGCTGAGCCCAGTCCTCAAGTAAGGCCACTCAGTGGCTGGATGAAGAGATAGCATATGGGCTTGCCATGCCCCTAGGCCCCAATTTTTAACCATAGTTCGGGTTGTCCCTTTAGTCTTCCCCACGGCTTGGCTTTGGAATTCCTCTTTTGGTGGGACACCTGAGGTAACAAACCTGAAATGAATCCTCCCATCCCACAGTTTGACGAAAAGCAATTGGGAATCGGGTCAAATCCTCAGAGAGGATGATTCGTCCATGGCCTATGAGGCCTCCCCGACATTCCACGGCCATCGCTGATACAAAATCCAGAGACAAAAGCCTGAGCAAGCGCCTCAGACTCGCACTTTCTTCATATCCTGAAGAGTTCTTCTCATGCTTTGTAGATCGGGCCTGCCATACATACGTCCCCAAACCTAAGCTGAGTTTGTGTTTTCAGACTTCTGTCCTCAAAATCTTGGGCCAACACGCTCCAGGCTGGGCGCCTGGAGCCACACATTAGGACTCTGCCTACCAATCCATGGGAATTCTGCCCATTCCATGGTCCAAAATCGTACAAATTAGGAGAAACCTCCAAAGTCCCTGAGGCCATCCCAATAGTGTAGGTCGCCCGGAACAAACAAGGACTGTCTGACACCAGCTGATAATCGACATCCACTCATACCATAGATGGATGTCCCCAGAGAAGAAGATTGAACCAGACAGGACCCTAGGCCATAATAGGATCCATTGCTTTGGGTTACAGGCATGTGTCCTCAAAAGCCTGATTCCAATACGAGCATAGGGGTTTTCCTGAGGCACCCATCAGAACTCATCTCGTCTCCACAAGGAAACCTGTGCATGGGAGCCATGTCCAAAGCTTATGAGAGTACTTCAGGGTCCCGGAGCCACCGCCCCATTCCAAGGCCCTCATGGACACAAAATCACATTAGGACCCATCCTCAGGAAAGTCCATTTCAACTCAGCCACCACGGTAGCTCCGGCAGAGCCATCAGATCTAAACTGTCTTGTTGCTAGGAGACAATTGGAATGCGAGGCGGGCTTCCCAGGCATCCATCCGCGAACGGTGCTCTGGAGTCATTCCATATGGGATGTCCTGGAGCTGTCCAACAGGTCTCAATTGTCCCGCAGAAGGAATCCTTGAAGGGGGCATCCCACAACTCCCAACGTGGGAAAACCTCAATGGCCCCGAGATTCCCCTCCCTTCATAAAGCGGCCGTCATGCACAGGAACTCCAACCTGAGCCAACGTCTGATCCTCGCCCTGACTTCAGAAGCATGAGATAGTGGTTCAGATCTGCAGGGGGTACCTGTCGTGCCCTCGCCCTGAAACCCATGTCTAGCTGTCTTCTCACACTTCCGTCCTCAAACTCCTGGCCCCGAAGTCCTAAAATTTGAAAATTCCGGACCCACAATGCAGCACTCTGCCGGCCCTCTAGAAAAAAAAAATTATTGCCTCATGAGCTGCCCAGGCACCTTAAATGAGGATAAACCTACAGAGCACTCGACCTTACCCAAATTATATAGTCTAACCTGGGCACTAATGCACTGTCGAACACAACCTGAGCCCGGACCTCCTGACCAACACCCAGAAAGCTGACCGCACACTGAGCACATAAAACCCGCCATGGCCTTAGGTCATCATCTGTTTCCTACCTCAGTTTTCAGGCTTCAGAACCGAGACCTTATCTCCAATCACTGCCCAGGGGTGAATGTTATGCAGAAATCAGAACTCCTCCTTACCCATGGCAAGAACCCTTGTGGTTGGCACGTTGTCCAACGCTCAGTGTAGGAGAAACCAGCATTCACCATGAGGCCCCGCCCATTCTTGAATGCGACGAGGGCATACACACGCATTGTGACCCTCAGCATGAGTCCTGTCCTCTAGTAAGTCCTCTCAGTGGCTGGACCTTAAGATGTCATAAAGGGCTTGACATGTCACTAGGCCCCAATTTTTAACCAGATTTCTGACTGTCCAGTCGCCCCTCCCCAAGTCTCTACTCTGGAATCCCTCATTTGGTGGGACACCTGAGGTTAAAAAAGATAGCAACAACAACAACAACAACAACAACAAAAAACGGACTTCTTCCAGCCCACAGAATGACCCCAATCTCTTTGGACGGGGCCAAACCACCAGAGAGTAAGACTCGTCCATTTCCCATAAAGTCACCCAGAAATTCCACGACCATGAGTGACACGATATCCAGAGACAAAAACTTGAGAAGGATCCTCACACTCGCCCTTCTTTCAAATCCTGAAGAGTTCTCCTCATGGTCTGTAGATCAGTCCTGCCATACCTATGACCCGAAACATAATCCGAGTTTGTGTTTTCAGACAACTGTCCAAACAGCCCTGGCCTACACAACCTACAGGCTCAGGCATCTGGAGCCAAACCTGAGGACTGTACTTGCCCTCTCCAAGGGAATTGTGTGTGCCCATTCCAATGGCCACAACCCTTCTAATAGGATAAACCTCCAAAGTCCCTGATCCATCTCAAAAGTGGTGGCTTCCCAGGAAAAACAGGGGCAATCTGAGCCCAACTGAGCACCTACCTGCACTCAGACCCATAGACAGATGTCCCCAGAGGTAAAAAGGAAAGAACAGGCCCCTAGGCACTAATCAGATCCATTGCTTTGGTTTCCAGGCATCTCTCCTCAGAGGCCTGGATTTCAAAAGCAGCATATAGCTGTTTCTTGACTCACCCATCATAAAACATCTCATCTACACATGGGAAACTTGCACGTTGGAGCTGTGTCAAAGCCTCTGTTTAGGAGAACACTTTAGGGCACCAGTGCCACCTCTTCATTCCAAGGTCTCCATAGACAAAAAAGCACATTAGGACCCATCACCATGGGTGTCCATTTCAACACAGCGTCCTCGGTTGCTCCCCACAGATCCAGGAGATCTAACCTGTCTTGTTGCTAGGAGACAATTGGAATGCGAGGTGGGCTACGCAGCCATCCATCCTTAGAACCCTGCTCAGAATCATTGGCCTGGAGCCAAGCAACGGTCTCAATTGACCTGCAGAAGACTCTCTGCAGTTTGGAGCTTCTCATAACTCCCACCGTGGGAAAACCCCCATGGCCTCGTGATGCACCCCCCATTCATGTAGGGGCCATCAGGGACAGATACTCCAACCTGACCGATCGTCTGATCCTTGCCCTGACTTCAGATGTACGAGATCTCGATTCAGGTCTGTAGATTGTGCCTGCCATGGCCTCACCCAGAAACCTAAGCCTAGCTTGTGTTCTCAGACTTTTGTCCTCAGACTACTCGCCCACAAGCCCTCCAGTTTGGCAATCCAGAACTACAATGCAGCACTTGCCGTCCCTCCAGAAGAAAAACATTGCCATCTGGGGCTACCCAGTAACCCCAAATGAGGATCAACCTACACCGACCTTGGCTGTACCCCAAATACATAGGCTGACCAGGGCACTAATGCCCTTTCTGACATAGCCTGAGCCTGGACTCCCTGGCCCGTCCCAGACAGCTGTCCGCACACTGAGCACATCGAGCCTCCGTGGCCTTTGGTCGTCATCTCTTCCCAACCTCGGTTTCCAGGTTTCAGAACCTAGACCTAATCTCCAATCATGCCCAAGGTAGAAGGTGATGCAGAAATCAGAACTCCTTCCCCATGGCAAGAAACCTTGTGGTTGGCATGTTGTCCAACGATCAGTGTCGTTGAAACCATTGTGGCCCATGAGGCCCCGCCAATGCTCGCGGGCCACATTGGTCACAAACACACATTGTGACCCTCAGGCTGAGCCCAGTCCTCAAGTAAGGCCACTCAGTGGCTGGATGAAGAGATAGCATATTGGGCTTGCCATGCCCCTAGGCCCCAATTTTTAACCATATTTCGGGTTGTCCCTTCAGTCTTCCCCACGGCTTTGCTTTGGAATTCCTCTTTTGGTGGGACACCTGAGGTAACAAACCTGAAATGAGTCCTCCCACCCCACAGATTGACGAAAAGCAATTGGGAATCAGGCCAAATTCTCATAGAGGAAGATTCGTCCATGGCCCATGAGGCCTCCCGACATTCCACGGCCATCGCTGATACAAAATCCAGAGACAAAAGCCTGAGCAAGCGACTCAGACTCGCACTTCCTTCATATCCTGAAGAGTTCTTCTCATGGTTTGTAGATCGGGCCTGCCATATTTACGTCCCCAAACCTAAGCTGAGTTTGCTTTCAGACAACTGTCTAAACAGCCCTGGCCTACACAACCTACAGGCTCAGGCCCGTGGAGCCAAACCTGAAACTGTACTTGCCTTCTCCAAGGGAATTGTTTGTGCCCATTCCAATGGCCACAACCCTTCTAATAGGATAAACCTCCAAAGTCCCTGATCCATCTCAAAAGTGGTGGCTTCCCAGGAAAAACAGGGGCAATCTGAGCCCAACTGAGCACCTACCTGCACTCAGACCCATAGACAGATGTCCCCAGAGGTAAAAAGGAAAGAACAGGCCCCTAGGCACTAATCAGATCCATTGCTTTGGTTTCTAGGCATCTCTCCTCAGAGTCTGGATTTCAAAAGCAGCATATAGCTGTTTCTTGATTCACCCATCAGAAAAAATCTCATCTACACATGGGAAACTTGCACGTTGGAGCTGTGTCAAAGCCTCTGTTTAGGAGAACCCTTTAGGGCCCCAGTGCCACCGCTTCATTCCAAGGTCTCCATAGACACAAAAGCACATTAGGACCCATCACCAGGGGTGTCCATTTCAACTCAGCATCCTAGGTAGCTGCCCAAAGATCCAGGAGATCTAACCTGTCTTGTTGCTAGGAGACAATTGGAATGCGAGGTGGGCTACCCAGCCATCCATCCTTAGAACCCTGCTCAGAATCATTGGCCTGGAGATAACAACAGGTCTCAATTGTCCTGCAGAAGACTCTCTGCAGTTTGGAGCTTCTCACAACTCCCTTCGTGGGAAAACACCCATGGCCTCGTGATGCCCCCCCCCCTTCATGAAGAGGCCATCAGGGACAGAAACTCCAACCTGAGCGATCGTCTGATCCACACCATGACTTTAGATGTACGAGATCTCGATTCAGGTCTGTAGATTGTGCCTGCCATAGCCTCACCAAGAAACCTAAGCCTAGCTTGTGTTCTCAGACTTTTGTCGTCAGACTACTGGCCCACAAGCCCTGCAGTTTGGCAATTCAGAACTACAATGCAGCACTCTGCCGGCCCTCCAGAAGAAAAACATTGTCCTCTGGGGCTAACCAGTAACCCCAAATGAGGATAACCTGCACCGACCATGGCTGTACCCCAAATACATAGGCTGACCAGGGCACTAATGCCCTTTCTGACACAGCCTGAGCCTGAACCCCCTGAACCCTCCGAGACAGCTGGCCGCACACTGAGCACATCGAGCCGCCATGGCCTTAGGTCGTCATCTCTTCCCCACCTCGGTTTTCAGCTTTCAGAACCTAGACCTTATCTCCAATCAGTGCCCAAGGTTGAAGGTGATGCAGAAATCAGAACTCCTTCCCCATGGCAAGAAACCTTGTGGTTGGCATGTTGTCCAACGTTCAGTGTCGTTGAAACCAGTGTGGCCCATGAGGCCCCGCCCATGCTCACGGGCCACATTGGTCACAAACACACATTGTGACCCTCAGGCTGAGCCCAGTCCTCAAGTAAGACCTCTCAATGGCTGGATGAAGAGATAGCTATTGGGCTTGCCATGCCCCTAGGCCCCAACTTTTAACCATATTTCGGGATGTCCCTTCAGTCTTCCCCACGGCTTGGCTTTGGAATTCCTCTTTTGGTGAAACACCTGAGGTAACAAACCTGAAAGGAGACCTCCCATCCCACAGAATGACGAAAAGCAATTGGGAATCGGGCCAAATCCTCAGAGAGGAAGATTCGTCCATGGCCCATGAGGCCTGCCCGACATTCCACGGCTATCGCTGATACAAAATCCAGAGACAAAAGCCTGAGCAAGCGCCTCAGACTCGCACTTTCTTCATATCCTGAAGAGTTCTTCTCATGGTTTGTCGATCGGGCCTGCCATAACTATGTCCCCAAACCTAAGCTGAGTTTGTGTTTTCAGACTTCTGTCCTCAAAGTCTTGGGCCACACACCCTCCAGGCTGGGCGCCTGAAGCCACACATTAGGACTGTGCCTACCAATCCATGGGAATTCTGCCCATTCCATGGTCCAAAATCGTACAAATTAGGAGAAACCTCCAACGACCCTGAGGCCATCCCAATAGTGTGGGTCGCCCGGAACAAACAAGGGGTGTCTGACACCAGCTGATAATCGACCTCCACTCATACCATAGATGGATGTACCCAGAAAAGTGGATTGAACCAGACAGGACCCTAGGCCATAATAGGATCCATTGCTTTGGGTTACAGGCATGTGTCCTTAAAAGCCTGATTCCCATACGAGCATAGGGGTTTTCCTGAGGCACCCATCAGAACTCATCTCGTCTCCACAAGGAAACCTGTGCATGGGAGCCATGTCCAAAGCTTAGGAGAGTACTTCAGGGTCCGGGTGCCACCGCCCCATTCCAAGGCCCTCATGGACACAAAAACACATTAGGACCCATCCTCAGGAAAGTCCATTTCAACTCAGCCACCCAGGTTGCTCCCGCAGAGCCATCAGATCTAAACTGTCTTGTTGCTAGGAGACAATTGGAATGTGAGGCAGGCTTCCCAGGCATCCATCCCCGAATGGTGCTCTGGAGTCATTCCATATGGGATGTCCTGGAGCTGTCCAACAGGTCTCAATTGTCCCGCAGAAGGAATCCTTGAAGGGGGCATCCCACAACTCCCAACGTGGGAAAACCTCAATGTCCTCGAGATTTCGCTCCCTTCATGAAGCGGCCGTCATGCTCAGAAACTCCAACCTGAGCCAACGTCTGATCCTCGCCCTGAATTCAGATGCATGAGATATTGGTTCAGATCTGCAGGGGGTACCTGCCGTGCCCTCGCCCTTAAACCCAAGTCTAGCTTGTCTTCTCAGACTTCCGTCCTCACACTCCTGGCCCCAAAGCCCTCAAGTTTGGCAATTCCGGACCCACAATGCAGCACTCTGCCTGCCCTCTAGAAAAAAAATTATTGCCTCATGAGCTGCCCAGGCACCATAAATGAGGGTAAACCTACACAGCTCTCGACTTTACCCAAATTATATAGTCTAACCTGGGCACTAATGCACTGTCGAACACAACCTGAGCCCGGAACTCCTGACCAACACCCAGAAAGCTGACCGCACACTGAGCACATAAAACCCGCCATGGCCTTAGGTCATCATCTCTTCCCTACCTCAGTTTTCAGGCTTCAGAACCGAGACCTTATCTCCAATCACTGCCCAGGGGTGAGTCTGATGCAGAAATCAGTACTCCTCCTTACCCATGGCAAGAACCCTTGTGGTTGGCAAGTTGTCCAACGCTCAGTGTAGGAGAAACCAGCATTCACCCTGAGGCCCCGCCCATTCTTGAGTGCGAGGAGGGCATACACACGCATTGTGACCCTCAGCATGAGTCCTGTCCTTTAGTAAGTCCTCTCAGTGGCTGGACCTTTAGATGTCATAATGGGCTTGAAATGTCACTCGGCCCCAATTTTTAACCAGATTTCTGACTGTCCAGTCACCCCTCCCCAGGTCTCTACTCCGGAATCCCTCATTTGGTGGGACACCTGAGGTTAAAAAAGAAAACAACAACAACAACAACAACAACAAAATAAAACGGACTTCTTCCAGCCCACAGAATGAACCCAAACTCTTTGGACGGGGCCAAACCACCAGAGAGTAAGACTCGTCCATTTTCCATGAAGTCACCCAGAAATTCCAGGACCATGAGTGAAACGATATCCCGAGACAAAAACTTGAGCAGGAGCCTCACACTCGCCCTTCTTTCAAATCCCGAAGAGTTCTCCTCATGGTCTGTAGATCAGTTCTGCCATACCTATGACCCGAAACATAAGCCAAGTTTGTGTTTTCAGACAACTGTCCAAACAGCCCTGGCCTACACAACCTACAGGCTCGGGCCCCTGGAGCCAAACCTGAGGACTGTACTTGCCCTCTCCAAGGGAATTGTGTGTGCGCATTCCAATGGCCACAACCCTTCTAATAGGATAAACCTCCAAAGTCCCTGATCCATCTCAAAAGTGGTGGCTTCCCAGGAAAAACAGGGGCAATCTGAGCCCAAATGAGCACCTACCTGCACTCAGACCCATAGACAGATGTCCCCAGAGGTAAAAAGGAAAGAACAGGCCCCTAGGCACTAATCAGATCCATTGCTTTGGTTTCCAGGCATCTCTCCTCAGAGCCTGGATTTCAAAAGCAGCATATAGCTGTTTCTTGATTCACCCATCAGAAAAAATCTCATCTACACATGGGAAATTTGCACGTTGGAGCTGTGTCAAAGCCTCTGTTTAGGAGAACCCTTTAGGGCCCCAGTGCCACCGCTTCATTCCAAGGTCTCCATAGACACAAAAGCACATTAGGACCCATCACCAGGGGTGTCCATTTCAACTCAGCATCCTAGGTAGCTGCCCACAGATCCAGGAAATCTAACCTGTCTTGTTGCTAGGAGACAATTGGAATGCGAGGTGGGCTACCCAGCCATCCATCCTTAGAACCCTGCTCAGAATCATTGGCCTGGAGATAACAACAGGTCTCAATTGTCCTGCAGAAGACTCTCTGCAGTTTGGAGCTTCTCACAACTCCCTTCGTGGGAAAACACCCATGGCCTCGTGATGCCCCCCCCCCTTCATGAAGAGGCCATCAGGGACAGAAACTCCAACCTGAGCGATCGTCTGATCCACACCATGACTTTAGATGTACGAGATCTCGATTCAGGTCTGTAGATTGTGCCTGCCATAGCCTCACCAAGAAACCTAAGCCTAGCTTGTGTTCTCAGACTTTTGTCGTCAGACTACTGGCCCACAAGCCCTGCAGTTTGGCAATTCAGAACTACAATGCAGCACTCTGCCGGCCCTCCAGAAGAAAAACATTGTCCTCTGGGGCTAACCAGTAACCCCAAATGAGGATAACCTGCACCGACCATGGCTGTACCCCAAATACATAGGCTGACCAGGGCACTAATGCCCTTTCTGACACAGCCTGAGCCTGGACCCCCTGAACTCTCCGAGACAGCTGGCCGCACACTGAGCACATCGAGCCGCCATGGCCTTAGGTCGTCATCTCTTCCCCACCTCGGTTTTCAGCTTTCAGAACCTAGACCTTATCTCCAATCAGTGCCCAAGGTTGAAGGTGATGCAGAAATCAGAACTCCTTCCCCATGGCAAGAAACCTTTTGGTTGGCATGTTGTCCAACGTTCAGTGTCGTTGAAACCAGTGTGGCCAATGAGGCCCCGCCCATGCTCACGGGCCACATTGGTCACAAACACACATTGTGACCCTCAGGCTGAGCCCAGTCCTCAAGTAAGACCTCTCAATGGCTGGATGAAGAGATAGCTATTGGGCTTGCCATGCCCCTAGGCCCCAACTTTTAACCATATTTCGGGATGTCCCTTCAGTCTTCCCCACGGCTTGGCTTTGGAATTCCTCTTTTGGTGAAACACCTGAGGTAACAAACCTGAAAGGAGACCTCCCATCCCACAGAATGACGAAAAGCAATTGGGAATCGGGCCAAATCCTCAGAGAGGAAGATTCGTCCATGGCCCATGAGGCCTGCCCGACATTCCACGGCTATCGCTGATACAAAATCCAGAGACAAAAGCCTGAGCAAGCGCCTCAGACTCGCACTTTCTTCATATCCTGAAGAGTTCTTCTCATGGTTTGTCGATCGGGCCTGCCATAACTATGTCCCCAAACCTAAGCTGAGTTTGTGTTTTCAGACTTCTGTCCTCAAAGTCTTGGGCCACACACCCTCCAGGCTGGGCGCCTGAAGCCACACATTAGGACTGTGCCTACCAATCCATGGGAATTCTGCCCATTCCATGGTCCAAAATCGTACAAATTAGGAGAAACCTCCAACGACCCTGAGGCCATCCCAATAGTGTGGGTCGCCCGGAACAAACAAGGGGTGTCTGACACCAGCTGATAATCGACCTCCACTCATACCATAGATGGATGTACCCAGAAAAGTGGATTGAACCAGACAGGACTCTAGGCCATAATAGGATCCATTGCTTTGGGTTACAGGCATGTGTCCTTAAAAGCCTGATTCCCATACGAGCATAGGGGTTTTCCTGAGGCACCCATCAGAACTCATCTCGTCTCCACAAGGAAACCTGTGCATGGGAGCCATGTCCAAAGCTTAGGAGAGTACTTCAGGGTCCGGGTGCCACCGCCCCATTCCAAGGCCCTCATGGACACAAAAACACATTAGGACCCATCCTCAGGAAAGTCCATTTCAACTCAGCCACCCAGGTTGCTCCCGCAGAGCCATCAGATCTAAACTGTCTTGTTGCTAGGAGACAATTGGAATGCGAGGCGGGCTTCCCAGGCATCCATCCGCGAACGGTGCTCTGGAGTCATTCCATATGGGATGTCCTGGAGCTGTCCAACAGGTCTCAATTGTCCCGCAGAAGGAATCCATGACGGGGGCATCCCACAACTCCCAACGTGGGAAAACCTCAATGTCCTCGAGATTCCGCTCCCTTCATGAAGCGGCCGTCATGCTCAGAAACTCCAACCTGAGCCAACGTCTGATCCTCGCCCTGAATTCAGATGCATGAGATATTGGTTCAGATCTGCAGGGGGTACCTGCCGTGCCCTCGCCCTTAAACCCAAGTCTAGCTTGTCTTCTCAGACTTCCGTCCTCACACTCCTGGCCCCAAAGCCCTCAAGTTTGGCAATTCCGGACCCACAATGCAGCACTCTGCCTGCCCTCTAGAAAAAAAATTATTGCCTCATGAGCTGCCCAGGCACCTTAAATGAGGGTAAACCTACACAGCTCTCGACTTTACCCAAATTATATAGTCTAACCTGGGCACTAATGCACTGTCGAACACAACCTGAGCCCGGAACTCCTGACCAACACCCAGAAAGCTGACCGCACACTGAGCACATAAAACCCGCCATGGCCTTAGGTCATCATCTCTTCCCTACCTCAGTTTTCAGGCTTCAGAACCGAGACCTTATCTCCAATCACTGCCCAGGGGTGAGTCTGATGCAGAAATCAGTACTCCTCCTTACCCATGGCAAGAACCCTTGTGGTTGGCAAGTTGTCCAACGCTCAGTGTAGGAGAAACCAGCATTCACCCTGAGGCCCCGCCCATTCTTGAGTGCGAGGAGGGCATACACACGCATTGTGACCCTCAGCATGAGTCCTGTCCTTTAGTAAGTCCTCTCAGTGGCTGGAACTTTAGATGTCATAATGGGCTTGAAATGTCACTCGGCCCCAATTTTTAACCAGATTTCTGACTGTCCAGTCACCCCTCCCCAGGTCTCTACTCCGGAATCCCTCATTTGGTGGGACACCTGAGGTTAAAAAAGAAAACAACAACAACAACAACAACAACAAAATAAAACGGACTTCTTCCAGTCCACAGAATGAACCCAAACTCTTTGGACGGGGCCAAACCACCAGAGAGTAAGACTCGTCCATTTTCCATGAAGTCACCCAGAAATTCCAGGACCATGAGTGAAACGATATCCCGAGACAAAAACTTGAGAAGGAGCCTCACACTCGCCCTTCTTTCAAATCCCGAAGAGTTCTCCTCATGGTCTGTAGATCAGTTCTGCCATACCTATGACCCGAAACATAAGCCAAGTTTGTGTTTTCAGACAACTGTCCAAACAGCCCTGGCCTACACAACCTACAGGCTCGGGCCCCTGGAGCCAAACCTGAGGACTGTACTTGCCCTCTCCAAGGGAATTGTGTGTGCGCATTCCAATGGCCACAACCCTTCTAATAGGTTAAACCTCCAAAGTCCCTGATCCATCTCAATAGTGGTGGCTTCCCAGGAAAAACAGGGGCAATCTGAGCCCAACTGAGCCCCTACCTGCACTCAGACCCATAGGTAGATGTCCTCAGAGGTAAAAAGGAAAGAACAGGCCCCTAGGCACTAATCAGATCCATTGCTTTGGTTTCCAGGCATCTCTCCTCAGAGGCCTGGATTTCAAAAGCAGCATATAGCTGTTTCTTGATTCACCCATCAGAAAACATCTCATCTACACATGGGAAACTTGCACGTTGGAGCTGTGTCAAAGCCTCTGTTTAGGAGAACCCTTTAGGGCACAAGTGCCACCGTTTCATTCCAAGGTCTCCATAGACACAAAAGCACATTCGGACCCATCCCCAGGGCTGTGCATTTCAACTCAGCATCCTCGGAAGCTCCCCACAGATCCAGGAGATCTAACCTGTCTTGTTGCTAGGAGACAATTGGAATGCGAGGTGGGCTACCCAGCCATCCATCCTTAGAACCCTGCTCAGAATCATTGGCCTGGAGCCAAACAACAGGTCTCAATTGTCCTGCAGAAGACTCTCTGCAGTTTGGAGCTTCTCACAACTCCCATCATGGGAAAACCCCCATGGCCTCGTGATGCCCCCCCATTCATGAAGGGGCCATCAGGGACAGAAACTCTAACCTGAGCGATCGTCTGATCTTCGCCCTGACTTCAGATGCACGAGATCTCGATTCAGGTCTGTAGATTGTGCCTGCCATGGCCTCACCCAGAAACCTAAGCCTAGCTTGTGTTCTCAGACTTTTGTCGTCAGACTACTGTCCCACAAGGCCTCCAGTTTGGCAATCCAGAACTACAATGCAGCACTCTGCCTGCCCTCCAGATAAAAAACATTCTCCTCTGGGGCTACCCAGTAACCCCAAATGAGGATCAACCTGCACCGACCTTGGCTGTACCCCAAATACATAGGCTGACCAGGGCACTAATGCCCTTTCTGACACAGCCTGAGCCTGGACCCCCTGGCCCCTCCCAGAGAGCTGGCCGCACACTGAGCACATCGAGCCGCCATGGCCTTAGGTCGTCATCGATTCCCAACCTCGGTTTCAGGGTTTCAGAACCTAGACCTTATCTCCAATCACTGTCCATGTTGAAGGTGATGCAGAAATCAGAACTCCTTCCCCATGGCAAGAAACCCTGTGGTTGGCATGTTGTCCAACGTTCAGTGTAGTTGAAACCAGTGGCCCATGAGGCCCCGCCCATGATCGCGGGCCACATTGGTCACAAACACATTGTGATGCTCAGGCTGAGCCCAGTCCTCAAGTAAGGCCACTCAGTGGCTGGATGAAGAGATATCATATTGGGCTTGCCATGCCCCTAGGCCCCAATTTTTAACCATAGTTCGGGTTGTCCCTTCAGTCTTCCCCACGGCTTTGCTTTGGAATTCCTCTTTTGGTGGGACACCTGAGGTAACAAACCTGAAAGGAGACCTCCCATCCCACAGATTGACGAAAAGTAATTGGGAATCGGGCCAAATCCTCAGAGAGGAAGATTCGTCCATGGCCCATGAGGCCTCCCCGACATTCCACGGCCATCACTGATACAAAATCCAGAGACAAAAGCCTGAGCAATCGCCACAGACTCGCACTTTCTTCATATCCTGTAGAGTTCTTCTCATGGTTTGTAGGTCGGGCCTGCCATACCTACGTCCACAAACCTAAGCTGAGTTTGTGTTTTCAGACTCCTGTCCTTAAAGTCTTGGGCCACACACCCTCCAGGCTGGGCCCCTCGAGCCACACATTAGGACTGTGCCTACCAATCCATGGGAATTCTGCCCATTACATGGACCAAAATCGTACAAATTAGGAGAAACCTCCAACGACCCTTAGGCCATCCCAATAGTGTGGGTCACCGGGAACAAACAAGGGGTGTCTGACACCAGCTGATAATCGACCTCCACTCATACCATTGATGGATGTCCCCAGAGAACAAGATTGAACCAGACAGGACCCTAGGCCATAATAGGATCCATTGCTTTGGGTTACAGGCATGTGTCCTCAAAAGCCTGATTCCAATACGGTCATAGGGGTTTTCCTGAGGCACCCATCAGAACTCATCTCGTCTCCACAAGGAAACCTGTGCATGGGAGCCATGTCCAAAGCTTAGGAAAGTACTTCAGGTTGCCGGTGCCACCGCCCAAATTCCAAGGTCCTCATAGACACAAAAACACATTAGGACACATCCTCAGGAAAGTCCATTTCAACTCAGTCACCGAGGTTGCTCCAGCAGAGCCATCAGATCTAAACTGTCTTGTTGCTAGGAGACAATTGGAATGCGAGGCGGGCTTCCCAGGCATCCATCCGCGAACGGTGCTCTGGAGTGATTCCATATGGGATGTCGTGGAGCTGTCCAACAGGTCTCAATTGTCTGGAAGAAGGAATCCTGGAAGGGGGCATCCCACAACTCCCAACGTGGGAAAACCTCAATGGCCTCGAGATTCCGCTCCCTTCATGAAGCGGCCGTCATGCTCAGAAACTCCCACCTGAGCCAACGTCTGATCCTCGCCCTGACTTCAGATGCATGAGATATTGGTTCAGATCTGCAGGGGGTACCTGCCGTGCCCTCGCCCTAAAACCCAAGTCTAGCTTGTCTTCTCAGACTTCCGTCCTCACACTCCTGGCCCCAAAGCCCTCAAGTTTGGCAATTCCGGACCCACAATGCAGCACTCTGCCTGCCCTCTAGAAAAAAAAATTATTGCCTCATGAGCTGCCCAGGCACCATAAATGAGGGTAAACCTACACAGCACTCGACTTTACCCAAAATATATAGTCTAACCTGGGCACTAATGCACTGTCGAACACATCCTGAGCCCGGACCTCCTGACCAACACCCAGAAAGCTGACCGCACACTGAGCACATGAAACCCTCCATGGCGTTAGGTCATCATCTCTTCCCTACCTAAGTTTTCAGGCTTCAGAACCGAGACCTTATCTCCAATTACTGCTCAGGGGTGAGTGTGATGCAGAAATCAGAACTCTTCCTTACCCATGGCAAGAACCCTTGTGGTTGGCACGTTGTCCAACGTTCAGTGTAGGAGAAACCAGCATTCACCCTGAGGCCCTGCCCATTCTTGAGTGCGACGAGGGCATACACACGCATTGTGACCCTCAGCATGAGTCCTGTCCTCTAGTAAGTCCTCTCCTTGGCTGGACAATTAGATGTCATAATGGGCTTGACATGTCCCTAGGCCCCAATTTTTAACCAGATTTCTGATTGTCCAGTCGCCCCTCCCCAGGGCTCTACTGGAATCCCTCATTTGGTGGGACACCTGAGGTTAAAAAAGAAAACAACAACAACAACAACAACAAAAAAAAAAAAACGGACTTCTTCAAGACCACAAAATGACCCCAAACTCTTTGGACGGGGCCAAACCACCAGAGAGTAAGACTCGTCCATTTCCCATGAAGTCACCCAGAAATTCCACGACCATGAGTGACACGATATCCAGAGACAAAAACTTGAGAAAAGGAGCCTCACACTCGTCCTTCTTTCAAATCCAGAAGAGTTCTCCTCATGGTCTGTAGATCAGTCCTGCCATACCTATGACCCGAAACATAAGCCGAGTTTGTGTTTTCAGACAACTGTCCAAACAGCCCTGGCCTACACAACCTACAGGCTAAGGCCCCTGGAGCCAAACCTGAGGACTGTACTTGCCCTCTCCAAGGGAATTGTGTGTTCCCATTCCAATGGCCACAACCCTTCTAATAGGATAAACCTCCAAAGTCCCTGATCCATCTCAATAGTGGTGGCTTCCCAGGAAAGACAGGGGAAATCTGAGCCCAACTGAGCACCTACCTGCACTCAGACCCATAGACAGATGTCCCCAGAGGTAAAAAGGAAAGAACAGGCCCCTAGGCACTAATCAGATCCATTGCTTTGGTTTCCAGGCATCTCTCCTCAGAGGCCTGGATTTCAAAAGCAGCATATAGCTGTTTCTTGACTCACCCATCATAAAACATCTCATCTACACATGGGATACTTGCACGTTGGAGCTGTGTCAAAGCCTCTGTTTAGTAGAACTCTTTAGGGCCCAAGTGCCACCGCTTCATTCCAAGGTCTCCTTAGACACAAAAGCACATTAGGACCCATGCCCAGGGGTGTCCATTTCAATGCAGCGTCCTCGGTTACTCCCCACAGATCCAGGAGATCTAACCTGTCTTGTTGCTAGGAGACAATTGGAATGCGAGGTGGGCTACCCAGCCATCCATCCTTAGAACCCTGCTCAGAATCATGGGCCTGGAGCCAAACAACAGGTCTCAATTGTCCTGCAGAAGACTCTCTGCAGTTTGGAGTTTCTCACAACTCCCATCGTGGGAAAACCCCCATGGCCTCCTGATGCCCCCCCCCCATTCATGAAGGGGCCATCAGGGACAGAAACTCCAACCTGAGCGATCGTCTGATCCTCGCCCTGACTTCAGATGCACGAGATCTCGATTCAGGGCTGTAGATTGTGCCTGCCATGGCCTCCCCCAGAAACCTAAGCCTAGCTTGTGTTCTCAGACTTTTGTCGTCAGACTACTGGCCCACAAGCCCTCCAGTTTGGCAATCCAGAACTACAATGCAGCACTCTGCCTGCCCTCCAGATAAAAAACATTGTCCTCTGGGGCTAACCAGTAACCCCAAATGAGGATCAACCTGCACCGACCTTGCCTTACCCCTAATACATAGGCTGACCAGGGCACTAATGCCCTTTCTGACACAGCCTGAGCCTGGACCCCTGGCCACTCCCAGACAGCTGGCCGCACACTGAGCACATCGAGCCCCCATGGCCTTAGGTCGTCATCTCTTCCCAACCTCGGTTTCCAGGTTTCAGAACCTAGACCTTATCTCCAATCACTGCCCAGGTTGAAGGTGATGCAGAAATCAGAACTCCTTCCCCATGGCAAGAAACCATGTGGTTGGCATGTTGTCAAACGTTCAGTGTCGTTGAAACAAGTGTTGCCCATGAGGCACCGCCCATGCTCGTGGGCCACATAGGTCACAAACACACATTGTGACTCTCAGTCTGAGCCCTTACTTGAGGCCACTCAGTGGCTGGATGAAAGGATAGCATATTGGGCTTGCCATGCCCCTAGGCCCCAATTTATAACCATAGTCCGTGTTGTCTCTTCAGTCTTCCTCACGGCTTGGCTTTGGAATTCCTCTTTTGGTGGGACACCTGAGGTAACAAAACTGAAATGAGTCATCCCATCCCACAGATTGACGAAAAGCAATTGGGAATCTGGCCAAATCCTCAGAGAGGAAGATTCGTCCATGGCCCATGAGGCCTCCCCGACATTCCACGGCCATCGCTGATACAAAATCCAGAGACAAAAGCCTGAGCAAGCACCTCATACTCGCACTTTCTTCATATCCTGAAGAGTTCTTCTCATGGTTTGTAGATCGGGCCTGCCATACCTACGTCCCCAAACCTAAGCTGAGTTTGTGTTTTCAGACTTCTGTCCTCAAAGTCTTGGGCCACACACTCTCCAGGCTGGGACCCTGGAGCCACACATTAGGACTGTGCCTACCAATCCATGGGAATTCTGCCCATTCCATGGTCAATAATCGTACAAATTAGGAGAAACCTCCAAAGTTCCTAAGGCCATCCCAATAGTGTAGGTCGCCCAGAACAAACAAGGGCTGTCTGACACCAGATGATAATCGACCTGCACTCATACCATAGATGGATGTCCCCAGAGAAGAAGATTGAACCAGACAGGACCCTAGGCCATAATAGGATCCATTGCTTTGGGTTACAGGCATGTGTCCTCAAAAGCCTGATTCCAATACGAGCATAGGTGTTTTCCTGAGGCACCCATCAGAACTCATCTCGTCTCCACAAGGAAACCTGTGCATGGGAGCCATGTCCAAAGCTTAGGAGAGAACTTCAGATTCCTGGTGCCACCGCCCCATTCCAAGGCCCTCATGGACACAAAAACACATTAGGACACATCCTCAGGAAAGTCCATTTCAACTCTGCCACCCCGGTTGCTCCGGGAGAGCCATCAGATCTAAACTGTCTTGTTGCTAGGAGACAATTGGAATGCGAGGCGGGCTTCCCAGGCATCCATCCGCGAACGGTGCTCTGGAGTCATTCCATATGGGATGTCCTGGAGCTGTCCAAAAGGTCTCAATTGTCCCGCAGAAGGAATCCTTGAAGGGGGCATCCCACAACTCCCAACGTGGGAAAACCTCAATGGCTTCGAGATTCCGCTCCCTTCATGAAGCGTCCATCATGCACAGAAAATCCAACCTGAGCCAACGTCTGATCCTCGCCCTGACTTCAGATGCATGAGATATTGGTTCAGATCTGCAGGGGGTACCTGCCGTGACCTCGCCCTGAAACTGAAGTCTAGCTTGTCTTCCCAGACTTCTGTCCTCACACTCCTGGCCCCGAAGCCCTCAAGTTTGGCAATTCCGGACCCACAATGCAGCACTGTGCCTGCCCTCTAGAAAAAAAATTATTGCCTCATGAGCTACCCAGGCACCTTAAATGAGGGTAAACCTACACAGCACTCGACTTTACCCAAATTATATAGTCTAACCTGCGCACTAATGCACTGTCGAACACAACCTGAGCCCGGACCTCCTGACCAACACCCAGAAAGCTGACCGCACACTGAGCACATAAAACCCGCCATGGCCTTAGGTCATCATCTCTTCCCTACCTCAGTTTTTAGGCTTCAGAACCGAGACCTTATCTCCAATCACTGCCCAGGTGTGAGTGTGATTCAGAAATCAGAACTCCTCCTTACCCATGGCAAGAACCCTTGTGGTTGGCACGTTGTCCAACGTTCAGTGTAGGAGAAACCAGCATTCACCCTGAGGCCCTGCCCATTCTTGAGTGCGACGAGGGCATACACACGCATTGTGACCCTCAGCATGAGTCCTCTTCTCTAGTAAGTCCTCTCCTTGGCTGGACCATTAGATGTCATAATGGGCTTGACATGTTCCTAGGCCCCAATTTTTAACCAGATTTCTGATTGTCCAGGCGCCCCTCCCCAGGGCTCTACTCTGGAATCCCTCATTTGGTGGGACACCTGAGGTTAAAATAGAAAACAAAACAAAAAAAAAAAACGGACTCCTTCCAGCCCACAGAATGACCCCAAACTCTTTGGACGGGGCCAAACCACCAGAGAGTAAGAATCGTCCATTTCCCATGAAGTCACCCAGAAATTCCACGACCATGAGTGACACGATATCCAGAGACAAAAAATTGAGAAGGAGCCTCACACTCGCCCTTCTTTCAAATCCAGAAGAGTTCTCCTCATGGTCTGTAGATCAGTCCTGCCATACCTATGTCCCGAAACATAAGCCGAGTTTGTGTTTTCAGACAACTGTCCAAACAGCCCTGGCTTACACAACCTACAGGCTCAGGCCCCTGGAGCCAAACCTGAGGACTGTACTTGCCCTCTCCAAGGGAATTGTGTGTGCCCATTCCAATGGCCACAACCCTTCTAATAGGATAAACCTCCAAAGTCCCTGATCCATCTCAATAGTGGTGGCTTCCCAGGAAAAACAGGGGCAATCTGAGCCCTTCAGAGCACCTACCTGCACTCAGACCCATAGACAGATGTCCCCAGAGGTAAAAAGGAAAGAACAGGCCCCTAGGCACTAATCAGATCCATTGCTTTGGTTTCCAGGCATCTCTCCTCAGAGGCCTGGATTTCAAAAGCAGCATATAGCTGTTTATTGAATCACCCAACAGAAATCATCTCATCTACACATGGGAAACTTGCACGTTGGAGCTGTGTCAAAGCCTCTGTTTAGTAGAACTCTTTAGGGCCCAAGTGCCACCGCTTCATTCCAAGGTCTCCTTAGACACAAAAGCACATTAGGACCCATGCCCAGTGGTGTCCATTTCAATGCAGCGTCCTCGGTTACTCCCCACAGATCCAGGAGATCTAACCTGTCTTGTTGCTAGGAGACAATTGGAATGCGAGGTGGGCTACCCAGCCATCCATCCTTAGAACCCTGCTCAGAATCATTGGCCTGGAGCCAAACAACAGGTCTCAATTGTCCTGCAGAAGACTCTCTGCAGTTTGGAGTTTCTCACAACTCCCATCGTGGGAAAACCCCCATGGCCTCGTGATGACCCCCCCCATTCATGAAGGGGCAATCATGGACAGAAACTACAACCTGAGCGATCGTCTGATTCTCGCCCTGACTTCAGATACATGAGATCTCGATTCAGGTCTGTAGATTGTGCCTGCCATGGCCTCACCCAGAAACCTAAGCCTAGCTTGTGTTCTCAAACTTTTGTCGTCAGACTACTGGCCCACAAGCCCTCCAGTTTGGCAATCCAGAACTACAATGCAGCACTCTGCCTGCCCTCCAGAAGAAAAACATTGTCCTCTGGGGCTACCCAGTAACCCCAAATGAGGATCAACCTGCACCGACCTTGGCTGTACCCCAAATACATAGGCTGACCAGGGCACTAATGCCCTTTCTGACAGAGCCTGAGCCTGGACTCCCTGGCCCGTCCCAGACAGCTGGCCGCACACTGAGCACATCGAGCCGCCATGGCCTTAGGTCGTCATCTCTTCCCAACCTCGGATTTCAGGCTTTAGATTCTAGACCTTACCTCCAATCACTGCCCAGGGTTGAACGGGATGCAGAAATCAGAACTCCTTCCCCATGGCAAGATACCTTGTGTTTGGCATGTTGTCCAACTTTCAGTGTAGTTGAATCCAGTGTTGCCCATGAGGCCCCGCCATGCTCGCAGGCTACATTGGTCACAAACACACATTGTGACCCTCAGCCTGACCAAAGTCCTCAAGTAAGGCCTCTCAGTGGCTGGATGAAGAGATAGCATATTGGGCTTGCCATGCCCCTAGTCCCCAATTTTGAATCATAGTTCTGGTGGTCCCTTCAGTCTTCCCCACGGCTTTGCTTTGGAATTCCTCTTTTCGTGGGACACCTGAGGTAACAAAACTGAAAGGAGTCCTCCCATCCCACAGTTTGACGAAAAAAAATTGGGAATCGGGCGAAATCCTCATAGAGGTAGATTCGTCCATGGCCCATGAAGCATCCCCGACATTCTACGGCCATTGCTGATACAAATTCCAGAGACAAATGCCTGAGCAAGCGCCTCAGACTCGCTCTATATTCAAATCTTCATGAGTTCTTCTCATGGTTTGTATATTGGGCCTGCCATACCGACGTCCCCAAAAAAAGCTGAGTTTGTGTATCAGAATCACAATCAGAACTCTGCATTCCACATGGCTGTAATGCTTGTTCTTCACATGGAGTCACACCTTCACGTGGGGAACCCTTCATGGCCCCTGATGCCACGCCAAAACATGAGTGCTGCTTGGGCACAAATTCACACTATGACCCTAGCATGAGCCCCATGTCAAAGAAAGGCCTGTCAGGTTCGGGACGAAGATCCTGCATATAGTCCCTGCCATGCCCATAGGCACCCAGGACTAACTACATGGTGTGTATTCCACTTGAAGGAACCCACTGCTGTGCTCTAGAGTCCCTCTCCTGGGGGGTTCTTTCTGGCAGAAAACAGTACTCTTCACTTCCCACAGAATGAACACAAACACTTGGGAGCTTGGACAATCCCCCGAGAGGAAGGCTCTTCCTCGGCCCCTGAGGCAACCCCTACCCTGACCGGACACTGTGAACGCAACACCCAGAGACAAAAGCCTGAGCAATTGCCTCCCACTTGCCCTCCTTTGATATTCAGAAATCTCCCCTCACGGACTGGAGATCAGGCCTGCCATTACCTTGGCCCCTTCCTGAGCCAAGTTTGCTTTTTCAGACATCAGTCCCCACAGCCCTGGCAAACACAGCCTCTAGGCTGGGTCCTCTGGAGCCATAAAACAGAACCGTGCCTGCTCTCTCCTGGGAAACTGTGTCCATTCCTTTGGACACACACCTCCAGAATATGAGAAACCTCAAGGCCCCCGAGGACATCCCACTACTGGGAGCCTCCCTGGACACACAGGGGCATTCGGACACAAGCTGAGCAGCTACCTCCACGAAGGCATGCACACAGATGTCAACAGAGATAGAAGGTTGAGCCAGACAGGCCCTTAGGCCATAATCTCAACTCTTGCTTTGGGTTCCAGGTGTTACTCCTCAGTCTTTGGTTCGAACAACAGGATATGGGGCTTTCCTGAGGCACTGAACAGAACTCCTCTCGTCTCCACATGGGGAGCTTTCTTACTGGGGATGTATCAAACCCTTCAGGTAGTGCCCAAGCAGCACTTGAGTGCTGATTGGGAACAAATTCACACTGTGACCCTAGCATGAGCCTCATGTCAAAGAAAGGCCTGTCAGGGCCTGGACAAAGAGCCCGCATATGGGGCTTGCCAAGCCCCTATGCACCCAATCCTCACCAGGGTTTGAGATTTCCAGTCGCCCCGCCCGTACCTGGGGCTCTGATCTGGAATCCCTTTCTTGGAGAGACACATGAGCCAGACAACACGACTCCACCCTTCCCACAAAATGACCCCAAACTCTTGGGAGCTGGGACAAATCCCCAGAGAGGGATACTCGTCCACAGTACCTGAGGCCACCGCTCCAATCCACGGCTATCCCGGACACAACATCCAGAGACAAAAGCCTGAAGAAACGCCTTCCACTCGCCCTTGTTTCAGAGGCCCAGGAGTTCCCTCTCGGGCTGTACCTCCGGCCTGCCATACCCTAGGCACCACTCATAAGCTGAGTTTGTGTATTCAGACTTCTGTGCCCACAGCCTGGACCCACACACCTCCAGGCTAGGGCCTCTGGAGCCACAGCGAAAGTTTGTGCCTGCCCTCTGCAAGGAAAGTGTGCCCAATCCATTGACCACAACCCTACAGGTTAGGGAAAAGCTCCAAGGCCCCTGAGGACATCAATAGTGTAGGCCACCCTGGACTAAGAGGGGCTCTCTGACACCAGCGGAGCAACTTTCTCCACTTAGACTCTCAGAAAGTGTCCCCAGAGACATAAGTTTGAAATGGACAGGCCCCCAGGCCCTAATATGAACCTTAGCTTTGTTCCATGTGTCCGTTCTCAGAGGACTGTTTTCGTAGACCAGCACATGGGGCTTTTCTGAGGCACCAAACAGCGGATCTCTCGTCTCCACATGGGCAGCTTTCTTACTGGGGATGTATCAAACCCTTCAGGTAGGAGAGTTCCGAAGGGCCACTGAACAACCAGCACATTCCAAGGTCTCCATGGACCCAAACGCACATTATGACGCATCCTCAGGAGAGGCCATTTCAACTCAGCCCCCTGGGTCGCGTGTTCCAGAGGCCCCAGATCAAACATATCTTATCGCTAATGGCCAATTGGAATGCGAGGCATGCTGTACAGGGATCCATCCTTCGAACCCTGCTCTCCAGTCCTTCCGTATGGTATGTCCTGGAGCCATGCAACAGGACTCGAATGTCCCGCAGAAGGAAACCTTGTGGTTTGGGGCAACCTCCAAACTCAGCGTGGGAAAACTTCCTTGGCCTCATGAGGCCCCCGCTTCATGAAGGTGCCATCATGGACACATACTCCAGCCTCAGCCAACGTCTGATCCTCAGCCTGACTTCAGATGCAGGAGATTTTGATTCAAACTATGCAGAATGGGCCTGCTCTGCCCTTGGCTCCAATCCTCACCCTAGCTTGTGTTTTCAGACTTCCGTCCTCTCACTCCAGGCCCACAAGCCCTCCCTACTGGGAATTCTGGTGCCACAATGAAGCACTCTGCCTGCCTCCCAGGAGAAAAACATTGTCCATGGTGCTGCCCAGAAACCCCAAATGAGGATCAAACTGCTTGGCCCTCGGCAACACCCCAATTGCATAGGCTACCTTAAACAATGATGCTCTGAGGCAAATAGCCTGAGCCCAGACCTTCCAACAGACACCGACACAGCTGGCTGCACACCCAGCACATTGGACCCGCCACTGCCTTAGGCCACCATCCATTCCCAACCTGGGTTTTCAGTCATCGGAACCTAGACCTTATCTCCAATCCCTGCACAGGGGGGAACCTGATACACAAGTCAGAACCCCTCCTTCCCCATGGCAAGAAAACTTGCTGCTGGCAGTGAGTCAAACCTTCAGTGTAGGAGAAAACGGCATGGCCCATGAGGCAACGCCCAAGCTTTAGGGCCGCCTTGGGCACAAACACACATTGTGACCCTCAGCGTGAGTACCTTATTCAAGTAACGCCTCTCAGTGACTGGACCAAGAGCCCGCATACGTGGCTTGCCATGCCCATAGGCACCCAGGATTAACTAGATGGTGTGTATTCCAGTTCAGGGAACCCACTGCTGTGCTCTAGAGTCCCTCTCCTGGGGGGTCCCCTGTGGCAGAAAACAGTACTCTTCCCTTTCCACAGAATGAATCCAAACACTTGGGAGCTTGGACAATCCCCCGAGAGGAAGGCTCTTCCTCGGCCTCTGAGACAACCCCTACCCTGACCGGACACTGTGAACGCAACACCCAGAGACAAAGTCCTGAGTGACTGCCTCCCACTTTCCCTCCTTTGATATCCAGAGGATCTCCCCTCACGGACTGGAGATCAGTCCTGCCATTACCTTGGCCCCTTCCTGAGCCAAGTTTACTTTTTCAGACATCTGTCCCCACAGCCCTGGCAAACACAGCCTCTAGGCTGAATCCTCTGGAGCCATACCACAGGACCGTGCCTGCTCTCTCCTGGGAAACTGTGTCCATTCCTTTGGACACACACCTCCAGAATATGAGAAACCTCAAGGCCCCGAGGACATCCCACTACTGGGAGGCTCCCTGGAAAAACAGGGGCATTCGGACACAAGCTGAGCAGCTACCTCCACGAAGGCATGCCCACAGATGTCAACAGAGATAGAAGGTTGAGCCGGACAGGCCCTTGGGCCGTAATCTCAACTCTTGCTTTGGGTTCCAGGTGTTACTCCTCAGAGGCTTTGGTTCTAAGAACAGGATATGGGGCTTTCCTGAGGCACTGAACAGAACTCCTCTCCTCTGCACACGGGAAGCTTCCCTGTTGGAGCTGTGTCAAACACCTCAGTTTGGAGAACCCTGCAGAGTCCCTGAGCCACCTCCACATTCCAAGGTCTCCCAGGCCACCAAGCCACAGTAGGACTCATCTTTAGGGGAGTCCATTTCAACTCTCCCCTCTGGGTAGCTCACCCAGGAGCCTGCAGATTGAGCCTGCCTTGTCCTGACTAAAGAGTGGGAATATGAGGTGGCGTTCCCAGGCATCCATGCTTAGACACCTGCTCTCGAGTCTTTCCGTATGGGGCCTCCTGGAACCAACCAATAGGACTCGACTGTCGTGCAGAAGGAAACCTTAAGGTTTGGAGTAGTTCACAAATCCCATCGTAGGCAAACATCCCTGGCCTAATGAAGCCCTCACCCTTCAGGAAGAGGCCATGCTGGACAAAAACTCTAGCCTGAGGCACGTCTCATAGTTGACATGACCTCAGTGCAGGAGATCTCGATTAAGCCTCTGCAGAGTGGGCCTGCCGTGCCCTCGGTCCCAAACCTCACGCTAGCTTGTGTTTTCAGACTTCCTTCCTCACACTCCTGGCAAACAAGCCCTCCGGACAAGAAACTCCAGAACCAAAACCCAGCCCAGTGTCTGCCCAACGGAAGAAAAACGTTTCCCTGTGGGGCTCTCCAGAAAACCCAGATGAGGATCAACCTGCTCGGGCCTCGACGGACCTTGAACTGGATATGCTGCTCTGGGAACTAATGCTCTGTCTGACACAGCCTGAAACCAGACGTCCAGAGAGACAAGGAGACAGCTGGCCGCACACCCAGCACTTCGGACACGCCATGGTCTTATGCCGTCACCTCTTCCTAACCTTGGTTTTCAGATATCTGAAACTAGATATTATATCAATTCTACACAGATGGGTATCGCAAGCACAAAACAGAACTCCTCCTTCCCCATGGCTGTCAAGCTTGCTCTTGGCATGGAGTCACACCTTCAGGGTGGGAGAAACCTTCATGGCCCCTGATGCCACGCCCAAACTTGAGTGCTGCTTGGGCACAAATTCACACTGTGACCCTCAGCATGAGCCCCATGTCAAAGAAAGGCCTGTCAGGACCTGGACCAAGAGCCCGCATATGGGGCTTGCGAAGCCCCTATGCACCCAATCCTCACCAGTGTTTGAGTTTTCCAGTCGCACCACCTGTACCTGGGCGCTGCTCTGGAATCCCTTTCTTGGAGAGACACATGAGCCAGACAACACGACTCCACCCTTCCCTCAAAATGACCCCAAACTCTTGGGAGCTGGGACAAATCCCCAGAGAGGGATACTCGTCCACAGTCCCTGAGGCCACCGCTCCAATCCACGGCTATCCCGGACACAACATCCAGAGACAAAAGCCTGAAGAAACGCCTTCCACTCGCCCTTGTTTCAGAGGCCCAGGAGTTCCCTCTCGGGCTGTACATCCGGCCTGTCATACCCTAGGCGCCACTCATAAGATGACTTTGTGTTTTAAGACTTCTGTGCCCACAGCATGGACCCACACAACCTCCAGGCTAGGGCCTCTGAAGCCACAGCGAAAGATTTTGCCGGCCCTCTCTAAGGAAAGTGTGTCCAATCCATTGACCACAACCCTACAGTTTAGGGAAAAGCTCCAAGGTCCCTGAGGCCATCAATAGATAGGCCACCCTGGACTAAGAGGGGCTCTCTGACACCAGCAGAGCAACTATCTCCACTTAGATTCTCAGACAATGTCCCCAGAGACAGAAGGTTGAAATGGACAGGCCCCCAGGCCCTAATATGAACCTTAGCTTTGTTTCCATGTGTCCGTTCTCAGAGGACTGTTTTCGTAGACCAGCACATGGGGCTTTTCTGAGGCACCAAACCAAGCATCTCTCGTCTCCACATGGGCAGCTTTCTTACTGGGGATGTATCAAACCCTTCAGGTAGGAGAGTTCCGCAAGGCCACCGAACAACCAGCACATTCCAAGGTCTCCATGGACCCAAACGCACACTATGACACATCCTCAGGAGAGGCCATTTCAACTCAGCCCCCTGGGTAGCGTGACCCAGAGGCAGCAGATCAAACATATCTTGTCGCTTATGGCCAATTGGAATGCGAGGCATGCTGTACAGGGATCCATCCTTCGAACCCTGCTCTCCAGTCCTTCCATATGGTATGTCCTGGAGCCATGCAACAGGACTCGAATGTCCCGCAGAAGGAAACCTTGTGGTTTGGGGCAACCTCCAAACTCAGCGTGGGAAAACTTCCTTGGCCTCATGAGGCCCCCGCTTCATGAAGGTGCCATCATGGACACATACTCCAGCCTCAGCCAACGTCTGATCCTCAGCCTGACTTCAGATGCAGGAGATTTTGATTCAGCCTCTGCAGAGTGGGCCTGCTCTGCCCTTGGCTCCAATACTCACCCTAGCTTGTGTTTTCAGACTTCCGTCCTCACACTCCTTGCCCACAAACCCTCCCTACTGGGAATTCTGGGGCCACACTGAAGCACTCTGCCTGCCTCCCAGGAGAAAAACATTGTCTATGGTGCTGCCCAGAAACCCCAAATGAGGATCAAACTGCTTGGCCCTCGGCAACACCCCAATTGCATAGGCTACCTTAAACACTGATGCTCTGTCGCAAATAGCCTGAGTCCAGACCTTCCAACAGACACCGACACAGCTGGCTGCACTTCTAGGACATTGGACCCGCCACTGCCTTAGGCCACCATCCATTCCCAACCTGGGTTTTCAGTCATCGGATCCTAGACCTTATCTCCAATCCCTGCACAGGGGGGAACCTGATGCACAAATCAGAACCCCTCCTTCCCCATGGCAAGAAAACTTGCTGCTGGCAGTGAGTCAAACCTTCAGTGTAGGAAAAACGACATGGCCCATGAGGCAACGCCCAAGCTTTAGGGCCGCCTTGGGCACAAACACACATTGTGACCCTCAGCGTGAGTACCTTATTCAAGTAACGCCTCTCAGAGCCTGGACCAAGAGCCCGCATATGTGGCTTGCCATGCCCATAGGTACCCAGGACTAACTAGATGGTGTGTATTCCAGTTCAGGGAACCCACTGCTGTGCTCTAGAGTCCCTCTCCTGGGGGGTTCCCTGTGGCAGAAAACAGTACTCTTCCCTTCCCACAGAATGAATCCAAACACTTGGGAGCTTGGACAATCCCCCGAGAGGAAGGCTCTTCCTCGGCCTCTGAGACAACCCCTACCCTGACCGGACACTGTGAACGCAACACCCAGAGACAAAATCCTGAGTGACTGCCTCCCACTTGCCCCACTTTGATATCCAGAGGATCTCCCCTCACGGACTGGAGATCAGTCCTCCCATTACCTTGTCCACTAGCTGAGCCAAGTTTGCTTTTTCAGACATCTGTCCCCACAGCCCTGGAAAACACAGCCTCTAGGCTGAATCCTCTGGAGCCATACCACAGGACCGTGCCTGGTCTCTCCTGGGAAACTGTGTCCATTCCTTTGGACACACACCTCCAGAATATGAGAAACCTCAAGGCCCCCGAGGACATCCCACTACTGGGAGGCTCCCTGGAAAAACAGGGGCATTCAGACACAAGCTGAGCAGCTACCTCCACGAAGGCATGCCCACAGATGTCAACAGAGATAGAAGGTTGAGCCGGACAGGCCCTTAGGCCGTAATCTCAACTCTTGCTTTGGGTTCCAGGTGTTACTCCTCAGAGGCTTTGGTTCGAAGAACAGGATATGGGGCTTTCCTGAGGCACTGAACAGAACTCCTCTCCTCTGCACATGGGAAACTTCCCTGTTGGAGCTGTGTCAAACACCTCAGTTTGGAGAACCCTGCAGAGTCCCTGAGCCACCTCCACATTCCAAGGTCTCCCAGGCCACCAAGCCACAGTAGGACTCATCTTCAGGAGAGTCCATTTCAACTCTCCCCTCTGGGTAGCTCACCCAGGAGCCTGCAGATTGAGCATGCCTTGTCCTGACTAAAGAGTGGGAATATGAGGTGGCGTTCCCAGGCATCCATGCTTAGACACCTGCTCTCGAGTCTTTCCGTATGGGGCCTCCTGGAACCATCCAATAGGACTCGACTGTCGTGCAGAAGGAAACCTTGAGGTTTGGAGTAGTTCACAAATCCCATCGTAGGCAAACATCCCTGGCCTAATGAAGCCCTCACCCTTCAGGAAGAGGCCATGCTGGACAAAAACTCTAGCCTGAGGCACGTCTCATAGTTGACATGACCTCAGTGCAGGAGATCTCGATTCAGCCTCTGCAGAGTGGCCCTGCCATGCTCTTGGTCCCAAACCTCACGCTAGCTTTTGCTTTCAGACTTCCTTCCTCACACTCCTGGCAACAAGCCCTACGGACTAGGAACTCCAGAACCACAACCCAGCCCAGTGTCTGCCCAACAGAAGAAAAACGTTTCCCTGTGGGGCTCTCCAGAAAACCCAGATGAGGATCAACCTGCTCAGGCCTCGACGGTCCCCGAACTGGATATGCTGCTCTGGGCACTCATGCTCTGTCTGACACAGCCTGAAGCCAGACGTTCAGACAGACAAGGAGACAGCTGGCCGCACACCCAGCACTTCGGACACGCCATGGTCTTATGCCGTCACCTCTTCCTAACCTTGGTTTTCAGATATCTAAACCTAGACATTATATCAATTCTCCACACAGCTGAGTATCGCAAGCACAAAACAGAACTCCTCCTTCCACATGGCTGTCAAGCTTGCTCTTGGCATGGAGTCACACCTTCAGGGTGGGAGAAACCTTCATGGCCCCTGATGCCACGCCCAAACTTGAGTGCTGCTTGGGCACAAATTCACACTGTGACCCTCAGCATGAGCCCCATGTCAAAGAAGTCCTGTCAGGACCTGGACCAAGAGCCCACATATGGGGCTTGCCAAGCCCCTATGCACCCAATCCTCACCAGTGTTTGAGTTTTCCAGTAGCCCCACCTGTACCTGGGCTCTGCTCTGGAATCCGTTTCTTGGAAAGACACATGAGCCAGAAAACACGACTCCACCCTTCCCACAAAATGACCCCAAACTCATGAGGCCCCCGCCTCATGAAGGTGCCATCATGGACACATACTCCAGCCTCAGCCAACTTCTGATCCTCAGCCTGACTTCAGATGCAGGAGATTTTGATTCAGCCTCTGCCGATTGGGCCTGCTCTGCCCTTGGCTCCAATCCTCACCCTAGCTTGTGTTTTCAGACTTCCGTCCTCACACTCCTGGCCCACAAACCCTCCCTAATGGGAATTCTGGGGCCACAATGAAGCACTCCGCCTGCCTCCCAGGAGAAAAACATTGTCTATGGTGCTGCCCAGAAACCCCAAATGAGGATCAAACTGCTTGGCCCTCGGCAACACCCCAATTGCATAGGCTACCTTAAACACTGATGCTCTGTCGCAAATAGCCTGAGCCCAGACCTTCCAACAGACACCGACACAGCTGGCTGCACTTCTAGGACATTGGACCCGCCACTGCCTTAGGCCACCATCCATTCCCAACCTGGGTTTTCAGTCATTGGAACCTAGACCTTATCTCCAATCCCTGCACAGGGGGAACCTGATGCACAAGTCAGAACCCCTCCTTCCCCATGGCAAGAAACCTTGCTGCTGGCCGTGAGTCAAACCTTCAGTGTAGGAGAAAACGGCAAACCTGCCGGGCCTCATGAAGCCCCCCATATCCTTCAGGAAGAGGCCATCATGGACAAAAACTCTAGCTTGAAGCACGTCTCACAGTAGATATGACCGCATTGCAGGAGATCTTGATTAAGCCTCTGCAGAGTGGCCTGCCGTGCCCTCGGTACCAAACCTCATGCTAGCTTGTGTTTTCAGGCTTCCTTCCTCACACTCCTGGCAAACAATCCCTCCAGTGTAGGATTTGCAGAACCACGAGCCAGCCCAGTGACTGCCCACCGGTAGAAAACGTTTCCTTGTGGGGCTCTCCATAAAACCCAGATGAGGATCAACCTGCTCTTGCCTCGATGGCACTCAGATTTGATAGGCTGCTCTGGGCACTAATGCTCTGCCTTTCACAGCCTGATGCCAGACGTCCAGACAGGCAAGGAGACAGCTGGCCACACACCTAGCACTTCTGACACGCCATGGTCTTATGCCGTTATCTCTTCCTAACCTTGGTTTTCAGATATCTAAACCCAGATATTATATCAATTCCCCACACAGTTGGGCATCTGAATCACAAATCAGAACTCCTTCTTCCCCATGGCTGTAAGGCTTGCTCTTGGCATGGAGTCACACCTTCAGGGTGGGAGAAACCTTCATTTCCCCTGAAACCACGCCCAAACTTGAGTGCTGCCTTGGGCATAAATTCACTCTGTGACTCTCAGCATGAGCCCAATATCAAAGAAAGGCCTGTAAGGGCCTTGACCAAGAGCCCGCATATGGGGCGTGCCAAGCCCCTATACACCCAATCCTCACCAGTGTTTGAGTTTTCCAGTCTCCCCCCCGTTCCTGGGGCTCTGCTCTGGAATCACTTTCTTGGAGAGACACATGAGCCAGACAACAGGACTCCACCCTTCCCACAAAATGACCCCAAACTCCTGTTAGCTGGGACAAATCCCCACAGAGGGATACTTGTCCACAGTCACTGAGGCCACCCCCTACAATCTACGGCTATCCTGGACGCATCCAGAGACAAAAGCCTAAAGGAATCTCGCCCTTGATTCACAAGCCAAGGAACTCACTCTCTATCTGTACATCCGGCCTGCCATACCCTCGGCGCCACTCATAAGCTGAGTTTGTGTTTTCAGACATCTGTGCCCACAGCCTGGACCCACACACCCTCCAGGCTAGGGCATCTGGAGCCACAGCGAAAGATTGTGCCTGCCCTCTCCAAGGAAAGTGTGCCCAATCCATTGACCACAACCCTACAGGTTAGGGAAAAGCTCCAAGGCCCCTGAGGCCATCCTGATAGTGTAGGCTGCCCTGGACTAAAAGGGGCACTCTGACACCAGCTGAGCAATTATCACCACTTAGACTCTCAGACAGTGTCCCCAGAGACAGAAGATTGAAATGGACAGGCCCTTAGGCCCTAATATGAACCTTAGCTTTAGTTTTCATGTGTCTGTCCTCAGAGGACTGGTTTCGTATACCAGCATATTAGGTTTTTCTGAGGCTCCAAACCAAACCTCTCTCGTCTCCACATGGAGTGCTTTCTTACTGGATCTGTATCAAACCCTTCTGGTCGGAGAATTCCGCAGGGCCACAGTACAACCATCACATTCCAAGGTCTCCATGGACAGAAACACACATTATGACGCATCCTCAGGAGAGGCCATTTCAACTCAGCCCGCTGGTTAGCTTGCCCCAGAGCCAGCAGATCAAACATATCTTGTCGTTAATGGCCAAAGGGAATGCGAGGCATGCTGTTCAGGGATCCATCCTTTGAACCCTCCTCTTCAGTCCTTCCGTATGGTATGTACTGGAGCCACTCAACAGGACTCGACTGTCTTGCAGAAGGAAACCTTGTGGTTTGTGGCAACCTCCAAACTCAGCGTGGGAAAATTTCGTTGGCCTCATGAGGCACCTGCTTCATGAAGGTGCTATCAAGGGCACAATCCAACCTCAGTCAACGTCTGATCCTCAGCCTGACTTCAGATGCATGAGATATCCTTTCAGCCTTTGCAGAGTGTGCCTGCTCCCAACCTCACCCTATCTTTTGTTTTCAGACTCTACCCTAGCACTCCTGGCCCAAAAGCCCTCATGATTGGGAATTCTGGTTCCAGAACGAAGCACTCTGCCTGCCCCCCAAAGAAAAACATTGTCTATGGCATTGCTCAGAAACCCCAAATGAAAATCAACCTGCTCAGCCTTCGGCAACACCCCAATTGCATAGGCTACCCTAAACACTGTGCTCTGTCTTACATAGCCTGAGCCCAGACCTTGTGAGAGACATTGAGACAGTTGGCTTCACACCCAGCACATCGAGCCTGCCATGGGTTAGGCCATTTCATCCCTTCCCATTGACCTGGGTGTCTTCCTGGAGGTATATTCTGAGGCTGTGTCAGACTATGCATTTTTTCTGGAGCTTCCTATGGAATTGGGGTGGTATTAGGGGCCTTGCAATTTTCTCTTAATCTGGTGGGTTGGGAAACTGAGACAGGCTGACATTCCTTGGGAGAGCTGGCCCAGTGCTGTTGTGTGTTCCTGGAGGCCCCATCCTGGAGGGCATATGGGTCAGGACTCTGGGTCCAAAGTCTTCAGACACAAACTCGGGTAAGAGTTAAGCTCGAGGTGATGGCAGACCCAATCTGCAGACTCCTGAGCGAAGCATCTCCAGATATGAAATTCGGACGGCTGTGAGGCAGGAGCACAGTCTTTTCTGTCTGACTTGTTTGTCTATGATGGCCACGAAATGGAGGGGTGGCCTCATGGGTCCATGTGAGATTCTACCTCTCTGGGAATTCTGCTCGGCACCCAAGAGTTTGGTGTATTTCCGGGGGATGGGAGGAGCGCAGTTTTCTGAGTCAGGGATCCCGTCCAAACAGCCATTCCAGAGATGGGTCCTGGGTTCTGGAGCCTGGATCACCGCAACAAGGCTTAGGATTTGGGCCTAGGGTCCTGCTCTATGTTTTCCTGGTACAGCTCCCGAGTGTTCTTGTTGGAAATGGGTCTCATTCTGAGGGTCACAATGCCTGTTTTTGCCCAGATGCCCATGCTGAGTGGGTGTGACCTCATGGGCTATGCACTTGGCTCCCACTCTGAGGGTTGGACTGCCATCTCAACATTCAGTTTTCCTGCCATGGGGAAGGAGGGGTACTTTTTTATGCTTCACGTTCCCCCATGGGCAGGAATTTGAGCTAAGTTCTGGGACAGGTGCCTGAATACCCAGTTCACTTTGAGATGAGGTCCTCGGGCCAAGGCAGGACCCACCTGCAGAAAATGAGGCCTGCTTTCTGGGTGGCTGTCAGGAGCTCGGGCTCGAGCTGTGTCAGACAGAACATTCGTGGAGAGTTCGGCCTATGATATTGGGGTGCTTTTGAGAGCTGTTCAACTGGATCCTCATGGGGGATTTTTGCACAGACCCTTTCTTCACTTCTTCTATCTGGTGAGCAGGCAGATGGCTGCATTACGGCTCCAGAATATCCAAGTTGGAGGGTTTGCAGGCGAGGAGTGTGAGGACAGAAGTATGAAAACATAAGCTACGGTTACGCTCAGTGCCGAGCACATGTCTATTCCAATGTACAGCAGTTGTTTCGAGATCTCCAGCACCTGGGCGAGGGGAAGATGTCTGCTCACGCTGGAGTTTGTATCCATGATGGCCAACAAATGGTGGGGAGGCCTCAAGAATTCTTGGAGGTTTTTCCAAGCTGGAGCTTGTGAGCTGCTCCAAACATCAAGGTGTCCTACTAAGGGACAGCAGAAGACTTCTTACAGGGCTCCAGGGTCCCCCATATGGAAGATTCGATAGCAATGCTCTCTGAATGGAGGCCTGGGAAGCCAATCTCGTGTTACCATTGCAGCTGAGGAACAGGGTAAGCTTGAACCAATGACACTGATTCCAAGTTCCAAGTGATTTGCGTTGATGGAAGTTCTCAGTCTTACAGGTCCCAATGCTGCTTGGTGTCCAGGGAGACCTTAGAATGTGGTGGCGGCTCTCTGACCATTGAGGATTCTCTATCCTTAGGATTAGACCCAGTACCCAGGAGCCAGGTTTCCTTCTTTGGACAGGATGTGTGCTCTTGTATGGCTCACGGACCACAGGTTGGACCATATGCTTGAATTTCCAGAACAGACCTCTAGGAAGAGAGACCTCAAAACATAAGCTAGGGTTCTGATGAGGTTTTAGGGCCATGGAAGTTTCAATCTTCGGACTAAGTGCCATTGGCCTGCATGTCATCCTGGAGGTAGGTGCTGAGGCTGTGTCAGGCTGTGCACTTATTCCAGAGTGGCCTATGATATTGGGGTGCAGTCAGGGGCCTTGCAGTTTTCTCCTAATCTGGACATTTTGGGAAACTGAGATGGGCAGGGTTTCCTCAGGAGAGCAGGGCCAGTGATGTCATGTGTTTCTCGAGGCCCCATCCTGGAGGTCATGTGTGTCAGGACTTTGGGACCAAAGACTTTAGACACAACCTCGGATAAGAGATAGGAGTGAGGTGATGGCAGTCCGAATATGAAGACCCTGAGGGAAGCTCCTCGGGATTTGAAATTCAGGTGGCTGGGAGGGAGGAGCACAGGCTTTTCTGTCTGGATTTTGTGTCTAGGATGGCCACTAAATGGAGGGGTGACCTCATGTGTCCATGGGATATTATTCCACTCTGGTGATTCTGCTTGGCACCCAAGAGTTTGATTTCTTTTTGGGGAAGAAGAAAAGACTGTATTCCATCTCTGGGATCCTGTCCAAACAGGGATTCCAGAGATGGGTTCTGGGTCCAGACACTGGGAAAACTTAACCAAAGCTTCGATTTGGGATCCTGGTCCAGATCCCAAGGGGGATCTTTGGAAAGGGGTCTCATTCTGAGGGTCACAATGCCTATTTGTGCCCAGCTGCCCGTCCTGTGTAGGCATGGTCTCATGGACCATGCACCTGGTTCCCACTCAGGGTTGTACAGCCATCTCAACATTCAGTTTTTCTGGCCATGGGGAAGGAGGAGCACTCTTTTGTGCTTCCGAGTCCCCTATGGGCAGGAATTTGAGCTAAGTCTGGGACAGGTACCTGAATATCCAGGTTGCTTCAAGATGATGGCCTCGGGCCAAGGTTGGACCCACCTGGAGGATATGGGGCCCACTATCTGGGTGCCTGACAGGAGGTCGGGGATCAGGCGGTGTCAGATAGACAATTTATGCAGAGGTCGGTCTATTATATTGGGGTGCCATTGAGGGCCGTGCAGGAGGATCCTCATGTGGGTTTCTACGAAGACCCATAGGGCACTTCTTTCTGGTGGGCAGGCAGAAAGCTGCACTGTGGCTTCAGAATTCCCAATATGAAGGGCTTGTAGGCGAGGAGTGTGAAGACAGAACTCTGAAAACACAAGCCACGGATAAGCTCAGTGCCGACCACAGGACCATTCCATTGTGTAGTGGTTGTTTCGAGATTTCCAGCACCTGAGTATGGGCGAGGGTCAGATGTCTGCTCACGCTGGGTTTGCATCCATGATGGTCAACGAATTGTGGGGTGGCCTCAAGAATTCTTGGAGATTTTCCCAAGCAGGACCTTGTGAGCTGCTCCAAACAGCAAGGTGTCCTACTGTGGGACAGGGGAAGTCCGCTTACAAGGCTCCAGGGTCCCCCATATAGAAAGATTCGACAGCAGAGGTCTCTGAATGGGGGCCTGGGAAGTCTTCCTTGCATGACCATTGCAGCAGAGGAACATTGCAGGCTTGATCAGCTGGTTTTTGTTCAAATTTCCAAGTGATCTAAGTTGACGGATGTTCTCAGTCTAATGAGTCACAATGCTGCTTGGTGTCCAGGGAGACCTTAGAATGTGGTGGTGAGGGTGCCTGGGTGGCTCAATGGGCTAAGCCGCTGCCTTCGGCTCAGGTCATGATCTCAGGGTCCTGGGATTGAGTCCCGCATCGGGCTCTCTGCTCAGCAGGGAGCCTGCTTCTTCCTCTCTCTCTCTCTCTGCCTTCCTCTATGCCTACTTGTGATCTCTCTCTGTCAAATAAATAAATAAATAAAATCTATATAAAAAAAAGAATGTGGTTGTGGGTCTGTGGCCATGCAGGATTCTCCTACCTGAGGGTTAGACCCAGTTCCCAGGAGCCTGGTTCCCTTCTCGGGACAGGAGGTGTTCTCTTGTATGGCTCAGGGACCACATGTCGGATCATATGTTGGATTTCAAGACCAGGCCTCTGGGCACAGAGGCCTGAATATCTAGGCTAGGGTTCTTATGAGGTTGTAGGGGCATGTCATCCTCAACCTTTGGACTTAGGGACTTTGACCTGTGAGTCTTCCTGGAGGTAGATGCTCAGGCTGTGTCAGACTGTGCATTTTTTCCAGAGTGGCCTATGAAATTGGGGTGGGCTCAGGGGCCTTGCAGGCTTTTCCTATTCTGGAGGGTTTGTGCAACTGAGACGGCAGAATTTCATCCAGAGATCAGGCCCAGTGATGTAGTGTGGTTCTGTCAGCCCCATCCTGCAGGGAATGTGGTTAAGGGCTCTGGGACCAAAGTCCTCAGACACAAAATTGTGTATCAATTAGGAGGGAGGTGATGGCAGCCCCGATCTGCAGACGCTGAGGGCAGCTCCTCAGGATTTGAAATTCGTGTGGCTGGGAGGCAGGAGCAAAGGCTTTTCTGTCTGGATTGTGTCTAGGATGGCCTTGGAATGGTGGGGTGTCCTCATGTGTCCATGGAATATTCTACCTCTCTGGGGATTCTGCCCAGCACCCAAGAGTTTGGTGTCTCACTGCGAAGGAGAGAGCGTGGTTTACTGTTTCACGGTTCCCGTCAACACAGGGATTCCAGAGATGGGTTATAGGTCCCTGTGCCTGGATAACCCTACAAAGGCTTAGTATTTGGGCCTAGAGGCTTGACTGCCTGGCTCTGTGGGGCTTTGGTTCAGCTCCCATGGAGACTTGTTGGAAATGGGTCTCAGGGTAAGGGTCACAATGCCTGTTTTTGCCCAGATGCCCATCCTGAGTGGGCATTGGCTCTTGTTCCATGCACCTGGATCCCAATATGAGGGTTGGACCACCACATCAACATTTAATTTTCCTTCTATGAGGAAGGAGGAGTACTCTTTTGTGCTTCAGATTCCCCCATGCACAGTAATTTGAGCTATGTTCTGGGACTGGTACGTGAATAACCAGGTTGGTTTGAGATGAAGGACTCAGGTCAAGGCAGGTCACACCTGCCAGATATGGGTCCCGCTATCTAGGTGGCTACCAGGAGGTCGGGGCTCGAGCTGTGTCAGACAAAGCATTAGTTCACAAGGTGGCCTATGATATTGTGGTGCTATAGAGGGCTGTGCTGGTGGAACCTTATATGGAGTTTCACGCAGACCCATAGGGCACCTCTTTTTTCTGGTGGGCAGGCAGAAGGCATTGTGGCTCCCAAATTCCCAATATGGGGGACTTGAAGGCGAGGAGTGTGAGAACAGAAGGCAGAAAACACAATCTATGCTTAATCTCAGTGCCGAGAACATGGCCGTTCCAATGTGCAGTGGTTTTTTCGAGATCTCCAGCATCTGAGTACAGGCGAGGGTCAGATGTCTGCTCATGATAGAGTTTGTATCTATCGTGGCCAACAAATGAAATATCCAGCACCTGAGTAAAGGTGGATTTCAGATGTTTACGCACACTGGAGTTTGTGTCTCTGATAACCGAATGGAGGCGTGGCATCAAGAGGCTGATGCATGTGAGATGCTCTAAACAGCAAGGTTTTTTTTTCTACTGGACAGTTAGAGTCTGGTATGTTTTCTGCAGGGCCCCCCATGTGAAAAGTATGGGTAGCAGAGCCCTTCCACATGGATGCCTGGAAAGCACACCTCCATTGAACAATGCAGCTGAGGAACATGCAGGTTCTTTACGGTGCTTCTGGGGTGAAGCACCAAGGTCTTGAGTTGACATGGAATCTCTTGAAGATGGGTTACAATGCTGGTTTTTTTTACCAGGTAGATCTTAGAATGTGTTGGTGGCTAAGGTGCCTGCAAGATTCTCCTACCCTAAGGGATTAACACAGGTCGAAGAGCACGGTTACCTTCTGGGGACAGGAGATGTAGTTTTTTGTGGCTCAGGGTCCACATGCCATATCATAAGTTCCTATTCAAGAACAGGCCTCTGAAGACAGATGCCCGACAACCTAATCTAGGGTTCCAATGAGTCCCAGGGGCATGAGAGGTTCAATCTTCAGACTTAGGAAAGTTGACTTGGGTGTCTGCCAGGATGTAGGTGATCAGGGAGTTTCAGACTGCGCACTTATGTCCAGAGTAACCTCCAATATTGGGGTGGCCACAGGGGCCTTGAATGTTTCAACCAACTCTGGAGGGTTTGCTTAACTGACATGCACAATTTCCATGGGGATGGCAAGTACAGTCCTGTGGTGTGGCTCCAGAGACTCCACCCTGGAGGGCATGTGAGCCATGGTTCTGGGAGGGAAGTCTGCAAACACAAACTCGGGTTAGGTTTAGTGGCTAGGTTATCGCAGGGCAATGTGTAGACCTGGAAGGCTACTCGTCAGGAACAGTAACTGGAATGACCCGAAGGTGGAAGCACAGGCTTTTATATCTGGATTGTGTGTCTAGGGTGACCTCAGAATGTAGCTGTGGCCTCATGGGTCCATGGGAGATTTTTCCTCTAAGGATACTGGCGGCTCCCAATATTTTGATGACTTTTTGAGATGGGAAGACTGCTATTTTCGATCTTAGGTGTGCCCCAAAACAGGGATTCCAGAGATGGGCTCTGGGTCTAGGTGACTGGAAAATCCCACCAAGGGTTGGGATTTGGGCTTATGGGCAGACCAGGCCTGCAATGCAGGATCTTGGTGGTGCAACTGAGAGGGCTTGTTTGGAAGCATGCTCAGGCTGAGCATTACAATGCCTGTTTGTGCCCAGGGTGGCCCTCAGGAGTGGGCGTGGTCCCATTGTCCATTTTCTGGCTCCCACACTGAGGGATGGACACACATTCCAATGGCCAGGTTTCCAGCCATGGGAAAGGAGGAAATATCTATTGTGCTTCATGTTCCCCCATAGGCAGGGATTACAGCAAAGGTCTGGGGACAGATGCCTGAATACCAAGGATGCATAGAGATGACAGATTTGGGCCATGGCCGTTCTCACATGCTGGATATGGGCCCCGCTCTCTGGGTGGCTGACACGAGGTCTGGGCTCAGGCTGTGTCAGACACAGCACTAGTGGCCAGAGAAGTCTATATATTGGGGTTCTCTCCAGGGCCGAGTAAATTGATCCTCATGTAGGGTTTCTGGCCAGACTCACGAAGCACTTCTTTCTGTGGGGCAGGCAGAATGCTGCCTTATGGATCCAGAGGGTTTGGGGACAAATAGGGTGAGAATGCAATTGTAAACACCAGCTATGCTTAAATTGAGTGCCAAGCGGAAGTCAGTTTCAATGTGCAGCAGCTTATACGAGATATCCAGCACCTGAGTAAGGGCAGATGTCAGATATTTGCTCACACTTGAGTTTGTGTCTAGGATGACGACTAATAGAGGCGTGGCTTCAGGAGGCAATGGAGGATTACCCACGCTTAAGATTGTGAGATGCTCCAAACAACAAGGTTTCCTTCTAATGGACAGGAGGAGTCTGTTTTTTTTTCCTCCAGGGTCCCTCAAGTGGAAGTTTGCGTAGCAGAGCCCTCCCGCATGGATGACTGGAAAGCACACGTCCAATGACCATTGCAGCTGAGGAACATGACAGGTTCGTTTTGGTGGCTCTGGTGCCAAGTACCAAGGCCTTGAGTTGACTTGGAATCTCTTACAGATGTGTCCCAAAACTGGTTTGTTACAAGGGAGTTCTTAGAATGTATTGGTGGCTATGGGCCACGCTGAGGGTTTGGCACAGGTCGATGTGCACAGTTTCCATCTTGGGAGAGGAGATGTTCTGTTTTGTGGCTCAGGGTACATATGTTGTATCCTGACTTGGTATTCAAGAACAGGCCTCTGAGGATTGATGCTTGCAACCTAATCTAGAGATCCAATGATGTCCTTGGTGCCCATCAGGTTCAATTTTCTTACTAAGGACCATTGATATGGTTGTCTGACTGGATGTAGGTGATCAGGGTGTTTCAGACTGTGCATTTGCATCCAGAGCCACTTCCAATATTGGGGTGGGCTCAGGGGCCTTGCAGGTTTCTCCTAACTTGGAGGCTTTGGGGAACTGTGATGGGCACAGTTTCCTTGGGGATGGCAGGCCCAGTCCTGTGGTAAGGCTTCAGAGACCACCTCCTTGAGGATATGAGAGCCATGGTTTTGGGAGGGAAGTCTGCAAACACAAATTTGGGTCAGGGATAGTGGCAAGGTGATCGCAGGTCCAATGCATAGACCTAGAAGGCATCACGTCAGGAACTGTAATTAGGGTGACTGAAAGCTGGTAGCACAGGCATTTCTATCTGGATTGTGTGTCCAGGATGGGCTCTGAATGTAGACGTGGTCTCATGGTTCAATGGGAGACTTTTCCTCTCTAAGGATCCTGGTGGATCTCCATAGATTGGTGGTTTTTTAGAGAAGAAAAGAGTGCTCTTTTCCATCTTAGGGGTGCTCCAAAACAGGGAAGAATGCTGTTTTCCAACTTAGGCTTATGCCAAAACAGGGATTCCAGAGACGGGCTCTGGGTCTGGGTGCCCGGATATCCCACCAAGTGTTAGGATTTGGGCCTAGGGGCATTCCAGGCCTGCAATGCAGGATCCTAATGGTGTAACAGAGAGGGCTTGTTTGAAAGCATGCTCAGGCTGAGGGTCATCATGCCTCTTTGTGCCCAGGGGGGCCCTCAGGAGAGGGCGTAGTCTCATTGGCCATATAGCTGGATCCCACTTTGAGGGTTGGACACCCATTGCAACAGCCAGGCTTCCTGCAATGGAAAGAGGAGTTCTCTATTGTGCTTCAGGTTCCCCCATTGGCAGGGTTACAGGAAAGGTCTGTGGAAAGTTGCCTTAATACCAAGGGTGTGTACAGATGACAGGCTAAGAATTCCCAGGTAACAAAACAGCATTGTTACCCATGTTCATGACATTCCATGTAAAAATAAGCCCTTAGTACTTCGCCCCAGAGCCACCAGAATGAACTTGCCATGTTCCTAAGCTGCAATGGTCAGTGGAGGTGTGGTTTCCAGGCAACCATACGGGGGTGCTCTGCTACACAAACTTTGCAATTTGCGGGGACCCTTGAGACAAAAAAAAACAGAATGCCCCTGTCCGGTAGAAGGAAACCTTCTGTTTGGAGCATCTCACAAGCCCCAGCGTGGGAAATCCTCCATTTCCTCTTGAAGCCACCACTCCATTTGTCAGTCATCATTGACACAAACTCCAGCATGAGCAAACATCTGACATCCGCCCTTACTCAGGTGCTGGATTTCAATTCGATCGCTGCACACTGGAACTGCCTTTAGTTTGACTGAATTAAGCCATAGCTTGGGTTTACAATTCCATCCTCAGTCTACTGGTCCACAAGCCCTATTGTGAGGGAATTCTGGAGCTACAACACAATATTCTGCCTTCCCCATAGAAAGAAAAAGGGCCTGGAGAGTCTGCCCAGAAACTCCATATGATGGTCAATCTTCTCGGTGCTAGACGGAACCCTGATTCATAGGCTGCCCTGGGCACTAGTGCTGTGTCTGACATAGCCGGAGCCAGGACCTAGTGTCAGCCACGGAGAGATCAGGGCCCATATCCAGCATGTGAGACCAGCTATGGCCCAAGTCTGTCTTCTCTTCTATTCTTGGTATTCAGGCATCTGTACCCACACCTTTGCTGAAATCCTTGCCATTAGGGGAACCTGAAGCACAATAGAGAACTCCTCCTTCCCCATGGAAGGTATTCTGACAGTTGGGATAGTTGCTCAACCCTCAAAGTGGAAGGCAGCTCCATGGCCAAGGAGACCATGTGCACTCATGATGGCTTCCCCGGGCACAAGCAGGCATTGTGACCTCAGCCTGAGCATGCTTTCAACCAAACGCTCTCATTGCATCTCTGGGACCCCGAATTGCAGGCCTAGTACACACCTAGGCCCAAATCCTAACCCTGGTGGGATTTTACAGGGGCCCAGACACAGAGCCCATCTCTGGAATCCCTATTTTGGGGGACCCTTAAGATGGAAAACAGCACTCTTCCCTTCCCCGTGATAGTCACCAAACTCATGGTAGCCACCAGGATCCTTGAGTGGAAAAATCTGCCATAGACCCATGAGAACACACCTGCATTCCGAGGCCATCCTGGACATACAATCCAGATACATATCATGTGCTATCACCTTTGAGTCATTGGATTTACAGTTCCTGACGAGCTGCCTTCCAGGTCTATGCATTGGGCCTGCAATCACCTTGCCATTAACCTAAACTGAGTTTGTGTTTGCAGACTTCCTTCCTAAAACCATGGCTCACATGACCTCCAGGTTCTGGCATCTGAAGCCACACCACAAGACTGTGCATGAGATCCTCAAGGAAACTGTGCCCATCACTTTTGCCCGATACCTTTAGATTAGGAGAAACCTGCAAGGCCCCTGAGCGAAGCCAAATAATGGAGGCCGCTCTGGGCACAAATGCACAGTCTGAGACACCCTGATCACCTCCATACAGGCAGACACCCAAGTCAATGCTCCTGAGTCAGAAGATTGAACCTGACATGCCCCGAGGACTTCATTGGCACACTAGATTAGGTTTACAGGTATCTGTCGTCAGAGGCCTGCTCTGGAATATCAACTTATGATAAAATATATAGTCCCTGAGCCACAGAACAGAATATGTTCTCCCCAAAAAGGAAGCCATGCTCCTGGAATTGTGTCATACCCTAAGGGTATTTGGATCCTGAATGGCCCCTTAGCAACCAGCACATTCTATGATATTCCTGGTAACAAACCATCATTGTGCCCCATCTTCATGAGACTCCATGTCAACTCAAGGTCTCGATATATTGCCCCAGAGCCACCAGAATGCACCTGCCATGTTCCTCAGCTGCAATGGTCAATGGAGGGGTGATTTCCAGGCATCCCTGTGGGGTTCTCTGCTACAAAACTTTCCACATGGAGAAACCAGAGAAAACAAACCAGACTTCTCCTGTCCGGTAGAAAGAAACTTTGCTATTTGGAGCATCTCACAAGCCCCAGCATGGGAAATCCTCCATGGCCTCTTGACGCCACCCTTCCATTTGTGGGTAATCACAGACACAAACTCCAGTGTGAGCAAACATCTGACATCCACCCTTACTCAGGTGCTGGATATTCGAAATGGCAGCTGCACACTGGAACTGCCTTTTGCTTTTCACTGAACTTAACCATAGCTTTGTATTACTATTCTATCCTCACCACACTGGTCCACAATATCTCTTGATAGGGAATTCTGGAGCCACAACGCAGTATTCTGCCTTCCACATAGAAAGAAGAAGGACCTGTTGAGTCTGCCCAGAAACTGCACATGAGGATCAATCTACTCAGACCACGAGGCAACCCTGATTAATAGATTTCCCTGACCACTAGTGCTGTGTCTGACAGAGTCTAAGCCCCGACCTCGTGTCAGCCACCCAGAGGTGAGGGCCCATATTTAGCATGAGAGATCGGCCATGGCCCTGGGCCATCATCTGTACCCATCCTTGGTATCCAGTCATCTGTCCCCCAAACTTTGCTGGAATTCCTGCCAATGGCGAACCTGAAACACAATAGAGAACACCTCCTTCCCCATGGCAGGAATATTGGCTGTTGGGATGGTTGTCCAACCCTCAGCGTGGGAGCCAGCTGCAAGGCCAAGGAGACCATGCCCACTCCTGAGGGCCGACATGGGCACAGGCAGGCATGGTGATCCTCAGCCTGAGCATGTTTTTAAACAAACACTCTCAGTTGCTCCTCCAGTACCAGCATTGCAGGCCTGGTATGCCCCTAGGCCCAAATCCTAACCCTTGGTGGGATTTTCCAGGTGCCCAGACCCAGAGTCCGTCTCAGAATCCCTGTTTGGGGCACCCTTAAGATGGAAAGCAGCACTCTTCCCTTCCCTGAGAAAGGCACCAAACTATTGGGAGCCGCCAGGATCCTTAGAGAGAAAAAATCTCCCATGGACCCATGAAAACAAACCTGCATTCCGAGGCCATCCTGTCCACACAATCCAGAGAGAAAAGTCTTTGCTACCTTCTTCGAGTCATCCTATTTACATTTCCTGACGAGCTGCCCTCCATGTCTATGCATTGGGCCTGTGATCATCTCGACACTAACCCTAACCCCAGTTTGTGTTTGCCGACTTCTCTCCCAAAACCATGGCTTACATGCCCACCAAGATGTGGTCCCTCAAGCCACATCACAGGAAAGTTCCTGCCATCCCCAAGAAAACAGTGCCCATCAGGTTGTCCAAACCCTCCAGATTAGGAGAAACCTGCCAGGCCCCTGAACCCACCCCAATATTGGAGGTTGCTCTGGATGCAAATGTGCAGTCTGAACCACCCTGAGCACCTCCATCGAGGCAGAAAGCCAAGTCAATGGTTCTGAGTCAGATGATTGAACCTGACATGCCCCTAGGACTTCACTGGAACCCTAGATTGGGTCTTCAGACATCTGTTCTCAGAGTCCTGTTCTGGAATACCAAGTTATGATACAACATGTGGTCCCTGATTCCCACAACAGAACATCTCCTGTCTCCAGAAGGAAAATGTGCTCTTGGATCTATGTCCAACTTTCAGGGTAGATGGATCCTGCATGACCCATTAGCCCCAGCACCTTCTATGATCTCCCTGGTAACAAACCAGCATTGTGACCCAACTTCCTGAGACTTGATGCCAACTCAAGGTGTTGGTACTTTGCCCAAGAGCCATGAAACGAATCTGCCATGTTCCTCAGGTACAAAGGTCAATGGACGTGTGCTTTCTAGGCATCCAAGAGGTAGTTCTCTGCTACACAAAAATTCCACATAGGGAACCCTAGAGCAAACAAATAAGACTGCTCCTGTCAGGTTGAAGGAAACCTTGGTTGTTTGGAGCATCTCACAAGCCCCAGCCTGGGAAGTCCTCCACATTCTCTTGATGCCAACCCTCCATTTGTTAGTCATCATAGACACAAATTCCAGCATGAGCAAACATCTGACATCTGCTCTTACTCAGGTGCTGGATATTCGAATCAGTCACGCACACTGGAAATACCTTTCACTTGACACTGTATTCTTGCATAGTTTGGGTTTACAATTCCATCCTCACCCTACTGGACCGCAAGTCCTCTTGAGAGGGAATTAGGGAGACAAAACGCAACATTCTGCCTTCCCCATAGAAAGAAGGGCCTGGTGAGTCTGCCCAGAAACTCCCCATGAAGATCAATCTACTTGGCCCTCGAGGGAACCCCGATTTATACTTTGCGCTGGCCACTAGCGCTGTGTCTGAGAGAGCCTGAGCCCCAACCTCGTGTCAGCCACCCAGAGTGTGGGGCCCTTATCCAGCATGTGGGACTGGCCATGGCCCAGTCATCTCTACCCATCCTTGGTATTCCGGCAACTATCCCAGACCTTTGCTGGAATCCCTACCAGTGGGGGAACCTGAAGCACAATTGAGAACTCCTCCTTCCCCATGGCAGGAAGCCTGGCTGTTGCTATGGGTGCCCAACCCTCAGAATTAGAACCAGGTGCATGGCCAATGAGACAACGCCCAATCATAAGGGCCGCCTGGGCCAAAGCAGGCATTGTGTCCCTCAACCTTAGCATGCATTCAAACAAATGCTCTCAGTTGTTTCTGCAGGGTCCCGCATCGCAGGCCTGGTATGCCCTTAGGACCAAATCCTAACACTTCGTGGGATTTTCCATGCCAACATAACCAGAGCCCGTCTCTGGAACCTCTGTTTTGAAGCACCCCTATGATGGAAAACAGCAATATTCCCTCCCCTGAGAAAACTATTAGGAGCTGCCAGGATGCGTAGAGAAGAAAAATCTCCCAGGGCTCCATAAGACCACACCTTCATTCCGAGGCCATCCTGGACACACAATCCAGATACAAGAGACTGTGCTACCACCTTCGAATCACCTGGTTTACAGTTCCAGACGAGCTGCCCTACAGACCTACGCATTGGGCCTGTGATCACCTCGCCATTAACCCTACCCCAAGTTTGTGTTTGCAGACTTCTTTCCCAAAACCATGGCTCACATGCCCTCTATGATGGGTCTCTGTAGCCACACCACAGGAAAGATCCTGCTATCCCCAGTGAAACTGTGTCAATCACAGTTGCCCAAACCCTCCAGATTAGGAGAGACCTGCAAGTCCCCTGAGCCCAGTCCAATATTGGAGGCCACTCTGGACACAAATGCACAGTGTGCAACACCCTGATCACCTCCATTCAGGAAGACACCCAAGTCAATGGTCCTGAGTCAGAAGATTGGTCCCTGAACCCCACAATAGAATATCTCCTGTCCCCAGATGGAATTCGTGCTCTTCAACTTGTGTCAAGGGTCGGGGTATATGAATTATGCACAGCCCCTTAGCCCCCAGCACATTCTAAGATCTCTCTGGTAACAAACAAACAGCATTGTGATCCATCTTCATGAGATTCCATGTCACTTCAAGTCCTTGGTAATTCGCCCCAGAGCCACCAGAATGAACCTGCCATGTTCCTCACCTGATATGGTCAGTGGAGGTGTGCTTTCCAGGCATCCATGTGGGAGTGCTCTTCTACTTATTCTTTCCACATGTGGGACCCTGGAGCAAACAAACCAGACTGCCACTGACCAGTAGAAGGGAACCCTCTGTTTGGAGCATCTCAGAAGCACCAGCAGGAGAAATCCTCCATGGCCCTTGACACAACCCCTCCATTTGTCAGTCATCATAGACAAAAACTCCAGCATGAGAAAACATCTGAAATCTGCCGTTATTTAGATTCTGCACTTTCTTTTCCACCACTGTACACTAGAACTGCGTTTCACTTGACACTGAATTTATCCATAGCTTGGGTTTAGAATTCCATCCTCAGCCTCCTGGTCTGCAAGCCCTCTAGAGAGGGAATTTGGAGCCACAAGGCAACATTCTCCATTCCCACTAGAAAGAAATAGGGCCTGGTGAATCTTCCCAGAAACTCCACATGAGGTTCAATCTACTTGGCACTCGATGGAACCTTGATTTATAGGCTGTCCTGGGCACTAGTACTAGTACTAGTACTAGTACTGTGTCTGACAGAGCCTGAGCCAAGACCTAGTTTCAGGCACCCAGAGATATGAGCCCATATCCAGCATGTGAGATTGGCCAGGGCCCAAGTCCATCATCTCTACCCATCCTTGGTATTCAGGCACCTGTCCCCAGACCTTTTATGTAATCCCTACCAATGGGGTAACCTAAAGCACAATAGAGAACTCCTCCTTCCCCATGGTAGGAATCCTGGCTGTTGATATGAGTGTCCAAACCTCAAAGTGGGAGCTAGCTGCATGGCCAAGGAGACAATGCCCACTCATGAGGGCTGCCCTGGGCACAAGTAGCCATTGTAACCCTCAGCTTGCTCAAGCCTTCAAAAAAATGCTCTTAGTTGCACCTCCAGGATCCTGCTTTGCAGGCCTGATATGCCCTTAAGCCCAAATCCTAACACATCGTGGGATGTTCCATGTGCACATACCCAGAGCCCGTCACTGGAATCCCTGTTTTGAGGCACCCCTAAGATGGAAAACAGCACTCTTCACTTCCCTGAGAAAGCCACCAAACTAATGGGATCCCCCAGGATCCTTGAGAAGAAGAATCTCTCATGGTCCCATGAGTCCACACCTGTATTCCGAGGCCAGCGTGGATATGCTATCCAGATACAAGAGACTGTGCTACTGGCTTCGAGTCACCTGATTTACAGTTCCTGACGTGCTGCCCTCCAGATCTTTGGATTGGGACTGTGAACACCTCTCCATTAACCTTATCCCGAGCTTGTGTTTGCAGATCTCTCTCTAAAAACAATAGCTCACATGTCCTCCAGGATGGGGCCCCTAGAGTCACACCACAAGACTGTGCTTGCCATCCCCAAGGAAACTGGGCCCATCACAGTTGCCCAAACCCTCCTGATTAGGAGAAACCCGGAAGGCTCCTGAGCACATCCCAATATTGGAGGCTGCTCTGGATGCAAATGCACAGTCTGAAACACCCTGATCACCTCCATCCAGGCAGACACCCAAATCAATGGTCCTGAGTCAGATAATTGAACCTGACATGGCCCTAGGACCTCATTGGAAGAGGGATTAACTTTTCAGGCACCTGTCCTCAGAGGCCTCTTCTGGAATACCAACTTATGATACAAATTATGGCCCCTGAGCCCCAGGGTGGGAAATCCTCCATGGCCTCTTGACGCCACCTCTCCATTTGTTGGTCATCGTAGACACAAACTCCAGCCTGAGCAAACATCTGACATCCGCCCATATTCAGGCGCTGATATTGGAATCAGCTGCTGCACACTGGAACTGCCTTTCGCTTTGCAATGAATTTAAGCCTAGCTTCAGACTACAATTTCATCCTCACCCTACTGGTCTGCCATATCTCTTGATAGGGAATTCTGGAGCCACAACGCAACATTCTGCCTTCTTCATAGATAGAAGGACCTGGTGAGTCTGCCCATAAACTGCACATGAAGATCAATATACTCAGCCCAGGAGGGAACCCCTATTTATAGTTTGCCCTAGCCACTAGTGCTGTGTCTGACAGAGCCTGAGCCCCTACCTCGTGTCAGCAACCCAGAGGGTGGGGCCCACATTAACCATGTGAGACCGGCCATGGCCCAGGGCTGTCATTACTACCCATCCTTGGTATTCAGGCATCTGTCCCCTAGATCTTAGCTGGAATCCCTACCAATGGGGGGACCTGAAGCACAATAGAGAATTCATCCTTCGCCATGGCAGGAATCCTGGCTTTTGGATGGGTGCCCAACCCTAGGAATGGGAACTGGCTGCATGGCTGAGTAGACATCGCGCAATCCTGATGGCCTCCGGGGCACAAGCAGGCATTGGGACCCTCAGCTTGACCATACTTTCAAACAAACGCTCTCAGTTTCACCTCCAGGATCCCGCATTGCAGGCCTGGTATGGCCCTAGGCCTAAATATTAACCCTTGGTGGGATTTTCCAAGCACTTAGACCCAGAGCTCATCTCTGGAATGCCTGTTTTGGGGCACGCTTAAGCTGGAAAACAGTACTCATCCCTTCCCGGAGAAATCCAACAAACTATTGAGAACCGCCAGGATCCTTGAGAGGAGAAATCTCCCATGGACCCTTGAGACAACACCTGCAATAAAGGCCATTCTGGAAATTAAATCCAGATACAATTACCTGTGCTACCACCTTTGAGTTACGTGATTTACAGTTCCAGACTTGCTGCCCTCCTGGTCTATGGATTGGGACTATGATCACCTTGCCACTAACCCTAACCTAAGTTTGTGTTTGCAGACTTCTCTCTCAAAATCATGGCGCACATGTCCTCCAGGATGGGGTCTCTGGAGTCACACCACAGGACAGTTCCTGCAATCCCCAAGGAAACTACCCATCACAGTTGTCCAAAAACCCCATATAAGGAGAAACCTGCAAGGAACCTGAGCCAACCCTAGTATTGGATGCTACTCTGGACACAAATGCACAGTCTGAAACACCCTCATCACCTGCATCCAGTCAGACACCAGAGTCAATGATCCTGAGTCAGTAGATTGAATGACATTCCCCTAGGGCCTCATTCAAACCCTTTATTAGGTTTTCAGGCTTCTGTCCTCAGAGACCTGTTCTGGATTACCAATTTATGATACAACATATGGCCGCTGAGCCCCACAACAGAATATCTCCTGCCCCCAGAAGCAATCCAGGCTCTTGGGCCTGTGTCAAATCCTCAGGCTAGATGAATCCTGCATGGCCCATTAACCACCAGCACATTCTAAGATCTCCCTGGTAACAAACCAACATTTTGACCCATCCTCATGAGGTTCCATGTCCAATCCAGTCTTTATTTCTTCGCCTCAAAGCCACCAGATGCCATGTTCCTTCGCTGTCATGGTCAATGAAGGTGTGCTTTCCAGTCACCCATGTGGGAGATCTATGTTATCCGATCTTTCGACATGGGGAACCATGGAGGAAACAAATCAGACTGCCCCTGTCTGGTAGAAGGAAACCTTGCTGTTTGGAGCATCTCAAAAACACCAGATTGGGAAATCCTCCATAACCTCTTGACGCCACCCCTCCATTTTTGTGTCATCATAGACACAAACTCCAGCATGAGCAAATATCTGACATCCACCCTCACTCAAGTGCTGAATATTGGATTCAAACATTGCACACTGGAAATTTCTTTCGCTTGATACAGAATGTAACCATAGCTTAGGTTTACAATTCCATCCTCAGCCTCCTGGTCCACAAGCCCTCTTGATAGTGAATTCTAGAGCCACAAAACAGCATTCTGCCTTCCCCTTACAAACAAGAAGGGCCTGGTGAGTCTGCCCAGAAACCATACATGAGGATCAATCTGCTCGGCACTCGAGGGAACCCCAATTTATAGGCTGCCCTGGGCACTAGTGCTGTGTCTGACAGAGCCTGAGCCAAGACCTAGTGTCAGCCACCCAGTGATTGGGGCCCATATCCACGATTTGATACTGGCCATGGCCCATGTCCATCATCTTTACCCATCCTTGGTATTCAGGCCTCTGTCCCCAGACCTTTGCTGGAATCCCCGCTAATGGGGGAACCTGAAGCACTATAGAGAACTCCTCTTTCCCCATGGCAGGGTTCTGGCTGTTGGGATGGTTGTCCAACCCTCAAAGTGGGAGCCAGCTGCATGGCCAATGTGACCACGCCCACTCATGAGGGCCACCTGGGCATAAGCAAGTATTGTGACCCTCAGCCTGAGAATGATTTCAAACAAGACCTCTCAGTTGCACCTCCAGGATCCTGCATGCAGGCCTGGTAAGCCACTAGGCCCAAATCCTAACACTTGGTGGGATTTTCCAGGGGACCAAACCCAGAGTCCGTCTCTGGAATCCATATTTTGGGGCACCCCTAACATGAAAAACAGCACTCTTCCCTTCCCCGAAAAAGCCACCAACTATTGGGAGCCACCAGGATCCTTAGAGAGGAAAAATCTCCCATGGACCCATGAGGCCACAACTGCATTCTGAGGCTATCCTGCACACAATACAGAGAAAAAAGCCTGTGATTCTGCCTTTGAGTCACCCGATTAACAGTTCCTGAAGAGCTGCCATCCATGTCTATGCATTGGGCCTGTGATAACCTTGCCACTAACCCTAACCCAAGTTTGTGTTTTCAGACTTCCCTCCCAAAACCATGGCTCACATGCCCTCCAGTCTGTGATAACTGGAGCCACACCACGGGATTTTACCTGTCTTCCCAAAGGAAACTGTGATTGTCACTATTAAACAAACCCTCTAGATTAGGAGAAACCTGCAAGTCCCCTAAGCCCAGCCCAATATTGGAGGCCACTCTGGACGCAAATGCACAGTCTGACACACCATATCATCTACATCCAGGCTGATATCCAAGTCAATGGTCCTCAGACAGAAGATTGAACCTGACATGCTCCTAGGATTCACTGGAACACTAGAATAGGTTTTCAGGTATCTGTACTCAGAAGGCTGTTCTGCATATCAATGTATGATACAATATGGTCACTGAGCCACACAAAAGAACATCTGTCCTTAGAAGAAAGCTGTGCTCTGGACCTGTGTCAAACACTCTGGGTAGATGAATCCTTCAAGGCCCCCTGGCAACCAGCACATTCTATGATCTCCCTGACAAAATACCAGCATTGTGACCCATCTTCATGAGACTCCATGACAACTCCAGCCCTTGGTACTTCGGCCCAGAGCCACCAGAATGAAACTGCCATGTTCCTCTGCTGCCATGGTCAATGTAGGTGTACTTTCCAGGCATCCAGCGGGAGTGCTCTGATACCAACTTTCCACATGGGGAACCCTGGAGGAAACAAACCAGACTCCCCTGTACGGTAAAAGGAATCTTTTCTGTATGGAGTATCTCAAGCCTGAGGGTGGGTAATCCTCCATGGCCTCTTGAGGCCACCCATCCATTTGTTGGTCATCATAGACACTAACTCCAGCGTGAGCAATCAACTGACATCTGCACTTACTCAAGTGCTGGATATTTGAATCAGCTGCTACACACTGGAATTGCCTTATGCTTGGCACTGAATTTAAAAGTAGCTTGGCGGGACGCCTGGGTGGCTCAGTTGGTTAAACAGCTGCCTTCGTCTCAGGTCATGATCCCAGCGTCCTGGGATCGAGTCCCACATCAGGCTCCTTGCTCCGCAGGGAGCCTGCTTCTCCGTCTGACTCTGCCTTCCACTCTGTCTGCCTGTGCTTGCTCTCGCTCGCTCTCTGACAAATAAATAAAATCTTGAAAAAAAAAAGTAGCTTGGGTTTGCAATTCCATCCTCACCCTGGTGTTCAGTAAGCTCTCTTGATAGGGAATTCTGAAGCCACAACACAGCATTCTGCCTTCCCCATAGCAAGAAAAAACAGCCTGGAGAGACTGCCCAGAAACCCTACATGAGGATAAATCTACTCGACCCTCGAGAGAACCCCATTTATAGGTTTACCTGGCCACTAGCGCTGAGTCTGACAGAACCTCGTCTCTGACCTCGTGTCAGGACCCAGAGACTGGGCTCCAACTCCAGAATGTGAGACCAGCCATGTCCCAGGGCTGTCATCTCTACCCATTCTTGATTCAGGCATCTGTCCCCAGACATTTGCTGAAATCCCTGCCAATGGGGGAACCAGAAGCACAATAGGGAAATCCTCCTTCCCCATGGCAGGAATGATGGCTCTTGGGATGGGTTTCCAGACCTCAGAGTGGTAGCCAGCTGAATGGCCAATGATAACCCGCCCAATCATGAGGGCCCCCCTGGACACAAGCAGGCATTGTGACCCCCAACATGAGCATACTTTCAAACAAACACTCTCAGTTGCATTCCAGAATCCAAATTTGCAGGCCTGATATTCCCCTAAGCACAAATCCTAACACCTGGTGGGATTTTTCAGGGGACCAGAAACACAGCCTGTCTCTGGAATCCCTGTTTTGGGACAACCCTAAGATGTAAAATAGCACTCTCCCCTTCGCCAAGAAAGCCACCATAGTATAGGGAGCCGCTAGGATCCTTGAGAGGAAAAATCTCCCATGGATCCATGAGACCACACCTGCATTCCGAGGCCATCCTGGACACAAAAGCCAGATACACAAGCCTGTGCTACCACCTTCAAGGCAACTAATTTATAGTTCCAGACGAGCTGCCCTCCAGATCGCATTGGGCCTGCGATCACCTCACACTAACCTTAACCCGAGTTTGTGCTTACAGACTTCTATCCCGAAACCATGGCTCATATTTCCTCCAGGATGGGGTCTCTGGAGCCACACCAAAGGACTGTGTCTTCCATCCCCAAGGAAAATGTGTCCGTCACATTTGCCTAAAACTTCGAGATAAGGAGAATCCTGCAAGGCCCCTGAGCCCACCCCAATACTGGAGGCCCCTCTGGACACAAATGTGCAGTCTGAAATACGCTGATCACCTGAATCCAGGCAGATACCCATGTCAGTGTTTCTCAGTCAGAAGATTGAACCTGACATGCTCCTATGACCTCATTGTAACCCCTGATTAGGTTTTCAGGCATTTGTAATCAGAGACCTGTTCTGGAGTACCAACTTAAGATACAACATGTGGTCCCTGATCCCCACAACAGAACATCTCCTTTCTCTAGATGGAAGCCGTGCTCTTGGAACTGTGTCAAACCCTCAGGGTAGATGAATCCTACTTGGCCCGTAGCCACCAGCAGAATCTAAGATCTCACTGGTAACAAGCCAGCATTGTGAGGCATCTTCATGAGATTCCATGTCAACTACAGGCCTTGGTACTTCACCCCAGAGCCTTCAGAAAGAACCTGCCATGTTCCTCAGCTGCAATGTTCAGTGGAAGTGTGCTTTCCAGGCATCCATGTGGGAGTGCTCTGCTACCCAAACTTTCCACATGGGGGACTCTCGAGCAAACAAATCTGACTGCCCTGTCCTGTAGAAGGAAACCTGGCTGTTTGGAGCATCTCACAAGCTCAAGTGTGGGAAATCCTCTATGACCTCTTTTCAACTCCTCTCCATTTGTCGGTCATTATAGACACAAACTCCAGCTTGAGCAAACATCTGACGTCTGCGCTTACTCAGGTGCTGGATATTCGAATCAGCCGCTGCACACTGGAAATGCCATTCGCTTGTCACTGAATTTATTCATAGCTTGGGTTTACAATTCCATCCTCACCCTACTGGTCCACAAGCCCTCATGATAGGGAATTCTGCAGCCACAACACAGCATTCTGCCTTCCCAATAGAAAGAAGAAGGGCCTGGTGAGTCTGCCCAGAAACTCCACATTATGATCAATCTACTTGTCCCTTGAGGGAACCCTGAATTATAGACAGCCCTGGCCCCTAGTGTTGTGTCTGACAGAGCCTAAGCCCCGACCTCGTGTCAGCCACCTAGAAGGCGGGGCCCATATCCCGCATGTTAGACTGGCCACGGAACAGAGCCGTCATCTTTACCCATCCTTGGTATTCAGGCATGTGTCCCCAGACCTTTCCTGGAATCCCTACCAATGAGGGAACCTGAATCACAATAGAGAAATCCTCATTCCCCATGGCAGGATTCCTGTAAGTTCGGAAGGGTGTCCAACACTCAGAGTGTTAGCCTACTGAATGGCCATTGAGACCACCCCCATTCCTGAGGGCCACCCTATGCAAAAGCTTGCATAGTGACCCTCAGCCTGAGCATGCTTTCAAACAAACGCTCTCAGTTGTATCTCCAGGACTTGCATTGGAGGCCTGGTAAGCCCCTATGCCCAAATCATAACCCTTGGTGGGTATTTCCAGGTGCCCAGAGCCAGAGCACTTCTCTGCAATCCCTGTTATGGGACACCCTTAATATGGAAAACAGAACTCTTTCCTCTCTGAGAAAGCCACCACATTATAAGGAGCCGCCAGGATACTTGAGAGGAAATATCACCCATGGACACCTGAGACCACACATGCATTCTTAGTCCATCGTGGATACACAATCCAGATAAAAAAGCCTGTGCTACCTCCTTTGAGGCATGCGATTTACATTTCACACGGAGCTTCCCTCCAGGAGTATGCATTGGGCCTACAATCACTTCGCCACTAAACCTAACCCGCATTTGTGTTTGCAGACTTCCCTCCCAAAACCATGGCTCTCATGCCCTCCAGCATGGGGTCTCTGGAGCCACACCACAGGACTGTGCCCACCATTGCCAAGGAAACTGTGCCCATCAAATTGCCCTATCTTTCCAGATTAGGAGAAACCTGCAAGGCCCCTGAGCCCACCCCAATACTGGTTTCCACTCTGTACACAAATGCACAGTCTGGAACACCCTGAACACCTACATCTAGGCAGACATTGAAGTCAATGATACTGAGTCAGAGGATTGAACCTGACATTCCGTTAGGATTTTATTGGAACCCTAGATTAAATTTTCAGGCATCTATCCTCAGAGGCCTGTTCTGCAATACCAAATTATGATACATTTGGTCCGTTAGCCCCACATCAGAACATCTCTGGTCCGAGAAGGAAACCGTGCCCTTTGACCAGTGTCAAACCCTCAGGGTAGATGAATCCTACATGGTCCCTTAGCCACCAGCACACTGTAAGGTCTCCATGGTAACAAACCTGCATTATGACCCATCTTCATGAGACTTCATGTCAACTCCAGGCCTTGGTAATTCGCCCAAGAGCCACCAGAACGAATTGGCCATGTTTCTCAGCTGCAATTTTAATGGAGGTGTGCTTTTCAGGCATCCACGTGGGAGTGCTCTGCTACCCAAACTTTCCACATGGGGGACCCTGGAGCAAATAAACCAGTCTCCCCCTGTGTGGTAGAAGGAAACTTTGCTGTTTGAAGCATCTCACAAGCCCCAGCATGTGAAATCCTCCATGGTCTCTTGACGCCACCCCTCCATTCATCGGTCATCATAGACATAAACTCCAGCATGAGGAAATGTCTGACTTTCACCTTTACTCAGGTGCTGGATATCTGGAATCAGACACTGCACAATGGAACTGCCTTTTGCTTGACACTGAATTGAACCTTAGCTTGAGTTTACAATTCCATCCTCACCCTACTGGTCCCCAAGCCCGCTTGATAGGGAATTCTGGGGCCACAACGCAGCTTTTTGCCTTCTTCTTAGAAAGAAGAAGGGCATGGTGATTCTGCCCAGAAACTCTGCATGAGGATCAATCTGCTCAGCCCTTGAGGGATCCCTGATTCATACTCAGCCCTGACCACTAGTTCTGTTTCTGACAGAGCCTGAGTGCTCAATTCATGTCAGCTACTCAGAGAGTCAGGCATGTGAGACTGGCCATGTCTCAGGTCCCTCATCTCTACCCATCCTTGGTATTCAGGCATCTGTCCCCAGACATTTGCTAGAATACCTGCTAATGGGGGAACCTGAGGCACAATAGAGAATTCTTCCTTTTCCATGGCAGGAATCCTGGTAGTTGGGATGGGTGTCCTACATTAAAGTGGTAGCCAGCTGCATGGCCAAGGAGACAACTCCCACTCATAAGGGCTGCCCTAATCACATCAGGCATTGTGACACTCAGACTAGCATGCTTTCAAACAAACGCTCTCAGTTGTACCTCCAAGTCACACATTGTAGGCCTGGTACTCCCCTAGGCCCAAATCCTAATCCTGGTGGGATTTTCCAAGCACCCAGACTCACAGCCCTTCTCTGGAATCCCTTTTTAGGGAACATCTAAGATTGAAAACAGCACTCTTCCATTCAAACGAGAAAGCCACCATACTATTGGGAGCTTCCAGGATCTGTAGAGAGGAAAATACTCTCATGGAAACATTAGAACACACCTGCATTCCAAGGCTATCATGGACACACAATCCAGATACAAAAGCCAGTGCTAGTGCCTTCGAGGTACGTGATTTACAGTTCCTGACGATCTGCCCTCCAGGTCTATGCATTGGGCCTACGATCACCTCGCAACTCAACCTAATCCGAGTTTGTGATTGCAGACTTCTCTCCCAAAACCATGGCTTACATGCCCTCCACGATGGAGTCTCTGGAGCCACACCACAGGACTGTGCCTGCCACCCCCAAAGAAACCGTGCCCACAAATTTGCCTAAACCTTCAAGATTAGGAGAAACCTGCAAGGCCCCAGAGCCCACCCCAATATTGGAGGCCACTCTGTACACAAAGGCACAGTCAGAAACACCCTGATTGCCTACATATAGGCAGACACCGAAGTCAATGGTCCTGAGTCTGATGATTGAACCTGAAATTCCCCTTGGACTTCATTGGAACCCTAGATGAAGTTTTTAGGCATCTGTCCTCAGAGGCCTGTTCTGGAATTCCAACTTATGATACAACATTTGGTCCGTGAGCCCCACAACAGAACATCTCCGATACCCAGAAAAAAACCGCGTTCTTTGACCGGTGTCAAACCATCAGGATAGACTAATCATACATGGCCCCTTAGCCACCAGCACATAGTAAGATTTCCGTGGTAACAAAACTGCCTTGTGACCCAACTTCATTAGAAACCAGGCCTTGGTACTTTGCCCTAGAGCAACCAGAAAGAACCTGCCATGTTCCTTAGGTGCAATGGTCAATGTAGGTGTGCTTTCCAGTATCCACGTGCGAGTACTATGCTACCCAAACTTTGCACATGGGGGAACCTGGTGTAAACAAACCAGACCTCCCCTGTCCAGTAGAAGGAAACCTTATGTTTGGATCAACTCACAGGCCTCAGCGTGTAAACTGCTCCATGGCCTCTTGATGCCACCACTCCATTGGTCGGTCATCATAGACACAAACTCCAGTCTAAGCAAACATCTGACATGCACCCTTATCCCGGTGCTGGATGTCTTGAATAAACCACTGCACATTGGATCTGCCTTCCACTTGGCACTGAATTGAACCATAGCTTGTGTTTACAATTCCATCCTCACCTGACTGGTCCTTAAGCCCTCTTGATAGGGAAATCTGGGGCCACAATGCAGCATTCTGCCTTCCCCATCGAATGAAGAAATGCCTGGTGAGTCTGCCCTGAAAACCCACATGAGGATCAATCAGGTCGGCCCTCGAGTCAACACCGATTTATAGGCTGCCATGGCCACTAGTGCCGTGTCTGACAGAGCCTGAGCTCGACTGAGTTTCAGCCACTAGAGAGCAGGCCCCATATCTAGCATTTGGGATTGCCATGGCCCAAGTATGTCATCTCTACCCATCCTTGATATTCAGGCACCTGTCCCCAGACCTTGGCAGGGATCCCTGCCAATTAGGGAACTTGAAGCACAATAGAGAACTCTTCTTTCCCCATGGCAATAAACCTGGCTTTTGGGATGGGTGTTCTACCCTCAAAGGGGGAGCCAGTTACAACATCAATGACACCACACACACTCCTGAGGACTACCCTTGGCACAAACAGGCATTGTGACCCTCACCCTGAGCATGCTTTCAAAAAATCCCTCTCAGATTCACCACAATGATCCCTCATTTCAGGCCTGGTATGCCTGTAGGTTCAAATCATAAAACTTGGTGGGATTTTCGAGGTGCCCAGACCCAGAGACCATCTCTGGAATTTTTGTTTTGGTGCACCCTTCAGATGGAAAACAGCACTCATCCCTTCCCCAAAAATGTCACCAAATTATGAGGAGCCACCAGGATCCATAGAGAGGCAATGTCTCCCATGGACCCATGAGAACACACCTGCATTCCGAGGCCATCCTGGACACACAATCCGGAGAGAAAAGCCTGTGCTACTGCCTTCTATTCACCCTAATTACAGTTCCAGATGAGCTGCTCTCAAGGTATATGCATTGGGCCTGTGATCACCTCGCCACTCACCCTAATTCAAATTTGTGTTTGCAGACTTATCTACCAAAACCATGGCACACATGCCCTCCAGGATGGGGTCTCTGGATCCACACTGCAGGACTGTCCCTGCCATCCACAAGGAAACTGTTTCCATCACAGTTGCCCAAACTGTCTAGATTAGGAGAAACCTACAAGGCCTCTGGGCCTACCCCAATTTCGGCGGCCGCTCTGAACACAAATGCACAGTCTGAAATACCCTGATCCCCTACATCCAGGAACACAGCCAAGTCAATGGTCCTGAGTCAGAATAATGAACCTAACATGCCCCTAGGACGTCATTGGAACCATTGATTCGGTTTTCAGACATGTGTCCTCAGAGGCCTGTTCTAGAATGCGAACTTATGATACAACATGTGGTGCCTGGGCCACACAACAGAACATCTCCTGTCCCCAGAAGGAAACCGTGCCCTACAATCTGTGCAAAATCCCAGAGTAGTAGATTCCTGCACAACTACTAAGCCACCAGCACATTCTAAGATCTACCTGGTAACAAACCAGCTGTGTGGCCCATCTGCAAGAGATTCCATGTCAAATCAAGGACTTGGTACTTTGCTACAGAGACACCAGAATAAAGCTGCCATGTTCTTCAGTTGCAATGGTCAATGAAGTTGAACATTCCAGGCATCCATGCGGTAGAGCTCTGCTACCCAAACTTTCCACATGGGGGACCCTGGAGCAAATAAACCACACTCCACCTGTCCAGTAGAATGAAACCTTGCTATTTGGAGCAGCTCATGAGTCTCAACGTGAAAATCCCTACATGGCTTCTGACGCCACCCCTCCATTTGTCAGTCATCATAGACACAAACTCCAGTGTGAGCAAATATCCGACGTCCTCCCTTACTAAGGTGCTGGATATCTCGAAAAAGCTGCTGGACACAGGAACTGCCTTCCACTTGGCAGTGAATTGAACTGTAGCTTGTGTTTACAATTCCTTCCTCACCCGACTGGTCCCCAAGCCTTCTTGATAGCGAATTATGGAGACACAACACAGCATTCTGCCTTCCCGATAGAAACAAGTGCCTGGTGAGTCTGGCCAGAAACCCCACATGAGGATCAATCTGCTCGGCCCTATATCGGAGGGACCCTGATTTATAGGTTGCCCTGGCCACTAGTGCTGTGTCTGACAGAGCCTGAGCCCAGACCTAGTGTCAGTCACCAGAGTTTGAGCCCCACATCTAGTATTTGGGAATGCCATGGCTCAAGTATTTCATCTCTACCCATCCTTGGTATTCAGGCACCTGTCCCCAGACCTTTGCTGGAATCCCTGATAATGGGGCATCCTGAAGCACAATAGAGAACTCCTCCTTCTTCATATCAGGAAACTTGGCTGTTAGGATGGGTGTTCAACCCTGAAAGGGGGAGTCATTTACAAGTCCAGTGAGACCACACAAACGCCTCAGGGATGCCCTGGAGGCAAACAGGCCTTGTGACCCTCAGCCTGAGCATGCTTTCAAACAATCCTTCTCTGTTGCACCACCATGAACCCGCATTGCAGGCCTAATATGCCCTAAGCCCAAATCCTAGCACTTGTTGTGATGTCCCAGATGCCATGAACCAGAGCCCGTCTCTGGAATCCCTGTTTTGGGGCACCCATAAGGTGGAAAACATCACTCTCCCCTTCCCCGAAAAAGCCACCAAACTATGGAGAGCCACCAGGACCCATAGAGAGGAAAAGACTCCCATGGACCCATGAGACCACACCTGCATTCCAAGGCCATCCTGGACACACAATCCAGAGAGAAAAGCCTGTGCTACTGCCTTCCAGTCTCCCTAATTATAGTTCATGATGAGCTTCCCTCCAGGTCTACGCATTGGGCCTGTGATCACCTCGCCACTCACCCTAATTTGGATTTGTGTTTGCAGACTTCTCTCCCAAAACCATGGCTCACATGCCCACCAGAATGTGATCTCTGGAGCCACACCACAGAACTCTGGCTGCCAACCCCAAGGACACTGTGCATATCAGATTTGCCCAAACCTTCCAGATTAGGAGAAACCTGTGTGGCCCCTGAGCCCACAGCAATATTGCCGGCCACTCGGGATGGAAATGCGCAGTCTGAAACACCCTTATCACCTACATCCAGGGAAATAGCCAAGTCAATGATCGTGAGATAGACGATTGAACCTAAAATGCCCCTAGGCTCTCAATGGAACCCCATTAGGTTTTTAGGCATCTGTCCTCAGGGGCCTGTTCTGAAATACCAATCTATGACACATCATGTGGTCTCTGAGCCACACGACAGAACATCCCCTGTCCCCAGAAGAATACCATGCTCTTCGACCTGTGCCAAACCCTCAGGGTAGGAGAATCCTGCATGGCACCTTAGCAACCAGCACATTCTAAGTTCTCCCTGGTAACAAACAAGCATTGTGACCCATCTGCAAGAGATCCCATGTCAACTCAAGGCCTTGGCACTTTGTCCCAGAGCCACCAGAACGAATCTGCCATGTTCCTCAGCTGCAATTGTCAATGGAGGTGTGCTTTCCTGGCATCCATGCCGGAGAGCTCTTCTTCACAAACTTTCCACATGGGGAAACCTAGAGTAAACAAACCAGACTTCACCTACACTGTACAAAAAAATGTTACTTTTTGCAGCAGTTCACAGGCCTCAGCATGTGAACTCCTCCATGGCCTCTTTATACCACCCCTCCACTTGTCGGTCATCATAGACAAAAACTCTAGTGTGAGCAAGCATCTGACATCCACCCTTATTCCAGTGCTGGATATCTCGAGTAAACTGCTACAAATTGGAACTGCCTTCTGCTTGGCACTGAATTGAACCATAGCTTTTGTTTACAATTCCACCCAAAACTGACTGGTTCCCAAGCTCTCGTGATTGGGAAACCTGGAGCCACAACACAGCATTCTGCCTTCCCTATTGAATGAACAAATGCCTGGGAATCTTCCCAAGAAACTCCACATGAGGATCAATCTGCTCCTCCCTCGAATCTACTCTGATATAAAGGCTGCCATGGCCACTAGCGCTGTGTCTGACAGAGCCTGAGCCCCGACCGAGTTTTAGGCCTCATATCTAGCATTTGGGATTGCTATGGCCCAAGTACGTCATCTCCACCCATCCTTGGTATTCAGGCACCTATCTCGAGACCTTGCTGGAAACCCTGCCAATGGGGCAACCTGAAGCACAGAGGAACCTGACGGAAGAGAACTCATCCTTCCTCATGGCAGGACATTTGGCTGTTGGGTTGGGTGTCCAACTCTCTAAGAGGGAGCCAGATATATGACCAATGAGACCACTCCCACTCCTGAGGGCCGCCATGGGAGCAAACAGGCATTGTGAGACTCAGCCTGAGCAAGCTTTCAAACAATCCCTCTCAGTTGCACCATCATGATCCCGCATTGCAGGCCTCATACACCCCTAGGTGCAAATCCTAACCCTTGGTGGGAAGTCCCAGATGCCCAGAAAAAGAGCCTGTATCTGGAATCCCTGTTTTGGGGCACCCATAAGATGGAAAACAACACTCTTCCCTTCCCCAAAAAAGCCACCAAACTATGAGCTGCACAGATCCATAGAGAGGAAAAGTTTCCCATGGACCCATGAGACTATACCTGCATTCCGAGGCCATCCTGGACACACAATATAGAGAGAAAAGCCTGTGCTACTGCCTTCCAGTCACCCTAATTACAACTCCTGACAAGCTGCACTCCAGATCTACTCATTGGGCCTGTGATCACCTTTCCACTAACCATAACCCACATTTGTGTTTGCAGACTTCTCTCCCAAAACCATGGCTCATATGCCCTCCAGGACAGGGTCTCTGGATCCACAACACATGACTAGGCCTGCCATCCCCAAGGAAACTGTGCCCGTCAAAGCTGCCCAAACCTTCCAGTTTAGGAGAAACACGCAAGAGCCCTGAGCCCGACCCAATATTGTCGGCAGCACTGGACACAAATGCCAGTCTGAAACGCCCTGATCACCTACATCCAAGCAGACAGCCATTTCAATGTTCCTGGGTCAGAAGATTGTACCTGACATGCTCCTAGGACGTCATTGGAACACTAGATTAGGTTTTCAGGCATCTGTCCTCAGGGTCCTGTTCTGAAATACCAACTTAGGATACAACATGTGGTCCCTGAGCCACACAATAGAATATCTCCTGTCCCCAGTAGGAAACCATGCCCTTCGACCTGTGCCAAACCCTCAAGATTGGAGAATCCTGCACAGCACCTTAGACACCAGCACAAACTCTAGTTTGTGCGTTGACCCATACCACAAGCTTTCCATCTGCTGGACAGTCGAGTCCTGTTGAATGGCTCCAGGATGTCCCATACGGAAAGACTGGAGAGCAGGATTCGAAGGATGGATGCCTGTACAGCATACCTCACATTCCCATTGGCTCTTTGTGACAAGACATGTTTGAACTACTGGCTCTGGGGCGAGCTAACTAGGGGGCTGAATTGAAATGGACTCTCCTGCGGATGGGTCATAATGTGGGTTTGTGTGCATGGAGACCTTGGAATATGTTGGCAGCTCAGGGGCCATGAAGTATTCGCCTAACCGAAGGGTGTAATATTGCGCCAATTAAAAAGAGATCCCTATGTGGAGATGAGACAGGTTCTCTTTGGTGCCTCAGAAAAGCCCCAGATACTGGTCTTCAAACCAGTTCTCTGAGTAGAGACACCTGGAAACCAAAGCTAGGGTTCAGATTAGAGCCTAGATGCCTGTCCGTTTCAATCTTCTGTCTCTGGGGACACTGTCTGAGTATCTAAGTGAAGATAGTTGCTCAGCTGGTGTCAGAGTGCCCCTCTTAGTCCATGGCCGAGGCATGGCCTTGGAGACCTTATTGGATTCTCCTAATCTCTAGGGTTGTGGCCAATGGATTGGGTACAGTTTTCTTGGAGAGGACTGGCACAGTCCTTCAGTGTGTCTCCATAGGCCCTAGCCTGGAGGGTGTGTGGGTCCGGGCTGTGGGTACAGAAGTCTGAAAACACAAACTCGGCTTGGGTGTGGAGCCGAGAGCATGGCAGGATGGACCCACAGACCGTGAGAGGAGATCCTCAGCTTATGAAAGAAGGGCAAATGGGAGGCAGTCACGCAAGCTTTTGTCTTTGGATGTTTTGTCTCCCATAGCCGTGGAATGTAGGGGTGACCTCAGGGGCTATGGAAGAGTCTCCCTCTCTGAGGAGTTGGTCCAGCTCTTAAGATTTTGGGGACATTTTGTGGGAAGGGTGGAGTCCTGCTGTCTGGCTCAGGTGTTCTTCCAGGAGAGGGACTCCAGATCACAGTCCTGGGTTCGAGCAAATGGAATACTCGAGCTCTTGTGAAGATTGGGATCATAGGGGCTTGGCAAGCCCCATATGCGGGCTCTTGGTCCAGGCCCTGAGAGACCTTACTTCGACATGGGGCCCATGCTGATGGTCCCAATGCGAGTTTGTACCCAAGGAGGCACTCAAGTTTAGGCTTGGCCTCAGGGGCCATGAAGGTTTCTCCTACACTGAAGGTATGACTCCATGCCAACAGCAAGCTTTCCAGCCATGGGGAAGGAGAAGATCTGATTTGTGCTTCAGTTACCCACGTTTGCCAGGATTTGATATAATATCTAGGGTCAGATGTCTGAAAACCCAGGTTGGGAAGAGATGACGGCATAAGGCCATGGCCTGTCTGATGTGCTTAGTGTGCAGCCAGCTGTTTCCTTGTCTGTCGGGACGTCAGGCTGTGTCAGACAGAGCATTACTGACCAGGGTAGCCTTTCCAGTTAGGGTGCGGTCGAGGCCAGAGCAGGTTGGTTCTCGTTTGTGGTTTCTGGAGAGCCCCATAGGGCAACGTTTTTCTTCTGGTGGGCAGGCAGAAAACTGTGTTGTGGTTCTGGAATTCCCAGTCTGGAGGGCTTGTTTGCCAGGAGTGTGAAGAGGGAAGTCTGAAAACACAAGCTAGCGTTAGGTTTGGGGCCGAGGGCATGGCAGGCCCACTCTGCAGAGACTGAATCGAGATCTCCTGCATCTGAGGTCAGGGCGAGTATCAGACGTTGCCTCAGGTTGGAGTTTGTGTCCATTATGGCCCCTTCCTGAAGGGGGTGGGGGCGTCATGAGGCCAGGGAGGTTTCCCAACGCTGGGAGTTATGAGCTGCCCCAAACATCAAGGTTTCCTCTGTAGGACAGTCGAGTACTATGAGATGGTTCTAGGATGACCCCTACAGAAAGACTCGAGAGAAGGGGTCTAAGCATGAATGTCTGCAAATGCCACCTCACATTCCCACTGGCTGCTTGGGGCAAAGCAGGCTCAATCTGCAGGCTCTTGGGCGGGTTTCTCAGAGGGCTGAGTAGAAATGGACTCTCCTGAGGATGAGTCATACTGTGGGTTGGTGGCCATGGAGACCTTGGAATGTGGCGGTGGCTCAGGGACTCTGCAGGTTTCTCCAAACCGAAGGGTTTGCCACAGCTCCAACAATGAAGCTTCCCATGTGGAGACGATAGTTGTTCTTTTGGTGTCTCAGGAAAGCCCCAGATGCTGGTCTTCAAACCCAGGCCTCTGAGGAGTGACACCTGGAAACCAAAGCAAGAGTTCAGATTAGGGCCCAGGGGCCTGTCTGGTTCAATCTACTGTCTCTGCCGACATCTGTCTGTGTTTCTGCATGGAGGTAGTTGCTCAGCTAGTGTCGGGATGCCTTTGTCCAGAGAGGCTTATAGTAGTGGGATGTCCTCGGGGGCCTTGAGGTTTCTCCTATTCTGTGGGGTTATGGGCAATGGAATGGGCATAGTCTCCTTGGAGAGAGCAGGACAGTCCTGTGGTGTGGCTCCAGAGGCCCCAGCCTGGCGGCTGTGTGGGCCAGGGCTGTGGGGACAGACATCCAAAAACACAATCTCGGCTGAGGTTTGGGGCTGAGGTTATGGCAGGAGTGATCTACAGTCCGTGAGGGGAGCTCATTGTGATTAGAAAGTAAGGCGAGTGAGAGGCGGTCGTTCAGGCTTATGTCTCTGGATGTTGTATTCATGATGGTCATTTAATGTAAGCATGGTCTCATGGGCCATGGAAGTCTCCCTCTCTGGTGATTTGTCCGGCTCCCAAGAGATTGGGGTCATTTTGTGGGAAGGGAGGAGTCCTGTTTTCTGCCTCATGTGTCCCCACAATAGAGGGATTCTAGAGCAGAGCACTGGGTACATACAACTGGAATACCCACCCTCTGGTTAGGCCTGGGGTCCTATGGGCATGGCAAGCCCATATGCAGATTCTTGGTCCAGCCACTGAGAGACGTTACTTGAATAGTGGACTCATGCTGAGGGTCACAATGTGTGTTTGTGCCCAAGGTGGTCCTCAATATTGGGTGGGACCTCATTGAGCTTGCAGGTTTCTCCTACAGTGAACCTTGGACATGCCAACCTCAGGGTTTCTTGCCATGGGGAAGGAGGAGTTTTGATTTCTGCATCACGTTCACCTCTGGGCACTAATTGGAGATAAGGTCTAGGTTCTGAAGCCTGAAAACCGAGGTTTGGAAGAGATGACGACCTAAGGCCATGGCGGGTCCGATGTGTTCAGTTTGGGGCCAGCTTTCTAGGTGTCGTTCAGGAGGTCTGCACTCAGGCTGTGCCAGACAGGGCATTCGTGCCCAGATACGCTGTATAATTGGGGTACAGATGAGTGGCATGCAGAAGATAATTATTTGGGGTTTCTCCGTAGCCCCATAAGGCAAAGTCTTTCTTCTGGAGGGCAGGCAGAGTGCTGCATTCTGGCTCCGGAACTGCCAAACTGGAGGCCTTGCGGCCAGGAATGCAAGGATGTAAGTCTGAGAACTGAAGCTTTGCTTTGGTTTCAGGGCGAGGAAATGACAGGCACATTCTGCAGAGCTGAATTTAGATTTCATGCATCTGAGGTCAGGGCGAGGTTCATATATTGGCTCAGGTTGGAGTTTCTGTCCATGATGGCCCCTTCATGAAGGGGGGTCATCACACCGCCATTGGTGTTTTCCTATGATGGCAGTAGTGAGATGCTCCAAACCACAAGGATTTTCTGCGGGTCAGTTGAAACCTGTTGGATGGCTCCAGGACATCCCATATGGAACAATTGCAGAGCAGGGTTCTAAGGATGGATGCCTGGGCATCCGGCCTTGCATTCCAATTGTCTCCTAGCGAAACGGCACGTTTGATTGCTGCCTATGATGTAGCAGCCGAGGGGGCTGAGTTGAAATGCATTCTCCTGAGGATCAGTCATAATGTGGGATTAGGCCCATGGAGACCTTGGAATGGGGCAGTGGCACCAGGGCTCTGAAGGATGCTCCTAACCAGAGGTTTAGACACAGCTCCAAGAAGCATTTTTCCCATGGGGAAACAAGATTTGTTCTCATTGGTGCTTCAGTAACCCCCAATATGCTGGTATTGGAAACCAGAACTCTGAGGAGAGATGCCTGGAAACCAAGGCAATGGATCTGATTAGGGCCTGGGGCCTGTCTGGTTTAATCTTCTTCTCTCGGTTCATCTGTCTATGGGATTGAGTGGAGGTAGTTCCTCAGCTGGTGTCAGATTGCCCCTATTTGTCCTGGGCAGTCTACACTATTGGGATGGCCACTTTGACTTTGGAGGTTTCTCCTAATTTGCAAGTTTGTGGCCAATGAAATGGGCAGAATTCCTTTGGGGAGGGAAGGCACAATCCTGAGGTGTGGCTCTAGGGGATCAAGCATGGAGGGTGTGTGGGTCAGAGCTGTGGGGACAGAAGTCTGAAAACAGAAACTCGTCTTAGGTTTGGGGACATAGGTATGGGAGGCCCGATCTACAGACCTTGAGCAGAACTCTTCAGGATATGAACAAAGAGTGAGTGTGAGGCACTTGCTCAGGCTTTTGACTCTGGATTTTGTGTCACTGATGGCCGTGGAATGTAGGGGCGTCCTCATGGACCATGGGTGAGACTTCCTCTATGGGGATTTGGATGATCCCAATATTTTGGGGTCATTCCGTGAGATGGGAGGAGTCCATTCTGTGTTTTTTTTTTTTTTTTTTTTTTTTTTTACCTCAGGTGTGCCACTAAAGAGGGATTCCAGAGCAGATCCCTGGGAAGGGGCGACTGGACAACCCGAACTCTGTATAAGATTGGGGGCCTAAGGGCATGGCAATCCCCATATGGGGTACCTTGGTCCAGCCACTGAGAGGTCTTACTTGAGTACAGTGCTCACACTGAGGGTCACAATGCATGTTTGTGCCCAATGTAGGCATCAAGCATGGGCGGGGACTCATGGGCCATGCTTGATTCTCCTACACTGAACTTTGGACAACATACGAACCACAAGGTTTCTTTCCATGGGGAAGGAGGAATTCTGATTTCTGCATCATGTTCACCCCTGGGCAGTGACTGGAGATAAGATCTAAGTTCTGAATCCAGAAAATCGAGGTTGGGATGAGATGATAACCTAAGGTCATGGAGGGTCCGATGTGCTCAGTGTGCGGTCAGCTTTCTGGGTGTTGTTCAGGAGGTATGGATTCAGGCTGTGTCAGACAGTGCATTAGTGCCCAGGTTAGAATGTATAATTTGGGTACAGTTGAGTTCCATGTAGGTTCATCCTCATTTATTGTGTCAGGGAAGCTCACTGGGGCAACATTTTTCTTCTGGTGGGCAGGCAGAGTGCAGCATTGTGGGTCCAGAATTGCCAAACTTGAGGGCGTCGGGACCAGGAGTGTGAGGACGTAAGTCTGAGATCATAAGCTAGACTTAAGTTTCAGGGCGAGGGCACGGCAGGCACCCTCTGCAGATCCGAATCAAAATCTCATTCATCTGAAGTCAGGACGAGGATCAGACTTAGGCGCAGGTTGGAGTTTCTGTCCATGATGGCCCCTTCATCATAGGGGTGGAATCTCGAGGCCATGGAGGTTTTCCCACGTTGGGAGTTGTGGGATGCTCCAAACTGCAAGGATTCCTTCTGCGGGAAAATTGAGAACTGTTGGATGGCTCCAGGACATCCCATATGGAATGACTCCAGAGCCGGGTTCTAAGGATGGATGCCTGAGCAGACTGCCTCTTACACCAATTGTCTCCCTGCCACAAGACAGGTACGATCTGATGGCTATGCAGGAGCAATCGTGGGAGCTGAGTTGAAATGGACTCTCCTGAAGATGGGTCTTAATGTGTGTTTGTGTCCATGAGGACGTTGGAATGGGGTGGTGGCCCCAGGGCTCTAAAGGATTCTAACCGGAGATTTTGAAACAACTCGAAAGAGCAAGTTTTCCATGTGGAGACAAGATTTGTTCTAATTGGTGCCTCAGGAAACCCACATATGCTGGTATTAGAACCAGGCCTCTGAGGAGAGATACATAGAAACCACAGCAATGCATCCAATTAGGTCCTAGGAGCCTCTCTGGTTCAATCTTCTTCTCTGTCGACATCTGTCTATTTTATGAAATGGAGGTAGTTGCTCAGCTGGTGTCAGACCGCTCTTGTTTGTCCGGGTGGCCTACACTATAGGGATGGCCTCGGGGACTTTGGAGGTTTCTCCTAAATTGTATGATTATGGACAATGGCATGGGCAGAATTCCTGTGGAGTGGGCAGGCACAGACCTGATGTGTGGCTCCAAGGGCCCAGCCTTGAGGGTGTGTGGGCAAGGACTGTGGTTACAGATGTCTGAAAACACAAACTCAGCTTAGCTTTGGGGACGTAGGTATGGCAGGTCCGATTTACAGACTATGAGGAGAACTTTTTGGGATATGAATAAAGGGTGAAAGTGTGACACTTGTCAGGCTTTTGCCCCTGGATTTTGTGTCAATGATGGCTGTGGAATGTCGAGGAGTCCTCATGGGCCATGGAAGAGTCTTTCTCTCTGTGGATTTGGCCAGATCCCAATTGTTTTGGGTTAATCTGTGGGATTTAGTTTTGTTAACTAAGGTGTCCCACCAAAAGAGGGATTCCAGAGCAGAACCCTGGACAACAAGAAATCTAACTAAAAATACGGGCCTAGGGGCATGGCAAGCCCAATATGCCTTCTAATGGTCCAGCCACTGAGAGGCCTTCATTGAGGACAGAACTCATGCTGAGGGTCACAATGCGTGTTTATGCCCTCGTGGTACTCAAGCATGGGTGGGGACTCATGGTGCATGCTTGTTTCTCCTACACTGAATGATAGTCAACATGTCAACCACATGAGTTCTTGCCATGGGGAAGTATTAATTCTGATTTCTGCATGTCATTCACCCCTGGGCAGTGATTGGAGATAAGGTCTAGGTTGTGAAGTCTGAAAACCGAGGTTGGGAAGAGATGACGACCTAAGACCATGTTGGGTCCGATATGCTCAGCGTGGAGCCAGCTGTCTGGGTGTTGGTCGGGAGGTCCAAGCTTGGGCTGTGTCAGACAGGGCATTAGTGCCCAGGGTAGATTGTATAATTGGGGTACAACTGAGTGCCGTGCAGGTTGATCTTTATTTGGTATTTCTGGTTAGCCCCAAGGGCAATGTTTTTCTTCTGGAGAACAGACAGAGTGCTGCATTGTGGCTCTGGAATTTCCAAAGTGGATGCCTTGTGGACGGGGAGTGTGAGGACGGAAGTCTGAGAACACATGTTAGGCGTAGGTTCTGGGCGAGGGCACGGCAGGCACCCTCTGCAGATCTGAATCGGGATATCATGAATCTGAAGTCAGGGCGAGGTTCAAACCTAGGCTTAGGTTTGAATTTCTGTCCATTCTGGCCACTTTATGAAGGGGACAGCATCTCCAGTCCATGGAGGTTTACCCACAAAGGAAGTTGTGAGATGCTCCAAACAACAAAGATTCCTTCTGATCAACAATTGAGACCTTTTGTATCACTCCAGTACATACCATACAGAATGACACCAGAGCAGGGATCTTAGGATGGATGCATGGGAAGCCCGCCTCACATTGCAGTTGTCTCCTAGCAAATAGACAGGTTTGATATGCTGACTCTGTCAGAGCAACCAAGGGGGCTGAGTTGAAATGGACTCTCCTGAGGATGGATGCTAATGTGGGTTTGTGTCCATGGAGACCTTGGAATGGGGCGTTGGTGCATGGGCTCTGAAGGATTCTCCTAACCGGAGGTTTTGAGACATCTCCAAAGGACAAGTTTCCCATGTGGAGACGAGATTTGTTCTAATTCGTGCCTCAGGAAACCCCCATATACTGTTATTGGAATATAGGCCTCTGAAGAGAGATAACTGGAAACCAAAGCAATGGCTCCGTTTAGAGCCTAGGGGCCTGTCCGGTTGAATCTTCTTCTCTGTGTACATCCATCTAAGGTATTAGTGGAGTTAGATGCTCAGCTGGTGTCAGATGGCCCTTGTTTGTCCCAGGCGGCCTACACTATTGTGAAGGCCTTGGGGACTTTGGAGGTTTCTCCTAATTTTATGATTATGGACAATGGAATGGGCAGAATTCCCGTGGAGAGGGAAGGCACAGTTTTGATGTGGCTCCAGGGGCCCCAGCCTGCAGGGTGTGTGCCTCAGGACTGTGGAGACAGAAGTCTAAAACACAAACTCAGTTTAGGTTTAGGGACGTAGGTATGGCAGGCCCGATCTACAGACCGTGAGGAGAATTCTTCCAGATATGAAGAAAGAGAGATTGTGAGGCACTTGTTCAGGCTTTTGTTTCTGGATTTTGTGTCAACGATGGGCGTGGAATGTCAGGGAGGCCTCATGGGCCATGGACGAGTCTTCCGCTCTGTGGATTTGGCCCGATTCCAATTGTTTTGGGTCAAACTGTGGGATGGGAGGAGTCCTTTCAGTTTTGTTACCTCAGGTGTCCCACCAAAAGAGGGATTCCAAAGCCGAGCCCTGGGGAGGGGAGACTGGACAACCAGAAATCTGGTTAAAAATTGGGGCCTAGGGGCATTGCAAGCCCAATATGCTGTCTTTTGGTCCAGCCACTGAGAGGCCTTACTTGAGAACTGGGCTCACGTTGAGGGTCAGAATGCATGTTTGTGAACGACTTGGTCCTCAAGCATCTGCAGGGCCTCATGGGCCACACTGGTTTCAACTACATTTTACGTTGGACAACATGCCAACCACAAGGTTTCTTGCCATGGGGAAGGAGTTCTGATTCCTGCATCATGTTCAACCCTGGGTGGTGACTGGAGATAAGGTTTAGGTTCTGAAGCCTGAAAACCGAGGTTGGAAAGAGATGATGACCTAAGGCCATGGCGGGTCTGATGTGCTCAGTGTGTGGCTAGCTGGGTGGGTGCGAGCCAGGAGGTTCAGTCTCAGGCTGTGCCAGAAAGGGCAGTAGTGCCCAGGGCAGCCTGTATAATTTGGGTCCAGTCAAGTGGCATGCAGGTTGATCCTCATTTGGGGAATCTGGGTAGCCCCAGAGGGCAAAGTTTTTCTTCCGGAAAGCAGGCAGAGTGCTGCCTTGTAGTTCTGGAATTGCCAAACTGGAGGGCTTGTGGGCCTGGAATGTGAGGATGGAAGTTGAGAACACAAACTAGACTTACGTTTCTGGGCAAGGGCACGGCAGGCACACTCTGCAGAGCTGAATCAAGATGTCCTGCATCTGAAGTCAGGGCGAGGATCAGACGATCGATCAGGTTGGAGCTTCTGTCCCTGATGGCCCCTTCATGAGGCACAGGGGGCGGGATCACGAGGCCATGGAGGTTTGCCCACGATGGGAGTTGTGAGATGCTCCAAACAGTAAAGATTCTTCTGCGGGACTATTGAGACCTGTTGGTTGGCTCCAGGACTTCCCATACAGCATAATTCTGAGAATGGTTCTAAGTATGGATGTCTGGGAAGCCTGCCTCTCATTCCAATCATCTCCTAGCGCCAAGACGGGTTAGATCTGCTGGATCAGGGGGAGCAACTTAGGGGGCTGAGTTGAAATGGACTCTCCTGTGGATGGGTCCTAATGTGGGTGTGTCTCCATGGAGACCTTGGAATGAGGCGCTGGCACCGGGAACCTGAAATGTCCTTCTAACCAGAGGCTTTGAGAGAGCTCCAACATGTAAGTTTCCCATGTGTAGACGAGATTTGTTCTGATGGGTGCCTCAGGAGAAGCCCTCAGCTGGTATTGGAAACCAGGCTTTTGAGGAGACATGCCTGTAAACCAAAGCTATGGATCCCATTATGGCCTGGGGTCCTGTCTGGTCAATCTTCTTCTCTGGGGACATCCATCTATGGTATGAGTGGAGGTAGATGCTCAGCTGGTGTCAGACGGCAATTTTTTGTCCCGGACAACCTACACCATTGGTATGGCCTCAGGGAATTTGGAGGTTTCTCCTAATTTGTACGGTTTTGGATAATGGAATGGGCAGAATTCCCATGGATTGGTTAGGCACAGTCCTAATGTGTGGTTCCAGGGGCCCAGCCTGGAGGGTGTGTGGCCCAGGACTTTGAGGACAGAACTCAAAAAACACAAACTCAGCTTAGGTTTGGGAACGTAGGTATGGCACGGGCGAACTACAAATCATGAGAAGAACTCTTCAGGATATGAAGAAAGAGCGAGTCTGAGGCGCTTGGTTAGGCTTTTGTCTCTGGATTTTGTATCAGCGATGGCCGTTGAATGTCGGGGAGGCCTCATGGGCCATGGACGAATCTTCCTCTCTGTGGGTTTGGCCCTATCCCAATTCTTTTTTGTGAATCTGTGGGATGGGAGGACTCCTTTAAGGTTTGTTACCTGAGGTGTCCCACCAAAAGAGGAATTCCAAAGCAGAGCCCTGGGCAAGAGTGAAGGGACAACCCGAAATACGGTTAAAAATTAGGGTCTAGGGGCATGGCAAGCCCAATATGCTGTTTCTTCATGCAGCCACTGAGAGGCCTTGCCTGAGGACCGGGCTCAGGCTGAGGGTCACAATGTGTGTTTGAGACCAATGTGGCCCTCAAGCATGGGCTGGGTCTCATGTGCCACACTGGTTTCAACTACACTGAAAGTTGGACAACATGCCAACCACGAGGTTTCATGCCAAGGGAACGAGTTCGGATTTCTGCAACATTTTCAAACCTGGGCAGTGATTGGAGATAAGGTCAAGGTTCTGAAGCCTGAAAACCGAGGTTGGGTAGAGATGACGACCTAAGGCCATGGCGGGTCCGATGTGCTCAGTGTGCGGCCAGCTGTCTGGGTGGGGCCAGGAGTTCCAGGCTCAGGCTGTGTCAGAATGGGCAATTGTGCCCACTTCAGTTTATATATTTGGTGTACAGCCAAATGGCGTGCAGGTTGATCCTCATTTGGGGTTTCTGGGTAGCCCCAGAGGGCAATGTTCTTCTTCCAGGGAGCAGGCAGAGTGCTGCATTGTACTTCTGGATTGCCAAACTGGAGGGCTTGTGGGCCAGTAGTCTGAAGACTGAAGTCTAAGAACACAAGCTAGGCTTAGTTTTTATGGGTGAGGACATGGCAGGCACAATCTACAGACCTGAATCGAGATCTCGTGCATCTGAAGTCAGGGTGAGGATCAGACGATCTTCAGGTTGGACTTTCTGTCGCTGATGGCCCCTTCATGAAGGGGGGGAATCACGAGGCCATGGGGGTTTTCGCACGATGGGAGTTGTGAGAAGCTCCAAACTACAAAGATTCTTCTCCAGGACAATTGAGACCTGTTAGTTGGCGCCAGGCCAAGGATTCCAAGCATGGTTCTGAGGATGGATGGCTAGGTACCACACCTGGCATTCCAATTTTCTCCTAGCTACAAGAAAGGTTAGATCTGCTGGATCTGGGGGAGCAACTGAGGAGGCTGAGTTGAAATTGACTCTCCTGTGGATGTGTCCTAATATGTTTTTGTGTCTATGGAGACCTTGGAATGAAGCGGTGGCGCTGGGTCCCTTATGGGTTCTTCTAAACAGAGACTTTGACACAGCTCCACCGTGCAAGTTTCCCATATGTAGATGAGATTTGTTCTGATGGGTGAGTCAAGAAACAGCCATATGCTGGTATTGAAATCCAGGCCTCTGAGGAGACATGCCTGGAAACCATAGCAATGGATCCGATTAGTGCCTAGTGGTCTGTTCATTCCTTTTTTCCTCTGGGGACATCAGTCTATGGGTCTGAGTGCAGGTAGGTGCTCTGATGTGCTCAGATTGCTCCTGTTTGTCCTGGGAAGCCACCACTATTGGGATGGCCTCAGGAACTTTGGAGGTTTATCCTATTAGTAGGATTGTGGCCATTGGAATGGGTACACACAATTCCCTTGGAGAGGGCAAGTACAGTCCTCAGGTTTGGCTCCAAGGGCCTGAGCCTTTGGGGTGTGTAGGCCAGGGCTGTTTGGACAGTTGTCTGAAAACACAACCTCGGCTTATGTTTCGGGTCATAGGTATGGCAGGACTGATCTACAGAACATGAGAAGAACTCTTCGGGATATGAAAAAAGGGCGAGTGTGAGGCTCTTGCTCAAGTTTATCTCTGGATATCGTGTGACTCATGGTCGTGAAATTTCCGGGTGACTTCATGGGAAATGGACGAGTCTTACTCTTTAGAAGGTTGGCCTCGTCCAAAGAGTTTGGTGTGTTTATGCCCTCGTCGCACTTGAGAATGGGCTGGGCCTCAGGGTGAATGCTGGTTTCTCCTACACTGAACGTTGGACAACATGCCAACCACAAGGTTTCTTGCCATGGGTAAGGAGGAGTTCTGATTTCTACATACCATCACCCCTGGGCAGTGATTGGAGAAAAGGTAGGTTCTGAAGCCTGAAAACTGAGGTATGGAAGAGATGATGTCCGAGGGCCATGGCTGGTCTGTTGTGCTCAGTGTGTGGTCAGCTGTCTGTGTGTTAGTCAGGAGGTCCGGGCTCAGGTGTGTCAGACCGTGCATTAGTGCACAGCTTAGAGTATATAATTTACGTACAGTCAAGTGGCGTGTAGGTTTATCCTCATATGATGTGCCTGGGCAGCTCATGAGGCAATATTTTTTTCTAGAGGGCAGGCAGAGTGCTGCACAGTGGGTTCGGAATTGCCAAACTTGAGGTCTTCTGGGCCAGGAGTGTGAGGACGGAAGTCTGAGAACACAAGCTAGACTTGGGTTTCAGGTCGAGGGCACGGCAGGTACCTCGGCAGATCTGAACCAATATCTCATGCATCTGAATTCAGGGCGAGGATCAGACATTGGCTCTGGTTGGAGTTTCTGTACATGACGGCCCATTCATGAAGAGTGGAATCTCTAGTCCATGGAGGTTTCCCCACGTTGGGAGTTGTGAGATGGCCCTTCAAAGATTCCTTCTGTGGGACAATTGAGACCTGTTGGACAGCTCCAGGACATCACATATGGAATGACTCGAGAGCACCATTCGAGGATGAATGCCTGGGAAGCCCGCCTCGCATTCCAATTTTCTTCTAGCAACAAGACAGTATAGATCTGATGGAATTTTCTTCTAGCAACAAGACAGTATAGATCTGATGGCTCAGCAGGTGTTACCGGGCTGGCTGAGTTGAAATGGACTTTCCGGAGGATGGGTCCTAATGTTTGTTTGTGTCCCTGAGGGCCTTGGAATGGGGCGGTGGCACCGGCACCCTGAAGTATTCTCCTAAGCCTTTGACATAGCTCCCATGCACAAGTTTCCTTGTGGAGACGAGATTTGTTCTGATGGGTGCCTCAGGAGAAGCCCTATGCTGGTATTGGAATCCAGGCTTTTGAGGAGACATGCCTGTAAACCAAAGCTATGGATCCCATTATGTCCTAGGGTCCTGCCTGGTTCAATCTTCTTCTCTGGGGACATCCATCTATGGTATGAGTGGAGGTTGATGCTCAGCTGGTGTCAGACGGCCCTTGTTTGTCCCGGACAACCTACACCATTGAGATGGCCTCAGGGACTATGGAGGGTTCTCCTAATTTGAACGGTTTGAGACAATGGCATGGGCAGAATTCCCATGGATTGGGTAGGCACAGTACTAATGTGTGGCTCCAGGGGCTCAGTCTGGAGGGTATGTGGCCCAGGAATTTGAGGACAGAAAACAAAAAACACAAACTCATCTTAGGTTTGGGAACGTAGGTATGGCAAGCCCGACCTACAAACCAGGAGAAGAACTCTTCAGGATATGAAGAAAGAGCGAGTCTGAGGCGCTTGCTCAGGCTTTTGTCTCTGGATTTTGTATCAGCGATGGCCGAGGAATGTCGGGGAGGCCTCCTGGGCCATGGACGAATCTTCCTCTCTGTGGATCTGGTCCGATCCTAATTCTTTTTCGTGAATCTGTGGGATGGGAGGACTCCTTTAAGGTTTGTTACCTGAGGTGTCCCACCAAAAGAGGAATTCCAAAGCAGAGCCCTGGGCAAGAGTGAAGGGACAACCCGAACTATGGTTAAAAATTGGGGTCTAGGGGCATGGCAAGCCCAATATGCTGTTTCTTCATGCAGCCACTGAGAGGCCTTGCCTGAGGACCGGGCTCAGGCTGAGGGTCACAATGTGTGTTTGAGACCAATGTAGCCCTCAAGCATGGGCTGGGTCTCATGTGCCACACTGATTTCAACTACACTGAACGTTGGACACCATGCCAACCATGAGGTTTCTTGCCAAGGGAACGAGTTCTGATTTCTGCAACATTTTCAAACCTGGGCAGTGATTAGAGATAAGGTCTAGGTACTGAAGCCTGAAAACCGAGGTTGGGAAGAGATGACGAACTAAGGCCATGGCGGTTCCAATGTGCCTAGTGTGCGGCCAGCTGTCTGGGTGGGGCCATGAGGTCCAGCTCAGGCTGTGTCAGAGAAGGCAATGATGCCCAGATCAGCCTATATATTTGGTGTACAGCCAAATGGCGTGCAGGTTGATCTTCATTTGGGGTTTCTAGGTAGCCCCAGAGGGCAATGTTTCTCTTGGAGGGCCCACAGAGTGCTGCATTGTAATTCCGGATTGCCAAACTGGAGGGCTTGTGGGCCGGTAGTCTGAGGACGGAACTCTGAGAACACAAGCTAGGCTTAGGTTTTATGGTGAGGACATGGCAGGCACAATCTACAGACCTGAATCGAGATCTCGTGCACCTGAAGTCAGGTTGAGCATCAGACGATGCCTCAGGTTTGACTTTCTGTCCCTGATGGCCCCTTCATAAAGGGGGGGATTCACGAGGCCGTGGGGGTTTTCCCACCATGGGAGTTGTGAGAAGCTCCAAACTGCAAAGATTCTACTGTGGGACAATTGAGACCAGTTGGTTGGCTCCAGGCCAACGATTCTGAGCAGGGTTCTAAGGATGGATGGCTGGGTAGCCCACCTCGCATTCCAATATTCTCCTAGCTACAAGATAGGCTAGATCTGTTGGATCTCGGGGAGCAACCGAGGAGGCTGAGTTTAAATGGACTCTCCTGTGGATGGGTCCTAATATGTTTTTGTGTCTATGGAGACTGTGGCATTAAGCGGTGGCACTAGGGCCCTGAAGGCTTCTCCTAAACAGAGGTTTGACACAGCTCCACCATGCAAGTTTCCCATGTGTAGAGGAGATTTGTTCTGATGGGTGAGTCAAGAAACAGCCATATTCTGGTATTGAAATCCAGGCCTCTGAGGAGAGATGCCTGGAAACCAAAGCAATGAATCCGATTAGTGCCTAGGGGCCTGTTGGTTTCTTTTTACCTCGGGCGACATCTATCTATGGGTCAGAGTGCAGGTAGGTGCTCAGATGAACTCAGATTGCCCGTGTTTGTCCTTGGAAGCCAACACTATGGGATGGCCTCAGGGAATTTAAAGGTTTATACTTTTAGTTGCGTCGTCGCCATTGGATTGGGCTCACACAATTCCCTTGCGAGGGCAAGAACAGTCCTCAGGTTTGGCTTCAGGGGCCTGAGCCTATAGGGTGTGTAAGCCAGGGCTGTTTGGACAGTTGTCTGAAAACACAAACTCGACTTCTGTTTCGGGTCATAGGTAGGGCAGGACTGATCTACAGACCATGAGGAGAACATTTCGGTATATGAAAAAAAAGCGAGTGTGAGGCTATTGCTCATGTTTTTGTCTCTGCATATCATGTCACTCATGGTCGTGAAATTTCCGGGTGACTTCATGGGAAATGGACGAGTCTTACTCTCTGGGGATTTGGCCCCTTCCAAAGAGGTTGGGGTCATTCTGTGGGATGGAAGAAGTCGTTTTTTTTGTTGTTGTTGCTTTGTTTTGTTTCATTTTTTAACCTCCGTTGTCCCACCAAATGAGGAAATCCAGAGTAGAGCTCTGGGGAGGGGTGACTGGACAACCAGAAATCTGGTTAAAAATTGGGGCCTAGGGCTATGTCAAGCCCATTATGACATCTAGTGATCCAGGCTCTGAGAGGAATTACTAGAGGACAGGACTCACACTGAGGGTCACAATGCATATTTATGCCCTCGTCGCACTCAAGAATAGGCGGGCCTCAGGGTGAATGCTAGTTTCTCCTACAATGAACGTTGGACAACATGCCAACCACAAGGTTTCTTGCCATGTGTAAGGAGAAGTTCTGATTTCTGCATCACACTCACCCCTGGGCAGTGATTGGAGATAAAGTCTAGTTTCTGAGGCCTGAAAACTGAGGTAGGGAAGAGATGATGACCTAAGGCCATGGCAGGTCTGATGTGCTCAGTGTGCGGTCAGCTGTCTGGGTGTTGGTCAGGAAGTCCGGGCTCAGGTTGTGTCAGACAGTGCATTAGTGCCCAGGTTAGACTATATAATTCGGGCAAAGTCGAGTACCGTGTAGGTTTATCTTCATATAAGGTGCCTTGGCAGCTCTTTAGGCAATATTTTTTTTCCAGAAAGCAGGCCATGTGCTGCATTGTGGGACCGGATTTACCAATCATGAGGGCTTTGAGGCCAGGAGAGTGAGGTCGGAATTCTTAGAACAAAAGCTATACTTGGGCTCAGGGCAAGGGCACGGCTGGTACCCCCTGCAGATCTGAACCAATATCTCATCCATTTCAAGTCAGGGAGAGAATTAGACTTTGGCTTAGGTTGGAGTGTCTGTGCCTGACGGCCCCTTCATGAAGGGAGCGGGAATCTCGTGTCCATGGAGTTTTTCCCACGTGGGAGTTGTGGGTTGCCCCCTTCAAGAATTCCTTCTGCGGGACAATTGAGACCTTTGGGCAGCTCCAGGACATCCCATATGGAATGACTCCAGAGCACCGTTCGAGGGAGGATGCCTGGGAAGCCAGCCTCGAATTCCAATTGTCTCCTAGCAACAAGCCAGTTTAGATCTGATGGCTCTGCGGGAGCAACCGGGGTGGCTGACTTGATATGGACTTTCCTGAGGATGAGTCCTAATGTGTGTTTGTGTCCATGGGGCCTTGGAATGGGGCCGTGGCACCAGGACCCTGAAGTATTCTCCTAAGCTTTTGACATAGCTCGATGCACATGTTTCCTTGTGGAGACGAGATTTGTTCTGATTGCTGCCTCAGGAAAACCCCTATGCTGGTATTGGAATCCAGGCTTTTGAGGAGACATGCCTCTCACCAAAGCAATGGATCCGATTGGCCAGGGTCCTGTCTGGTTCAATCTTCTTCTCTGCAGACATCCATCTATGGTATGAGTGGAGGTTGATGCTCAGCTGCTATCACCGCGCTTGTTTGTCACGGGAGACCTGCACTATTGGGATGGCCTCAGGGATTTGGAGGGTTCTCCTAATTTTACGGTTTTGGACAATGGAATGGGCAGAGTTCCCATGGATTGGGTAGGCACAGTCCTTATGTGTGGCTCCAGGGACCGCAGCGTGGAGGGTGTGTGGCCCAGGACTTTGAGGACAGAAGTCTGAAAACATAAACTCAGCTTAGGTTTGGAGACATAGGTATGGCAGGCCCGATCTATAAACCATGAGAAGAACTCTTCAGGATATGAAGAAAGAGCGAGTCTAAGGTGCTTGTTCAGTCTTTTGTCTCTAGATTCGGTATCAGCGATGGCCGTGGATTGTCTGGGAAACCTCCTGGGCCATTGACGAATCTTCCTCTCTGTGGAATTGGCCCGATCCCAATTCTTTTTCGTCAATCTGTGGAATGGGAGGTCTCCTTTCAGGTTGGTTACCTTAGGTGTCCCGCCAAAAGAGGAATTCCAAAGAAGAGCCCTGTGGAAAAGCGAAGGGACAACCCGAACTATGGGTAAAATTTGGGGCCTAGGGGTATGGCAAGCTCAATATGCTGTCTCTTCATCCAGCCACTGAGAGGCCTTACCTGAGGACTGGGATCAGGCTGAGGGTCACAATGTGTGTTTGTGACCAATGTGGCCCATAAACATGGGCGGGGCCTCATGGGCCACACTGGTTTCAACTACACTGAACATTGGAAAACATGCCAACCACATGGTTTCTAGCCACGGGGAAGGAGTTGTTATTTCTGCATCACTTACAAGCCTGGGCAGTGATTGGAGATAAGGTCTAGGTTCTGAAACTTGAGAATCGAGGTTGGGAAGAGATGACGACCTAAGGACATGGCTCGTCCAGCGTGCTCAGTGTTCGACCAGCTTTCTGGGTGGGGCCAGGAAGTCCAGGCTCAGGCTGTGTAGAAAGGGTTGTAGTGCCCAGGTCAGCCTATATATTTGGGGTACAGTCGAATGGCGTGCAGGTTGATCCTCATTTGGAGTTTCTGGGTAGCCCCACAGGGCAATGTTTTTCTTCCTGAAGGCTGGAAGAGTGCTGCATTATAGTTCTGGTTTGCAAACTGGAGGCTTGTGGGCCAGTAGTCTGAAGACGGAAATCTGAGAACACAAGCTAGGCTTAGGTTTCTGGGTGAGGACAAGGCAGGAACAATCTACAGACCTGAATCGAGATCTCGTGCTTCTGAAGTCAGGGCGAGGATCAGAAGATCGCTCAGGTTGGTGTTTCTGTCCCTGATGGCCCCTTCATGAAGGGGCGGGGGGGTCAAGAGGCCGTGGGTGTTTTCCCACGATGTTAGTTGTGAGAAGCTCCAAACTGCAAAGATTCTTGTGCAGGACAATTGAGACATGTTGGTTGGCTCCAGGCCAACGATTCCGAGCAGGGTTCTAAGGATGGATGCCTGGGTAGCCCACCTTGCATTCCAATTGTGTTCTAGCAACAAGACAGGTTATATCTGCTGGATCTGGGTGAGCAATCTGGATCTGAGTTGAAATGGACTCTCCTGTGGATGGATCCTAATATGTTTTTGTGTCTATGGAGACCTTGGAATGAAGCGGTGGCACTGGGGTCCTGAAGGGTTTTTTCAAACAGAGGCTTTGACACAGCTCCAACGTGCAAGTTTCCCATATGTAGATGAGATTTTTTATGCCGGATGAGTCAGGAAACAGCCATATGCTGGTATTGAAATCCAGGCCTCTGAGGAGAGATGACTGGATACCACAACAATGAATCTGAATAGTGCCTAGGGGCCTGTTCGTACCTTTTTACCTCTGGGAACATCAGTCTATGCGTCTGAGTGCATGTAGGTTCTCAGATGGGCTCAGATTGCCCGAGTTTGTCCTGGGAAGCCAACACTATTGGGATTGCCTCAGGGAGTTTTCAGGTTTATCCTATTAGTAGGGTTGTGGCCATTGGAATGGGCACATACAATTCCCTTGGAGAGGGCAAGTAGGGTCCTCAGGTTTGGCTCCAGGGGCCTGAGCCTGTAGGGTGTGTAGGCAGAGCTGTTTGGACAGTCGTCTGAAAACACAAACGCGGCTTATGTTTCAGGTCATAGGTATGGCAGGATTGATCTACATACCATGAGGAGAACTCTTCGGGATATGAATAAGGGGCGAGTGTGAGGCTCGTGCTCAAGTTTTTGTCTCTGGATATCGTGTCACTCATGGTCTTGAAATTCCCTGGTGACTTCATGGGAAATGGACGAGTCTTACACTCTGGGGGTTTGGCCCCGTCCAAAGAGTTTGGGGTCATTATGTGGGCTGGAAGAAGTCAGTTTTGTTGTTGTTGTTGATTTGCCATGTTTTGTTTTTTAACCTCAGGTGTCCCACCAAATTAGGGATTCCAGAGTAGAGCCCTGGGGAGGGCCGAACGGACAACTAGAAATCTGGTTAAAAATTGTGGCCTAGGGACATGTCAAGCCCATTATGACATCTAATGGTCGAGCCACTGAGAGGACTTACTAGAGGACAGGACTCACACTGAGGGTCACAATGCGTGTTTATGCCCACTTCGCAAACAAGAATGGGCAGGGCCTCATGGTGAATCCTGGTTTCTCCTACACTGAACGTTGGACAACATGCCAACCACAAGGTTTCTTGCCATGGGTAAGGAAGAGTTCTGATTTCTGCATCACAGGCACCCCTGGGCAGTGATTGGAGATAAGGTCTAGGTACTGAAGCCTAAAAACTGAGGTAGGGAAGAGATGATGACCTAAGGCCATGGCGGTTCTGATGTGCTCAGTGTGCGGTCAGCTGTCTGGGTGTTGGTCAGGAGGTCCGAGCTCAGGTTGTGTCAGACAGTGCATTAGTGCCCAGGTTAGACTATATAATTTGGGTACAGTCGAGTGCCATGTAGATTTATCCTCATATAAGTTGTTTGGGCAGCTCATTAGGCAAAATTTGTTTTCTAGAGGGCAGGCAGAGTGCTTCATTGTCAGTCCGGAATTGCTAAACTTGAGGGCTTCGTGTAGAGGAGTGTGAGGACGGAAGTCTGAGAACACAAGCTAGACTTGGGTTTCAGGGCGAGGACACGGCAGGTACCACTGTAGATCTGAACCAATATCTCATGCATCTGAGGTCAGGGCGAGGATCAGACGTTGGCTCAGGTTGGAGTTTCTGTGCATGACGGCCGCTTCATGAAGGGAGCGGAATCGCGAGGCCATTGAGGTTTTCCCACGTTGGGAGTTGTGGGATGCCCCCATCAAGGATTCCTTCTGCGGGACAATTGAGACCTGTTGGGCAGCTTCAGGACATCCCATATGGAATGACTCCAGAGCACTGTTTGAGGATGGATGCCTGGGAAGCCGGCCTCACATTCCAAATGTCTCCCAGCAACAAGACAGTTTAGATCTGATGGCTCTGCGGGAGCAACCGGGGTGGCTGACTTGAAATGGACTTTCCTGAGGATGGGTCCTAATGTGTGTTTGTGTCCATGAGGGCCTTAAAAAGGGGCGGTGGCACCGGGACCCTGAAGTATTCTCCTAAGATTTTGACATAGCTCGATGCACAAGGTTCCTTGTGGAGACGAGATTTGTTTTGATGGGTGCCTCAGGAAAACTTCTATGCTGGTATTGGAATCCAGGCTTTTGAGGAGACATGCCTGTAATCCAAAGCAATGTATCCGATTATGGCCTAGGGTCCTGTCTGGTTCAATCTTCTTCTCAGGGGACATCCATCTATGGTATGAGTGGAGGTAGATGCTCAGCAGGTATCAGACTGCTCTTGTTTGTCCCGGGCGACCTGCACTATTGGGATGGCCTCAGGGATTTGTAGGGTTCTCCAAATTTTACTGTTTTGGACATTGGCATCGGCAGAATTCCCATGGATTGGGTTGGCACAGTCCTAATGTGTGACTCCAGGGGCCCCAGCCTGGAGGGTGTGTGGCCCAGGACTTTGAGGACAGAAGTCTGAAAACACAAACTCAGCTTAGGTTTGGGGACGTAGGTATGGCAGGCCCAATCTATAAACCATGAGAAGAACTCTTCCGGATATGAAGAGAGAGCGAGTCTGAGGCGCTTGCTCAGGCTTTTGTCTCTGGATTTTGTATCAGAGATGGCCGTGGAATGTCGGGGAGGCCTCATGGGCCATGGACGAATTTTCCTCTCTGTGGATTTGGCCCGTTCCCAATTCTTTTTTGTCAATCTGTGGAATGTGAGGACTCCTTTCAGGTTTGTTACCTCAGGTGTCCCGCCAAAAGAGTAATTCCAAAGAAGAGCCTTGGGGAAAAGTGAAGGGAGAACCCGAACTATGGGTAAAATTTGGGGCCTAGGGGCATGGCAAGCCCAATATGCTGTCTCTTCATCCAGCCACTGAGAGGCCTTACCTGAGGCCTGGGATCAGGCTGAGGGACACAATGTGTGTTTGTGACCAATGTGGCCCATAAACATGGGCGGGGCCTCATGGCCCACACTGGTTTCAACTACACTGAACGTTGGAAAACATGCCAACCACTAGGTTTCTTGCCAAGACGAAGGAGAAGTTCTGATTCTTGCATCACGTTTACTCCTGAACAGTGAGTGGAGATAAGGTCTAGGTTCTGAAGGTGAAAACTGAGGTTGGGTAGAGATTATGGCCTAAAGCCATTGTGGGTGTGATATGCTCTGTGTATGGCCAGCTGTCTGGGTGTTGGACTGGAGGTCTGCCCTCAGGCTGTGTCAGACAGGGCTTTAGTGCACAGGCTAGACTGTATAATTGGGGTATGGTCCAGTGGCATGCAAGTTGTTACTCATTTCGCGTTTCTGGTTAGCCCTATAGGGCAACATTTTTCTTCTGGAGGGCAGGCAGAGTGCTGCATTGTGTCTCCAGAATTGCCAAACTGGAGGGGTGTGGCCAGGATTGTGAGGAAGGAAGTCTGAAAACACAAGCTAGCACGAGTTTTGGGGCCAAGAGCATGGCAGGCCCACTCTGCAGAGGCTGAATCGAGATCTCCTTCAGGTGAGGTCAGGGCGAGTATCAGATGTTGCCTCAAGCTGCAGTTTGTGTCCATGACGGCCCCTTCCTGAAGGGGGTGGGGGCGTCATGAGGCCAGGGAGGTTTCCCTACTCTGGGAGTTGTGAGCTGCTCCAAACTTCAAAGTTTCCTTCTTCAGGACAGTCGAGTACTATTGGATGGTCCCTTGATGCCCCATACAGAAAGACTCGAGAGCAGGGGCCTAAGCATGGATGCCGAGAAACGCCAACTCACCTTCCCATTGCCTGGTCGAGACAAGGCACGCTCAATCTGCGGGCTCTTGGGTGAGCTACCCAGAAGGCTGAGTTTAAATGGACTCTGCTGAGGATGAGTCATAATGTGGGTTGGTGGCCATGGAGACCTTGGAATGTGGCCGTAGCTAAGGGACTCTGCAGGATTCTCCAACCCAAAGGGCTTGACACAACTCCAACAAGGAAGCTTCCCATGTGGAGATGAGAGGTCTTCTGTCTGGTGCCTCAGGAAAGCCCAGTATGCTGGTGTTCGAACCCAGGCCTCTGAGGAGTGATACCTGGACACCAAAGCAAGAGTTCATAATAGGGCCTAGGGGCCTGTCTGGTTCAATCTTCTTTCTCTGCGGATATCTGTCTGTGTGTCTGCATGGAGGTAGTAGTTTCTCAGCTTGTGTCATAATGCCCCTATTTGTACAGTGCAGCTTGCGGTAGTGGGATGTCCTTGGGGACCTTGGGGTTTCTACTATTTTGTAGAGTTGTGGCCAATGGAATGGGCAGTTTCTTAGGAGAGAGCAGACAGAGTTCTGTGATGTGGCTCCAGAGAACCCAGCCTGGAAGCTGTGTGGGCCATGGCTGTGCAGACAGACATCCAAAAACCCTAACTCAGCTCAGGTTTGGGGCCGAGGTTACGGCAGGCCTGATCTACAGTCCATGAGGGGAGCTCCTCTGGATATGAAAGAAGGGTGAGAGGGAGGCAGTCGCTCAGGCTTTTGTCTCTGGATGTTTTGTCCACAATGGCCGTTTAATGTAGGAGTTGCCTCATGGGTCGTAGAAGTCTCCCTCTCTGGTAGTTTGTCCAGCCCCCAAGAGTTTGGGGTCATTCTGTGGGAAGGGAAGTGTCCTGTTTTCTGCTTCATGTGTCCCCCCAGTAGAGGGATTCTAGAGCATAGCAGTGGGTACTGACAACTGGAATACTCGCCCTCTGGTTAAGCCTGGGGGCCTATGGATATGACAAGCCCCATATGCAGGATCTTGGTCCAGCCACTGAGAGGCGTTACTTTAATACGGGACTCACGCTGCAGGTAACAATGCATGTCTGTGCCCTAGGCGGCCCTCAAGCACTGGCGTGGCCTTTCAGACAATGCAGGTTTTCCCACATTGAACGTTGGACAACATGCCAACCACAAGGTTTCTGGCCATGGGGAAGGAGGAATTCTAATTTCTGCATCAGGTTCACCCCTGGCCAGTGATTGGAGATAAGGTCTAGGTTCTGAAGCCTGAAAACCGAGGTTGGGAAGAGATGACGACCTACAGCCATAGCGGGTCCTATGTGTCCAGGTTGGGGCCAGCTGTCTGGGTGTCGTTTGGAATGTCTTATCTCAGGCTGTGCCAGACAGGGCATTAGAATACAGGGTGGGTTTGTATAATTGCTTTACAATCGAGTGGCATGCATTAGAAAATCATTTGGGGTTTCTTATTAGCAGCATAGGGCAAAGTTTTTCTTCTGGAGGGCAGGCAGAGTGCTGCATTGTGGCTTCAGAATTCCCAAACTGGAGGGCTTGTGGGCCAGGAGAGTGAGGACGGAAGTCTGAGAACACAAGCTAGGCTTAGGTTTCAGGGCAAGGACATGGCAGGCACACTCTGCAGAGCTGAATTGAGATATCATGCGTCTGAAGTCAGGTCGAGGTTCAGACTTTGGCTCAGGTTTGAGTTTCTGTCCATGTTGGCCCCATCAGGAAGGGGGGGCATTATGAGGCCATGGGGGTTTTCCCACTATTGGAGTTGTAAGATGCTCCAAACCGCAAGGATTCCTTCTGTGGGACAATTAAGATTTGTTGGATGGCTCCAGGACGTCTTATAAGGTATTTTCCCAGAACAGGGTTCTAAGTATGGATGCCTGGGCAGCCAGCCTCACATTCCAATTGTCTCCTAGCAACAAGAAACGTTTGATCTGCTGGCTTGGGGTAGCAACAGAGGGGGCTGAGTTGAAATGGACTTTCCTGAGTATAGTCTTAATGTTGGTTTGAGTCCATGGAGACCTTGGTATGGGGCAGTGGCACCAGGGCCCTGAAGGATTCTCCTAACCAGAGGTTATGACAAAGCTCCAATGAGCAAGTTTCCATGGGGAGATGAGATTTGTTCTTATCGGTGCCTCAGGAAACCACCATATGCTGGTATTGGAAACGAGGCCTCTGAGGAGAGATGCCTGGAAACCAAAGCAATGGATCTGTTTAGGGCCTAGGGGCCTGTCCGGTTCAATATTCTTCTCTGGGCACATCTGTTGTCTGAGTGGAGGTAGTTGCTCAGCTGGTTTGAGATCACCCCTGTTTGTCCTGGGCGGCCTACACTATTGGGATGGCCTCGGTGACTTTGGAGGTTTTTCCTAATTTGAAAGGTTGTGGCCAATGGAATGGGAAGAATTCCCTTGAAAGGGAAGCACAGTCCTGAGGTGTGGCTCCAGGGTCCCAAGTGTGGAGCGTGTGTGGTCCAGGGCTATTTGGCCAAAAGTCTGAAAACACAAACTCCACTTAGGTTGTGGGATTTAGGTATGGCCGGCCCGATCTATAGACCGTGAGGAGACCTCTTCGGGATATGAACAAAGGGCGAATGTGATGTGCATGCTCATGGTTTTTTTTTTTTTTTTTTTTCTGGAAATGTGTCACCGATTGCCATGGAATGTCGGGGTGTCGTCATGGGCCATCGATGAGGCTCGCTTTCTGGGGATTTGACCCGATCCCAAGAGATTGGGGTCATTCTATGGGAAGGGAGGAGGCCTTTCTGGTTTTTTTTTTTGTTTGTTTGTTTTTTGTTTTTTTTTGTTTTTTTTACCTCAGGTGGACCACAAAAAGAGGGATTCCAGAGCAGAGTCGTGGGTGGGGGCAACTGGACAACCAGACCTCTGGTTAACATTGGGAACTAAGAACATGGCAAGCCCCTTATGTGGGCTCTTGGTCCAGACACTGAGAGGCCTTCCTTGAGGATAGGTCTCACACTGAGTTTCACAATGTGTTTTTGTGCCCAAGGAGCCCCTCAAGTCAGGGCGTGGCCTAATGTACCATGCTGGTTCCTCCTACACTGAACGTTGCACAGTATGGGAACCACAAGTTTTCTGGCAATGGGGAAGATGGAGTTCTAATAACTGCAACACTTTCACTCCTGGACTGTGATTGGATTTAAGGTCTAGGTTCTGAAGCCTGAAAACTGAGGTTGGGAAGAGATGAAGCCCTAAGGCCATGGTGTGTCTGATGTGCTCAGTGTTCGGCCAGCTGTTGAGTGTGGGTTGGGAGGTGCAGGCTCAGGCTGTGGCAGACAGGGAATTAGTGCCCAGGCTAGACTGCATCATTGGGGTGCAGTCGAGTTTCGTGCAGGATGGTACTCATTTGTGGTTACTGGGTAGCCCCAGAGGGCAACGTTTTTCTTCTGGAGGGAAGACACAGTGCCACATAGAGACTCCAAAATTCCCAAACTGGAAGGCTTGTGGGCCAGGAGTGTGAGGAAAAAATTCTGAGAACACAAGCCAGACTTAGATTTCGGGGTGAGGGGACGGCAGGCACCCTCTGCAGAGATGATTCGAGATCCCGTATACCTGAAGACAGAGCTAGGATCAGATGTTTTCTTAGGTCGGAGTTTCTGTCCATGACGGCCCATTCATGAAGGGGAGGGTGTCACGAGGACATGGAGGTTTTCCCACTATGGGAATTGTGAGATTCTCCAAACCACAATGATTCCTTCTGTGGGACAGTCGAGACATGTTGGATGGCTCCAGGACATCCCATAAGGAAGTTATCCAGAGCAGGTTTCTAAGGATGGATGCCTGGGCAGCCTGCCTCCCATTCCAGGTGTCTCATAGAGCCAAGGCAAGTTCGATCTGCTGGATCTAGGGGAGCAACCGAGGCGGGTGTTTTGAAATGGGTGAGTTGAGGATGGGTCATAATGTGCATTTGTGTCCATGTAGACCTTGGAATGGGGTGCTTGATCCGGGGCCTTGAGGGATGTTCATAACCGGAGGTTTTGATGGAGCTCTAAAGAGTATATTTCCTATGTAGAGAAGAGAATTGTTTTGATCAGTGCCTAAGGAATCTCCCATATGCTGGTATTGGAAACCAGGCCTCTGAGGAGAGATGACTGGAATCAAAATCAATGGATCTGATTAGGGACTCAGTGCCCGTCCAGTTCAATCTTATTCTATGGGGATATCTGTCTCTGGGTCTGAGTGGAGGTGGTTTCCTAACTTGTGAAAGATCATCCCTGTGTGTCCTGGGCAGCCAACACAATTCGGATGGCCTGGGGGAGTTTGGAGGATTCTCCTAATCTATAGGGTTGTGGCCAATGGAAATGGCAGAATTCCCCTGGAGAGGGAAGCCACAGTCCTGAGGTGTGGTCCAGGGGCCCCAGCTTGGATGGTGTGTGGGCCATGCCTGTGGGGACAGAATTCTGAAAACACAAACTCAGCTTAGGTTTGGGGATGTATGTATGAAGGCTCGATCTACAGACCGTGAGAATTTTCCGGGCTATGAACAAAGGGCGAGTATGTGGCGCTTGCTCAGGCTTTTGTCTCTGAATTTTGTGTCAACGGTGGCTATGGAATTTCAGGATGTCCTCAAGGACCATGGACAATTTTTTCTCTGGTGATATGGCCTGATCCCAAGTGGTTGGGATCATTCTGTGGATTGGAAGTGTCCGTTCTGTATATATATATATATATATATATTTTTTTTTTACCTAAGGTGTCCCACCAAAGAGGGATTCCCGAGTAGAGCCCTGAGTAGGGGTGACTAGACATCTCGAACTCTTGTTGATATTGGGGGACTGGGGCTTGGTAAGCCCCATATGTGGGCTGTTGTTCCAGTCACTAAGCGGATTTACATGAGGATAGGGCTCACGCTGAGGGTCTCAATGTGTGTTTGTGCACATTGTGGCCCTCAGGGATAGGTGGGGCCTCATAGTCCATGCTGCTTTCTGCTACAATGAACATTGGACAACATGCCAACCACTAGGTTTCTTGCCAAGGCGAAGGAGAAGTTCTGATTCTTGCATCACGTTCACTCCTGAGCAGTGAGTGGAGATAAGGTCTAGGTTCTGAAGGTGAAAACTGAGGTTGGGTAGAGATGATGGCCTAAAGCCATTGTGGGTGTGATATGCTCTGTGTACGGCCAGCTGTTTGGGTGTTGGACTGGAGGTCTGCCCTCAGGCTGTGTCAGACAGGGCTTTAGTGCACAGGCTATACTGTATAATTGGGATATGGTCGAGTGACATGCAGGTTGTTACTCATTTGGCGTTTCTGGTTAGCCCTATAGGGTAACATTTTTCTTCTGGAGGGCAGGCAGAGTGCTGCATTGTGTCTCCAGAATTGCCAAACTGGAGGGGTGTGGCCAGGATTGTGAGGAAGGAAGACTGAAAACACAAGCTAGCACGAGTTTGGGGGCCAAGAGCATGGCAGGGCCACTCTGCAGAGGCTGAATCGAGATCTCCTGCAGGTGAGGTCAGGGCGATTATCAGATGTTGCCTCAAGCTGGAGTTTGTGTCCATGACGGCCCCTTCCTGAAGGGGATGGGGGCGACATGAGGCCAGGGAGCTTTCCCTACGCTGGGAGTTGTGAGCTGCTCCAAACTTCAAAGTTTCCTTCTTCAAGACAGTCGAGTACTATTGGATGGTTCCAGGATTCCCCATACAGAAAGACTCGAGAGCAAGGCCGTAAGCATGGATGCCGAGAAACGCCAACTCACCTTCCCATTGCCTGGTTGAGACAAGGCACGCTCAATCTGCGGGCTCTTGGGTGAGCTACCCAGAAGGCTGAGTTTAAATGGACTCTGCTGAGGATGAGTCATAATGTGGGTTGGTGGCCATGGAGACCTTGGAATGTGGCCGTAGCTAAGGGACTCTGCAGGATTCTCCAACCCAAAGGGCTTGACACAACTCCAACAAGGAAGCTTCCCATGTGGAGATGAGAGGTCTTCTGTCTGGTGCCTCAGGAAAGCCCCGTATGCTGGTGTTCGAACCCAGGCCTCTGAGGAGTGATACCTGGACACCAAAGCAAGAGTTCATAATAGGGCCTAGGGGCCTGTCTGGTTCAATCTTCTGTCTCTGCGGATATCTGTCTGTGTGTCTGCATGGAGGTAGTAGTTGCTCAGCTTGTGTCATAATGCCCCTATTTGTCCAGTGCGGCTTGCAGTAGTGGGATTTCCTTGGGGACCTTGAGGTTTCTACTATTTTGTAGAGTTGTGGCCAATGGAATGGGCAGTTTCTTAGGAGAGAGCAGGCACAGTTCTGTGGTGTGGCTCCAGAGACCCCAGCCTGGAGGCTGTGTGGGCCATGGCTGTGCAGACAGACTTCCAAAAACCCTAACTCAGCTCAGGTTTGGGGCCGAGGTTACGGCAGGCCTGATCTACAGTCCATGAGGGGAGCTCCTCTGGATATGAAAGAAGGGTGAGAGGGAGGCAGTCGCTCAGGCTTTTGTCTCTGGATGTTTTGTCCACAATGGCCGTTTAATGTAGGACTTGCCTCATGGGTCGTAGAAGTCTCCCTCTCTGGTAGTTTGTCCAGCCCCCAAGAGTTTGGGGTCATTCTGTGGGAAGGGAAGTGTCCTGTTTTCTGCTTCATGTGTCCCCCCAGTAGAGGGATTCTAGAGCATAGCAGTGGGTACTGACAACTGGAATACTCGCCCTCTGGTTAAGCCTGGGGGCCTATGGATATGACAAGCCCCATATGCAGGATCTTGGTCCAGCCACTGAGAGGCGTTACTTTAATACGGGACTCACGCTGCAGGTAACAATGCATGTCTGTGCCCTAGGCGGCCCTCAAGCACTGGCGTGGCCTTTCAGACAATGCAGGTTTTCCCACATTGAACGTTGGACAACATGCCAACCACAAGGTTTCTGGCCATGGGGAAGGAGGAATTCTAATTTCTGCATCACGTTCACCCCTGGGCAGTGATTGGAGATAAGGTCTAGGTTCTGATGCCTGAAAACCGAGGTTGGGAAGAGAAGATGACCTACAGCCATAACGGGTCCTATGTGTCCAGGTTGGGGCCAGCTGTCTGGGTGTCGTTTGGGATGTCTTGTCTCAGGCTGTGCCAGACAGGGCATTAGTATACAGGGTGGGCTGTATAATTGCTTTACAATCGAGTGGCATGCATTAGAAAATCATTTGGGGTTTCTTATTAGCAGCATAGGGCAAAGTTTTTCTTCTGGAGGGCAGGCAGAGTGCTGCATGTGGCTTCGGAATTCCCAAACTGGAGGGCTTGTGTGCCAGGAGAGTGAGGACGGAAGTCTGAGAACACAAGCTAGGCTTAGGTTTCAGGGCAAGGACATGGCAGGCACACTCTGCAGAGCTGAATTGAGATCTCGTGCGTCTGAAGTCAGGTCGAGGTTCAGACTTTGGCTCAGGTTTGAGTTTCTGTCCATGTTGGCCCCATCAGGAAGGGGGGGCATTATGAGGCCATGGGGGTTTTTCCACTATTGGAGTTGTGAGATGCTCCAAACCGCAAGGATTCCTTCTGTGGGACAATTAAGATTTGTTGGATGGCTCCAGGACGTCTTATAAGGTATTTTTCCAGAACAGGGTTCTAAGTATGGATGCCTGGGCAGCCAGCCTCACATTCCAATTGTCTCCTAGCAACAAGAAACGTTTGATCTGCTGGCTTGGTGTAGCAACAGAGGCGGCTGAGTTGAAATGGACTTTCCTGAGGATGGTCTTAATGTTGGTTTGAGTACATGGAGACCTTGGTATGGGGCAGTGGCACCAGGGCCCTGAAGGATTCTCCTAACCAGAGGTTATGACAAAGCTCCAATGAGCAAGTTTCCATGGGGAGACGAGATTTGTTCTTATTGGTGCCTCAGGAAACCACCATATGCTGGTATTGGAAACGAGGCCTCTGAGGAGAGATGCCTGGAAACCAAAGCAATGGATCTGATTAGGGCCTAGGGGCCTGTCCGGTTCAATATTCTTCTCTGGGGACATCTGCTGTCTGAGTGGAGGTAGTTGCTCAGCTGGTTTGAGATCACCCCTGTTTGTCCTAGGCAGCCTACACTATTGGGATGGCCTCGGTGATTTTGGAGGTTTTTCCTAATTTGCAAGGTTGTGGCCAATGGAATGGGAAGAATTCCCTTGAAAGGGAAGCACAGTACTGAGGTGTGGCTCCAGGGACCCAAGTGTTTGGACAAAAGCCTGAAAACACAAACTCCACTTAGGTTGTGGGTTGTAGGTATGGCCGGCACGATCTATAGACCGTGAGGAGACCTCTTCGGGATATGAACAAAGGGCGAATGTGAGGTGCTTGCTCATGCTTTTTTTTTTTTTTCTGGAAATGTGTCACCGATTGCCATGGAATGTCGGGGTGTCCTCATGGGCCATCGATGAGGCTCCCTTTCTGGGGATTTGACCCGATCCCAAGAGTTTGGGTCTTTCTGTGGGAAGGGAGGAGGCCTTTCTGGTTTTTTTTCTTTATTTTTTTTAGTTTTTGTTTTTTGTTTTTTTAACCTCCTGTGGACCACCAAAAGAGGGATTCCAGAGCAGAGTCGTTGGTGGGGGCAACAGGACAACCAGACCTCTGGTTAACATTGGGACCTAAGAACATGGCCAGCCCCTTATGTGGGCTCTTGGTCCAGACTCTGAGATGCCTTCCTTGAGGATAGGTCTCACACTGAGTTTCACAATGTGGTTTTGTGCCCAAGGAGCCCCTCAAGTCAGGGCGTGGCCTAATGTACCATGCTGGTTTCTCCTACACTGAACGTTGCACAGTATGGGAACCACAAGTATTCTGGCAATGGGGAAGATGGAGTTCTAATTTCTGCAACACATTCACTCCTGGACTGTGATTGGATTTAAGGTCTAGGTTCTGAAGCCTGAAAACTGAGGTTGGGAAGAGATGAAGCCCTAAGGCCATGGTGTGTCTGATGTGCTCAGTGTTCGGCCATCTGTTGAGTGTGGGTTGGGAGGTGCAGGCTCAGGCTGTGGCAGACAGGGAATTAGTGCCCAGGCTAGACTGCATCATTGGGGTGCTGTCGAGTTTCGTGCAGGATGGTACTCATTTGTGGTTACTGGGTAGCCCCAGAGGGCAACGTTTTTCTTCTGGAGGGAAGACACAGTGCCACATAGTGACTCCAAAATTCCCAAACTGGAAGGCTTGTGGGCCAGGAGTGTGAGGAAAAAATTCTGAGAACACAAGCCAGACTTAGATTTCGGGGTGAGGGGACGGCAGGCACCCTCTGCAGAGATGACTCGAGATCCCGTATACCTGAAGACAGAGCTAGGATCAGACGTTTTCTTAGGTCGGAGTTTCTGTCCATGACGGCCCATTCATGAAGGAGAGGGTGTCACGAAGACATGGAGGTTTTCCCACTATGGGAATTGTGAATGCTCCAAACCACAATGATTCCTTCTGTGGGACAGTCGAGACATTTTGGATGGCTCCAGGACATCCCATAAGGAAGTTATCCAAAGCAGGGTTCTAAGGATGGATGCGTGGGCAGCCTGCCTCCCATTCCAGGTGTCTCATAGAGCCAAGGCAAGTTCGATCTGCTGGATCTAGGGGAGCAACCGAGGCGGGTGTTTTGAAATGGGTGAGTTGAGGATGGGTCATAATGTGCATTTGTGTCCATGTAGACCTTGGAATGGGGTGCTTGATCCGGGGCCTTGAGGGATGTTCATAACCGGAGGTTTTGATGGAGCTCTAAAGAGTATGTTTCCTATGTAGAGAAGAGAATTGTTTTGATCAGTGCCTAAGGAATCTCCCATATGCTGGTATTGGAAACCAGGCCTCTGAGGAGAGATGACTGGAATCAAAATCAATGGATCTGATTATGGCCTCAGTGCCCGTCCAGTTCAATCTTATTCTATGGGGATATCTGTCTCTGGGTCTGAGTGGAGGTGGTTTCCTAACTTGTGAAAGATCATCCCTGTGTGTCCTGGGCAGCCAACACAATTCGGATGGCCTGGGGGAGTTTGGAGGATTCTCCTAATCTATAGGGTTGTGGCCAATGGAAATGGCAGAATTCCCCTGGAGAGGGAAGCCAAAGTCCTGAGGTGTGGCTCCAGGGGCCCCAGCTTGGATGTTGTGTGGGCCAGGACTGTGGGGACAGAAGTCTGAAAACACAAACTCAGCTTAGGTTTGGGGATGTATGTATGAAGGCTCGATCTACAGACCGTGAGAATTTTCCGGGCTATGAACAAAGGGCGAGTATGTGGCTCTTGATCAGGGTTTTGTCTCTGGATTTTGTGTCAATGGTGGCCGTGGAATGTCGGGGTGTCCTCAAGGGCCATGGACAATTCTTTCTCTGGTCATTTGGCCTGATCCCAAGTGGTTGGGATCATTCTGTGGATGGGAAGATTCCTTTCTGTATTTTTTTTTTTTATCTCAGGTGTCCCACCAAAGAGGGATTCCAGAGTAGAGCACTGAGTAGGGGTCACTAGACATCTCGAACTCTGGTTGAGATTGGGGGACTAGGGGCTTGGCAAGCCCCATATGTGGGCTGTTGTTCCAGTCACTAAGAGGCTTTACATGAGGATAGGGCTCACGCTGAGTGTCACAATGTGTGTTTGTGCAAATTGTGGCCCTCAAAGATAGGTGTGACCTCATAGTCCATGCTGCTTTCTCCTACAAAGAACATTGGACAACATGCCAACCACTAGGTTTCTTGCCAAGGCGAAGGAGAAGACCTGATTCTTGCATCACGTTCACTCCTGAGCAGTGAGTGGAGATAAGGTCTAGGTTCTGAAGGTGAAAACTGAGGTTGGGTAGAGATGATGGCCTAAAGCCATTGTGGGTGTGATATGCTCTGTGTACGGCCAGCTGTCTGGGTGTTGGACTGGAGGTCTGCCCTCAGGCTGTGTCAGACAGGGCTTTAGTGCACAGGCTAGACTGTATAATTGGGGTATGGTCGAGTGGCATGCAGGTTGTTACTCATTTGGCGTTTCTGGTTAGCCCTATAGGGCAACATTTTTCTTCTGAAGGGCAGGCAGAGTGCTGCATTGTGTCTCCAGAATTGCCAAACTGGAGGGGTGTGGCCAGGATTGTGAGGAAGGAAGTCTGAAAACACAAGCTAGCACGAGTTTTGGGGCCAAGAGCATGGCAGGCCCACTCTGCAGAGGCTGAATCGAGATCTCCTGCACGTGAGGTCAGGGCGAGTATCAGAAGTTGCCTCAAGCTGGAGTTTGTGTCCATGACGGCCCCTTCCTGAAGGGGGTGGGGGCGTCATGAGGCCAGGGAGCTTTCCCTACGCTGGGAGTTGTGAGCTGCTCCAAACTTCAAAGTTTCCTTCTTTAAGACAGTCGAGAACTATTGGATGGTTCCAGGATGCCCCATACAGAAAGACTCGAGAGCAGGGCCGTAAGCATGGATGCCGAGACACGCCAACTCACCTTCCCATTGCCTGGTCGAGACAAGGCACGCTCAATCTGCGGGCTCTTGGGTGAGCTACCCAGAAGGCTGAGTTTAAATGGACTCTGCTGAGGATGAGTCATAATGTGGGTTGGTGGCCATGGAGACCTTGGAATGTGGCAGTAGCTAAGGGACTCTGCAGGATTCTCCAACCCGAAGGGCTTGACACAACTCCAACAAGGAAGCTTCCCATGTGGAGATGAGAGGTCTTCTGTCTGGTGCCTCAGGAAAGCCCCGTATGCTGGTGTTCGAACCCAGGCCTCTGAGGAGTGATACCTGGACACCAAAGCAAGAGTTCATAATAGGGCCTAGGGGCCTGTCTGGTTCAATCTTCTGTCTCTGCGGATATCTGTCTGTGTGTCTGCATGGAGGTAGTAGTTGCTCAGCTTGTGTCATAATGCTTCTATTTGTCCAGTGCGGCTTGCGGTAGTGGGATGTCCTTGGGGACCTTGAGGTTTCTACTATTTTGTAGAGTTGTGGCCAATGGAATGGGCAATTTCTTAGGAGAGAGCAGGCACAGTTCTGTGGTGTGGCTCCAGAAACCCCAGCCTGGAGGCTGTGTGGGCCATGGCTGTGCAGACAGACGTCCAAAAACCCTAACTCAGCTCAGGTTTGGGCCCGAGGTTACGGCAGGCCTGATCTACAGTCCATGAGGGGAGCTCCTCTGGATATGAAAGAAGGGTGAGAGGGAGGCAGTCGCTCAGGCTTTTGTCTCTGGATGTTTTGTCCACAATGGCCGTTTAATGTAGGACTTGCCTCATGGGTCGTAGAAGTCTCCCTCTCTGGTAGTTTGTCCAGCCCCCAAGAGTTTGGGGTCATACTGTGGGAAGGGAAGTGTCCTGTTTTCTGCTTCATGTGTCCCCCCAGTAGAGGGATTCTAGAGCATAGCAGTGGGTACTGACAACTGGAATACTCGCCCTCTGGTTAAGCCTGGGGGCCTATGGATATGACAAGCCCCATATGCAGGATCTTGGTCCAGCCACTGAGAGGCGTTACTTTAATACGGGACTCACGCTGCAGGTCACAATGCATGTCTGTGCCCTAGGCGGCCCTCAAGCACTGGCGTGGCCTTTCGGACAATGCAGGTTTTCCCACATTGAACGTTGGACAACATGCCAACCACAAGTTTTCTGGCTATGGGGAAGGAGGAATTCTAATTTCCGCATCACGTTCACCCCTGGGCAGTGATTGGAGATAAGGTCTAGGTTCTGAAGCCTGAAAACCGAGGTTGGGAAGAGATGACGACCTACAGCCATAGCGGGTACTATGTGTCCAGGTTGGGGCCAGCTGTCTGGGTGTAGTTTGGGATGTCTTGTCTCAGGCTGTGCCAGACAGGGCTTTAGTATACAGGGTGGGCTGTATAATTGCTTTAAAATCGAGTGGGATGCATTAGAAAATCATTTGGGGTTTCTTATTAGCAGCATAGGGCAAAGTTTTTCTTCTGGAGGGCAGGCAGAGTGCTGCATTGTGGCTTCGGAATTCCCAAACTGGAGGGCTTGTGGGCCAGGAGAGTGAGGACTGAAGTCTGAGAACACAAGCTAGGTTAGGTTTCGGGGCAAGGACATGGCAGGCACACTCTGCAGAGCTGAATTGAGATATCATGCGTCTGAAGTCAGGTCGAGGTTCAGACTTTGGCTCAGGTTTGAGTTTCTGTCCATGTTGGCCCCTTCAGGAAGGGGAGGCATTATGAGGCCTTGGGGGTTTTCCCACTATTGGAGTTGTGAGATGCTCCAAACCGCAAGGATTCCTTCTGTGGGACAATTAAGATTTGTTGGATGGCTCCAGGACGTCTTATAAGGTATTTTCCCAGAACAGGGTTCTATGTATGGATGCATGGGCAGCCAGCCTCCCATTCCAATTGTCTCCTAGCAACAAGAAACGTTTGATCTGCTGGCTTGGGGTAGCAACAGAGGGGGCTGAGTTGAAATCTACTTTCCTGAGGATGGTCTTAATGTTGGTTTGAGTCCATGGAGACCTTGGTCTGGGGCAGTGGCACCAGGGCCCTGAAGGATTCTCCTAACCAGAGGTTATGACAAAGCTCCAATGAGCTAGTTTCCATGGGGAGACGAGATTTGTTCTTATTGGTGCCTCAGGAAACCACCATATGCTGGTATTGGAAACGAGGCCTCTGAGGAGAGATGCCTGGAAACCAAAGCAATGGATCTGTTTAGGGCCTAGGGGCCTGTCCGGTTCAATATTCTTCTCTGGGGACATCTGTTGTCTGAGTGGAGGTAGTTGCTCAGCTGGTTTGAGATCACCCCTGTTTGTCATGGGCGGCCTACACTATTGGGATGGCCTAGGTGAATTTGGAGGTTTTCCTAATTTGCAAGGTTGTGGCCAATGGAATGGGAAGAATTCCCTTGAAAGGGAAGCACAGTCCTGAGGTGTGGCTCCAGGGACCCAAGTGTGGAGCGTGTGTGGTCCAGGGTTATTTGGACAAAAGTCTGAAAACACAAACTCCACTTAGGTTGTGGGATTTAGGTATGGCCGCTCCGATCTATAGACCGTGAGGAGACCTCTTCGGGATATGAACAAAGGGCGAATGTGATGTGCATGCTCATGCTTTTTTTTTTTTTTTTCTGGTAATGTGTCACCGATTGCCATGGAATGTTGGAGTGTCCTCGTTAGCCATCGATGAGGCTCCCTTTCTGGGGATTTGACCTGATCCTAAAAGTTTGGGGTCATTCTGTGGGAAGGGAGGAGACTTTCTGTTTTTTTTTTTTGTTTATTTTTTTTTTATTTTTTTATTTTTTTACCTCAGGTGGACCACCAAAAGAGGGATTCCAGAGCAGAGTCGTGGGTGGGGGCAACGGGACAACCAGACCTCTGGTTAACATTGGGACCTAAGAACATGGCAAGCCCCACATGTGGGCTCTTGGTCCAGACACTGAGAGGCCTTCCTTGAGGATAGGTCTCACACTGAGTTTCACAATGTGGTTTTGTGCCCAAGGAGCCCCTCAAGTCAGGGCGTGGCCTAAAGTACCATGCTGGTTCCTCCTACACTGAACGTTTCACAGTATGGGAACCACAAGTTTTCTGGCCATGGGGAAGATGGAGTTCTAATTTCTGCCACACTTTCACTCCTGGACTGTGATTGGACTTAAGGTCTAGGTTCTGAAGCCTGAAAACTGAGGTTGGGAAGAGATGAAGCCCTAAGGCCATGGTGTGTCTGATGTGCTCAGTGTTCGGCCAGCTGTTGAGTGTGGGTTGGGAGTTGCAGGCTCAGGCTGTGGCAGACAGGGAATAAGTGCCCAGGCTAGACTGTATCATTGGGGTGCAGTCGAGTTTCGTGCAGGATGGTACTCATTTGTGGTTACTGGGTAGCCCCAGAGGGCAACGTTTTTCTTCTGGAGGGAAGACACAGTGCCACATAGTTGTTCCAGAATTCCCAAACTGGAAGGATTGTGGGCCAGGAGTGTGAGGAAAAAATTCTGAGAACACAAGCCAGACTTAGATTTCGGGGTGAGGGGACGGCAGGCACCCTCTGCAGAGATGATTCGAGATCCCGTATACCTGAAGACAGAGCTAGGATCAGACGTTGGCTTAGGTCGGAGTTTCTGTCCATGAAGGCCTCTTCATGAAGGGGAGAGTGTCACGAGGACATGGAGGTTGTCCGACAATGGGAATTGTGAGATGCTCCAAACCACAATGATTTCTTCGGTGGGACAGTCGAGACCTGTTGGATGGCTCCAGGACATCCCATATGGAAGTTATCCAGAGCAGGGTTCTAAGGATGGATGCCTGGGCAGCCTGCCTCCCATTCCAGGTGTCTCATAGAGCCAAGGCAAGTTCGATCTGCTGGATCTAGGGGAGCAACCGAGGCGGGTGTGTTGAAATGGGTGAGTTGAGGATGGGTCATAATGTGCATTTGTGTCCATGTAGACCTTGGAATGGGGTGCTTGATCCGGGGCCTTGAGGGATGTTCATAACCGGAGGTTTAGATGGAAATCTAAAGAGTATGTTTCCTATGTAGAGAAGAGAATTGTTTTGATGAGTGCCTAAGGAATCTCCCATATGCTGGTATTGGAAACCAGGCCTCTGAGGAGAGATGACTGGAATCAAAAGCAATGGATCTGATTAGGGCCTAAGTGCCCTTCCAGTTCAATCTTATTCTATGGGGATATCTGTCTCTGTGTCTGAGTGGAGTTGGTTTCCTAACTTGTGAAAGATCATTCCTGTTTGTTCTGGGCAGCCAACACAATTCGGATGGCTTGGGGGAGTTTGGAGGATTCTCCTAATCTATAGGGTTGTGGCCAATGGAAATGGCAGAATTCCCCTGGAGAGGGAAGCCACAGTCCTGAGGTGTGGCTCCAGGGGCCCCAGCTTGGATGGTGTGTGGGCCAGGACTGTGGGGACAGAAGTCTGAAAACACAAACTCAGCTTAGGTTTGGGGATGTATGTATGAAGGCTCGATCTACAGACCGTGAGAATTTTCCGGGCTATGAACAAAGGGCGAGTATGTGGCGCTTGCTCAGGGTTTTGTCTCTGGATTTTGTGTCAATGGTGGCCGTGGAATGTCGGGGTGTCCTCAATGGCCATGGACAATTCTTTCTCTGGTGATTTGGCCTGATCCCAAGCGGTTGGGATCATTCTGTGGATGGGAAGAGTCCATTCTGTATTTTTTTTTTTTTTTTACCTCAGGTGTTCCACCAAAGAGGGATTCCAGAGTAGAGCCCTGAGTAGGGGAGACTAGACATCTCGAACTCTGGTTGAGATTGGGGGACTAGGGGCTTGGCAAGCCCCATATGTGGGCTGTTGTTCCAGTCACTAAGAGGCTTTACATGAGGATAGGGATCACGCTGAGGGTCACAATGTGTGTTTGTGCACATTGTGGCCCTCAGGGATAGGTGGGGCCTCATAGTCCATGGTGCTTTCTCCTACAATGAACATTGGACAACATGCCAACCACTAGGTTTCTTGCCAAGGCGAAGGAGAAGTTCTGATTTTTGCATCACGTTCACTCCTGAGCAGTGAGTGGAGATAAGGTCTAGGTTCTGAAGGTGAAAACTGAGGTTGGGTAGAGATGATGTCCTAAAGCCATTGTGGGTGTGATATGCTCTGTGTATGGCCAGCTGTCTGGGTGTTGGACTGGAGGTCTGCCCTCAGGCTGTGTCAGAGAGGGCTTTGGTGCACAGGCTAGACTGTATAATTGGGGTATGGTCGAGTGGCATGCAGGTTGTTACTCATTTGGCATTTCTGGTTAGCCCTATAGGGCAACATTTTTCTTCTGGAGGGCAGGCAGAGTGCTGCATTGTGTCTCCAGAATTGCCAAACTGGAGGGGTGTGTCCAGGATTGTGAGGAAGGAAGTCTGAAAACACAAGCTAGCACGAGTTTTGGGGCCAAGAGCATGGCAGGCCCACTCTGCAAGGCTGAATCGAGATCTCCTGCAGGTGAGGTCAGGGCGATTATCAGATGTTGCCTCAAGCTGCAGTTTGTGTCCATGACGGCCCCTTCCTGAAGGGGGTGGGGGCGTCATGAGGCCAGGGAGGTTTCCCTACGCTGGGAGTTGTGAGCTGCTCCCAACTTCAAAGTTTCCTTCTTCAGGACAGTCGAGTACTATTGGATGGTTCCAGGATGCCCCATACAGAAAGTCTCGAGAGCAGGGCCGTAAGCATGGATGCCGAGAAACGCCAACTCACCTTCCCATTGCCTGGTCGAGACAAGGCACGCTCAATCTGCGGGCTCTTGGGTGAGCTACCCAGAAGGCTGAGTTTAAATGGACTCTGCCGAGGATGAGTCATAATGTGGGTTGGTGGCCATGGAGACCTTGGAATGTGGCAGTAGTTTAGGGACTCTGCAGGATTCTCCAACCCGAAGGGCTTGACACAACTCCAACAAGGAAGCTTCCCATGTGGAGATGAGAGGTCTTCTGTCTGGTGCCTCAGGAAAGCCCCGTATGCTGGTGTTCGAACCCAGGCCTCTGAGGAGTGATACCTGGACACCAAAGCAAGAGTTCATAATAGGGCCTAGGGGCCTGTCTGGTTCAATCTTCTGTCTCTGCGGATATCTGTCTGTGTGTCCGCATGGAGGTAGTAGTTGCTCAGCTTGTGTCATAATGCCCCTATTTGTCCAGTGAGGCTTGCGGTAGTGGCATGTCATTGGGGACCTTGAGGTTTCTACTATTTTGTAGAGTTGTGGCCAATGGAATGGGCAGTTTCTTAGGAGAGAGCAGGCACAGTTCTGTGGTGTGGCTCCAGAGACCCCAGCCTGGAGGCTGTGTGGGCCATGGCTGTGCAGACAGACATCCAAAAACCCTAACTCAGCTCAGGTTTGGGCCCGAGGTTACGGCAGGCCTGATCTACAGTCCATGAGGGGAGCTCCTCTGGATATGAAAGAAGGGTGAGAGGGAGGCAGTCTCTCAGGCTTTTGTCTCTGGATGTTTTGTCCACAATGGCCGTTTAATGTAGGAGTTGCCTCATGGGTCGTAGAAGTCTCCCTCTCTGGTAGTTTGTCCAGCCCCCAAGAGTTTGGGGTCATTCTGTGGGAAGGGAAGTGTCCTGTTTTCTGCTTCATGTGTCCCCCCAGTAGAGGGATTCTAGAGCATAGCAGTGGGTACTGACAACTGGAATACTCGCCCTCTGGTTAAGCCTGGGGGCCTATGGATATGACAAGCCCCATATGCAGGATCTTGGTCCAGCCACTGAGAGGCGTTACTTTAATACGGGACTCACGCTGCAGGTCACAACGCATGTCTGTGCCCTAGGCGGCCCTCAAGCACTGGCGTGGCCTTTCGGACAATGCAGGTTTTCCCACATTGAACGTTGGACAACATGCCAACCACAAGGTTTCTGGCCATGGGGAAGGAGGAATTCTAATTTCTGCATCACGTTCACCCCTGGGCAGTGATTGGAGATAAGGTCTAGGTTCTGAAGCCTGAAAACCGAGGTTGGGAAGAGATGACGACCTACAGCCATAGCGGGTCCTATGTGTCCAGGTTGGGGCCAGCTGTCTGGGTGTCGTTTGGGATGTCTTGTCTCAGGCTGTGCCAGACAGGGCATTAGTATACAGGGTGGGCTGTATAATTGCTTTACAATCGAGTGGCATGCATTAGAAAATCATTTGGGGTTTCTTATTAGCAGCATAGGGCAAAGTTTTTCTTCTGGAGGGCAGGCAGAGTGCTGCATTGTGGCTTCGGAATTCCCAATCTGGAGGGCTTGTGGGCCAGGAGAGTGAGGACGGAAGTCTGAGAACACAAGCTAGTCTTAGGTTTCGGGGCAAGGATATGGCAGTCAAACTCTGCAGAGCTGAATTGAGATCTCATGCGTCTGAAGTCAGGTCGAGTTTCAGACTTTGGCTCAGGTTTGAGTTTCTGTCCATGTTGGCCCCTTCAGGAAGGGGGGGCATTATGAGGCCATGGGGGTTTTCCCACTATTGGAGTTGTGAGATGCTCCAAACCGCAAGGATTCCTTCTGTGGGACAATTAAGATTTGTTGGATGGCTCCAGGACGTCTTATAAGGTATTTTTCCAGAACAGGGTTCTAAGTATGGATGCCTGGGCAGCCAGCCTCACATTCCAATTGTCTCCTAGCAACAAGAAACGTTTGATCTGCTGGCTTGGGGTAGCAACAGAGGGGGCTGAGTTGAAATGGACTTTCCTGAGGATGGTCTTAATGTTGGTTTGAGTCCATGGAGACCTTGGTATGGGGCAGTTGCACCAGGGCCCTGAAGGATTCTCCTAACCAGAGGTTATGACAAAGCTCCAATGAGCAAGTTTTCCATGGGGAGACGAGATTTGTTCTTATTGGTGCCTCAGGAAACCACCATATGCTGGTATTGGAAACGAGGCCTCTGAGGACAGATGCCTGGAAACCAAAGCAATGGATCTGATTAGGGCCTAGGGGCCTGTCCGGTTCAATATTCTTCTCTGGGGACATCTGTTGTCTGAGTGGAGGTAGTTGCTCAGCTGGTTTGAGATCACCCCTGTTTGTCCTGGGCGGCCTACACTATTGGGATGGCCTCGGTGACTTTGGAGGTTTTTCCTAATTTGCAAGGTTGTGGCCAATGGAATGGGAAGAATTCCCTTGAAAGGGAAGCACAGTCCTGAGGTGTCGCTCCAGGGACCCAAGTGTGGAGCGTGTGTGGTCCAGGGATATTTGGACAAAAGTCTGAAAACACAAACTCCACTTAGGTTGGGGGATGTAGGTATGGCCGGCCCGATCTATAGACCGTGAGGAGACCTCTTCGGGATATGAACAAAGGGCGAATGTGAGGTGCTTGCTCATGCTTTTTTTTTTTTTTTTTCTGGAAATGTGTCACCGATTGCCATGGATGTCGGGGTGTCCTCATGGGCCATCGATGAGGCTCCCTTTCTGGGGATTTGACCTGATCCTAAAAGTTTGGGGTCATTCTGTGGGAAGGGAGGAGGCCTTTCTGTTTTTTTTGTTTACTTTTTTTTTGTTTTTTTTTGTTTTGTTTTTTTTTTTTACCTCAGGTGGACCACCAAAAGAGGGATTCCATAGTAGAGTCGTGGGTGGGGGCAACTGGACAACCAGACCTCTGGTTAACATTGGGACCTAAGAACATGGCAAGCCCCATATGTGGGCTCTTGGTCCAGACACTGAGAGGCCTTCCTTGAGGATAGGTCTCACACTGAGTTTCACAATGTGGTTTTGTGCCCAAGGATCCTTTCAAGTCAGGGCGTGGCCTAAAGTACCATGCTGGTGCCTCCTACACTGAACGTTGCACAGTATGGGAACCACAAGTTTTCTGGCCATGGGGAAGATGGAGTTCTAATTTCTTCAACACTTTCACTCCTGGACTGTGATTGGATTTAAGGTGTAGGTTCTGAAGCCTGAAAACTGAGCTTGGGAAGAGATGAAGCCCTAAGGCCATGGTGTGTCCGATGTGCTCAGTGTTCAGCCAGCTGTTGAGTGTGGGTTGGGAGGTGCAGGCTCAGGCTGTGGCAGACAGGGAATAAGTGCCTAGGCTAGACTTTATCATTGGGGTGCAGTCGAGTTTCGTGCAGGATGGTACTCATTTGTGGTTACTGGGTAGCCCCAGAGGGCAACGTTTTTCTTCTGGAGGGAAGACACAGTGCCACATAGTGGTTCCAGCATTCCCAAACTGGAAGGCTTGTGGGCCAGGAGTGTGAGGAAAAAATTCTGAGAACACAAGCCAGACTTAGATTTCAAGGTGAAGGGAAGGCAGGCACCCTCTGCAGAGATGATTCGAGATCCCGTATACCTGAAGACAGAGCTAGGATCAGACGTTGGCTTAGGTCGGAGTTTCTGTCCATGACGGCCCCTTCATGAAGGGGAGGGTGTCACGAGGACATGGAGGTTTTCCGAAGATGGGAATTGTGAGATGCTCCAAACCACAATGATTTCTTCTGTGGGACAGTCGAGACCTGTTGGATGGCTCCAGGACATCCCATAAGAAAGTTATCCAGAGCAGGGTTCTAACGATGGATGCCTGGGCAGCCTGCCTCCCATTCCAGGTGTCTCAGAGAGCCAAGGCAAGTTCGATCTGCTGCATCTAGGGGAGCAACCGAGGCGGGTGTGTTGAAATGGGTGAGTTGAGGATTGGTCATAATGTGCACTTGTGTCCATGTAGACCTTGGAATGGGGTGCTTGATCCGGGGCCTTGAGGGATGTTCATAACCGGAGGTTTTGATGGAGCTCTAAAGAGTATGTTTCCTATGTAGAGAAGAGAATTGTTTTGATGAGTGCCTAAGGAGTCTCCCATATGCTGGTATTGGAAACCAGGCCTCTGAGGAGAGATGACTGGAATCAAAAGCAATGGATCTGATTAGGGCCTAAGTGCCCTTCCAGTTCAATCTTATTCTATGGGGCTATCTGTCTCTGGGTCTGAGTGGAGTTGGTTTCCTAACTTGTGAAAGATCATCCCTGTTTGTCCTGGGCAGCCAACACAATTCAGATGGCCTGGGGGAGTTTGGAGGATTCTCCTAATCTATAGGGTTGTGGCCAATGGAAATGGCAGAATTCCCCTGGAGAGGGAAGCCACAGTCCTGAGGTGTGGCTCCAGGGGCCCCAGCTTGGATGTTGTGTGGGCCAGGACTGTGGGGACAGAAGTCTGAAAACACAAACTCAGCTTAGGTTTGGGGATGTATGTATGAAGGCTCGATCTACAGACCGTGAGAATTTTCCGGTCTATGAACAAAGGGCGAGTATGTGGCGCTTGCTCAGGGTTTTGTCTCTGGATTTTGTGTCAATGGTGGCCGTGGAATGTCGGGGTGTCCTCAAGGGCCATGGACAATTCTTTTTCTGTTGATTTGGCCTGATCCCAAGTGGTTGGGATCATTCTGTGAATGGGAAGAGTCCTTTCTGTATTTTTTTTTTTTTACCTCAGGTGTCCCACCAAAGAGGGATTCCCGAGTAGAGCCCTGAGTAGGGGTGACCTGACATCTCGAACTCTGGTTGAGATTGGGGGACTAGGGGATTGTCAAGCCCCATATGTGGGCTGTTGTTCCGGTCACTAAGAGGCTTTACATGAGGATAGGGCTCACGCTGAGGGTCACAATGTGTGTTTGTGCAAATTGTGGCCCTCAGGGATAGGTGGGGCCTCATAGTCCATGCTGCTTTCTCCTACAATGAACATTGGACAACATGCCAACCACTAGGTTTCTTGCCAAGGCGAAGGATAAGTTCTGATTCTTGCATCAAGTTCACTCCTGAGCAGTGAGTGGAGATAAGGTCTAGGTTCTGAAGGTGAAAATTGAGGTTGGGTAGAGATGATGGCCTAAAGCCATTGTGGGTTTGATATGCTCAGTGTACGGCCAACTGTCTGGGTGTTGGACTGGAGGTATGCCCTCAGGCTGTGTCAGACAGGGCTTTAGTGCACAGGCTAGACTGTATAATTGGGGTATGGTCGAGTGGCATGCAGGTTGTTACTCATTTGGCGTTTCTGGTTAGCCCTATAGGGCAACATTTTTCTTCTGGAGGCCAGGCAGTGTGCTGCATTGTGTCTCCAGAATTTCCAAACTGGAGGGGTGTGGCCAGGATTCTGAGGACGGAAGTCTGGGAACACAAGTTAGGCTTAGGTTTCAGGGTGAGGGCCCAGCAGGCACACTCTCAAGTGCTGAATCGAGATCTCATGCTTCTGAATTCAGGGCGAGGCTCAGACTTTGGCTTAGGATGGAGTTTCTGTCCATGATGGCCCATTTATGAAGGTGTGGGGCATCATAAGGAAATGGAGGTTTTCTCACAGTGTTATTGTGTGATGCTTCAAACCACAAGGATTCATTCTGCGAGACAGTCAAGACAGGTTGGTTGGATTCAAGACGTCCCATAAAGAAGTTCTCCAGAGCAGGGTTCTAAGGATGGATGCCTGGGAAGCCCGCCTCCCATTCTAACTGTCTCCTAGTGACAAGGAAGGTTTGATCTGCTGGCTCTGGGTGAGCAGCCGAGGGGGCTGATTTTAAATGGACTCTCCTGAGAATGGATCATAAAGTAAGTTTGTGTCCTTGGAGACCTTGGGATTGGGCCATGGTGCCAGCGCCCTGAAGGATCCTCCTAACCTGAGGTATTGACACAGCTCCAAAGAGCAAGTTTCCCATGTGGAGATGAGATCTGTTCTGATTGTTTCCTTAGGAAACCCCCATATCCTGATATTGGAAACCAGGCCTCTGAGGAGAGATACCTAGAAACCAAAGCAATGCATCAGAAGTTGGCTCAGGTTGGAGTTTCTGTCTATGATGGCCCCTTTATAAAGGGGAGCATCTCATGAGGCCATGTAGGTTTTCCCACGATAGGAGTTGTGAGATGCTCCAATCTGCAAGGATTCCTTCTGTGGGACAGTCAAGACCTGTTGGAAGGCTCCAGGACATCCCATATGGAACGGCGCCAGAGCAGGATTCCAAGGATGGATGCCTAGAGAGCCTGCTTTGCATTCCAGTTGTCTCCTAGCGACAAGGCAGGTTTGATATTCTGCCTCTGGGGGAGTAATCGACGGGGCTGAGTTGAAATGTACTCTCCTGCCGAATGGTCATAATGCGGGTATGTGTCCATGGAGACCTTGGAATAGGGCGGTTGCTCCGGCTACCTGAAGGTTTCTCCTAACTGGAGGCTTTTACAGAGCTCCAAAGGATAAGTTTCCCATGTGAAGACAAGATTTGTTCTGATTGGTATCTCTGGAATCCCCCATATGCTGGTATTGGAAAACAGGCCTCTGAGGAGAGATGCTTAGAAAAAAAAGCAATGGAACCAATTACATTCTAGGGGCCAGTCCAGTTTAATCTTCTTCTCTTGGGTTATCTGTCTACGGGTGAGTTGACGTCGTTGCTCAGCTTGTGAGAGATCGCCCCTCTTTGTCCTGGGTGGCCTACACTATTGGAATGGCCTCTGGGACTTTGGAGGTTTCTCCTTATCTGTAGGGTTGTGGCCAATGGAATGGGAAGAATTTCCTTGGAGAGGGCAGGCACAGTCCTGAGGTGTGGCTCCAGGGGCCTCAGTCTGGAGGGTGTGTGGGACAGGAATGTCAGGATAGAAGTCTGAAAACACAAACTCGGCTTAGGTTTGGGGACGTAGGTATGGCAGACCCAATCTACAGACTATGAGGAGAATTTTTTGGGCTATGACCTAAGGGTGAGTGTGAACGCTTGCTGAAGCTTATGTCTCTGGATTTTGTGTCAATAGTGGCCGTGGAATGTCGGGCTGGCCTCATGGGCCATGGACGAGTCTTTCTCTCTGGACCCCAATCACTTGGGATGGCCCAATCCCAAGTGATTGGGGTCATTCTGTGAGTGGGAGGAGTCCTTTCTGTGTTTATTTACCTCAAATGTCCCACCAAAGAGGGATTCCAGAGCATCGCCCTGAGTAGGGGTGACTAGATGTCTCTACCTCTGGTTAAGATTGGGTGACTTGGGGCATGGCAGGCCCCATATGCGGGCTCATGGTCCAGCCACTGAGAGGCTTTACTTGAGGACAGGGCTCAAACTGAGGGTCCCAATGTGTGTTTGAGCCCACCGCAGCTCTTAAGCATAGGCAGGGCCTCAGGGACCCTACACTACCCTCAGGGGCCCTACTACTACCCCTGTAGGCCCTACAGGGGTCCTCCACTGAACGTTGGACAAGATGCCAACCACAAGATTCTGGCGAGAGGGAAGGAAGAGTTCTGATTTCTGCATCACGTTCACCCATGGGAAGTGAGTAGAGATAAGGTCTAGGATTCTGTAGCCTGAAAACCGAAGTTGGAAAGAGATGGCGACCTAAGGCCATGGCGGTTCAGATGTTCTCAGTGTACTGCAAGCTGTCTGGGTGTCGGTTGGGAATTCAGGCCTCAGGTTCTGTCAGAAAGGGCATTAGTGCACAGGCTAGACTATATAATTGGTGTACAGTTGAGTGACGTGCAGGTTTATCCTCATTTGAGGTTTCTGGGTAGACCCATAGGGCAATATTTTTCTTCTAGAGGGCAGGCAGAGTGCAGCACTGTGTCATCGGAAATCCCAAAATAGAGGGCGTGTGGTCCAGGAGAGTGAGGACGGAAGTCGGAGAACACTAGCTACGCTTAGGTTTTGGGGTGAGGGCACAGCAGGTACACTCTGAAGAGATGAATCAAGATCTCGTGCATCTGAAGTCAAGGCGAGATCAGCTGTTGGCTCAGGTTGGAGTTTCTTTCCATGATCTGCCTTCATGAAGATTGGGGGCATCATGTGACCTTGGAAGCTTTCCATGATATGAGTTGTTAGGTGGTCCATGCACAAGGACTCCTGTGGGACAGTCGAGACCTGTTGGATGGCTCAAGGATGTCCCATAAGGAACGACGCAAGAGCAGGGTTCTAAGGATGGATGCCTGAAGAGCCCAACTCGCATTTCAATTGTCTCCTAGCGACAAGGCAGGTTCAATCTGCTGGCTCTGGAGTAGCAACCGAGGGGGTTTAGTTGAAATGGACTCTCCTGAGGATGGGTCATAATTTGGGATTGTGTCCATGGGGATATTCAAATGGGGCAGTGGCTCCAGTGACCTGAAGTTTTCTCCTAACTGGAGGTTATGACACAGCTCCATAGAGCAAGATTCCCATGTGGAGACGAGATTTTTTCTGATAGGTAGCTCTGGAAACCCCCTTATGCTGGTATTGGAATCCAGGCCTCTGAGGAGAGATGCCTGAAAACAAAAGCAATGGATCCAATTAGGGCCTAGGTGCCTGTCTTGTTCAATATTCTTTTCTATGGATATCTGTCTAAGGTTCTGATTGGAGGTAGTGGCTCAGCTTGTGCCAGAGGGTCCCTGTATGTCCAGGACATCCTACACTATTGGGATGGCCTCAGAGATTTTGGATGATTCTCCTAATCTGTCAGGTTGTGCCACATGAATGAGCAGAATTCCCTTGGAGAGGGCAGGCACAGTCCTGAGGTGTGGCTCCATGGGGCCCAGCCTTTAGAATGTGTGGGTGAGGACAATGGAGACAGAAGTCTGAAAACACAAACTCGGCTTAGGTTTGGGGACATAGGTATGGCAGGCCCGATCTACAGACCTTGAGAATTTTGGGGGCTCTGAACAAAGGGCAAGTGTGTGGCGCTTTTTCAGGTTTTTGTCTCCGGATTTTGTGTCAATGGTGGCCGTGGAATGTCAGGCTGGCCTCATCGACCATGGACGATTATTTCTCTCTGTGGATTTGGCCAGATTCCAAGTGTTTGGGGTCATTCTTTGGATGGTAGGAGTCCTTACTTTTTTTTTTTCTTTATCTTGGTTTTTTTTTTTTTTTTTTTTTTTTTTTTACCTTATGTGTCCCACCAAAGAGGGATTCCAGAAAAGAGCTCTGAATAAGGTTGACTAGACTTCTCAAGCTCTGGCTAGGATTGGGGGAGTAGGGGCATAGCAAGTCCCATATGCAGGCTCTTGGTCCAGCCCCGGAGAGGCTTTACTTGAGGCCAGGGTTTATGCTTAGGGTCCTAATGTGTGTTTGTGCCCATCACAGCCCTCAAGAATGTCTGAGGCCTCATTGGCCATGCTGGGATCTCATATACTGAACGTTGGACAACATGCCAACCACAAGGTTTCTGGTCATGGGGAAGGTGAAGTTCTGATTTCTGCATCACGTACATCACTTAGTTGTGAGTGGAGATAATGTCTAGGTTCTGAAGCCTGAAGACCAAGGTTGGGAAGAGATGATGACCTAAGGCCATGGCATGTTCGATGTGTTCAGTGTGAGGCCAGGTGTCTGGGTGTCGGTCACGAGGTCTGGGGTCAGGCTGTGTCAGACAGTGCATTAGTGCCCAGGCTAGACTGTATAATTGGGGTACAGTCTAGAGAATTGCAGGTTGATCCTCATTTGATGTTTCTGGGTAGACCCCTAGGGCAAAGTCTCTCTTCTGGAGGGCAGGCAGAGTGCTGCATTTTGTCTCCAGAATTCCCAAAGTGGAAGGCTTGTGGGCCAGGAGTGTGAGGACAGAAGTCTGAGAACGCGAGCTGGCTTAGGTTTTGGGGCGAGGGCAAGGCAGGCACACTCTGCAGAGCTGAATTGAGATCTCATGCATCTGAGGTCAGGGCGAGGATCAGACGGGAGTTTCTGTCCATGATGTCCTCTACCTGAAGGTGGAGGCATCACGAGGCCATGGAGGTTTTCCCACGGTGCGAGTGTGTGATGCTGCAAACTACAAGGATTCCTTCTGCAGGACAGTTGAGACCTGTTGAATGGATCAAGGACACCCCATTAGGAATTTCTCCAGAGCAGAGTTCTAACATGGATACCTGGGCAACGAACTCGCATTCCAATTGTCTCCTAGTGACAAAGCAGGTTTGATCTGCTGGCACTGGGTGAGCAACCGCCAGGTTTGTGTTGAAATGGACTCTCCTGAGGATGGGTCATAATGTGGGATTGTGTCCATTGAGACATTGGAATGGGGCGGTGGCTCCAGTGACGTGAAATTTTCTCCTAACTGGAGGTTTTGACACAGTTCCATATAGCATGATTCCCATGTGGCATGCGATTTGTTCTGATTGGTAGCTCCAGAAACCCCCATGTGCTGGTATTGGAATCCAGGCCTCTGAGGAGAGATACATGAAAACAAAAGCAATGAATTCGTTTAGGGCCTAGGTGCCTGTCCTGTTCAATCTTCTTTTCTATGGATATCTATCTACAGGTCTGATTGGAGGTAGTGGCTCAGCTTGTGGCAGATGGTCCCTGTTTGTCCCGGACATCCTACAATATTGGGGTGGCCTCGGGGACTTCGGATGTTTCTCCTAATCTGTCAGGTTGTGCCAAAGGAATGAGCAGAATTCCCATGGAGAGGGCAGGCACAGTCCTGAGGTGTGGCTCCATGGGGCCAAGCCTTGAGGGTGTGTGGGCCAGGACAATGGAGACAGAAGTCTGAAAACACAAACTTGGCTTAGGTTTGGGGACATAGGTATGGCAGGCCCGATCTACAGACCGTGAGAATTTTTCAGGCTTTGAACAAAGGGCGAGTGTGTGGCGCTTTTTCAGGCTTTTGTCTCCGGATTTTGTGTCAATGGTGGGCGTGGAATGTCAGGATGGCCTCATCAGCCATGGACGAGTATTTCTCTCTGTGAATTTGGCCCAATTCCAAGTGTTTGCGGTCATTCTTTGGACGGTAGGAGTCCTTTCTCTATTTTTTTTAACCTCATGTGTCCCACCAAGGAGGGATTCTAGAGAAGAGATCTGAGTAGGGGTGACTAGACTTCTCAAGCACTGGTTAAGGTTTGGGGAGTAGGGGCATGGTAATCTCCATATGTGGGCTCTTGGTCCAGCCCCGGAGAGGCTTTACTTGAGGCCAGGGTTCATGCTTAGGGTGCTAATGTGTGTTTGTGCCCATCGCAGCCCTCAAGCATGTCTGAGGCCTCATGGGCCATGCTGGTTTCTCCTACACTGCACGTTGGACAACATGCCAACCACAGGGTTTCTGGTCATGGAGAAGGAGGAGTTCTGATTTCTGCATCACGTACACGGCATGGCAGTGAGTAGAGATAAGGTCTAGATTCTGAAGCCTGAAAACCGAGGTTGGTAAGAGATGACGACCTAAGGCCATGGTGGGTCCGATGCACTTAGTGTGCGGCCAGATGTCTGTGTCCATCATGAGGTCTGGGCTCAGGCTGTGTCAGGCAGGGCATTAGTCCCCAGGCTAGACTGTATAATTGCGGTACAGTCGAGTGATGTGAAGGTTGGTCCTCATTTGGGGTTTCTGGTTGGCCCCATAGGGCAAAGATTTTCTTCTGGAGGGCAGGCAGAGTGCTGCATTCTGGCTCCAGAAATGCCAACTTCAGGGCTTGTGGGCCAGGTGTTTTTGGACAGAAGTCTGAGAACACAAGTTCAGCTTAGAATTCGCAGCGGTGACATGGCAGGCACACCCTACAGACCTGAAATGAGATCTCGTGCATCTGAAGTCAGGGCGAGGATCAGATGTTGGCTTAGGTTGGAGTTTCTGTACATGATGTCCCCTTCATGAAGGTGGGGGGGCATCAGGAAACCATGGAAGATTTCCAAATTTGTGAGTGTGTGATGCTCCAAACCACAAGGATTCCGTCAGCGGGACAGTCACGACCTTTTGGATGGATCAAGGACGTCCCATAAGAAATGCTCCAAAGCACAGTTCTAATGATGGATGCCTGGGCAGTCCAACTTGCATTCCAGTTGTGTCCTAGTGAAAAGGAGGATTCGATCTGCTGTCACTGGGGGAACAACCGAGGGGGCTGAATTGAAATGGACTCTCATGAGGATCAGTCATGATGTGGATTTGTGTCCATGGATCCCTTGGAATGGGGCAGTGGCTCTGTTGCCCTGAAGAATTCTCCTAACCTGAGGTTTTGATGCAGCTCCAAAGAGCAAGTTTCCCATGTAGAGACGAGATTTGTTCTGAAACCCCCTCAACCTGGTATTGGAAACCAAGCATCTGGGGAACAATGCCTGGAAATCAAAGCAATGGATCTGATTACGGTCTAGGGGCCTGTCCTTTTCAATATTCTCCTCTGAGTGTCTCTGTCTAAGATTCAGAATGGAGGTCACTGCTCAGCTTGTGTCAGATCACCCATGTTTGTTGGGGGAGGCCAACACTATTGGGCTGGTCTTGGGAATTGGAGGTTTCTCCTAATCTGTAAGGTTGTGGCAAATGAAACGGGCAGAGTTCCCTTGGAGAGCACTGGCAGAGTCCTTAGGTGTGACACCACCTTTCTGGGTGTCATCCAGGAGGTCCAGGCTCAGGCTGTGTCAGACAGGGCATTAGTGCCAAGCTTAGACTGTATAATTGGAGTAAAGTTGAGTGGCATGCAGGTTGATCCTCATTTGGCGTTTCTGGGTAGCCCCAGGGGCAACGTTTTTCTTCTGGAGGGAAGGAAGAGTGCTGCATTGTGGCGACGGAATTCTCACACTGGAGGGCTTGTGGGCCAGAATTGTGAGGAAGGAAGTGAGAGAACACAAGCTAGGTTTAGGTTTTGGGTCAAGATCATGGCAGGCACACTCTGTAGAGCTAAATCTAAATCTCATGCATCTGAAGTCAGGGCGAGGATCAGACGTAGGCTCAGGTTGAAGTTTCTGTTCAGGATGGCCCCTTCATGATGGTGGGGGGCATCATGGGGCTATGGAGACTTTCCCACGATTGGCATTGTAAGTTGCTCCAATCGGCAAGGATTCCTTCTACGGGACAGTCGAGACCGGACAGATTGCTCCAGGACGTCCCATGCGGAACCACGGCAGTGCAGGGTTCTAAGGATGGATTCCTGGAGTGCCCGCCTCACATTCCTATTGTCTCCTAGGGACAAGGCAGGTTCGATCTGCTTCTTTTGGGGAGCAACCAAAGGGGATGTGTTGAAATGGACTCGCCTGCGGATGGGTCATAATGCGGGTTTGTGTCCATGGAGACCTTGGAATGGGGTGTTGGCTGCTGGGACCTGAAGGTTTCCCTTAACTGGAGGTTGTGACACAGCTCCAAAATGCATGTTTCCCATGTGGAAATGAGATTTGTTCAGACTGGTACCTCTTGAAGAACACATATGCTGGTATTGGAAACCAGGCCTCTGAGGAGAGATGCCTGGAATCAAAAGCAATGGATCTGATTAGGGCCTAGGTGCCTGTCCGGTTCAATCTTCTTCTCTGGGGTTATCTGTCTATGGATCTGAGTTGAGGTAGTTGCTCATCTTGGGACAGATCACCCTGTTTGCCCTGAGTGGCCAACACTATTGGGAAGGCCTCAGGGACGTTGGAGTGTTCTCCTAATCTTTAGGGTTGTGGCCAATGGAATGGGCAGAATTTGCTTGGAGAAGGCAGGCACAGTCCTGAGGCATGGCTCCAGGGGCCCCAGCCTGGAGGGTGTGTGGGCCAGGACAGTGGGGACAGAAACCTGAAAACCCAAACTCAGCTTAGATTTGGGGACGTAGGTATGATATGCCTGATCTATAGACCGTGAGAAGAATTTATCAGGCTATGAACAAAGGGCAAGTGTGAGGCATATCTCCAGGCTTTTGTCTCTAGATTTTGTGTCAATGGTGGCCATGGAATGACGGGATGGCCTCTTTGGCCATGGATGATTCTTTCTCTTTTAAGATTTGGTCAGATCCCAAGTTTTGGGGCTCATTCAGGGGATGGAGGAGACCCTTCAATATTTTTTTTTTCCTCAGGGGTTCCAGAGCAGAGACCTGAATAGGGGTGATTAGAACTCTCAACCTCTCATTAACATTGGGGGACTAGGGATGGCAATGCGGGTTCTTGGTCCAGACCCTGAGAGGCTTTACTTGAGGACAGGGCTCACACTGAGGGTCCCAATGTGTTTGTGCCCATTGCGGTTCTCAAGCATGGGCGGGGACTCATGGGCTACACTGGATTCTCCTACACTGAACGTTGGAAAACATGCCAACCACAAGGTTTCTTGCCTTGAGGAAGAAGGAGTTTCATTTCTGCATCACGTTCACCCCTGGGTAGTGAGTATATATAAGGTCTAGGTTCTGAAGCCTGAAAACCAAGGTTGAAAAGAGATGATGACCTAAAGCCATGGCGGGTCTGATGTGCTCAGTGTACAGCCAGCTTTCTGGGTGTCGGTTGAAAATTCAGACCTCAGGCTGTGCAAGACAGGGCATTAACGCCGAAGCGAAACTGTATAATTGGGGTAGAGTCAAGTGGCATGCAGGTTGATCCTCATTTGGTGTTTCTGGTTAGCCCCATAGGACAACGTTTCCTTTCTGGAGGGCAGTCAGAGTGCTGCATTGTGTCTCTCCAGAATTCCCTAACTGGAGGGCTGGTGGGCTCGGAGTGTGAGGACGAAGTCTGAGAACAATAGCTAGGTTTTGCTTCGGGGCGGGGTTTCGGCAGGCACACTCTGCAGAGTTGAATCAAGATTTCGTGCATCTGAAGTCAGGGCGAGGATTAGACGTTGGCTCAGGTTGCAGTTTCTGTCCAAGATGGCTCTTTCATGAAGGGGACAGTGCACCACGAGGCCACAGAGCTTTTCCCATGATGGGAGTTGTGAGGTGCTCCAAAGCGCAAGGATTCCTTCTGCAGGACAGCTGTGACCTGTTGGATGGCTCCAGGAGGTCCCATATGGAATTACTTCAGAGTAGTTTTCTACAGATGGATGCCTAGCCAGCTCGCCTCACATTCCAATTGTCTCCTAGTGACAAGATAGGTTCGATCTGCTGGCTCTAGGGGAGCACCCAAGGGCACTGAGTTGAAATAGACTCTCCTGCAGATGGGTCCTAATGTGGGATTGTGTCCATGGAGACCTTGGAATGAGGTGGTGGCACCGGGGCCCTGAAGGATTTTCCTAGCCGGAGGTTTTGACACATCTTGAAAGAGCACGTTTCCCATGTGGAGAAGACATTTGTTCTGACTGATGCCTTAGGAAACCCCCATATGGTGGTATTGAAAACAAGGCCTCTGAGGTTCTGACATAGCTCCTCGAGCAAGTTTACAATGTGCAGACAAGACTTGCTCTGAAGGAGCCTATGGAAACCCCATAGGCTGGTATTGGAAACCAGGCCTCTGAGAAGAGATGCCTGGAAACGAAAGCAATGGATCTGATTAGGGCCTAGGGGCCTGTCCAGTTCAATGTTCTTCTCTGGGGACATCTGTCTCCGAGTCTGTGTGGAGCTAGTTGCTCAGCTAGTGTCAGATCACCCCTGTTTGTTCCAAGCAGCCTACAATATTGGGATGGTCCCAGGGACATTGGAGATTTCTTCTGATTTATATGGTTGTGGCCAATGGAATATGAACAATTCCCTTTGAGAGGGAAGGAACAATCCTGATGTGTTGTTCCAGGGGCCCTAGCATGGAGGGTGTGTGTTTTCACACAACTGTCCAAACAGCTCTGGCCTACACAACCAACAGGCTCAGGCCCCTGGAGCCAAACCTGAGGACTGTACTTGTCCTCTCAGAGGAAATTGTGTGTGCCCATTCCAAAGGCCACAACCCTTCTAATAGGATAAACCTCCAAGTCCCTGATCCATCTCAATAGTGGTGGCTTCCCAGGAAAAACAGGGGCAATCTGAGCCCAACTGAGCACCTACCTGCACTCAGACCCATAGACAGATGTCCCCAGAGGTATGAAGGAAAGAACAGGCGCCTAGGCACTAATCAGATCCATTGCTTTGGTTTCCAGGCATTTCTCCTCAGAGGCCTGGATTTCAAAAGCAGCATATAGCTGTTTCTTGACTCACCCATCAGAAAACATCTCATCTACACATGGGAAACTTGCACGTAGGGGCTGTGTCAAAGCCTCTGTTTAGGAGAACCCTTTAGGGCCCCAGTGCCACCGCTTCATTCCAAGGTCTCCATAGACACAAAAGCACATTAGGACCGATCCCCAGGGGTGTCCATTTCAACTCAGCGTCCACGGTTGCTCCCCACAGATCCAGGAGATCTAACCTGTCTTGTTGCTAGGAGACAATTGAAATGCGAGGTGGGCTACCCATCGTTCCATCCTTAGAACCCTGCTCAGAATCATTGGCCTGGAGCCAAACAACAGGTCTCAATTGTCCTGCAGAAGACTCTCTGCAGTTTGGAGCTTCTCACAACTCCCATCGTGGGAAAACCCCAATGGCCTCGTGATGTCCCCCCCCCATTCATGAAGGGGCCATCAGGGACAGAAACTCCAACCTGAGCGATCGTCTGATCCTCGCCCTGACTTCAGATGCACGAGATCTCGATTCAGGTCTGTAGATTGTGCCTGCCATGGCCTCACCCAGAAACCTAAGCCTAGCTTGTGTTCTCAGACTTTTGTCGTCAGACTACTGGCCCACAAGCCCTCCAGTTTGGCAATCCAGAACTACAATGCAGCACTCTGCCGGCCCTCCAGAAGAAAAACATTGTCCTCTGGGGCTACCCAGTAACCCCAAATGAGGATCAACCTGCACCGACATTGGATGTACTCCAAATACATAGGCTGACCAGGGCACTAATGCCCTTTCTGACACAGCCTGAGCCTGGACCCCGTGGACCCACCCAGACAGCTAGCCGCACACTGAGCACATCGAGCCGCCATGGCCTTAGGTCGTCATCTCTTCCCAACCTCGGTTTTCAGGTTTCAGAACCTAGACCTTATCTCCAATCACTGCCCAGGGTTGAAAGTGATGCAGAAATCAGAACTCCTTCCCCATGGCAAGAAACCTTGTGGTTGGCATGTTGTCCAACGTTCAGTGTAGTTGAAACCAGTGTGGCCCATGAGGCCCCGCCCATGCTCGTGGGCCACATTGGTCACAAACACACATTGTGACGCTCAGGCTGAGCCCAGTCCTCAAGTAAGGCCACTCAGAGGCTGGATGAAGAGATAGCATATTGGACTTGCCATGCCCCTAGGCCCCAATTTTTAACCATAGTTCGGGTTGTCCCTTCAGTCTTCCCCACGGCTTGGCTTTGGAATTCCTCTTTTGGTGGGACACCTGAGGTAACAAAAATAAATGAGTCCTCCCATCCCACAGATTGACGAAAAGCAATTGAGAATCGGGCCAAATCCTCAGAGAGGAAGATTCGTCCATGGCCCATGAGGCCTCCCCGACATTCCACGGCCATAGCTGATTCAAAATCCAGAGACAAAAGCCTGAGCAAGCACCTCAGACTCGCACTTTCTTCGTATCCTGAAGAGTTCTTCTCATGGTTTGTAGATCGGGCCTGCCATACCTACGTCCCCAAAAGTAAGCTGAGTTTGTGTTTTCAGACTTCTGTCCTCAAAGTCTTGGGCCACATACCCTCCAGGCTGGGCCCCTGGAGCCACACATTAGGACTGTGCCTACCAATCCATGGGAATTCTGCCCATTCCTTGGTCCAAAATCGTACAAATTAGGAGAAACCTCCAAAGTCCCTGAGGCCATCCCAATAGATTTGGTCGCCCTGAACAAACAAGGGCTGTCTAACGCTACCTGATAATCGACCTCCACTCATACCATAGATGGATGTCCCCAGAGAAGAAGATTGAACCAGACAGGACCCTAGGCCATAATAGGATCCATTGCTTTGGGTTACAGGCATGTGTCCTCAAAAGCCTGATTCCAATACGAGCATAGGGGTTTTCCTGAGGCACCCATCAGAACTCATCTCGTCTCCACAAGGAAACCTGTGCATGGGAGCCATGTCCAAGGCTTAGGAGAGTACTTCAGGGTCCCGGTGCCACCGCCCCATTCCAAGGCACTCATGGACACAAAAGCACATTAGGACCCATCCTCAGGAAAGTCCATTTCAAGTCAGCCACCCCGGTTGCTCAGGCAGAGCCATCAGATCTAAACTGTCTTGTTGCTAGGAGAAAATTGGAATGCGAGGCCGGCTTCCCAGGCATCCATCCGCGAACGGTGCTATGGAGTCATTCCATATGGAATGTCCTGGAGCTGTCCAACAGGTCTCAATTGTCCCGCAGAAGGAATCCTTGAAGGGGGCATCCCACAACTCCCAACGTGGGAAAACCTCAATGGCCTCGAGATTCTGCTCCCTTCATGAAGCGGCCGTCATGCTCAGAAACTCTCACCTGAGCCAACGTCTGATCCTCGCCCTGACTTCACATGGATGAGATATTGGTTCAGATATGCAGGGGGTACCTGCCATGCCCCCCCGAAACCCAAGTCTAGCTTGTCTTCTCAGACTTCCGTCCTCACACTCCTGGCCCCGAAGCCCTCAAGTTTGGCAATTCCGGACCCACAGTGCAGCACTCTGCCTGCCCTCTAGAAAAAAAATGATTGCCTCATGAGCTGCCCAGGCACCTTAAATGAGGGTAAACCTACACAGCACTCGACTTTACCCAAATTATATAGTCTAACTTGGGCACTAATGCACTGTCGAACACAACCTGAGCACGGACCTCCTGACCAACACCCAGAAAGCTGATCGCACACTGAGCACATAAAACCCTCCATGGCCTTAGGTCATCATCTCTTCCCTACCTCAGTTTTCAGGCTTCAGAACAAGACCTTATCTCCAATCACTGCCCAGGGGTGAGTGTGATGCAGAAATCAGAACTCCTCTTTATCCATGGCAAGAATCCTTGTGGTTGGCACGTTGTTCAACGTTCAGTTTTGGAGAAACCAGCATTCGCCCTGAGGCCCCGCCCATTCTTGAGTGTTACGAGGGCATACACACGCATTGTGACCCTCAGCATAAGTGCTGTCCTCTAGTAAATCCTCTCAGTGGCTGGACCATTAGATGTCATAATGGTCTTGACAAATCCCTAGGCCCCAATTTTTAACCAGATTTCTTATTGTCCAGTCGCCCCTCCCCAGGGCTCTACTCTGGAATCCATCATTGGTGGGACACCTGAGGTTAAAAAAGAAAACAACAACAACAACAACAAAAACGGACTTCTTCCAGCCCACAGAATGAACCCAAACTCTTTGGACGGGGCCAAACCACCAGAGAGTAAGACTCGTCCATTTCCCATGAAGTCACCCAGAAATTCCACGACCATGAGTGACACGGTATCCAGAGACAAAAACTTGAGCAGGAGCCTCACACTCGCCCTTCTTTCAAATCCCGAAGGGTTCTCCTCATGGTCTGTAGATCAGTCCTGCCATACCTATGTCCCGAAACATAAGCCGAGTTTGTGTTTTCAGACAACTGTCCAAACAGCCCTGGCTTACACAACCTACAGGCTCAGGCCCCTGGAGCCAAACCTGAGGACTGTACTTTCCCTCTCCAAGGGAATTGTGTGTGCCCATTCCAATGGCCACAGCCCTTCTAATAGGATAAACCTCCAAAGTCCCTGATCCATCTCAATAGTGGTGGCTTCCCAGGAAAAACAGGGGCAATCTGAGCCCAACTGAGCACCTACCTGCACTCAGACCCATAGACAGATGTCCCCAGAGGTAAAAAGGAAAGAACAGGCCCCTAGGCACTAATCAGATCCATTGCTTTGGTTTCCAGGCATCTCTCCTCAGAGGCCTGGATTTCAAAAGCAGCATATAGCTGTTTTTTGACTCACCCATCAGAAAACATCTCATCTACACATGGGAAACTTGCACGTTGGTGCTGTGTCAAAGCCTCTGTTTAGGAGAACCCTTTAGGGCCCCAGTGCCACCGCTTCATTCCATAGTCTCCATAGACACAAAAGCACGTTAGGACCCATCCCCAGGGGTGTCCATTTCAACTCAGCGTCCTCGGGTGCTCCCCACAGATCCAGGAGATCTAACCTGTCTTGTTGCTAGGAGACAATTGGAATGCGAGGTGGGATAGCAAGCCATCCATCCTTAGAACCGTGCTCAGAATCATTGGCCTGGAGCCAAACAACAGGTCTCAATTGTCCTGCAGAAGACACTCTGCAGTTTGGAGCTTCTCACAACTCCCTTCGTGGGAAAACACCCATGGCCTCGTGATGCCCCCCCCATTCATGAAGGGGCCATCAGGGACAGAAACTCCAACCTGAGCGATCGTCTGATCCTCGCCCTGACTTCAGATGCACGAGATCTCGATTCAGGTCTGTAGATTGTGCCTGCCATGGCCTCACCCAGAAACCTAAGCCTAGCTTGTGTTCTCAGACTTTAGTCGTCAGACTACTGGCCCACAAGCCCTCCAGTTTGGCAATCCAGAACTATAATGCAGCACTCTGCATGCCCTCCAGAAGAAAATCATTGTCCTCTGGGGCTACCCAGTAACCCCAAATGAGGATCAACCTGCACCGACCTTGGCTGTACCCCAAATACTTTCGCTGACCAGGGCACTAATGCCCTTACTGACACAGCCTGAGCCTGGACCCCGTGGACCCTCCCAGACAGCTGGCCGCACCCTGAGCACATCGAGCAGCCATGGCCTCAGTTCGTCATCTCTTACCAATATCGGTTCAGGTTTCAGAACCTAGACCTTATCTCCAATCACTGCCCAGGGTTGAAGGTGATGCAGAAATCAGAACTCCTTCCCCATGGCAAGAAAACTTGTGGTTGGCATGTTGTCCAACGTTCAGTGTAGTTGAAACCAGTGTGGCCCATGAGGCCCCGCACATGCCGGCGGGCCACATTGGTCACAAACACACATTGTGACACTCAGGCTGAGCCCAGTCCTCAAGTAAGGTCACTCAGTGGCTGGATGAAGAGATAGCATATTGGGCTTGCCATGCCCCTAGGCCCCAATTTTTAACCATAGTTCGGGTTGTCCCTTCAGTCTTCCCCACGGCTTGGCTTTGGAATTCCTCTTTTGGTGGGACACCTGAGGTAACAAAACTGAAATGAGTCCTCCCATCCCACAGATTGACGAAAACCAATTGGGAATCGGGCCAAATCCTCAGAGAGGAAGATTCGTCCATGGCCCATGAGGCCTCCCCGACATTCCACGGCCATCGCTGATACAAAATCCAGAGACAAAAGCCTGAGCAAGCGCCTCAGACTCGCACTTTCTTCATAGCCTGAAGAGTTCTTCTCATGGTTTGTAGATCGGGCCTGCCATACCTACGTCCCCAAACATATGCTGAGTATGTGTTTTCAGACTTCTGTCCTCAACGTCTTGGGCCACACACCCTCCAGGCTGGGCCCCTGGAGCCACACATTAGGACTGTGCCTACCAATCCATGGGAATTCTGCCCATTCCATGGTCCAGAATCGTACAAATTAGGAGCAACCTCCAAAGTCCCTGAGGCCATCCCAATAGTGTGGGTCGCCCAGAACAAACAAGGGCTGTCTGACACCAGCTGATAATCGACCTCCACTCATACCATAGATGGATGTCCCCAGAGAAGAAGATTGAACCAGACAGGACCCTAGGCCATAATAGGATCCATTGCTTTGGGTTACAGGCATGTGTCCTCAAAAGCCTGATTCCAATACGAGCATAGGGGTTTTCCTGAGGCAACCATCAGAACTCATCTCGTCTCCTCAAGGAAACCTGTGCATGGGAGCCATGTCCAAAGCTTAGGAGAGTACTTCAGGGTCCCGGTGCCACCGCCCCATTCCAAGGCCCTCATGGACACAAAAACACATTAGGACCCATCCTCAGGAAAGTCCATTTCAACTCAGCCACCCCGGTTGCTCCAGCAGAGCCATCAGATCTAAACAGTCTTGTTGCTAGGAGACAATTGGAATGTGAGGCAGGCTTCCCAGGCATCCATCCGCGAACCGTGCACTGGAGTCATTCCATATGGGATGTCCTGGAGCTGTCCAACAGGTCTCAATTGTCCCGCAGAAGGAATCCTTGAAAGGGGCATCCCACAACTCCCAACGTGGGAAAACCTCAATGGCCTCGAGATTCCGCTCCCTTCATGAAGCGGCCGTCATGCTCAAAAATTCCCACCTGAGCCAACGTCTGAACCTCGCCCTGACTTCAGATGGATGTGATATTAGTTCAGATCTGCAGGGGGTACCTGCCGTGCCCTCCCCCTGAAACCCAAGTCTAGCTTGTCTTCTCAGACTTTCGTCCTCACACTCCTGGCCCCGAAGCCCTCAAGTTTGGCAATTCCGGACCCACAATGCAGCACTCTGCCTGCCCTCTAGAAAAAAAATTATTGCCTCATGAGCTGCCCAGGCACCTTAAATGAGGGTAAACCTACACAGCACTCGACTTTACCCAAATTATATAGTCTAACCTGGGCACTAATGCACTGTGGAACACAACCTGAGCCCGGACCTCCTGACCAACACCCAGAAAGCTGACCACACACTGAGCACATAAAACCCGCCATGGCCTTAGGTCATCATCTTTTCCCTACCTCAGTTTTCAGGCTTCAGAACCGAGACCTTATCTCCAATCACTGGCCAGGGGTGAGTGTGATGCAGAAATCAGGAATCCTCCTTACCCATGGCAAGAACCCTTGTGGTTGGCAAGTTGTCCAACGCTCAGTGTAGGAGAAACCAGCATTCACCCTGAGGCCCCGCCCATTCTTGAGTGTTACGAGCGCATACACAAGCATTGTGACCCTCAGCATGAGTCCTGTCCTCTAGTAAGTCCTCTCAGTGGCTAGACCATTAGATGTCATAATGGGCTTGACATGTACCTAGGCCCCAATTTTTAACCAGATTTCTGATTGTCCAGTCGCCCCTCCCCAGGGCTCTACTCTGGAATCCATCATTTGGTGGGACACCTGAGTTTAAAAAAGAAAACAACAACAACAACACCAAAAAAAAAAAAAAAAACGAACTTCTTCCAGACCACAGAATGACCCCAAACTTTTTAGACGGGGCCAAACCACCAGAGAGTAAGACTCGTCCATTTCCCATGAAGTCACCCAGTAATTCCACGACCATGAGTGACACTATATCCAGAGACTAAAACTTGAGCAGGAGCCTCACTCTCGCCCTTCTTTCAAATCCCGAAGAGTTCTCCTCATGGTCTGTAGATCAGTCCTGCCATACCTATGACCCGAAACATAAGCCGAGTTTGTGTTTTCAGACAACTGTCCAAACAGCCCTGGCCTACACAACCTACAGGCTCAGGCCCCTGGAGCCAAACCTCAGGACTGTACTTGCCTTCTCCAAGGGAATTGTGTGTGCCCATTTCAATGGCCACAACCCTTCTAATAGGATAAACCTCCAATGTCCCTGATCCATCTCAATAGTGGTTTCTTCCCAGGAAAAACAGGGACAATCTGAGCCCAACTGAGCACCTACCTGCACTCAGACCCATAGACAGAAGTCCCCAGAGGTAAAAAGGAAAGAACAGGCCCCTAGGCACTAATCAGATCTATTGCTTTAGTTTCCAGGCATCTCTCCTCAGAGGCCTGGATTTCAAAAGCAGCATATAGCTGTTTCTTGACTCACCCATCAGGAAACATCTCATCTACACATGGGAAACTTGCACGTTGGAGCTGTGTCAAAGCCTCTGTTTAGGTGAACCCTTTAGGGCCCCAGTGCCACCGCTTCATTGCAAGGTCTCCATAGACACAAAAGCACGTTAGGACCCATCCCCAGGGGTGTCCATTTCAACTCAGTGTCCTCGGTTGCTCCCCAAAGATCCAGGAGATCTAACCTGTCTTGTTGCTAGGAGACAATTGGAATGCGAGGTGGGCTACCCAGCCATCCATCCTTAGAACCCTGCTCAGAATCATTGGCCTGGAGCCAAACAACAGGTCTCAATTGTCCTGCAGAAGACTCTCTGCTGTTTGGAGCTTCTCATAACTCCCATCTTGGGAAAACCCCCATGGCCTCGTGATGCCCCCCCCCATTCATGAAAGGGCCATCAGGGACAGAAACTCCAACCTGAGCGATCGTCTGATCCTCGCCCTGACTTCAGATGCACGAGATCTCGATTCAGGTCTGTAGATTTTGCCTGCCATGGCTTCACCCCGAAACCTAAGCCTAGCTTCGTTCTCAGACTTTTGTCGTCAGACTACTGGCCCACAAGCCCTCCAGTTTGGCAATCCAGAACTATAATGCAGCACTTTGCCTGCCCTCCAGAAAAAAACATTGTCCTCTGGGGCTACCCAGTAACCCCAAATGAGGATCAACCTTTAACGACCTTGGCTGTACCCCAAATACATAGGCTGACCAGGGCACTAATGCCCTTTCTGACGCAGCCTGAGCCTGGACCCCCTGGCCCCTCCCAGACAGCTGTCCGCACACTGAATCATCGAGCCGCCGTGGCCTTAGGTCGTCATCTCTTGCCAACCTCGGTTTTCAGATTTCAGAACCTAGACCTTATCTCCAATCACTGCCCAGTGTTGAAGGTGATGCAGAAATCAAAACTCCTTCCCCATGGCAAGAAACCTTGTGGTTGGCATGTTGTCCAACGTTCAGTGTCGTTGAAACCAGTGTGGCCCATGAGGCCCCGCCTATGGTCGTGGGCCACATTGGTCACAAACACACATTGTGACCCTCAGGCTGAGCCCAGTCCTCAAGTAAGGCCACTCAGATGCTGGATGAAGAGATAGCATATTGGGCTTGCCATGCCCCTAGGCCCCAATTTTTAACCATAGTTCGGGTTGTCCCTTCAGGCTTCCCCACGGCTTTGCTTTGGAATTCCTCTTTTGGTGGGACACCTGAGGTAACAAACCTGAAATGAGTCCTCCCATCCCACAGTGACGAAAAGCAATTGGGAATCGGGCCAAATCCTCAGAGAGGAAGATTCGTCCATGGCCCATGAGTCCTCCGCGACATTCCAAGCCCATCGCTGATACAAAATCCAGAGACAAAAGCCTGAGCAAGCGCCTCAGACTCGCACTTTCTTCATATCCTGAAGAGTTCTTCTCATGGTATGTAGATCGACCCTGCCATACCTACGTCCCCAAACCTAAGCTGAGTTTGTGTTTTCAGACTTCTGTCCTCAAAGTCTTGGGCCCCACACCCTCCAGGCTGGCCCCCTGGAGCCACACATTAGGACTGTGCCTACCAATCCATGGGAATTCTGCCCATTCCATGATCCAAAATCGTACAAATTAGGAGAAACCTCCAAATTCCCTGAGGCCATCCCAATAGATTTGTCGCCCAGAACAAACATGGGCTGTCTGACAGCAGCTGATAATCTACCTCCACTCATACCATTGATGGATGTCCCCAGAGAAGAAGATTGAACCAGACAGGACCCTAGGCCATAATAGGATCCATTGCTTTGGGTTACAGGCATGTGTCCTCAAAAGCCTGATTCCAATACGAGCATAGGGGTTTCCCTGAGGCACCCATCAGAACTCAACTCGTCTCCACAAGGAAACCTGTGCATGGAGCCATGTCCAAAGCTTAGGAGAGTACTTCAGGGTCCCGGTGCAACCGCCCCATTCCAAGGCACTCATGGACACAAAAACACATTACGACCCATCCTCAGGAAAGTCCATTTCAACTCAGCCACCCCGTTTGCTCCCGCAGAGCCATCAGATCTAAACTGTCTTGTTGCTAGGAGACAATTGGAATGCGATGCGGGCTTCCCAGGCATCCATCAGCAAACGGTGCTCTGGAGTCATTCCATATGGGATGTCCTGGAGCTGTCCAACAGGTCTCAATTGTCCCGCAGAAGGAATCCTTGAAGGGGGCATCCCAAAACTCCCAAAATGGGAAAAACTCAATGGCCTCGAGATTCCGCTCCCTTCATGAACCGGCCGTCATGCTCAGTAACTCCCAACTGAGCCAACGTCTGATCATCGGCCTGACTTCAGATGCATGAGATATTGGTTTAGATCTGCAGGGGGTACCTGCCGTGCCCTGGCCCTGAAACCCAAGTCTAGCTTGTCTTCTCAGACTTCCGTCCTCACACTCCTGGCCCCGAAGCCCTCAAGTTTGGCAATTCCGGACCCACAATGCAGCACTCTGCCTGCCCTCTAGAAAAAAAAATTATTGACTCATGAGCTGCCCAGGCACCTTAAATGAGGATAAATCTACACAGCACTCGACTTTACCCAAATAATATAGTCTAACCTGGGCACTAATGCACTGTCGAACACAACCTGAGCCGGGACCTCCTGACCATCACCCAGAAAGCTGACTGCACACTGAGCACTTAAAACCCGCCATGGCCTTAGGTCATCATCTCTTCCCTACCTCAGTTTTCAGGCTTCAGAACCGAGACCTATCTCCAATCACTGCCAAGGGGTGAGTGTGATGCAGAAATCAGAACTCTTCCTTACCCATGGCAAGAACCCTTGTGGTTGGCACGTTGTCCAACGTTCAGTGTAGGAGAAACCAGCATTCACCCTGAGGCCCCGCCCATTCTTGAGTGCGACGAGTACATACACACGCATTGTGACCCTCAGCATGAGTCCTGTTCTCTAGTAAGTCCTCTCAGTGGCTGGACCATTAGATGTCATAATGGGCTTGACATGTCCCTAGGCCCCAATTTTTAACCAGATTTCTGATTGTCCAGTCGCCCCTCCCCAGGGCTCTACTCTGGAATCCCTCATTTGGTGGTACACCTGAGGATAAAAAAGAAAACAACAACAACAACAAAAAAAACGGACTTCTTCCAGCCCACAGAATGACCCCAAAATCTTTGGACGGGGCCAAACCACCAGAGAGTACGACTCGTCCATTTCCCATGAAGTCACCCAAAAATTCCACGACCATGAGTGACATGATATCCAGAGACAAAAACTTGAGCAGGAGCCTCACTCTCGCCCTTCTTTCAAATCCCGAAGTGTTCTCCTCAGGTCTGTAGATCAGTCCTGCCATACCTATGACCCGAAACATAAGCCGAGTTTGTGTTTTCAGACAACTGTCCAAACAGCCCTGGCCTACACAACCTACAGGCTCAGGCCCCTGGAGCCAAACCTGAGGACTGTACTTGCCCTCTCCAAGGGAAATGTGTGTGCCCATTCCAATGGCCACAACCCTTCTAATAGGATAAACCTCCAAAGTCCCTGATCCATCTCAATAGTGGTGGCGTCACAGGAAAAACAGGGGCAATCTGAGCCCAACTGAGCCCCAAACTGAACTCAGACCCATAGACAGATGTCCCCAGAGGTATGAAGGAAAGAACAGGCTTCTAGGCACTAATCAGATCCATTGCTTTGGTTTCCAGGCATCTCTCCTCAGAGGCCTGGATTTCAAAAGCAGCATCTAGCTGTTTCTTGACTCACCCATCAGAAAACATCTCATCTACACATGGGAAACTTGCACGTTGGTGCTGTGTCAAAGCCTCTGTTTAGGAGAACCCTTTAGGGCCCCAGTGCCACCGCTTCATACCAAGGTCTCCATAGACACAAAAGCACATTAGGACCCATCCCCAGGGGTGTCCATTTTAACTCAGCGTCCTCGGTTGCTCCCCACAGATACAGGAGATCTAACCTGTCTTGTTGCTAGGAGACAATTGGAATGCGAAGTGGGCTACCCAGCCATCCATCCATAGAACCCTGCTCAGAATCATTGGCCTGGAGCCAAAAAACAGGTCTCAATTGTCCTGCAGAAGACACTCTGCAGTTTGGAGCTTCTCACAACTCCCATTGGGAAAAGCCCCATGGCCTCGTGATGCCCCCCCATTCATGAAGGGGCCATCAGGGACAGAAACTCCAACCTGAGCGATCGTCTGATCCTCGCCCTGACTTCAGATGCACGATATCTCGATTCAGGTCTGTAGATTGTGCCTGCATTGGCCTCACCCCGAAACCTAAGCCTAGCTTGTGTTCTCAGACTTTTGTCGTCAGACTACTGGCCCACAAGCCCTCCAGTTTGGCAATCCAGAACTATAATGCAGCACTTTGCCTTCCCTCCAGAATAAAAACATTGTCCTCTGGGGCTACCCAGTAACCCCAAATGAGGATCAACCTGCACCGACCTTGGCTGTACACCAAATACATGGGCTGACCTGGGCACTAATGCCCTTTCTGACACAGGCTGAGCCTGGACCCCCTGGCCCCTCCCAGACAGCTGTCCGCACACTGAATACATCGAGCCGCCGTGGCCTTAGGTCGTCATCTCTTCCCAACCTCGGTTTTCAGGTTTCAGAACCTAGACCTTATCTCCAATCACTGCCCAGGGATGAGTGTGATGCAGAAATCAGAACTCCTCCTTACCCATGGCAAGAACCCTTTTGGTTGGCACGTTGTCCAACGCTCAGTGTAGGAGAAACCAGCATTCACCCTGAGGCCCCGCCCATTCTTGAGTGCGACGAGTACATACACACGCATTGTGACCCTCAGCATGAGTCCTGTTCTCTAGTAAGTCCTCTCAGTGGCTGGACCATTAGATGTCATAATGGGCTTGACATGTCCCTAGGCCCCAATTTTTAACCAGATTTCTGATTGTCCAGTCGCCCCTCCCCAGGGCTCTACTCTGGAATCCCTCATTTGGTGGGACACCTGAGGATAAAAAAGAAAACAACAACAAAAACAAAAAAAAACGGACTTCTTCCAGCCCACAGAACGACCCCAAAATCTTTGGACGGGGCCAAACCAGCAGAGAGTAAGACTCGTCCATTTCCCATGAAGTTACACAAAAATTCCACAACCATGATTGACACGATATCCAGAGACAAAAACTTGAGCAGGAGTCTCACTCTCGCCCTTCTTTAAAATCCCGAAGAGTTCTCATGGTCTGTAGATCAGTCCTGCCATACCTATGACACGAAACATAAGCCGAGTTTGTGTTTTCAGACAACTGTCCAAACAGCCCTGGCCTACACAACCTACAGGCTCAGGCCCCTGGAGCCAAACCTGAGGACTGTACTTGCCCTCCCCAAGGGAATTGTGTGTGCCCATTCCAATGGCCACAACCCTTCTAATAGGATAAACCTCCAAAGTCCCTGATCCATCTCAATAGTGGTGGCTTCCCAGGAACGACAGGGGCAATCTGAGCCCAACTGAGCACCTACCTGCACTCAGACCAATAGACAGATGTCCCCAGAGGTATGAAGGAAAGAACAGGCTTCTAGGCACTAATCAGATCCATTGCTTTGGTTTCCAGGCATCTCTCCTCAGAGGCCTGGATTTCAAAAGCAGCATATAGCTGTTTCTTGACTCACCCATCAGGAATCATCTCATCTACACATTGGAAACTTGCACGTTGGAGCTGTGTCAAAGCCTCTGTTTAGGAGAACCCTTTAGGGCCCCAGTGCCACCGCTTCATTCCAAGGTCTCCATAGACACAAAAGCACATTAGGACCCATCCCCCGGGGTGTCCATTTCAACTCAGCGTTCTCGGTTGCTCCCCACAGATCCAGGAGATCTAACCTGTCTTGTTGCTAGGAGACAATTGGAATGCGAAGTGGGCTACCCATCCATCCATCCTTAGAACCCTGCTCAGAATCATTGGCCTGGAGCCAAACAACAGGTCTCAATTGTCCTGCAGAAGACACTCTGCAGTTTGGAGCTTCTCACAACTCCCATTGGGAAAACCCCCATGGCCTCGTGATGCCCTCCCATTCATGAAGGGGCCATCAGGGACAGAAACTCCAACCTGAGCGATCGTCTGATCCTCGCCCTGACTTCAGATGCACAATATCTCGATTCAGGTCTGTAGATTGTGCCTGCCATGGCCTCACCCCGAAACCTAAGCCTAGCTTGTGTTCTCAGACTTTTGTCGTCAGACTACTGGCCCACAAGCCCTCCAGGTTGGCAATCCAGAACTATAATGCAGCACTCTGCCTGCCCTCCAGAAAAAGAACATTGTCCTCTGGGGCTACCCAGTAACCCCAAATGAGGATCAACCTGCACCGACCTTGGCTGTACCCCAAATACATAGGCTGACCAGGGCACTAATGCCCTTTCTGACACAGCCTGAGCCTGGACCCCCTGGCCCCTCCCAGACAGCTGTCCGCAACTGAAAACATCGAGCCGCCGTGGCCTTAGGTCGTCATTTCTTCCCAACATCGGTTTTCAGGTTTCAGAACCTAGACCTTATCTCCAATCACTGCCCAGGGTTGAAGGTGATGCAGAAATCAGAACTCCTTCCCCATGGCAAGAAACCTTGTGGTTGGCATGTTGTCCAACCTTCAGTGTAGTTGAAACCAGTGTGGCCCATGAGGCCCCGCCATGCTCGCGGGCCACATTGGTCACAAACACACATTGTGACCCTCAGGCTGAGCCCAGTCCTCAAGTAAGGCCACTCATTGGCTGGATGAAGAGATAGCATATTGGGCTTGCCATGCCCCTAGGCCCCAATTTTTAACCATAGTTCGGGTTGTCTCTTCAGTCTTCCCCACGGCTTGGCTTTGGAATTTCTCTTCTGGTGGGACACCTGAGGTAACAAACTTGAAATGAGACCTCCCATCCCACAGATTGACGAAAAGAAAATGGGAATCGGGCCTAATCCTCAGAGAGGAAGATTCGTCCATGGCCCATGAGGCCTCCCCGACATTCCACGGCCATCGCTGATACAAAAGCCAGAGACAAAATCCTGAGTAAGCGCCTCAGACTCGCACTTTCTTCATATCCTGAAGAGTTCTTCTCATGGTTTGTAGATCGGGCCTGCCATACCTACGTCCCCAAACCTAAGCTGAGTTTGTGTTTTCAGACTTCTGTCCTCAAAGTCTTGGGCCACACACCCTCCAGGCTGGGCCCCTGGAGCCACACATTAGGACTGTGCCTACCAAACCATGGGAATTCTGCCCATTCCATGATCCAAAATCGTACAAATTAGGAGAAACCTCCAAAGTCCCTGAGGCCATCCCAATAGATTTGGTCGCCCGGAACAAACAAGGGCTGTCTGACACCAGCTGAAAATCGACCTCCACTCATACCATAGATGGATGTCCCCAGAGAAGAAGATTGAACCAGACAGGACCCTAGGCCATAATAGGATCCATTGCTTTGGGTTACAGGCATGTGTCCTCAAAAGCCTGATTCCAATACGAGCATAGGGGTTTCCCTGAGGCACCCATCAGAACTCAACTCGTCTCCACAAGGAAACCTGTGCATGGAGCCATGTCCAAAGCTTAGGAGAGTACTTCAGGGTCCCGGTGCCACCGCCCCATTCCAAGGCCCTCATGGACACAAAAACACATTAGGACCAATCCTCAGGAAAGTCCATTTCAACTCAGCCACCCCCGTTGTTCCCGCAGAGCCATCAGATCTAAACTGTCTTGTTGCTAGGAGACAATTGGAATGCGATGCGGGCTTCCCAGGCATCCATCAGCAAACGGTGCCTTGTAGTCATTCCATATGGGATGTCCTGGAGCTGTCCAACAGGTCTCAATTGTCCCGCAGAAGGAATCCTTGAAGGGGGCATCCCACAACTCCCAAAATGGGAAAACCTCAATGGCCTCGAGATTCCGCTCCCTTCATGAAGCGGCCGTCATGCTCAGAAATTCCCAACTGAGCCAACGTCTGATCATCGGCCTGACTTCAGATGCATGAGATATTGGTTCAGATCTGCAGGGGGTACCTGCCGTGCCCTGGCCGTGAAAGCCAAGTCTAGCTTGTCTTCTCAGACTTCCATCCTCACACTCCTGGCCCCGAAGCCCTCACGTTTGGCAATTCCGGACCCACAATGCAGCACTCTGCCTGCCCTCTAGAAAAAAAATTATTGCCTCATGAGCTGCCCAGGCACCTTAAATGAGGATAAACCTACACAGCACTCGACTTTACCCAAATTATATAGTCTAACCTGGGCACTAATGCACTGTCGAACACAACCTGAGCCGGGACCTCCTGACCAACACCCAGAAAGCTGACCGCACACTGAGCACTTAAAACCCGCCATGGCCTTAGGTCATCATCTCTTCCCTACCTCAGTTTTCAGGCTTCAGAACCGAGACCTTAACTCCAATCACTGCCCAGGGGTAAGTGTAATGCAGAAATCAGAACTCCTCCTTACCCATGGCAAGAACCCTTGTGGTTCGCACATTGTCCAACTTTCAGTGTAGGAGAAACCAGCATTCACCCTGAGGCCCCGCCCATTCTTGAGTGCGACGAGTACATACACACGCATTGTGACCCTCAGCATGAGTCCTGTCCTCTAGTAAGTCCTCTCAGTGGCTGGACCATTAGATGTCATAATGGGCTTGACATATCCCTAGGCCCCAATTTTTAACCAGATTTCTGATTGTCCAGTCGCCCTCCCCAGGGCTCTACTCTGGAACACCTCATTTGGTGGGACACCTGAGTTTAAAAAAGAAAACAACAACAACACAAAAAAAAAAACGGACTTCTTCCAGCCCACAGAATGACCCCAAACTCTTTGGACGGGGCCAAACCACCAGAGAGTAAGACTCGTCCATTTCCCATAAAGTCACCCAGAAATTCCAAACCAGGAGTAACTCGATATCTAGAGACAAAAACTTGAGCAGGAGCCTCACATCGCCCTTCTTTCAAATCCCGAAGAGTTCTCCTCATGGTCTGTAGATCAGTCCTGCCATACCTATGACCCGAAACATAAGCCGAGTTTGTGTTTTCAGACAACTGTCCATACAGCCCTGGCGTAGACAACCTACAGGCTCAGGCTCCTGGAGCCAAACCTGAGGAATGAACTTGCCCTCTACAAGGGATTTGTGTGTGCCCATTCCGATGGCCACAACCCTTCTAATAGGATAAACCTCCAAAGTCCCTGATCCATCTCAATAGTGGTGGCTTCCCAGGAAAAACAAGGGCAATCTGAGCCCAACTGAGCACCTACCTGCACTCAGACCCATAGACAGATGTCCCCAGAGGTATGAAGGAAAGAACAGGCCCCTAGGCACTAATCAGATCCATTGCTTTGGTTTCCAGGCATCTCTCCTCAGAGGCCTGGATTTCAAAAGCAGCATCTAGCTGTTTCTTGACTCACCCATCAGAAAACATCTCATCTACACATGGGAAACTTGCACGTTGGAGCTGTGTCAAAGCCTCTGTTTAGGAGAACCCTTTAGGGCCCCAGTGACACCGCTTCATTCTAAGGTCTCCATAGACACAAAAGCACATTAGGACCCATCCCCAGGGGTGTCCATTTCAATTCAGCGTCCTCGGTTGCTCCCCACAGATCCAGGAGATCTAAACTGTCTTATTGCTAGGAGACAATTGGAATGCGAGGTGGGCTACCCAGCCATCCATTTTTAGAACCCTGCTCAGAATCATTGGCCAGGAGCCAAACAACAGGTCTCAATACTCCTGCAGAAGACACTCTGCAGTTTGGAGCTTCTCACAACTCCCATTGGGAAAATCCCCATGGCCTCGTGTAGCCCCCCCATTCATGAAGGGGCCATCAGGGACAGAAACTCCAACCTGAGCGATCGTTTGATCCTCGCCCTGACTTCAGATTCACGAGATCTCGATTCAGGTCTGTAGAATGTGCCTGCCATGGCCTAACCTAGAATCCTAAGCCTAGCTTGTGTTCTCAGACTTTTGTCGTCAGACTACTGGCCCACAAGCCCTCCAGGTTGGCAATCCAGAACTATAATGCAGCACTCTGCCTGCCCTCCAGAAGAAAAACATTGTCCTCTGGGGCTACCCAGTAACCCCAAATGAGGATCAACCTTTAACGACCTTGGCTGTACCCCAAATACATAGGCTGACCAGGGCACTAATGCCCTTTCTGACACAGCCTGAGCCTGGACCCCCTGGACCCTCCCAGAGAGCTGTCCGCACACTGAGCACATCGAGCCTCCATGGCCTTAGAACGTCATCTCTTCCCAACCTCGGTTTTCAGGTTTCAGAACGTAGACCTTATCTCCAATCACTGCCCAGGGTTGAAGGTGATGCAGAAATCAGAACTCCTTCCCCATGGCAAGAAACCTTGTGGTTGGCATGTTGTCCAACGTTCAGTGTAGTTGAAACCAGTGTGGCCCATGAGGCCCCGCCCATGCTCGCGGGCCACATTGCTCACAAACATACCTTGTGACCCTCAGGCTGAGCCCAGTCCTCAAGTAAGGACACTCAGTGGCTGGATGAAGAGATAGCATATTGGGCTTGCCATGCCCCTAGGCCCCAATTGTTAACCATAGTTCGGGTTGTCCCTTCAGTCTTCCCCACGGCTTACCTTTGGAATTCCTCTTTTTGTGGGACACCTGAGGTAACAAAACTGAAATGAGTCCTCCCATCCCACAGATTGACGAAAAGCAATTGGGAATCGGGCCAAATCCTCAGAGAGGAAGATTCGTCCATGGCCCATGAGGCCTCCCCGTCATTCCACGGCCATCGCTGATACAAAATCCAGAGACAAAAGCCTGAGCAAGCGCCTCAGACTCGCACTTTCTTCATATCCTGAAGAGTTCTTCTCATGGTTTGTAGTTCGGGCATGCCATACCTACGTCCCCAATCCTAAGCTGAGTTTGTTTTCAGACAACAGTCTAAACAGCCCTGGCCTACACAACCTACAGGCTCAGGCCCCTGGAGCCAAACCTGAGGACTGTACTTGCCTTCTCCAAGGGAATTTTTTGTGCCCATTCCAATGGCCACAACCCTTCTAATAGGATAAACCTCCAAAATCCCTGATCCATCTCAAAAGTGGTGGCTTCCCAGGAAAAACAGGGGCAATCTGAGCCCAAATGAGCACCTACCTGCACTCAGACCCATAGACAGATGTCCCCAGAGGTAAAAAGGAAAGAACAGGCCCTTAGGCACTAATCAGATCGATTGCTTTGGTTTCCAGGAATCTCTCCTCAGAGGCCTGGATTTCAAAAGCAGCATATAGCTGTTTCTTGATTCACCCATCAGAAAACATCTCATCTACACATGGGAAACTTGCACGTTGGAGCTGTGTCAAAGCCTCTGTTTAGGAGAACCCTTTAGGGCCCCAGTGCCACCGCTTCATTCCAAGGTCTCCATAGACACAAAAGCACGTTAGGACCCATCCCCAGGGGTGTCCATTTCAACTCAGCATCCTCGGTAGTTGCCCACAGATCCAGGAGATCTAACCTGTCTTGTTGCTAGGAGACAATTGGAATGTGAGGTGGGCTACCCAGCCATCCATCCTTAGAACACTGCTCAGAATCATTGGCCTGGAGCCAAACTACAGGTCTCAATTGTCCTGCAGAAGACTCTCTGCAGTTTGGAGCTTTTCACAACTCCCATAGTGGGAAAACACCCATGGCCTCGTGATGCCCCCCCATTCATGAAGGGGCCATCAGGGACAGAAACTCCAACCTGAGCGATCGTCTGATCCTCGCCCTGACTTCAGATGCACGAGATCTCGATTCAGGTCTGTAGATTGTGCCTACCATGGCCTCACCCAGAAACCTAAGCCTAGCTGTGTTCTCAGACTTTTGTCGTCAGACTACTGGCCCACAAGCCCTCCAGGTTGGCAATCCAGAACTACAATGCAGCACTTGCCGGCCCTCCAGAAGAAAAACATTGTCCTCTGGGGCTACACAGTAACCCAAAATGAGGATCAACCTGCACCGACCTTGGCTGTACCCCAAATACATAGGCTGAGCAGGGCACTAATGCCCTTTCTGACACAGCCTGAGCCCGGACTCCCTGGCCCGTCCCAGACAGCTGGCCGCACACTGAGCACATCGAGCCTCCGTGGCCTTAGGTCGTCATCTCTTCCCAACCTCGGTTTTCAGGTTTCAGAACCTAGACCTTATCTCCAATCACTGCCCAGGGTTGAAGGTGATGCAGAAATCAGAACTCCTTCCCCATGGCAAGAAACCTTGTGGTTGGCATGTTGTCCAACGTTCAGTGTAGTTGAAACCAGTGTGTCCCATGAGGCCCCGCCCATGCTGGCGGGCCACATTGGTCACAAACACACATTGTGACCCTCAGGCTGAGCCTAGTCCTCAAGTAAGGCCACTCATTGGTTGGATGTAGAGATAGCATATTGGGCTTGCCATGCCCTAGGCCCCAATTTTTAACCATAGTTCGGGTTGTCCCTTCAGTCTTCCCCACGGCTTGGCTTTGAAATTCCTCTTCTGGTGGGACACCTGTGGTAACAAACCTGAAATGAGTCCTCCCATCCCACAGATAGACGAAAAGCAATTGGGAATCGGGCCAAATCCTCAGAGAGGAAGATTCGTCCATGGCCCATGAGGCCTCCCCGACATTCCACGGCCATCGCTGATACAAAAGCCAGAGACAAAAGCCTGAGCAAGCGCCTCAGACTCGCACTTTCTTCATAGCCTGAAGAGTTCTTCTCATGGTTTGTAGATCGGGCCTGCCATACCTACGTCCCCAAACCTAAGCTGAGTTTGTGTTTTCAGACTTCTGTCCTCAAAGTCTTGGGCCACACACCCTCCAGGCTGGGCCCCTGGAGCCACACATTAGGACTGTGCCTACCAATCCATGGGAATTCTGCCCATTCCATGATCCAAAATCGTACAAATTAGGAGAAACCTCCAAAGTCCCTGAGGCCATCCCAATAGATTTGGTCGCCCGGAACAAACAAGGGCTGTCTGACACCAGCTGATAATCGACCTCCACTCATACCATAGATGGATGTCCCCAGAGAAGAAGATTGAACCAGACAGGACCCTAGGCCATAATAGAATCCATTGCTTTGGGTTACAGACATGTGTCCTCAAAAGCCTGATTCCAATACGAGCATAGGGGTTTCCCTGAGGCACCCATCAGAACTCAACTCGTCTCCACAAGGAAACCTGTGCATGGGAGCCATGTCCAAAGCTTAGGAGAGTACTTCAGGGTCCCGGTGCCACCGCCCCATTCCAAGGCCCTCATGGACACAAAAACACATTAGGACCAATCCTCAGGAAAGTCCATTTCAACTCAGCCACCCCGGTTGTTCCCGCAGAGCCATCAGATCTAAACTGTCTTGTTGCTAGGAGACAATTGGAATGCGATGCGGGCTTCCCAGGCATCCATCAGCAAACGGTGCCTTGTAGTCATTCCATATGGGATGTCCTGGAGCTGTCCAACAGGTCTCAATTGTCCCGCAGGAGGAATCCTTGAAGTGGGCATCGCACAACTCCCAAAATGGGAAAACCTCAATGGCCCCGAGATTCCGCTCCCTTCATGAAGTGGCCGTCATGCTCAGAAATTCCCAACTGAGCCAACGTCTGATCATCGGCCTGACTTCAGATGCATGAGATATTGGTTCAGATCTGCAGGGGGTACCTGCCGTGCCCTGGCCGTGAAAGCCAAGTCTAGCTTGTCTTCTCAGACTTCCGTCCTCACACTCCTGGCCCCGAAGCCCTCACGTTTGGCAATTCCGAACCCACAATGCAGCACTCTGCCTGCCCTCTAGAAAAAAAATTATTGCCTCATGAGCTGCCCAGGCACCTTAAATGAGGATAAACCTACACAGCACTCGACTTTACCCAAATTATATAGTCTAACCTGGGCACTAATGCACTGTCGAACACACCTGAGTCGGGACCTCCTGACCAACACCCAGAAAGCTGACCGCACACTGAGCACTTAAAACCCGCCATGGCCTTAGGTCATCATCTCTTCCCTACCTCAGTTTTCAGGTTTCAGAACCGAGACCTTATCTGCAATCACTGCCCAGGGGTGAGTGTGATGCAGAAATCAGAACTCCTCCTTACCCATGGCAAGAACACTTGTGGTTGGCACGTTGTCCAACGTTCAGTGTAGGAGAAACCAGCATTCACCCTCAGGCCCCGCCCATTCTTGATTGCGACAAGTACATACACACGCATTGTGACCCTCAGCATGAGTCCTGTCCTCTAGTAAGTCCTCTCAGTAGCTGGACCATTAGATGTCATAATGGGCTTGACATGTCCCTAGGCCCCAATTTTTAACCAGATTTCTGATTGTCCAGTCGCCCTCTCCAGGGCTCTACTCTGGAATCCCTCATTTGGTGGGACACCTGAGGTTAAAAAAGAAAACAACAACAACAACAAAAAAAAAAAACGGACTTCTTCCAGCCCACAGAATGACCCCAAAATCTTTGGACAGGGCCAAACCACCAGAGAGTAAGACTCGTCCATTTCCCATAAAGTCACCCAGAAATTCCAAACCAGGAGTGACTCGATATCTAGAGACAAAAACTTGAGCAGGAGCCTCACATCGCCCTTCTTTCAAATCCCGAAGAGTTCTCCTCATGGTCTGTAGATCAGTCCTGCCATACCTATGACCCGAAACATAAGCCGAGTTTGTGTTTTCAGACAACTGTCCATACAGCCCTGGCGTAGACAACCTACAGGCTCAGGCTCCTGGAGCCAAACCTGAGGACTGAACTTGCCCTCTCCAAGGGATTTGTGTGTGCCCATTCCAATGGCCACAACCCTTCTAATAGGATAAACCTCCAAAGTCCCTGATCCATCTCAATAGTGGTGGCTTCCAAGGAAAAACAGGGGCAATCTGAGCCCAACTGAGCACCTACCTGCACTCAGACCCATAGACAGATGTCCCCGGAGGTAAAAAGGAAAGAACAGGCCCCTAGGCACTAATCAGATCCATTGCTTTGGTTTCCAGGCATCTCTCCTCAGAGGCCTGGATTTCAAAAGCAGCATCTAGCTGTTTCTTGACTCACCCATCAGAAAACATCTCATCTACACATGGGAAACTTGCACGTTGGAGCTGTGTCAAAGCCTCTGTTTAGGAGAACCCTTTAGGGCCCCAGTGACACCGCTTCATTCTAAGGTCTCCATAGACACAAAAGCACATTAGGACCCATCCCCAGGGGTGTCCATTTCAACTCAGCGTCCTCGGTTGCTCCCCACAGATCCAGGAAATCTAAACTGTCTTATTGCTAGGAGACAATTAGAATGCGAGGTGGGCTACCCAGCCATTCATTTTTAGAACCCTGCTCAGAATCATTGGCCAGGAGCCAAAGAACAGGTCTCAATTCTCCTGCAGAAGACACTCTGCAGTTTGGAGCTTCTCACAACTCCCATCGTGGGAAAACACCCATGGCCTCGTGATGCCCCCCCATTCATGAAGGGGCCATCAGGGACAGAAACTCCAACCTGAGCGATCGTTTGATCCTCGCCTTGACTTCAGATGCACGAGATCTCGATTCAGTTCTGTAGAATGTGCCTGCCATGGCCTAACCCAGAAACTTAAGCCTATCTTGTGTTCTCAGACTTTTGTCGTCAGACTACTGGCCCACAAACCCTCCAGGTTGGAAATCCAGAACTATAATGCAGCACTCTGCCTGCCCTCCAGAAGAAAAATATTGTCCTCTGGGGCTATCCAGTAATCCCAAATGAGGATCAACCTGCACCGACCTTGGCTGTACCCCAAAGACATAGGCTGACCAGGGCACTAATGCCCTTTCTGACACAGCCTGAGCCTGGACACCCTGGCCCCTCCCAGAGAGCTGTCCGCACACTGAGCACATCGAGCCGCTATGGCCTTAGGTCGTCATCTCTTCCCAACCTCGGTTTTCAGGTTTCAGATCCTAGACCTTATCTCCAATCACTGCCCAGGGTTGAAGGTGATGCAGAAATCAGAACTCCTTACCCATGGCAAAAAACCTTGTGGTTGGCATGTTGTCCAACGTTCAGTGTAGTTGAAACCAGTGTGGCCAATGAGGCCCCGCCCATGCTCGCGGGCCACATTGCTCACAAACATACCTTGTGACCCTCAGGCTGAGCCCAGTCCTCAAGTAAGGATACTCAGTGGCTGGATGAAGAGATAGCATATTGGGCTTGCCATGCCCCTAGGCCGCAATTTTTAACCATAATTCGGGTTGTCCCTGCAGTCTTCCCCACGGCTTGGCTTTGGAATTCCTCTTTTGGTGGGACACCTGAGGTAACAAAACTGAAATGAGTCCTCCCATCCCACAGATTGACTAAAAGCAATTGGGAATCGGGCCAAATCCTCAGAGAGGAAGATTCGTCCATGGCCCATGAGGCCTCCCCGACATTCCACGGCCATCGATGATACAAAATCCAGAGACAAAAGCCTGAGGAAGCGACTCAGACTCGCACTTTCTTCATATCCTGAAGAGTTCTTCTCATGGTTTGTAGTTCGGGCCTGCCATACCTACGTCCCCAAACCTAAGCTGAGTTTGTTTTCAGACAACTGTCTAAACAGCCCTGGCCTACACAACCTACAGGCTCAGGCCCCTGGTGCCAAACCTGAGGACTGTACTTGCCTTCTCCAAGGGAATTGTGTGTGCCCATTCCAATGGCCACAACCCTTCTAATAGGATAAACCTCCAAAATCCCTGATCCATCTCAAAAGTGGTGGCTTCCCAGGAAAAACAGGGGCAATCTGAGCCCAAATGAGCACCTACCTGCACTCAGACCCATAGACAGATGTCCCCAGAGGTAAAAAGGAAAGAACAGGCCCCTAGGCACTAATCAGATCGATTGCTTTGGTTTCCAGGCATCTCTCCTCAGAGGCCTGGATTTCAAAAGCAGCATATAGCTGTTTCTTGATTCACCCATCAGAAAACATCTCATCTACACATGGGAAACTTGCACGTTGGAGCTGTGTCAAAACCTCTGTTTAGGAGAACCCTTTAGGGCCCCAGTGCCACCGCTTCAATCCAAGGTCTCCATAGACACAAAAGCACATTCGGACCCATCCCCAGAGGTATCCATTTCAACTCAGCATCCTCAGTAGTTGCCCACAGATCCAGGAGATCTAACCTGTCTTGTTGCTAGGAGACAATTGGAATGCGAGGTGGGCTACCCAGCCATCCATCCTTAGAACCCTGCTCAGAATCATTGGCCTGGAGTCAAACAACAGGTCTCAATTGTCCTGCAGAAGACTCTCTGCAGTTTGGAGCTTCTCACAACTCCCATAGTGGGAAAACCCCCATTGCCTCGTGATGCCCCCCCATTCATGAAGGGGCCATCAGGGACAGAAACTCCAACCTGAGCGATCGTCTGATCCTCGCCCTGACTTCAGATGCACGAGATCTCGATTCAGGTCTGTAGATTGTGCCTGCCATGGCCTCACCTAGAAACCTAAGCCTAGGTTGTGTTCTCAGACTTTTGTCGTCAGACTACTGGCCCACAAGCCCTCCAGTTTGGCAATCCAGAACTACAATGCAGCACTTGCCGGCCATCCAGAAGAAAATCATTGTCCTCTGGGGCTACCCAGTAACCCCAAATGAGGATCAACCTGCACCGACCTTGGCTGTACCCCAAATACATAGGTTGACCAGGGCACTAATGACCTTTCTGACACAGCCTGAGCCTGGACTCCCTGGCCCGTCCCAGACAGCTGGCCGCACACTGAGCACATCGAAACTCCGTGGCCTTAGGTCGTCATCTCTTCCCAACCTCGGTTTTCAGGTTTCAGAACCTAGACCTTATCTCCAATCACTGCCCAGGGTTGAAGGTGATGCAGAAATCAGAACTCCTTCCCCATGGCAAGAAACCTTGTGGTTGGCATGTTGTCCAACGTTCAGTGTAGTTGAAACAAGTGTGGAAAATGAGGCCCCGCCCATGCTCGCGGGACACATTCGTCACAAACACACATTGTGACGCTCAGGCTAGCCCAGTCCTCAAGTGAGACCACTCAGTGGCTGGATGAAGAGATAGCATATTGGGCTTGCCATTCCTCTAGGCCCCAATTTTTAACCATAGTTCGGGTTGTCCCTGCAGTCTTCCCCACGGCTTGGCTTTGGAATCCCTCTTTTGGTGGGTCACCTGAGGTAACAAACCTGAAATGAGTCCTCCCATCCCACAGATTGACGAAAAGCAATTGGGAATCGGGCCAAATCCTCAGAGAGGAAGATTCGTCCATGGCCCCTGAGACCACCCCGACATTCCACGGCCTTCGCTGATACAAAATCCAGAGAAAAAAGCCTGAGCAAGCGCCTCAGACTCGCACTTTCTTCATATCCTGAAGGTTTCTTCTCATGGTTTGTGATTGGGCCTGCCATACCTACGTCCCCAAACCTAAGCTGAGTTTGTGTTTTCAGACTTCTGTCCTCAAAGTTTGGGCCACATACCCTCCAGGCTGGGCCCCTGGAGCCACACATTAGGACTGTGCTTACCAATCCATGTGAATTCTGCCCATTCCATGGTCCAAAATCGTACAAATTAGGAGAAACCTCCAAAGTCCCTGAGGCCATCCCAATAGTGTAGGTCGTCCGGAACAAACAAGGGCTGTCTGACAGCAGCTGATAATCTACCTCCACTCATACCATTGATGGATGTCCCCAGAGAAGAAGATTGAACCAGACAGGACCCTAGGCCATAATAGGATCCATTGCTTTGGGTTACAGGCATGTGTCCTCAAAAGCCTGATTCCAATACGAGCATAGGGGTTTCCCTGAGGCACCCATCAGAACTCAACTCGTCTCCACAAGGAAACCTGTGCATGGAGCCATGTCCAAAGCTTAGGAGAGTACTTCAGGGTCCCGGTGCAACCGCCCCATTCCAAGGCACTCATGGACACAAAAACACATTACGACCCATCCTCAGGAAAGTCCATTTCAACTCAGCCACCCCGTTTGCTCCCGCAGAGCCATCAGATCTAAACTGTCTTGTTGCTAGGAGACAATTGGAATGCGATGCGGGCTTCCCAGGCATCCATCAGCAAACGGTGCTCTGGAGTCATTCCATATGGGATGTCCTGGAGCTGTCCAACAGGTCTCAATTGTCCCGCAGAAGGAATCCTTGAAGGGGGCATCCCAAAACTCCCAAAATGGGAAAAACTCAATGGCCTCGAGATTCCGCTCCCTTCATGAACCGGCCGTCATGCTCAGTAACTCCCAACTGAGCCAACGTCTGATCATCGGCCTGACTTCAGATGCATGAGATATTGGTTTAGATCTGCAGGGGGTACCTGCCGTGCCCTGGCCCTGAAACCCAAGTCTAGCTTGTCTTCTCAGACTTCCGTCCTCACACTCCTGGCCCCGAAGCCCTCAAGTTTGGCAATTCCGGACCCACAATGCAGCACTCTGCCTGCCCTCTAGAAAAAAAAATTATTGACTCATGAGCTGCCCAGGCACCTTAAATGAGGATAAATCTACACAGCACTCGACTTTACCCAAATAATATAGTCTAACCTGGGCACTAATGCACTGTCGAACACAACCTGAGCCGGGACCTCCTGACCATCACCCAGAAAGCTGACTGCACACTGAGCACTTAAAACCCGCCATGGCCTTAGGTCATCATCTCTTCCCTACCTCAGTTTTCAGGCTTCAGAACCGAGACCTATCTCCAATCACTGCCAAGGGGTGAGTGTGATGCAGAAATCAGAACTCTTCCTTACCCATGGCAAGAACCCTTGTGGTTGGCACGTTGTCCAACGTTCAGTGTAGGAGAAACCAGCATTCACCCTGAGGCCCCGCCCATTCTTGAGTGCGACGAGTACATACACACGCATTGTGACCCTCAGCATGAGTCCTGTCCTCTAGTAAGTCCTCTCAGTGGCTGGACCATTAGATGTCATAATGGGCTTGACATGTCCCTAGGCCCCAATTTTTAACCAGATTTCTGATTGTCCAGTCGCCCCTCCCCAGGGCTCTACTCTGGAATCCCTCATTTGGTGGTACACCTGAGGATAAAAAAGAAAACAACAACAACAACAAAAAAAACGGACTTCTTCCAGCCCACAGAATGACCCCAAAATCTTTGGACGGGGCCAAACCACCAGAGAGTACGACTCGTCCATTTCCCATGAAGTCACCCAAAAATTCCACGACCATGAGTGACATGATATCCAGAGACAAAAACTTGAGCAGGAGCCTCACTCTCGCCCTTCTTTCAAATCCCGAAGTGTTCTCCTCAGGTCTGTAGATCAGTCCTGCCATACCTATGACCCGAAACATAAGCCGAGTTTGTGTTTTCAGACAACTGTCCAAACAGCCCTGGCCTACACAACCTACAGGCTCAGGCCCCTGGAGCCAAACCTGAGGACTGTACTTGCCCTCTCCAAGGGAAATGTGTGTGCCCATTCCAATGGCCACAACCCTTCTAATAGGATAAACCTCCAAAGTCCCTGATCCATCTCAATAGTGGTGGCGTCACAGGAAAAACAGGGGCAATCTGAGCCCAACTGAGCCCCAAACTGCACTCAGACCCATAGACAGATGTCCCCAGAGGTATGAAGGAAAGAACAGGCTTCTAGGCACTAATCAGATCCATTGCTTTGGTTTCCAGGCATCTCTCCTCAGAGGCCTGGATTTCAAAAGCAGCATCTAGCTGTTTCTTGACTCACCCATCAGAAAACATCTCATCTACACATGGGAAACTTGCACGTTGGTGCTGTGTCAAAGCCTCTGTTTAGGAGAACCCTTTAGGGCCCCAGTGCCACCGCTTCATACCAAGGTCTCCATAGACACAAAAGCACATTAGGACCCATCCCCAGGGGTGTCCATTTCAACTCAGCGTCCTCGGTTGCTCCCCACAGATACAGGAGATCTAACCTGTCTTGTTGCTAGGAGACAATTGGAATGCGAAGTGGGCTACCCAGCCATCCATCCTTAGAACCCTGCTCAGAATCATTGGCCTGGAGCCAAAAAACAGGTCTCAATTGTCCTGCAGAAGACACTCTGCAGTTTGGAGCTTCTCACAACTCCCATTGGGAAAAGCCCCATGGCCTCGTGATGCCCCCCCATTCATGAAGGGGCCATCAGGGACAGAAACTCCAACCTGAGCGATCGTCTGATCCTCGCCCTGACTTCAGATGCACGATATCTCGATTCAGGTCTGTAGATTGTGCCTGCATTGGCCTCACCCCGAAACCTAAGCCTAGCTTGTGTTCTCAGACTTTTGTCGTCAGACTACTGGCCCACAAGCCCTCCAGTTTGGCAATCCAGAACTATAATGCAGCACTTTGCCTTCCCTCCAGAATAAAAACATTGTCCTCTGGGGCTACCCAGTAACCCCAAATGAGGATCAACCTGCACCGACCTTGGCTGTACACCAAATACATGGGCTGACCTGGGCACTAATGCCCTTTCTGACACAGGCTGAGCCTGGACCCCCTGGCCCCTCCCAGACAGCTGTCCGCACACTGAATACATCGAGCCGCCGTGGCCTTAGGTCGTCATCTCTTCCCAACCTCGGTTTTCAGGTTTCAGAACCTAGACCTTATCTCCAATCACTGCCCAGGGATGAGTGTGATGCAGAAATCAGAACTCCTCCTTACCCATGGCAAGAACCCTTTTGGTTGGCACGTTGTCCAACGCTCAGTGTAGGAGAAACCAGCATTCACCCTGAGGCCCCGCCCATTCTTGAGTGCGACGAGTACATACACACGCATTGTGACCCTCAGCATGAGTCCTGTTCTCTAGTAAGTCCTCTCAGTGGCTGGACCATTAGATGTCATAATGGGCTTGACATGTCCCTAGGCCCCAATTTTTAACCAGATTTCTGATTGTCCAGTCGCCCCTCCCCAGGGCTCTACTCTGGAATCCCTCATTTGGTGGGACACCTGAGGATAAAAAAGAAAACAACAACAAAAACAAAAAAAAACGGACTTCTTCCAGCCCACAGAACGACCCCAAAATCTTTGGACGGGGCCAAACCAGCAGAGAGTAAGACTCGTCCATTTCCCATGAAGTTACACAAAAATTCCACAACCATGATTGACACGATATCCAGAGACAAAAACTTGAGCAGGAGTCTCACTCTCGCCCTTCTTTAAAATCCCGAAGAGTTCTCATGGTCTGTAGATCAGTCCTGCCATACCTATGACCCGAAACATAAGCCGAGTTTGTGTTTTCAGACAACTGTCCAAACAGCCCTGGCCTACACAACCTACAGGCTCAGGCCCCTGGAGCCAAACCTGAGGACTGTACTTGCCCTCCCCAAGGGAATTGTGTGTGCCCATTCCAATGGCCACAACCCTTCTAATAGGATAAACCTCCAAAGTCCCTGATCCATCTCAATAGTGGTGGCTTCCCAGGAACGACAGGGGCAATCTGAGCCCAACTGAGCACCTACCTGCACTCAGACCAATAGACAGATGTCCCCAGAGGTATGAAGGAAAGAACAGGCTTCTAGGCACTAATCAGATCCATTGCTTTGGTTTCCAGGCATCTCTCCTCAGAGGCCTGGATTTCAAAAGCAGCATATAGCTGTTTCTTGACTCACCCATCAGGAATCATCTCATCTACACATTGGAAACTTGCACGTTGGAGCTGTGTCAAAGCCTCTGTTTAGGAGAACCCTTTAGGGCCCCAGTGCCACCGCTTCATTCCAAGGTCTCCATAGACACAAAAGCACATTAGGACCCATCCCCCGGGGTGTCCATTTCAACTCAGCGTTCTCGGTTGCTCCCCACAGATCCAGGAGATCTAACCTGTCTTGTTGCTAGGAGACAATTGGAATGCGAAGTGGGCTACCCATCCATCCATCCTTAGAACCCTGCTCAGAATCATTGGCCTGGAGCCAAACAACAGGTCTCAATTGTCCTGCAGAAGACACTCTGCAGTTTGGAGCTTCTCACAACTCCCATTGGGAAAACCCCCATGGCCTCGTGATGCCCTCCCATTCATGAAGGGGCCATCAGGGACAGAAACTCCAACCTGAGCGATCGTCTGATCCTCGCCCTGACTTCAGATGCACAATATCTCGATTCAGGTCTGTAGATTGTGCCTGCCATGGCCTCACCCCGAAACCTAAGCCTAGCTTGTGTTCTCAGACTTTTGTCGTCAGACTACTGGCCCACAAGCCCTCCAGGTTGGCAATCCAGAACTATAATGCAGCACTCTGCCTGCCCTCCAGAAAAAGAACATTGTCCTCTGGGGCTACCCAGTAACCCCAAATGAGGATCAACCTGCACCGACCTTGGCTGTACCCCAAATACATAGGCTGACCAGGGCACTAATGCCCTTTCTGACACAGCCTGAGCCTGGACCCCCTGGCCCCTCCCAGACAGCTGTCCGCAACTGAAAACATCGAGCCGCCGTGGCCTTAGGTCGTCATTTCTTCCCAACATCGGTTTTCAGGTTTCAGAACCTAGACCTTATCTCCAATCACTGCCCAGGGTTGAAGGTGATGCAGAAATCAGAACTCCTTCCCCATGGCAAGAAACCTTGTGGTTGGCATGTTGTCCAACCTTCAGTGTAGTTGAAACCAGTGTGGCCCATGAGGCCCCGCCATGCTCGCGGGCCACATTGGTCACAAACACACATTGTGACCCTCAGGCTGAGCCCAGTCCTCAAGTAAGGCCACTCATTGGCTGGATGAAGAGATAGCATATTGGGCTTGCCATGCCCCTAGGCCCCAATTTTTAACCATAGTTCGGGTTGTCTCTTCAGTCTTCCCCACGGCTTGGCTTTGGAATTTCTCTTCTGGTGGGACACCTGAGGTAACAAACTTGAAATGAGACCTCCCATCCCACAGATTGACGAAAAGAAAATGGGAATCGGGCCTAATCCTCAGAGAGGAAGATTCGTCCATGGCCCATGAGGCCTCCCCGACATTCCACGGCCATCGCTGATACAAAAGCCAGAGACAAAATCCTGAGTAAGCGCCTCAGACTCGCACTTTCTTCATATCCTGAAGAGTTCTTCTCATGGTTTGTAGATCGGGCCTGCCATACCTACGTCCCCAAACCTAAGCTGAGTTTGTGTTTTCAGACTTCTGTCCTCAAAGTCTTGGGCCACACACCCTCCAGGCTGGGCCCCTGGAGCCACACATTAGGACTGTGCCTACCAAACCATGGGAATTCTGCCCATTCCATGATCCAAAATCGTACAAATTAGGAGAAACCTCCAAAGTCCCTGAGGCCATCCCAATAGATTTGGTCGCCCGGAACAAACAAGGGCTGTCTGACACCAGCTGAAAATCGACCTCCACTCATACCATAGATGGATGTCCCCAGAGAAGAAGATTGAACCAGACAGGACCCTAGGCCATAATAGGATCCATTGCTTTGGGTTACAGGCATGTGTCCTCAAAAGCCTGATTCCAATACGAGCATAGGGGTTTCCCTGAGGCACCCATCAGAACTCAACTCGTCTCCACAAGGAAACCTGTGCATGGAGCCATGTCCAAAGCTTAGGAGAGTACTTCAGGGTCCCGGTGCCACCGCCCCATTCCAAGGCCCTCATGGACACAAAAACACATTAGGACCAATCCTCAGGAAAGTCCATTTCAACTCAGCCACCCCGGTTGTTCCCGCAGAGCCATCAGATCTAAACTGTCTTGTTGCTAGGAGACAATTGGAATGCGATGCGGGCTTCCCAGGCATCCATCAGCAAACGGTGCCTTGTAGTCATTCCATATGGGATGTCCTGGAGCTGTCCAACAGGTCTCAATTGTCCCGCAGAAGGAATCCTTGAAGGGGGCATCCCACAACTCCCAAAATGGGAAAACCTCAATGGCCTCGAGATTCCGCTCCCTTCATGAAGCGGCCGTCATGCTCAGAAATTCCCAACTGAGCCAACGTCTGATCATCGGCCTGACTTCAGATGCATGAGATATTGGTTCAGATCTGCAGGGGGTACCTGCCGTGCCCTGGCCGTGAAAGCCAAGTCTAGCTTGTCTTCTCAGACTTCCATCCTCACACTCCTGGCCCCGAAGCCCTCACGTTTGGCAATTCCGGACCCACAATGCAGCACTCTGCCTGCCCTCTAGAAAAAAAATTATTGCCTCATGAGCTGCCCAGGCACCTTAAATGAGGATAAACCTACACAGCACTCGACTTTACCCAAATTATATAGTCTAACCTGGGCACTAATGCACTGTCGAACACAACCTGAGCCGGGACCTCCTGACCAACACCCAGAAAGCTGACCGCACACTGAGCACTTAAAACCCGCCATGGCCTTAGGTCATCATCTCTTCCCTACCTCAGTTTTCAGGCTTCAGAACCGAGACCTTAACTCCAATCACTGCCCAGGGGTAAGTGTAATGCAGAAATCAGAACTCCTCCTTACCCATGGCAAGAACCCTTGTGGTTCGCACATTGTCCAACTTTCAGTGTAGGAGAAACCAGCATTCACCCTGAGGCCCCGCCCATTCTTGAGTGCGACGAGTACATACACACGCATTGTGACCCTCAGCATGAGTCCTGTCCTCTAGTAAGTCCTCTCAGTGGCTGGACCATTAGATGTCATAATGGGCTTGACATATCCCTAGGCCCCAATTTTTAACCAGATTTCTGATTGTCCAGTCGCCCTCCCCAGGGCTCTACTCTGGAACACCTCATTTGGTGGGACACCTGAGTTTAAAAAAGAAAACAACAACAACACAAAAAAAAAACGGACTTCTTCCAGCCCACAGAATGACCCCAAACTCTTTGGACGGGGCCAAACCACCAGAGAGTAAGACTCGTCCATTTCCCATAAAGTCACCCAGAAATTCCAAACCAGGAGTAACTCGATATCTAGAGACAAAAACTTGAGCAGGAGCCTCACATCGCCCTTCTTTCAAATCCCGAAGAGTTCTCCTCATGGTCTGTAGATCAGTCCTGCCATACCTATGACCCGAAACATAAGCCGAGTTTGTGTTTTCAGACAACTGTCCATACAGCCCTGGCGTAGACAACCTACAGGCTCAGGCTCCTGGAGCCAAACCTGAGGAATGAACTTGCCCTCTACAAGGGATTTGTGTGTGCCCATTCCGATGGCCACAACCCTTCTAATAGGATAAACCTCCAAAGTCCCTGATCCATCTCAATAGTGGTGGCTTCCCAGGAAAAACAAGGGCAATCTGAGCCCAACTGAGCACCTACCTGCACTCAGACCCATAGACAGATGTCCCCAGAGGTATGAAGGAAAGAACAGGCCCCTAGGCACTAATCAGATCCATTGCTTTGGTTTCCAGGCATCTCTCCTCAGAGGCCTGGATTTCAAAAGCAGCATCTAGCTGTTTCTTGACTCACCCATCAGAAAACATCTCATCTACACATGGGAAACTTGCACGTTGGAGCTGTGTCAAAGCCTCTGTTTAGGAGAACCCTTTAGGGCCCCAGTGACACCGCTTCATTCTAAGGTCTCCATAGACACAAAAGCACATTAGGACCCATCCCCAGGGGTGTCCATTTCAATTCAGCGTCCTCGGTTGCTCCCCACAGATCCAGGAGATCTAAACTGTCTTATTGCTAGGAGACAATTGGAATGCGAGGTGGGCTACCCAGCCATCCATTTTTAGAACCCTGCTCAGAATCATTGGCCAGGAGCCAAACAACAGGTCTCAATACTCCTGCAGAAGACACTCTGCAGTTTGGAGCTTCTCACAACTCCCATTGGGAAAATCCCCATGGCCTCGTGTAGCCCCCCCATTCATGAAGGGGCCATCAGGGACAGAAACTCCAACCTGAGCGATCGTTTGATCCTCGCCCTGACTTCAGATTCACGAGATCTCGATACAGGTCTGTAGAATGTGCCTGCCATGGCCTAACCTAGAATCCTAAGCCTAGCTTGTGTTCTCAGACTTTTGTCGTCAGACTACTGGCCCACAAGCCCTCCAGGTTGGCAATCCAGAACTATAATGCAGCACTCTGCCTGCCCTCCAGAAGAAAAACATTGTCCTCTGGGGCTACCCAGTAACCCCAAATGAGGATCAACCTTTAACGACCTTGGCTGTACCCCAAATACATAGGCTGACCAGGGCACTAATGCCCTTTCTGACACAGCCTGAGCCTGGACCCCCTGGACCCTCCCAGAGAGCTGTCCGCACACTGAGCACATCGAGCCTCCATGGCCTTAGAACGTCATCTCTTCCCAACCTCGGTTTTCAGGTTTCAGAACGTAGACCTTATCTCCAATCACTGCCCAGGGTTGAAGGTGATGCAGAAATCAGAACTCCTTCCCCATGGCAAGAAACCTTGTGGTTGGCATGTTGTCCAACGTTCAGTGTAGTTGAAACCAGTGTGGCCCATGAGGCCCCGCCCATGCTCGCGGGCCACATTGCTCACAAACATACCTTGTGACCCTCAGGCTGAGCCCAGTCCTCAAGTAAGGACACTCAGTGGCTGGATGAAGAGATAGCATATTGGGCTTGCCATGCCCCTAGGCCCCAATTTTTAACCATAGTTCGGGTTGTCCCTTCAGTCTTCCCCACGGCTTACCTTTGGAATTCCTCTTTTTGTGGGACACCTGAGGTAACAAAACTGAAATGAGTCCTCCCAGCCCACAGATTGACGAAAAGCAATTGGGAATCGGGCCAAATCCTCAGAGAGGAAGATTCGTCCATGGCCCATGAGGCCTCCCCGTCATTCCACGGCCATCGCTGATACAAAATCCAGAGACAAAAGCCTGAGCAAGCGCCTCAGACTCGCACTTTCTTCATATCCTGAAGAGTTCTTCTCATGGTTTGTAGTTCGGGCATGCCATACCTACGTCCCCAATCCTAAGCTGAGTTTGTTTTCAGACAACAGTCTAAACAGCCCTGGCCTACACAACCTACAGGCTCAGGCCCCTGGAGCCAAACCTGAGGACTGTACTTGCCTTCTCCAAGGGAATTTTTTGTGCCCATTCCAATGGCCACAACCCTTCTAATAGGATAAACCTCCAAAATCCCTGATCCATCTCAAAAGTGGTGGCTTCCCAGGAAAAACAGGGGCAATCTGAGCCCAAATGAGCACCTACCTGCACTCAGACCCATAGACAGATGTCCCCAGAGGTAAAAAGGAAAGAACAGGCCCTTAGGCACTAATCAGATCGATTGCTTTGGTTTCCAGGAATCTCTCCTCAGAGGCCTGGATTTCAAAAGCAGCATATAGCTGTTTCTTGATTCACCCATCAGAAAACATCTCATCTACACATGGGAAACTTGCACGTTGGAGCTGTGTCAAAGCCTCTGTTTAGGAGAACCCTTTAGGGCCCCAGTGCCACCGCTTCATTCCAAGGTCTCCATAGACACAAAAGCACGTTAGGACCCATCCCCAGGGGTGTCCATTTCAACTCAGCATCCTCGGTAGTTGCCCACAGATCCAGGAGATCTAACCTGTCTTGTTGCTAGGAGACAATTGGAATGTGAGGTGGGCTACCCAGCCATCCATCCTTAGAACACTGCTCAGAATCATTGGCCTGGAGCCAAACTACAGGTCTCAATTGTCCTGCAGAAGACTCTCTGCAGTTTGGAGCTTTTCACAACTCCCATAGTGGGAAAACACCCATGGCCTCGTGATGCCCCCCCATTCATGAAGGGGCCATCAGGGACAGAAACTCCAACCTGAGCGATCGTCTGATCCTCGCCCTGACTTCAGATGCACGAGATCTCGATTCAGGTCTGTAGATTGTGCCTACCATGGCCTCACCCAGAAACCTAAGCCTAGCTGTGTTCTCAGACTTTTGTCGTCAGACTACTGGCCCACAAGCCCTCCAGGTTGGCAATCCAGAACTACAATGCAGCACTTGCCGGCCCTCCAGAAGAAAAACATTGTCCTCTGGGGCTACACAGTAACCCAAAATGAGGATCAACCTGCACCGACCTTGGCTGTACCCCAAATACATAGGCTGAGCAGGGCACTAATGCCCTTTCTGACACAGCCTGAGCCCGGACTCCCTGGCCCGTCCCAGACAGCTGGCCGCACACTGAGCACATCGAGCCTCCGTGGCCTTAGGTCGTCATCTCTTCCCAACCTCGGTTTTCAGGTTTCAGAACCTAGACCTTATCTCCAATCACTGCCCAGGGTTGAAGGTGATGCAGAAATCAGAACTCCTTCCCCATGGCAAGAAACCTTGTGGTTGGCATGTTGTCCAACGTTCAGTGTAGTTGAAACCAGTGTGTCCCATGAGGCCCCGCCCATGCTGGCGGGCCACATTGGTCACAAACACACATTGTGACCCTCAGGCTGAGCCTAGTCCTCAAGTAAGGCCACTCATTGGTTGGATGTAGAGATAGCATATTGGGCTTGCCATGCCCTAGGCCCCAATTTTTAACCATAGTTCGGGTTGTCCCTTCAGTCTTCCCCACGGCTTGGCTTTGAAATTCCTCTTCTGGTGGGACACCTGTGGTAACAAACCTGAAATGAGTCCTCCCATCCCACAGATAGACGAAAAGCAATTGGGAATCGGGCCAAATCCTCAGAGAGGAAGATTCGTCCATGGCCCATGAGGCCTCCCCGACATTCCACGGCCATCGCTGATACAAAAGCCAGAGACAAAAGCCTGAGCAAGCGCCTCAGACTCGCACTTTCTTCATAGCCTGAAGAGTTCTTCTCATGGTTTGTAGATCGGGCCTGCCATACCTACGTCCCCAAACCTAAGCTGAGTTTGTGTTTTCAGACTTCTGTCCTCAAAGTCTTGGGCCACACACCCTCCAGGCTGGGCCCCTGGAGCCACACATTAGGACTGTGCCTACCAATCCATGGGAATTCTGCCCATTCCATGATCCAAAATCGTACAAATTAGGAGAAACCTCCAAAGTCCCTGAGGCCATCCCAATAGATTTGGTCGCCCGGAACAAACAAGGGCTGTCTGACACCAGCTGATAATCGACCTCCACTCATACCATAGATGGATGTCCCCAGAGAAGAAGATTGAACCAGACAGGACCCTAGGCCATAATAGAATCCATTGCTTTGGGTTACAGACATGTGTCCTCAAAAGCCTGATTCCAATACGAGCATAGGGGTTTCCCTGAGGCACCCATCAGAACTCAACTCGTCTCCACAAGGAAACCTGTGCATGGGAGCCATGTCCAAAGCTTAGGAGAGTACTTCAGGGTCCCGGTGCCACCGCCCCATTCCAAGGCCCTCATGGACACAAAAACACATTAGGACCAATCCTCAGGAAAGTCCATTTCAACTCAGCCACCCCGGTTGTTCCCGCAGAGCCATCAGATCTAAACTGTCTTGTTGCTAGGAGACAATTGGAATGCGATGCGGGCTTCCCAGGCATCCATCAGCAAACGGTGCCTTGTAGTCATTCCATATGGGATGTCCTGGAGCTGTCCAACAGGTCTCAATTGTCCCGCAGGAGGAATCCTTGAAGTGGGCATCGCACAACTCCCAAAATGGGAAAACCTCAATGGCCCCGAGATTCCGCTCCCTTCATGAAGTGGCCGTCATGCTCAGAAATTCCCAACTGAGCCAACGTCTGATCATCGGCCTGACTTCAGATGCATGAGATATTGGTTCAGATCTGCAGGGGGTACCTGCCGTGCCCTGGCCGTGAAAGCCAAGTCTAGCTTGTCTTCTCAGACTTCCGTCCTCACACTCCTGGCCCCGAAGCCCTCACGTTTGGCAATTCCGAACCCACAATGCAGCACTCTGCCTGCCCTCTAGAAAAAAAATTATTGCCTCATGAGCTGCCCAGGCACCTTAAATGAGGATAAACCTACACAGCACTCGACTTTACCCAAATTATATAGTCTAACCTGGGCACTAATGCACTGTCGAACACACCTGAGTCGGGACCTCCTGACCAACACCCAGAAAGCTGACCGCACACTGAGCACTTAAAACCCGCCATGGCCTTAGGTCATCATCTCTTCCCTACCTCAGTTTTCAGGTTTCAGAACCGAGACCTTATCTGCAATCACTGCCCAGGGGTGAGTGTGATGCAGAAATCAGAACTCCTCCTTACCCATGGCAAGAACACTTGTGGTTGGCACGTTGTCCAACGTTCAGTGTAGGAGAAACCAGCATTCACCCTCAGGCCCCGCCCATTCTTGATTGCGACAAGTACATACACACGCATTGTGACCCTCAGCATGAGTCCTGTCCTCTAGTAAGTCCTCTCAGTGGCTGGACCATTAGATGTCATAATGGGCTTGACATGTCCCTAGGCCCCAATTTTTAACCAGATTTCTGATTGTCCAGTCGCCCTCTCCAGGGCTCTACTCTGGAATCCCTCATTTGGTGGGACACCTGAGGTTAAAAAAGAAAACAACAACAACAACAAAAAAAAAAAACGGACTTCTTCCAGCCCACAGAATGACCCCAAACTCTTTGGACAGGGCCAAACCACCAGAGAGTAAGACTCGTCCATTTCCCATAAAGTCACCCAGAAATTCCAAACCAGGAGTGACTCGATATCTAGAGACAAAAACTTGAGCAGGAGCCTCACATCGCCCTTCTTTCAAATCCCGAAGAGTTCTCCTCATGGTCTGTAGATCAGTCCTGCCATACCTATGACCCGAAACATAAGCCGAGTTTGTGTTTTCAGACAACTGTCCATACAGCCCTGGCGTAGACAACCTACAGGCTCAGGCTCCTGGAGCCAAACCTGAGGACTGAACTTGCCCTCTCCAAGGGATTTGTGTGTGCCCATTCCAATGGCCACAACCCTTCTAATAGGATAAACCTCCAAAGTCCCTGATCCATCTCAATAGTGGTGGCTTCCAAGGAAAAACAGGGGCAATCTGAGCCCAACTGAGCACCTACCTGCACTCAGACCCATAGACAGATGTCCCCGGAGGTAAAAAGGAAAGAACAGGCCCCTAGGCACTAATCAGATCCATTGCTTTGGTTTCCAGGCATCTCTCCTCAGAGGCCTGGATTTCAAAAGCAGCATCTAGCTGTTTCTTGACTCACCCATCAGAAAACATCTCATCTACACATGGGAAACTTGCACGTTGGAGCTGTGTCAAAGCCTCTGTTTAGGAGAACCCTTTAGGGCCCCAGTGACACCGCTTCATTCTAAGGTCTCCATAGACACAAAAGCACATTAGGACCCATCCCCAGGGGTGTCCATTTCAACTCAGCGTCCTCGGTTGCTCCCCACAGATCCAGGAAATCTAAACTGTCTTATTGCTAGGAGACAATTAGAATGCGAGGTGGGCTACCCAGCCATTCATTTTTAGAACCCTGCTCAGAATCATTGGCCAGGAGCCAAAGAACAGGTCTCAATTCTCCTGCAGAAGACACTCTGCAGTTTGGAGCTTCTCACAACTCCCATCGTGGGAAAACACCCATGGCCTCGTGATGCCCCCCCATTCATGAAGGGGCCATCAGGGACAGAAACTCCAACCTGAGCGATCGTTTGATCCTCGCCTTGACTTCAGATGCACGAGATCTCGATTCAGTTCTGTAGAATGTGCCTGCCATGGCCTAACCCAGAAACTTAAGCCTATCTTGTGTTCTCAGACTTTTGTCGTCAGACTACTGGCCCACAAACCCTCCAGGTTGGAAATCCAGAACTATAATGCAGCACTCTGCCTGCCCTCCAGAAGAAAAATATTGTCCTCTGGGGCTATCCAGTAATCCCAAATGAGGATCAACCTGCACCGACCTTGGCTGTACCCCAAAGACATAGGCTGACCAGGGCACTAATGCCCTTTCTGACACAGCCTGAGCCTGGACACCCTGGCCCCTCCCAGAGAGCTGTCCGCACACTGAGCACATCGAGCCGCTATGGCCTTAGGTCGTCATCTCTTCCCAACCTCGGTTTTCAGGTTTCAGATCCTAGACCTTATCTCCATTCACTGCCCAGGGTTGAAGGTGATGCAGAAATCAGAACTCCTTACCCATGGCAATAAACCTTGTGGTTGGCATGTTGTCCAACGTTCAGTGTAGTTGAAACCAGTGTGGCCAATGAGGCCCCGCCCATGCTCGCGGGCCACATTGCTCACAAACATACCTTGTGACCCTCAGGCTGAGCCCAGTCCTCAAGTAAGGATACTCAGTGGCTGGATGAAGAGATAGCATATTGGGCTTGCCATGCCCCTAGGCCGCAATTTTTAACCATAATTCGGGTTGTCCCTGCAGTCTTCCCCACGGCTTGGCTTTGGAATTCCTCTTTTGGTGGGACACCTGAGGTAACAAAACTGAAATGAGTCCTCCCATCCCACAGATTGACTAAAAGCAATTGGGAATCGGGCCAAATCCTCAGAGAGGAAGATTCGTCCATGGCCCATGAGGCCTCCCCGACATTCCACGGCCATCGATGATACAAAATCCAGAGACAAAAGCCTGAGGAAGCGACTCAGACTCGCACTTTCTTCATATCCTGAAGAGTTCTTCTCATGGTTTGTAGTTCGGGCCTGCCATACCTACGTCCCCAAACCTAAGCTGAGTTTGTTTTCAGACAACTGTCTAAACAGCCCTGGCCTACACAACCTACAGGCTCAGGCCCCTGGTGCCAAACCTGAGGACTGTACTTGCCTTCTCCAAGGGAATTGTGTGTGCCCATTCCAATGGCCACAACCCTTCTAATAGGATAAACCTCCAAAATCCCTGATCCATCTCAAAAGTGGTGGCTTCCCAGGAAAAACAGGGGCAATCTGAGCCCAAATGAGCACCTACCTGCACTCAGACCCATAGACAGATGTCCCCAGAGGTAAAAAGGAAAGAACAGGCCCCTAGGCACTAATCAGATCGATTGCTTTGGTTTCCAGGCATCTCTCCTCAGAGGCCTGGATTTCAAAAGCAGCATATAGCTGTTTCTTGATTCACCCATCAGAAAACATCTCATCTACACATGGGAAACTTGCACGTTGGAGCTGTGTCAAAACCTCTGTTTAGGAGAACCCTTTAGGGCCCCAGTGCCACCGCTTCAATCCAAGGTCTCCATAGACACAAAAGCACATTCGGACCCATCCCCAGAGGTATCCATTTCAACTCAGCATCCTCAGTAGTTGCCCACAGATCCAGGAGATCTAACCTGTCTTGTTGCTAGGAGACAATTGGAATGCGAGGTGGGCTACCCAGCCATCCATCCTTAGAACCCTGCTCAGAATCATTGGCCTGGAGCCAAACAACAGGTCTCAATTGTCCTGCAGAAGACTCTCTGCAGTTTGGAGCTTCTCACAACTCCCATAGTGGGAAAACCCCCATTGCCTCGTGATGCCCCCCCCATTCATGAAGGGGCCATCAGGGACAGAAACTCCAACCTGAACGATCGTCTGATCCTCGCCCTGACTTCAGATGCACGAGATCTCGATTCAGGTCTGTAGATTGTGCCTGCCATGGCCTCACCTAGAAACCTAAGCCTAGGTTGTGTTCTCAGACTTTTGTCGTCAGACTACTGGCCCACAAGCCCTCCAGTTTGGCAATCCAGAACTACAATGCAGCACTTGCCGGCCATCCAGAAGAAAATCATTGTCCTCTGGGGCTACCCAGTAACCCCAAATGAGGATCAACCTGCACCGACCTTGGCTGTACCCCAAATACATAGGTTGACCAGGGCACTAATGACCTTTCTGACACAGCCTGAGCCTGGACTCCCTGGCCCGTCCCAGACAGCTGGCCGCACACTGAGCACATCGAAACTCCGTGGCCTTAGGTCGTCATCTCTTCCCAACCTCGGTTTTCAGGTTTCAGAACCTAGACCTTATCTCCAATCACTGCCCAGGGTTGAAGGTGATGCAGAAATCAGAACTCCTTCCCCATGGCAAGAAACCTTGTGGTTGGCATGTTGTCCAACGTTCAGTGTAGTTGAAACAAGTGTGGAAAATGAGGCCCCGCCCATGCTCGCGGGACACATTCTTCACAAACACACATTGTGACGCTCAGGCTAGCCCAGTCCTCAAGTGAGACCACTCAGTGGCTGGATGAAGAGATAGCATATTGGGCTTGCCATTCCTCTAGGCCCCAATTTTTAACCATAGTTCGGGTTGTCCCTGCAGTCTTCCCCACGGCTTGGCTTTGGAATCCCTCTTTTGGTGGGTCACCTGAGGTAACAAACCTGAAATGAGTCCTCCCATCCCACAGATTGACGAAAAGCAATTGGGAATCGGGCCAAATCCTCAGAGAGGAAGATTCGTCCATGGCCCCTGAGACCACCCCGACATTCCACGGCCTTCGCTGATACAAAATCCAGAGAAAAAAGCCTGAGCAAGCGCCTCAGACTCGCACTTTCTTCATATCCTGAAGGTTTCTTCTCATGGTTTGTGATTGGGCCTGCCATACCTACGTCCCCAAACCTAAGCTGAGTTTGTGTTTTCAGACTTCTGTCCTCAAAGTTTGGGCCACATACCCTCCAGGCTGGGCCCCTGGAGCCACACATTAGGACTGTGCTTACCAATCCATGGGAATTCTGCCCATTCCATGGTCCAAAATCGTACAAATTAGGAGAAACCTCCAAAGTCCCTGAGGCCATCCCAATAGTGTAGGTCGTCCGGAACAAACAAGGGCTGTCTGACACCAGCTGATAATCGACCTCCACTCATACCATAGATGGATGTCCCCAGAGAAGAAGATTGAACCAGACAGGACCCTAGGCCATAATAGGATCCATTGCTTTGGGTTACAGGCATGTGTCCTCAAAAGCCTGATTCCAATACGAGCATAGGGGTTTTCCTGAGGCACCCATCAGAACTCATCTCGTCTCCACAAGGAAACCTGTGCATGGGAGCCATGTCCAAAGCTTAGGAGAGTACTTCAGGGTCCCGGTGCCACCGCCCCATTCCAAGGCCCTCATGGACACAAAAACACATTAGGACCCATCCTCAGGAAAGTCCATTTCAACTCAGCCACCCCGGTTGCTCCCGCAGAGCCATCAGATCTAAACTCTCTTGTTTCTAGGAGACAATTGGAATGCGAGGCGGGCTTCCCAGGCATCCATCCGCGAACGGTGCTCTGGAGTCATTCCATATGGGATGTCCTGGAGCTGTCCAACAGGTCTCAATTGTCCCGCAGAAGGAATCCTTGAAGGGGGCATCCCACAACTCCCAAAGTGGGAAAACCTCAATGGCCTCGAGATTCCCCTCCCTTCATGAAGGGGCCGTCATGCTCAGAAACTCCAACCTGAGCCAACGTCTGATCCTCGCCCTGACTTCAGATGCATGAGATATTGGTTCAGATCTGCAGGTGGTACCTGCCGTGCCCTCGCCCTGAAACCCAAGTCTAGCTTGTCTTCTCAGACTTCCGTCCTCACACTCCTGGCCCCGAAGCCCTCAAGTTTGGCAATTCCAGACCCACAATGCAGCACTCTGCCTGCCATCTAGAAAAAAAATTATTGCCTAAGATGCCCAGGCAACTTAAATGCCGGTAAACATACGCAGCACTCGACTTTACCCAAAGTATATAGTCTAACCTGGGCACTAATGCACTGTCGCACACAACCTGTGCCCGGAGCTCCTGACCAACACCCAGAAAGCTGACCGCACACTGAGCACATAAAACCCGCCATGGCCGTAGGTCATCATCTCTTCCCTACCTCAGCTTTCAGGCTTCAGAACCGAGACCTTATCTCCAATCACTGCCCAGGGGTGAGTGTGATGCACAAATCAGAACTCTTCCTTACACATGGAAAGAACCCTTGTGGTTGGCACGTTGTCCAACGTTCAGTGTAGGAGAAACCAGCATTCACCCTGAGGCCCCGCCCATTCTAGAATGCGAGGAGGGCATACACACACATTGTGACCCTCAGCATGAGTCCTGTCCTCTAGTAAGTCCTCTCAGTGGCTGGACCTATAGATGTCATAATGGTCTTGACATGTCCCTAAGGCCCCAATTTTTAACCAGATTTCTGATTGTCCAGTCGCCCCTCCCCAGGGCTCTACTCTGGAATCCATCATTTGGTGGGACAAATGAGGTTAAAAAAGAAAACAACAAAAACAACAACAACAAAAAAACGGACTTCTTCCAGCCCACAGAATGACCCCAAACTCTTTGGACGGGGCCAAACCACCAGAGAGTAAGACTCGTCCATTTCCCATGAAGTCACCCAGAAATTGCACGACCATGAGTGACACGATATCCAGAGACAAAAACTTGAGCAGGAGCCTCACACTCGCCCTTCTTTCAAATCCCGAAGAGTTCTCCTCATGGTCTGTAGATCAGTCATGCCATACCTATGACCAGAAACATAAGCCGAGTTTGTGTTTTCAGACAACTGTCCAAACAGCCCTGGCCTACACAACCTACAGGCTCAGGCCCCTGGAGCCAAACCTGAGGACTGTACTTGCCCTCTCCAAGGGAATTGTGTGTGCCCATTCCAATGGCCACAACCCTTCTAATAGGATAAACCTCCAAAGTCCCTGATCCATCTCAATAGTGGTGGCTTCCCAGGAAAGACAGGGGCAATCTGAGCCCAACTGAGCACCTACCTGCACTCAGACCCATAGACAGATGTCCCCAGAGGTAAAAAGGAAAGAACAGGCCCCTAGGCACTAATCAGATCCATTGCTTTGGTTTCCAGGCATCTTTCCTCAGAGGCCTGGATTTCAAAAGCAGCATATAGCTGTTTCTTGACTCACCCATCAGAAAACATCTCATCTACACATGGGAAACTTGCACGTTGGAGCTCGTTCAAAGCCTCTGTTTAGGAGAAACCTTTAGGGCTCCAGTGCCACCGCTTTATTCCAAGGTCTCCATAGACACAAAGCACGTTAGGACCCATCCCCAGGGGTGTCCATTTCAACTCAGCGTCCTCGGTTGCTCCCCACAGATCCAGGAGATCTAACCTGTCTCGTTGCTAGGAGACAATTGGAATGCGAGGTGGGCTACCCCGCCATCCATCCTTGGAACCCTGCTCAGAATCATTGGCCTGGAGCCAAACAACAGGTCTCAATTGTCCTGCAGAAGACTCTCTGCAGTTTGAAGCTTCTCACAACTCCCATCGTGGGAAAACACCCATGGCCTCGTGATGCCCCCCCCCATTCATGAAGGGGCCATCGGGGACAGAAACTCCAACCTGAGCGATCGTCTGATCCTCGCCCTGACTTCAGATGCACGAGATGTCGATTCAGGTCTGTAGATTGTGCTTGCCATGGCCTCACCCAGAAACCTAAGCCTAGCTTGTGTTCTCAGACTTTTGTCGTCAGACTACTGGCCCACAAGCCCTCCAGTTTGGCAATCCAGAACTACAATGCAGCACTCTGCCGGCCCTCCAGAAGAAAAACATTGTCCTCTGGGGCTACCCAGTAACCCCAAATGAGGATCAACCTGCACCGTCTTGGCTGTACCCCCAATACATAGGCTGACCAGGGCACTAATGCCCTTTCTGACACAGCCTGAGCATGGACCCGCTGGACCCTCCCAGACAGCTGGCCGCACACTGAGGACATCGAGCCGCCATGGCCTTAGGTCGTCATCTCTTCCCAACCTCGGTTTTCAGGTTTCAGAACCTAGACCTTATCTCCAACACTGCCCAGGGTTGAAGGTGATGCAGAAATCAGAACTCCTTCCCCATGGCGAGAAATCTTGTGGTTAGCATCTTATCCAATGTTCAGTGTCGTTGAAACCAGTGTGGTCCATGAGACCCCGCCCATGCTCGCGGGCCACATTGGTCACAAACACACATTGTGACGCTCTGGCTGAGTCCAGTCCTCAAGTAAGGACACTCAGTGGCTGGATGAAGAGATAGCATATTGGGCTTGCCATGCCCCTAGGCCCCAATTTTGAACCATAGTTCGGGTTGTCCCTTCAGTCTTCCCCACGGCTTTGCTTTGGAATTCCTCTTTTGGTGGGACACCTGAGGTAACAAACCTGAAATGAGTCCTCCCATCCCACAGATTGACGAAAAGCAATTGGGAATCGGGCCAAATCCTCAGAGAGGAAGATTCGTCCATAGCCCATGAGGCCTCCCCGACATTCCACGGCCATCGCTGATACAAAATCCAGAGACAAAAGCCTGAGCAAGCGCCTCAGACTCGCACTTTCTTCATAGCCTGAAGAGTTCTTCTCATGGTTTGTAGATCGGGCCTGCCATAACTACGTCCCCAAACCTAAGCTGAGTTTGTGTTTTCAGACTTCTGTCCTCAAAGACTTGGGCCACACACCCTCCAGGCTGGGCCCCTGGAGCACACATTAGGACTGTGCCTACCAATCCATGGGAATTCTGCCCATTCCATGGTCCAAAATCGTACAAATTAGGAGAAACCTCCAAAGTCCCTGAGGCCATCCCAATAGTGTAGGTCGCCCGGAACAAACAAGGGCTGTCTGACACCAGCTGATAATCGACCTCCACTCATACCATAGATGGATGTCCCCAGAGAAGAAGATTGAACCAGACAGGACCCTAGGCCATAATAGGATCCATTGCTTTGGGTTACAGGCATGTGTCCTCAAAAGCCTATTTCCAATACTGTCATAGGGGTTTTCCTGAGGCACCCACCAGAACTCATCTCGTCTCCACAAGGAAACCTGTGCATGGGAGCCATGTCCAAAGCTTAGGAGAGTACTTCAGGGTCCCGGTGCCAACGCCCCATTCCAAGGCCCTCATGGACACAAAAACACATTAGGACCCATCCTCAGGAAAGTCCATTTCAACTCAGCCACCCCGCGTGCTCCGGCAGAGCCATCAGATCTAAACTGTCTTGTTGTTAGGAGACAATTGGAATGTGAGGCGGGCTTCCCAGGCATCCATCCACGAACAGTGCTCTGGAGTCATTCCATATGGGATGTCCTGGAGCTGTCCAACAGGTCTCAATTTCCCGCAGAAGGAATCCTTGAAGGGGGCATCCCACAATTCCCAACGTGGTAAAACCTCAATGGCCTCGAGATTCCGCTCCCTTCATGAAGCGGCCGTCATGCTCAGAAACTCCAACCTGAGCCAACGTCTGATCCTCGCCCTGACTTCAGATGCATGAGATATTGGTTCAGATCTGCAGGGGGTACCTGCCGTGCCCTCGCCCTGAAACCCAAGTCTAGCTTGTCTTCTCAGACTTCCGTCCTCACACTCCTGGCCCCGAAGCCCTCAAGTTTGGCAATTCCGGACCCACAATGCAGCACTGTGCCTGCCCTCTAGAAAAAAAATTATTGCCTCATGAGCTGCCCAGGCACCTTAAATGAGGGTAAACCTACACAGAACTCGTCTTTACCCAAATTATATAGTCTAACCTGGGCACTAATGCACTGTCGAACACAACCTGAGCCCGGAACTCCTGAGCAACACCCAGAAAGCTGACCGCACACTGAGCACATAAAACCCGCCATGGACTTAGGTCATCATCTCTTTCCTACCTCAGTTTTCAGGCTTCAGAACCGAGACCTTATCTCCAATCACTGCCCAGGGGTGAGTGTGATGCAGAAGTCAGAACTCCTCCTTAGCCATGGCAAGAACCCTTGTGCTTGGCACGTTGTCCAACGTTCAGTGTAGGAGAAACCAGCATTCACCTGAGGCCCCGCCCATTCTTGAGTGCGACGAGGGCATACACACGCATTGTGACCCTCAGCATGAGTCCTGTCCTCTAGTAAGTCCTCTCAGTGGCTGGACCATTAGATGTCATAATGGGCTTGACATGTCCCTAGGCCCCAATTTTTAACCAGATTTCCTATTGTCCAGTCGACCCTCCCCAGGGCTCTACTCTGGAATCCATCATTGGTGGGACACCTGAGGTTAAAAAAGAAAACAACAACAACAAAAAAAAAAAAAAAAAAACGGACTTCTTCCATCCCACCGAATGACCCCAAACTCTTTGGACGGGGCCAAACCAGCAGAGAGTAAGACTCGTCCATTTCCCATGAAGTCACCCAGAAATTGCACGACCATGAGTGACACGATATCCAGAGACAAAAACTTGAGCAGGAGCCTCACACTCGCCCTTCTTTCAAATCCCGAAGAGTTCTCCTCATGGTCTGTAGATCAGTCCTGCCATACCTATGACCCGAAACATAAGCCGAGTTTGTGTTTTCAGACAACTGTACAAACAGCCCTGGCCTACACAACCTACAGGCTCAGGCCCCTGGAGCCAAACCTGAGGGCTGTACTTGCCCTCTCCAAGGGAATTGTGTGTGCCCATTCCAATGGCCACAACCCTTCTAATAGGATAAACCTCCAAAGTCCCTGATCCATCTCAATAGTGGTGGCTTCCCAGGAAAGACAGGGGCAATCTGAGCCCAACTGAGCACCTACCTGCACTCAGACCCATAGACAGATGTGCCCAGAGGTAAAAAAGAAAGAACAGGCCCCTAGGCACTAATCAGATCCATTGCTTTGGTTTCCAGGCATCTCTCCTCACATTCCTGGATTTCAAAAGCATCATCTAGCTGTTTCTTGACTCACCCATCAGAAAACATCTCATCTACACATGGGAAACTTGCACATTGGAGCTGTGTCAAAGCCTCTGTTTAGGAGAACCCTTTAGGGCCCCAGTGCCACCGCTTCATTCCAAGGTCTCCATAGACACAAAGCACGTTAGGACCCATCCCCAGGGGTGTCCATTTCAACTCAGCGTCCTCGGTTGCTCCCCTCAGATCCAGGGATCTAACCTGTCTTGTTGCTGGGAGACAATTGGAATGCGAGGTGGGATACCCAGCCATCCATCCTTAGAACCCTACTCAGAATCATTGGTCTGGAGCCAAACAACAGGTCTCAATTGTCCTGCAGAAGACTCTCTGCAGTTTGGAGCTTTTCACAACTCCCATCGTGGGAAAACACCCATGGCCTCATGATGCCCCCCTCCACTCATGAAGGGGCCATCAGGGACAGAAACTCCAACCTGAGCGATCGTCTGATCCTCGCCCTGACTTCAGATGCACGAGATCTCGATTCAGGTCTGTAGATTGTGCCTACCATGGCCTCACCCAGAAACCTAAGCCTAGCTTGTGTTCTCAGACTTTTGTCGTCAGACTACTGGCCCACAAGCCCTCCAGTTTGGCAATCCAAAACTACAATGTAGCACTCTGCCGGCCCTCCAGAAGAAAAACATTGTTCTCTGGGGCAACCCAGTAACCCCAAATGAGGATCAACCTGCACCGACCTTGGCTTTACCCCAAATACATAGGCTGACCAGGGCACTAATGCCCTTTCTGACACAGCCTGAGCCTGGAGCCCTTGGACCCTCCCAGACAGCTGGCCGCACACTGAGCACATCGAGCCGCCATGGCCTTAGGTCTTCATCTCTTCCCAACCTCGGTTTTCAGGTTTCAGAACCTATACCTTATCTCCAATCACTGCCCAGGGTTGAAGGTGATGCAGAAATCAGAACTCCTTCCCCATGGCAAGAAACCTTGTGGTTGGCATGTTGTCCAACGTTCAGTGTAGTTGAAACCAGTGTGGCCCATGAGGCCCCGCCCATGCTCATGGGCCACATTGGTAACAAACACACATTGTGACGCTCAGGCTGAGCCCAGTCCTTAAGTGAGGCCACTCAGTGGCTGGATGAAGAGATAGCATATTGGGCTTCCCATGCCCCTAGGCCCCAATTTTTAACCATAGTTCGGGTTGTCCCTTCAGTCTTCCCCAAGGCTTGGCTTTGGAATTCCTCTTTTGGTGGGACACCTGAAGTAACAAAACTGAAATGAGTCCTCCCATCCCACAGATTGACGAAAAGCAATTGGGAATCGGGCCAAATCCTCAGAGAGGAAGATTCATCCATGGCCCATGAGGCCTCCCCGACATTCCACGGCCATCGCTGATACAAAATCCAGAGACAAAAGCCTGAGCAAGCGCCTCAGACTCGCACTTTCTTCATATCCTGAAGAGTTCTTCTCATGGTTTGTAGATCGACCCTGCCATACCTACGTCCCCAAACCTAAGCTGAGTTTGTGTTTTCAGACTTCTGTCCTCAAAGTCTTGGGCCCCACACCCTCCAGGCTGGGCCCCTGGAGCCACACATTAGGACTGTGCCTACCAATCCATGGGAATTCTGCCCATTCCATGGTCCAAAATCGTAAAAATTAGGAGAAACTTCCAAAGTCCCTGAGGCCATCCCAATAGTGTAGGTCGCCCGGAACAAACAAGGGTTGTCTGACACCAGCTGATAATCGACCTCCACTCATACCATAGATGGATGTCCCCAGAGAAGAAGATTGAACCAGACAGGACCCTAGGCCATAATAGGATCCATTGCTTTGGTTTACAGGCATGTGTCCTCAAAAGCCTGATTCCAATACGAGCATAGGGGTTTTCCTGAGGCACCCATCAGAACTCATCTCGTCTCCACAAGGAAACCTGTGCATGGGAGCCATGTCCAAAGATTAGGAGAGTACTTCAGGTTCCCGGTGCCACCGCCCCACTCCAAGGCCCTCATGGACACAAAAACACATTAGGACCCATCCTCAGGAAAGTCCATTTCAACTCAGCCACCCCGGTTGCTCCGGCAGAGCCATCAGAACTAAACTGTCTTGTTGCTAGGAGACAATTTGAATGCGAGGCGGGCTTCCCAGGCATCCATTCGCGAACGGTGCTCTGGAGTCATTCCATATGGGATGACCTGGAGCTGTCCAAAAGGTCTCAATTGTCCCGCAGAAGGAATCCTTGAAGGGGGCATCCCAAAACTCCCAACGTGGGAAAACCTCAATGGCCTCGAGATTCCGCTCTTTCATGAAGTGGCCGTCATGCTCAGAAACTCCAACCTGAGCCAACGTCTGATCCTCGCCCTGACTTCAGATGCATGAGATATTGGTTCAGATCTGCAGGGGGTACCTGCCGTGCCCTCGCCCTGAAACCCAAGTCTAGCTTTTCTTCTCAGACTTCCGTCCTCACACTCCTGGCCCCGAAGCCCTGAAGTTTGGCAATTCCGGACCCACAATGCAGCACTCTTCCTGCCCTCTAGAAAAAAAAAATTATTGCCTCATGAGCTGCCCAGGCAACTTAAATGAGGGTAAACCTACACAGCACTCGACTTTACCCAAATTATATAGTCTAACCTGGGCACTAATGCACTGTCGAACACAACCTGAGCCCGGACCTCCTGAGCAACACCCAGAAAGCTGACCGCACACTGAACACATAAAACCCGCCATGGCCTTAGGTCATCATCTCTTTCCTACCTCAGTTTTCAGACTTCAAAACCGAGACTTTATCTCCAATCACTGCCCAGGGGTGAGTGTGATGCAGAAGTCAGAACTCCTCCTTAGCCATGGCAAGAACCCTTGTGCTTGGCACGTTGTCCAACGTTCAGTGTAAGAGAAACCAGCATTCACCCTGCGGCCCCGCCCATTCTTGAGTGCGACGAGTGCATACACTCGCATTGTGACCCTCAGCATGAGTCCTGTCCTCTAGTAAGTCCTCTCAGTGGCTGGACCATTAGATGTCATAATGGGCTTGACATGTCCCTAGGCCCCAATTTTTAACCACATTTCTGATTGTCCAGTCGCCCCTCCCCAGGGCTCTACTCTGGAATCCATCATTTGGTGGGACACCTGAGATTAAAAAAGAAAACAACAACAACAACAACAACAAAATAAAACGTACTTCTTCCAGCCCACAGAATGACCCCAAACTCTTTGGACGGGGCCAAACCACCAGAGAGTAAGACTCGTCCATTTCCCATGAAGTCACCCAGAAATTCCACGACCATGTGTGACACGATATCCAGAGACAAAAACTTGAGCAGGAGCCTCACACTCGCCCTTCTTTCAAATCCCGAAGAGTTCTCCTCATGGTCTGTAGATCAGTCCTGCCATACCTATGACCCGAAACATAAGCCGAGTTTGTGTTTTCAGACAACTGTCCAAACAGCCCTGGCCTACACAACCTACAGGCTCAGGCCCCTGGAGCCAAACCTGAGGACTGTACTTGCCCTCTCCAAGGGAATTGTGTGTGCCCATTCCAATGGCCATAACCCTTCTAATAGGATAAACCTCCAAAGTCCCTGATCCATCTCAATAGTGGTGGCTTCCCAGGTAAAACAGGGGCAATCTGAGCCCAACTGAGCACCTACCTGCACTCAGACACATAGACAGATGTCCCCAGAGGTAAAAAGGAAAGAAAAGGCCCCTAGGCACTAATCAGATCCATTGCTTTGGTTTCCAGGCATCTCTCCTCAGAGGCCTGGATTTCAAAAGCAGTATATAGCTGTTTCTTCACTCACCCATCAGAAAACATCTCATCTACACATGGGAAACTTGCACGTTGGAGCTGTGTCAAAGCCTCTGTTTAGGAGAACCCTTTAGGGCCCCAGTGCCACCGCTTCATTCCAAGGTCTCCATAGACACAAAAGCACGTTAGGACCCATCCCCAGGGGTGTCCATTTCAACTCAGCGTCCTCGGTTGCTCCCCACAGATCCAGGACATCTAACCTTTCTTGTTGCTAGGAGACAATTGGAATGCGAGGTGGGCTACCCAGCCATCCATCCTTAGAACCCTGCTCAGAATCATTGGCCTGGAGCCGAACAACAGGTCTCAATTGTCCTGCAGAAGACTCTCTGCAGTTTGGAGCTCCTCACAACTCCCATCGTGGGAAAACACCCATGGCCTCGTGATGCCCTCCCCCCCAATTCATGAAGGGGCCATCAGGGACAGAAACTCCAACCTGAGCGATCGTCTGATCCTCGCCCTGACTTCAGATGCACGAGATCTCGATTCAGGTCTGTAGATTGTGCCTGCCATGGCCTCACCCAGAAACCTAAGCCTAGCTTGTGTTCTCAGACTTTTGTCGTCAGACTACTGGCCCACAAGCCCTCCAGTTTGGCAATCCAGAACTACAATGCAGCACTCTGCCTGCCCTCCAGAAGAAAAACATTGTCCTCTGGGGCTACCCAGTAACCCCAAATGAGGATCAACCTGCACCGAACTTGGCTGTACCCCAAATACATAGGCTGACCTGGGCACTAATGCCCTTTCTGACACAGCCTGAGCCTGGACCCCCTGGACCCTCCCAGACAGCTGGCCGCACACTGAGCACATCGAGCCGCCATGGCCTTAGGTCGTCATCTCTTCCCAACCTCGGTTTTCAGGTTTCAGAACCTAGACCTTATCTCCAATCACTGCCCAGGGTTGAAGGTGATGCAGAAATCAGAACTCCTTCCCCATGGCAAGAAACCTTGTGGTTGGCATGTTGTCCAACGTTCAGTGTCGTTGAAACCAGTGTGGACAATGAGGCCCCGCCCATGCTCGCGGGCCACATTGGTCACAAACACACATTGTGACCCTCAGGCTGAGCCCAGTCCTCAAGTAAGGCCACTCAGTGGCTGGATGAAGAGATAGCATATTGGGCTTGCCATGCCCCTAGGCCCCAATTTTTAACCATAGTTCGGGTTGTCCCTTCAGTCTTCCCCACGGCTTGGCTTTGGAATTCCTCTTTTGGTGGTACACCTGAGGTAACAAAACTGAAATGAGACCTCCCATCCCACAGATTGACGAAAAGCAATTGGGAATCGGGCCAAATCCTCAGAGAGGAAGATTCGTCCATGGCCTATGAGGCCTCCCCGACATTCCACGGCCATCGCTGATACAAAATCCAGAGACAAAAGCCTGAGCAAGCGCCTCAGACTCGCACTTTCTTCATATCCTGAAGAGTTCTTCTCATGGTTTGTAGATCGGGCCTGCCATACCTACGTCCCCAAACCTAAGCTGAGTTTGTGTTTTCAGACTTCTGTCCTCAATGTCTTGGGCCACACACCCTCCAGGCCGGGCCCCTGGAGCCACACATTAGGACTGTGCCTACCAATCCATGGGAATAATGCCCATTCCATGGTCCAAAATCGTACAAATTAGGAGAAACCTCCAAAGCCCCTGAGGCCATCCCAATAGTGTAGGTCTCCCAGAACAAACAAGGGCTGTCTGACACCAGCTGATAATCGACCTCCACTCATACCATAGATGGATGTCCCCAGAGAAGAAGATTGAACCAGACAGGACCCTAGGCCATAATAGGATCCATTGCTTTGGGTTACAGGCATGTGTCCTCAAAAGCCTGTTTCCAATACGAGCATAGGGGTTTTCCTGAGGCACCCATCAGAACTCATCTCGTCTCCACAAGGAAACCTGTGCATGGGAGCCATGTCCAAAGCTTAGGAGAGTACTTCAGGGTCCCGGTGCCAACGCCCCATTCCAAGGCCCTCATGGACACAAAAACACATTAGGACCCATCCTCAGGAAAGTCCATTTCAACTCAGCCACCCCGGTTGCTCCGGCAGAGCCATCAGATCTAAACTGTCTTGTTGCTAGGAGACAATTGGAATGTGAGGCGGGCTTCCCCGGCATTCATCCGCGAAAGGTGCTCTGGAGTCATTCCATATGGGATGTCCTGGAGCTGTCCAACAGGTCTCAATTGTCCCGCAGAAGGAATCCTTGAAGGGGGCATCCCACAACTCCCAACGTGGGAAAACCTCAATGGCCTCGAGATTCCGCTCCCTTCATGAAGCGGCCGTCATGCTCAGAAACTCCAACCTGAGCCAACGTCTGATCCTCGCTCTACTTCAGATGCATGAGATATTGGTTCAGATCTGCAGGGGGTACCTGCCGTGATTTCGCCCTGAAACCCAAGTCTAGCTTGTCTTCTCACTTCCGTCCTCACACTCCTGGCCCCGAAGCCCTCAAGTTTGGCAATTCCGGACCCACAATGCAGCACTGTGCCTGCCCTCTAGAAAAAAAATTATTGCCTCATGAGTTGCCCAGGCACCTTAAATGAGGGTAAACCTACACAGAACTCGTCTTTACCCAAATTATATAGTCTAACCTGGGCACTAATGCACTGTCGAACACAACCTGAGCCCGGAACTCCTGAGCAACACCCAGAAAGCTGACCGCACACTGAGCACATAAAACCCGCCATGGACTTAGGTCATCATCTCTTTCCTACCTCAGTTTTCAGGCTTCAGAACCGAGACCTTATCTCCAATCACTGCCCTGGGGTGAGTGTGATGCAGAAGTCAGAACTCCTCCTTACCCATGGCAAGAACCCTTGTGGTTGGCACGTTGTCCAACGTTCAGTGTAGGAGAAACCAGCATTCACCCTGCGGCCCCGCCCATTCTTGAGTGCGACGAGGGCATACACACGCATTGTGACCCTCAGCATGAGTCCTGTCCTCTAGTAAATCCTCTCAGTTGCTGGACCATTAGATGTCATAATGGTCTTGACATGTCCCTAGGCCCCAATTTTTAACCAGATTTCTGATTGTCCAGTCGCCACTCACCAGGGCTCTACTCTGGAATCCATCATTTAGTGGGACACCTGAGGTTAAAAAGGAAAACAACAACAACAACAACAATAAAAAAACGCACTTTCCAGCCCACAAAATGACCCCAAACTCTTTGGACGGGGCCAAACCACCAGAGAGTAAGACTCGTCCATTTCCCATGAAGTCACCCAGAAATTCCACGACCATGAGTGACACGATATCCAGAGACAAAAACTTGAGCAGGACCCTCACACTCGCTCTTCTTTCAAATCCCGAAGAGTTCTCCTTATGGTCTGTAGATCAGTCCTGCCATACCTATGACCCGAAACATAAGCCGAGTTTGTGTTTTCAGTCAACTGTCCAAACAGCCCTGGCCTACACAACCTACAGGCTCAGGCCCCTGGAGCCAAACCTGAGGGCTGTACTTGCCCTCTCCAAGGGAATTGTGTGTGCCCATTCCAATGGCCACAACCCTTCTAATAGGATAAACCTCCAAAGTCCCTAATCCATCTCAATAGTGGTGGCTTCCCAGGAAAGACAGGGGCAATCTGAGCCCAACTGAGCACCTACCTGCACTCAGACCCATAGACAGATGTGCCCAGAGGTAAAAAGGAAAGAACAGGCCCCTAGGCACTAATCAGATCCATTGCTTTGGTTTCCAGGCATCTCTCCTCAGAGGCCTGGATTTCAAAAGCAGCATATAGCTGTTTCTTCACTCACCCATCAGAAAACATCTCATCTACACATGGGAAACTTGCACATTGGAGCTGTTTCAAAGCCTCTGTTTAGGAGAACCCTTTAGGGCCCCAGTGCCACCGCTTCATTCCAAGGTCTCCATAGACACAAAAGCACGTTAGGACCCATCCCCAGGGGTGTCCATTTCAACTCAGCGTCCTCGGTTGCTCCCCACAGATCCAGGAGATCTAACCTGTCTTGTTGCTGGGAGACAATTGGAATGCGAGGTGGGCTACCCAGCCATCCATCCTTAGAACCCTGCTCAGAATCATTGGCCTGGAGCCAAACAACAGGTCTCAATTGTCCTGCAGAAGACTCTCTGCAATTTGGAGCTTTTCACAACTCCCATCGTGGGAAAACACACATGGCCTCGTGATGCCCCCCCCCCATTCATGAAGGGGCCATCAGGGACAGAAACTCCAACCTGAGCGATCGTCTGATCCTCGCCCTGACTTCAGATGCACGAGATCTCGATTCAGGTCTGTAGATTGTGCCTACCATGGCCTCACCCAGAAACCTAAGCCTAGCTTGTGTTCTCAGACTTTTGTCGTCAGACTACTGGCACACAAGCCCTCCAGTTTGGCAATCCAGAACTACAATGCAGCACTCTGCCGGCCATCCAGAAGAAAAACATTGTCCTCTGGGGCTACCCAGTAACCCCAAATGAGGATCAACCTGCACCGACCTTGGCTGTACCCCAAATACATAGGCTGACCAGGGCACTAATGCCCTTTCTGACACAGCCTGAGCCTGGACCCCCTAAAACTCCCAGACAGCTGGCCGCACACTGAGCACATCCAGCCGCCATGGCCTTAGGTCGTCATCTCTTACCAACCTCGGTTTTCAGGTTTCCGAACCTAGACCTTACTTCCAATCACTGCCCAGGGTTGAAGGTGATGTAGAAATCAGAACTCCTTAACCATGGAAAGAAACCTTGCGGTTGGCATGTTGTCCAACGTTCAGTGTAGTTGAAACCAGTGTGGCCCATGATGCCCCGCCCATGCTCGCGGGCCACATTGGTCACAAACAAACATTGTGACGCTCAGGCTGAGCGCAGTCCTCAAGTAAGGCCACTCAGTGGCTGGATGAAGAGATAGCATATTGGGCTTGCCATGCCCCTAGGCCCCAATTTTTAACCATAGTTCGGGTTGTCCCTTCAGTCTTCCCCACGGCTTGGCTTTGGAATTCCTCTTTTGGTGGGACACCTGAGGTAACAAAACTGAAAGGAGACCTCCCATCCCACAGATTGACGAAAAGCAATTGGGAATCGGGCCAAATCCTCAGAGAGGAAGATTCGTCCATGGCCCATGAGGCCTCCCCGACATTACACGGCCATCGCTGATACAAAATCCAGAGACAAAAGCCTGAGCAAGTGCCTCAGACTCGCACTTTCTTCATATCCTGAAGAGTTCTTCTCATGGTTTGTAGATCGGGCTGCCATACCTACATCCCCAAACCTAAGCTGAGTTTGTGTTTTCAGACTTCTGTCCTCAAAGTCTTGGGCCCCACACCCTCCAGGCTGGGCCTCTGGAGCCACACATTAGGACTGTGCCTACCAATCCATGGGAATTCTGCCCATTCCATGGTCCAAAATCGTAAAAATTAGGAGAAACCTCCAAAGTCCCTGAGGCCATCCCAATAGTGTAGGTAGCCCGGAACAAACAAGGGCTGTCTGACACCAGCTGATAATCGACCTCCACTCATACCATAGATGGATGTCCCCAGAGAAGAAGATTGAACCAGACAGGACCCTAGGCCATAATAGGATCCATTGCTTTGGTTTACAGGCATGTGTCCTCAAAAGCCTGATTCCAATACGAGCATAGGGGTTTTCCTGAGGCACCCATCAGAACTCATCTCGTCTCCACAAGGAAACCTGTGCATGGGAGCCATGTCCAAATCTTAGGAGAGTACTTCAGGATCCCGGTGCCACCGCCCCACTCCAAGGCCCTCATGGACACAAAAACACATTAGGACCCATCCTCAGGAAAGTCCATTTCAACTCAGCCACCCCGGTTGCTCCCGCAGAGCCATCAGATCTAAACTGTCTTGTTGCTAGGAGACAATTGGAATGCGAGGCGGGCTTCCCAGGCATCCATTCGCGAACGGTGCTCTGGAGTCATTCCATATGGGATGACCTGGAGCTGTCCAACAGGTCTCAATTGTCCCACAGAAGGAATCCTTGAAGGGGGCATCCCAAAACTCCCAACGTGGGAAAACCTCAATGGCCTCGAGATTCCGCTCCCTTCATGAAGTGGCCGTCATGCTCAGAAACTCCAAACTGAGCCAACGTCTGATCCTCGCCCTGACTTCAGATGCATGAGATATTGGTTCAGATCTGCATGGGGGTACCTGCAGTGCCCTCGCCCTGAAACCCTAGTCTAGCTTGTATTCTCAGACTTCCGTCCTCACACTCCTGGCCCCGAAGCCCTCAAGTTTGGCAATTCCGGACCCACAATGCAGCACTCTGCCTGCCGTCTAGAAAAAAAAATTATTGCCTCATGAGCTGCCCAGGCAACTTAAATGAGGGTAAACCTACACAGGACTCGACTTTACCCAAATTATACAGTCTAACCTGGGCACTAATGCACTATCGAACACAACCTGAGCCCGGACTCCTGAGCAACACCCAGAAAGCTGACCGCACACTGAGCACATAAAACCCGCCATGGCCTTAGGTCATCATCTCTTCCCTACCTCAGTTTTCAGGTTTCAGAACCGAGACCTTATCTCCAATCACTGCCCAGGGGTGAGTGTGATGCAGAAGTCAGAACTCCTCCTTACCCATGGCAAGAACCCTTGTGGTTGGCACGTTGTCCAACGTTCAGTGTAGGAGAAACCAGCATTCACCCTGCGGCCACGCCCATTCTTGAGTGCGACGAGTGCATACACACGCATTGTGACCCTCAGCATGAGTCCTGTCCTCTAGTAAGTCCTCTCAGTGGCTGGACCATTAGATGTCATAATGGGCTTGACATGTCCCTAGGCCCCAATTTTTAACCAGATTTCTGATTGTCCAGTCGCCCCTCCCCAGGGCTCTACTCTGGAATCCATCATTTGGTGGGACACCTGAGGTTAAAAAAGAAAAAAACAACAACAACAACAACAAAATAAAACGTACTTCTTCCAGCCCACAGAATGACCCCAACTCTTTGGACGGGGCCAAACCACCAGAGAGTAAGACTCGTCCATTTCCCATGAAGTCACCCAGAAATTCCACGACCATGAGTGACACGATATCCAGAGACAAAAACTTGAGCAGGAGCCTCACACTCGCCCTTCTTTCAAATCCCGAAGAGTTCTCCTCATGGTCTGTAGATCAGTCCTGCCATACCTATGACCCGAAACATAAGCCGAGTTTGTGTTTCCAGACAACTGTCCAAACAGCCCTGGCCTACACAACCTACAGGCTCAGGCCCCTGGAGCCAAACCTGAGGACTGTACTTGCCCTCTCCAAGGGAATTGTGTGTGCCCATTCCAATGGCCACAACACTTCTAATAGGATAAACCTCCAAAGTCCCTGATCCATCTCAATAGTGGTGGCTTCCCAGGTAAAACAGGGGCAATCTGAGCCCAACTGAGCACCTACCTGCACTCAGACCCATAGACAGATGTGCCCAGAGGTAAAAAGGAAAGAACAGGCCCCTAGGCACTAATCAGATCCATTGCTTTGGTTTCCAGGCATCTCTCCTCAGAGGCCTGGATTTCACAAGCAGCATATAGCTGTTTCAGGACTCACCCATCAGAAAACATCTCATATACACATGGGAAACTTGCACGTTGGAGCTGTGTCAAAGCCTCTGTTTAGGAGAACCCTTTAGGGCCCCAGTGCCACCGCTTCATTCCAAGGTCTCCATAGACACAAAAGCACGTTAGGACCCATCCCCAGGGGTGTCCATTTCAACTCAGCATCCTCGGTTGCTCCCCACAGATCCAGGACATCTAACCTTTCTTGTTGCTAGGAGACAATTGGAATACGAGGTGGGCTACCCAGCCATCCATCCTTAGAACCCTGCTCAGAATCATTGGCCTGGAGCCGAACAACAGATCTCAATTGTCCTGCAGAAGACTCTCTGCAGTTTGGAGCTTTTCACAACTCCCATCGTGGGAAAACCCCCATGGCCTCGTGATGCCCCCCCATTCATGAAGGGGCCATCAGGGACAGAAACTCCAACCTGAGCGATCGTCTGATCCTCGCCCTGACTTCAGATGCACGAGATCTTGATTCAGGTCTGTAGATTGTGCCTGCCATGGCCTCACCCGGATACCTAAGCCTAGCTTGTGTTCTCAGACTTTTGTCGTCAGACTCCTGGCCCACAAGCCCTCCAGTTTGGCAATCCAGAACTACAATGCAGCACTCTGCCGGCCCTCCAGAAGAAAAATATTGTCCTCTGGGGCTACCCAGTAACCCCAAATGAGGATCAACCTGCACCGACCTTGGCTGTACCCCAAATACATAGGCTGACCTGGGCACTAATGCCCTTTCTGACACAGCCTGAGCCTGGACCCCCTGGACCCTCCCAGACAGCTGGCCGCTCTCACTGAGCACATTAGACGCCATGGCCTTAGGTCGTCATCTCTTCCCAACCTCGGTTTTCAGGTTTCAGAACCTAGACCTTATCTCCAATCACTGCCCAGGGTTGAAGGTGATGCAGAAATCAGAACTCCTTCCCCATGGCAAGAAACCTTGTGGTTGGCATGGTGTCCAACGTTCAGTGTAGTTGAAACCAGTGTGGAACATGAGGCCCCGCCCATGCTCGCGGGCCACATTGGTCACAAACACACATTGGGACGCTCAGGCTGAGCCCAGTCCTCAAGTAAGGCCACTCAGTGGCTGGATGAAGAGATAGCATATTGGGCTTGCCATGCCCCTAGGCCCCAATTTTTAACCATAGTTCGGGTTGTCCCTTCAGTCTTCCCCAAGGCTTGGCTTTGGAATTCCTCTTTTGGTGGGACACCTGAAGTAACATAACTGAAATGAGTCCTCCCATCCCACAGATTGACGAAAAGCTATTGGGAATCGGGCCAAATCCTCAGAGAGGAAGATTCGTCCATGGCCCATGAGGCCTCCCCGACATTCCACGGCCATCGCTGATACAAAATCCAGAGACAAAAGCCTGAGCAAGCGCCTCAGACTCGCACTTTCTTCATATCCTGAAGAGTTCTTCTCATGGTTTGTAGATCGGGCCTGCCATACCTACGTCCCCAAACCTAAGCTGAGTTTGTGTTTTCAGACTTCTGTTCTCAAAGTCTTGGGCCACACACCCTCCAGGCTGGGCCCCTGGAGCCACACATTAGGACTGTGCCTACCAATCCATGGGAATTCTGCCCATTCCATGGTCCAAAATCGTACAAATTATGAGAAACTTCCAAAGTCCCTGAGGCCATCCCAATAGTGTAGGTCTCCCGGAACAAACAAGGGCTGTCTGACACCAGCTGATAATCGACCTCCACTCATACCATAGATGGATGTCCCCAGAGAAGAAGATTGAACCAGACAGGACCCTAGGCCATAATAGGATCCATTGCTTTGGGTTACAGGCATGTGTCCTCAAAAGCCTGTTTCCAATACGAGCATAGGGGTTTTCCTGAGGCACCCATCAGAACTCATCTCGTCTCCACAAGGAAACCTGTGCATGGGAGCCATGTCCAAAGCTTAGGAGAGTACTTCAGGGTCCCGGTGCCAACACCCCATTCCAAGGCCCTCATGGACACAAAAACACATTAGGACCCATCCTCAGGAAAGTCCATTTCAACTCAGCCACCCCGGTTGCTCCCGCAGAGCCATCAGATCTAAACTGTCTTGTTGCTAGGAGACAATTGGAATGTGAGGCGGGCTTCCCAGGCATTCATCCGTGAACGGTGCTCTGGAGTCATTCCATATGGGATGTCCTGGAGCTGTCCAACAGGTCTCAATTGTCCCGCAAAAGGAATCCTTGAAGGGGGCATCCCACAACTCCCAACGTGGGAAAACCTCAATGGCCTCGAGATTCCGCTCCCTTCATGAAGCGGCCGTCATGCTCAGAAACTCCAAACTGAGCCAACGTCTGATCCTCGCCCTGACTTCAGATGCATGAGATATTGGTTCAGATCTGCAGGGGGTACCTGCCGTGCCCTCGCCCTGAAACCCAAGTCTAGCTTGTCTTCTCAGACTTCCGTCCTCACACTCCTGGCCCCGAAGCCCTCAAGTTTGGCAATTCCGGACCCACAATGCAGCACTCTGCCTGCCCTCTAGAAAAAAAAAATTATTGCATCATGAGCTGCCCAGGCAACTTAAATGAGGGTAAACCTACACAGCACTCGACTTTACCCAAATTATATAGTCTAACCTGGGCACTAATGCAGTGTCGAACACAACCTGAGCCCGGACCTCCTGAGCAACACCCAGAAAGCTGACCGCACACTGAGCACATAAAACCCGCCATGGCCTTAGGTCATCATCTCTTTCCTACCTCAGTTTTCAGACTTCAAAACCGAGACTTTATCTCCAATCACTGCCCAGGGTTGAGTGTGATGCAGAAGTCAGAACTCCTCCTTACCCATGGCAAGAACCCATGTGGTTGGCACGTTGTCCAAAGTTCAGGGTAGGAGAAACCAGCATTCACCCTAAGGCCCCGCCCATTCTTGAGTGCGACGAGTGCATACACACGCATTGTGACCCTCAGCATGAGTCCTGTCCTCTAGTAAGTCCTCTCAGTGGCTGAACCATTAGATGTCATAATGGGCTTGACATGTCCCTAGGCCCCAATTTTTAACCAGATTTCTGATTGTCCAGTCGCCCCTCCCCAGGGCTCTACTCTGGAATCCATCATTTGGTGGGACACCTGAGGTTAAAAAAGAAAAAAACAACAACAACAACAACAAAATAAAACGTACTTCTTCCAGCCCACAGAATGACCCCAACTCTTTGGACGGGGCCAAACCACCAGAGAGTAAGACTCGTCCATTTCCCATGAAGTCACCCAGAAATTCCACGACCATGAGTGACACGATATCCTGAGACAAAAACTTGAGCAGGAGCCTCACACTCGCCCTTCTTTCAAATCCCGAAGAGTTCTCCTCATGGTCTGTAGATCAGTCCTGCCATACCTATGACCCGAAACATAAGCCGAGTTTGTGTTTCCAGACAACTGTCCAAACAGCCCTGGCCTACACAACCTACAGGCTCAGGCCCCTGGAGCCAAACCTGAGGACTGTACTTGCCCTCTCCAAGGGAATTGTGTGTGCCCATTCCAATGGCCACAACACTTCTAATAGGATAAACCTCCAAAGTCCCTGATCCATCTCAATAGTGGTGGCTTTCCAGGTAAAACAGGGGCAATCTGAGCCCAACTGAGCACCTACCTGCACTCAGACCCATAGACAGATGTGCCCAGAGGTTAAAAGGAAAGAACAGGCCCCTAGGCACTAATCAGATCGATTGCTTTGGTTTCCAGGCATCTCTCCTCAGAGGCCTGGATTTCAAAAGCAGCATATAGCTGTTTCTTGACTCACCCATCAGAAAACATCTCATCTACACATGGGAAACTTGCACGTTGGAGCTGTGTCAAAGCCTCTGTTTAGGAGAACCCTTTAGGGCCCCAGTGCCACCGCTTCATTCCAAGGTCTCCATAGACACAAAAGCACGTTAGGACCCATCCCCTGGGGTGTCCATTTCAACTCAGCATCCTCGGTAGTTGCCCACAGATCGAGGAGATCTAACCTGTCTTGTTGCTAGGAGACAATTGGAATGCGAGGTGGGCTACGCAGCCATCCATCCTTAGAACCCTGCTCAGAATCATTGGCCTGGAGCCAAACTACAGGTCTCAATTGTCCTGCAGAAGACTCTCTGCAGTTTGGAGCTTTTCACAACTCCCATCGTGGGAAAACACCCATGGCCTCGTGATGCCCCCCCCATTCATGAAGGGGCCATCAGGGACAGATACTCCAACCTGAGCGATCGTCTGATCCTCGCCCTGACTTCAGATGCACGAGATCTCGATTCAGGTCTGTAGATTGTGCCTGCCATGGCCTCACCCAGAAACCTAAGCCTAGCCTGTGTTCTTAGACTTTTGTCGTCAGACTACTGCCCACAAGCCCTCCAGTTTGGCAATCCAGAACTACAATGCAGCACTTGCCGGCCCTCCAGAAGAAAAACATTGTCCTCTGGGGCTACCTAGTAACCCCAAATGAGGATCAACCTGCACCGAACTTGGCTGTACCCCAAATACATAGGCTGACCAGGGCACTAATGCCCTTTCTGACACAGCCTGAGCCTGGACTCCCTGGCCCGTCCCAGACAGCTGGCCGCACACTGAACACATCGAGCCTCCGTGGCCTTAGGTCGTCATCTCTTCCCAACCTCGGTTTCCAGTTTTCAGAACCTAGACCTAATCTCCAATCACTGCCCAAGGTTGAAGGTGATGCAGAAATCAGAACTCCTTCCCCATGGCAAGAAACCTTGTGGTTGGCATGTTGTCCAACTTTCAGTATAGTTGAAACCAGTGTGGCCCATGAGGCCCCGCCCATGCTCGCGGGCCACATTGGTCACAAACACACATTGTGACCCTCAGGCTGAGCCCAGTCCTCAAGTAAGGCCACTCAGTGTCTGGATGAAGAGATAGCATATTGGGCTTGCCATGCCCTTAGGCCCCAATTTTTAACCAGAGTTCGGGTTGTCCCTTCAGTCTTCCCCACGGTTTTGCTTTGGAATTCCTCTTTTGGTGGGACACCTGAGGTAACAATCCTGAAATGTGTCCTCCCATCCCACAGATTGACGAAAAGCTATTGGGAATCGGGCCAAATCCTCAGAGAGGAAGATTCGTCCATGGCCCATGAGGCCTCCCCGACATTCCACGGCCATCGCTGATACAAAATCCAGAGACAAAAGCCTGAGCAAGCGACTCAGACTCGCACTTTCATCATATCCTGAAGAGTTCTTCTCATGGTTTGTAGATCGGGCCTGCCATACCTACGTCCCCAAACCTAAGCTGAGTTTGTTTTCAGACAACTGTCTAAACAGCCCTGGCCTACACAACCTACAGGCTCAGGCCCCTGGAGCCAAACCTGAGGACTGTACTTGCCTTCTCCAAGGGAATTGTTTGTGCCCATTCCAATGGCCACAACCCTTCTAATAGGATAAACCTCCAAAGTCCCTGATCCATCTCAAAAGTGGTGGTTTCCCAGGAAAAACAGGGGCAATCTGAGCCCAAATGAGCACCTACCTGCACTCAGACCCATAGACAGATGTCCCCAGAGGTAAAAAGGAAAGAACAGGCCCCTAGGCACTAATAAGATCCATTGCTTTGGTTTCCAGGCATCTCTCCTCAGAGGCCTGGATTTCAAAAGCAGCATATAGCTGTTTCTTGATTCACCCATCATAAATCATCTCATCTACACATGGAAAACTTGCACGTTGGAGCTGTGTCAAAGCCTCTGTTTAGGAGAACCCTTTAGGGCCCCAGTGCCACCGCTTCATTCCAAGGTCTCCATAGACACAAAAGCACGTTAGGACCCATCCCCAGGGGTGTCCATTTCAACTCAGCATCCTCGGTAACTGCCCACAGATCCAGGAGATCTAACCTGTCTTGTTGCTAGGAGACAATTGGAATGCAAGGTTGGCTACCCAACCATCCATCCTTAGAACCCTGCTCAGAATCATTGGCCTGGAGCCAAACAACAGGTCTCAATTGTCCTGCAGAAGACTCTCTGCAGTTTGGAGCTTCTCACAACTCCCATAGTGGGAAAACCCCCATGGCCTCGTGATGCCCCCCTATTCATGAAGGGGCCATCAGGGTTCGAAACTCCAACCTGAGCGATCGTCTGATCCTCGCCCTGACTTCAGATGCACGAGATCTCGATTCAGGTCTGTAGATTGTGCCTGCCATAGCCTCACCCAGAAACCTAAGCCTAGCTTGTGTTTAGACTTTTGTCGTCAGACTACTGGCCCACAAGCCCTCCATTTTGCAATCCAGAACTACAATGGAGCACTCTGCCTGCCCTCCAGAAGAAAACCATTGTCCTCTGGGGCTAACCAGTAACCCCAAATGAGGATCAACCTGCACCGACCTTGGCTGTAACCCAAATACTTAGGCTGACCAGGGCACTAATGCCCTTTCTGACACAGCCTGAGTCTGGACCCCCGGCCCCTCCCAGACAGCTGGCCGCACACTGAGCACATCCAGTCGCCATGGCCTTAGGTCGTCATCTCTTCCCAACCTCGGTTTTCAGGTTTCAGAACCTAGACCTTATCTCAAATCACTGCCCAAGGTTGAAGGTGATGCAGAAATCAGAACTCCTTCCCCATGGCAAGAAACCTTGTGGTTGGCATGTTGTCCAACATTCAGTGTCGTTGAAACCAGTTGGCCCATGAGGCCCCGCCCATGCTCGCGGGCCACATTGGTCACAAACACACATTGTGACCCTCAGGGTGAGCCCAGTCCTCAAGTAAGGCCACTCAGTGGCTGGATGAAGAGATAGCATATTGGGCTTGCCATGCCCCTAGGCCCCAATTTTTAACCATAGTTCGGGTTGTCCCTTCAGTCTTCCCCACGGCTTTGCTTTGGAATTCCTCTTTTGGTGGGACACCTGAGGTAACAAACCTGAAATGAGTCCTCCCATCCCACAGATTGACGAAAAGCAATTGGAAATCGGGCCAAATCCTCAGAGAGGAAGATTCGTCCATGGCCCATGAGGCCTCCCCGACATTCCACGGCCATCGCTGATACAAAATCCAGAGACAAAAGCCTGAGCAAGCGCCTCAGACTCGCACTTTCTTCATATCCTGAAGAGTTCTTCTCATGGTTTGTAGATCGGGCCTGCCATACCTACGTCCCCAAACCTAAGCTGAGTTTGTGTTTTCAGACTTCTGTCCTCAAAGTCTTGGGCCACACACCCTCCAGGCTGGGCCCCTGGAGCCACACATTAGGACTGTGCCTACCAATCCATGGGAATTCTGCCCATTCCATGGTCCAAAATCGTACAAATTAGGAGAAACCTCCAAAGTCCCTGAGGCCATCCCAATAGTGTAGGTCACCCGGAATAAACAAGGGCTGTCTGACACCAGCTGATAATCGACCTCCACTCATACCATAGATGGATGTCCCCAGAGAAGAAGATTGAACCAGACAGGACCCTAGGCCATAATAGGATCCATTGCTTTGGGTTACAGGCATGTGTCCTCATAGCCTGATTCCAATACGAGCATAGGGGTTTTCCTGAGGCACCCATCAGAACTCATCTCGTCTCCACAAGGAAACCTGTGCATGGGAGCCATGTCCAAAGCTTAGGAGTGTACTTCAGGGTGCCGGTGCCACCGCCCCATTCCAAGGCCCTCATGGACACAAAAACACATTAGGACCCATCCTCAGGAAAGTCCATTTCAACTCAGCCACCCCGGTTGCTCCGGCAGAGCCATCAGATCAAAACTGTCTTGTTGCTAGGAGACAATTGGAATGCGAGGCGGGCTTTCCAGGCATCCATCCGCGAATGGTGCTCTAGAGTATTTCCATATGGGATGTCCTGGAGCTGTCCAACAGTTCTCAATTGTCCCGCAGAAGGAATCCTTGAAGGGGGCATCCCACAACTCCCAACGTGGGAAAACCTCAATGGCCTCGAGATTCCGCTCCCTTCATGAAGCGGCCGTCATGCACAGGAACTCCAACCTGAGCCAACGTCTGATCCTCGCCCTGACTTCAGAAGCATGATATATTGGTTCAGATCTGCAGGGGGTACCTGCTGTGCCTTTGCCCTGAAATCCAAATCTAGCTTGTCTTCTCACACTTCCGTCCTCACACTCCTGGCCCCGAAGTCCAAAAATTTGGCAATTCCGGGCCCACAATGCAGCACTCTGCCTGCCCTCTAGGAAAAAAAAAAAAAAAAAATTTCCTCATGAGCTACCCAGGCACCTTAAATGAGGATAAACCTACACAGCACTCGACCTTACCCAAATTATATAGTTTGGCAATCCAGAACTACAATGCAGCACTCTGCCGGCCCTCCAGAAGAAAAACATTGTCCTCTGGGGCTACCCAGTAACCCCAAATGAGGATCAACCTGCACCGACCTTGGCTGTACCCCAATTACATAGGCTGAGCAGGGCACTAATGCCCTTTCTGACACAGCCTGAGCCTGGACTCCCTGGCCCGTCCCAGACAGCTGGCCGCACACTGAGCACATCGAGCCGCCATGGCCTTAGGTCATCATCTCTTCCCAACCTCGGATTTCAGGCTTTAGATTCTAGACCTTACCTCCAATCACTGCCCAGGGTTGAACGGGATGCAGAAATCAGAACTCCTTCCCCATGGCAAGATACCTTGTGGTTGGCATGTTGTCCAACTTTCAGTGTAGTTGAATCCAGTGTTGCCCATGAGGCCCCGCCATGCTCGGAGGCTACATTGGTCACAAACACACATTGTGACCCTCAGCCTGACCAAAGTCCTCAAGTAAGGCCTCTCAGTGGCTGGATGAAGAGATAGCATATTGGGCTTGCCATGCCCCTAGTCCCCAATTTTGAACCATAGTTCTGGTGGTCCCTTCAGTCTTCCCCACGGCTTTGCTTTGGAATTCCTCTTTTCGTTGGACACCTGAGGTAACAAAACTGAAAGGAGTCCTCCCATCCCACAGTTTGACGAAAAAAAATTGGGAATCGGGCGAAATCCTCATAGAGGTAGATTTGTCCATGGCCCATGAAGCATCCCCGACATTCTACGGCCATTGCTGATAAAAATTCCAGAGACAAATGCCTGAGCAAGCGCCTCAGACTCGCTCTATATTCAAATCTTCATGAGTGCTTCTCATTGTTTGTATATTGGGCCTGCCATACCGCCGTCCCCAAAAAAAGCTGAGTTTGTGTATCGGAATCACAATCAGAACTCTGCCTTCCACATGGCAGTAATGCTTGTTCTTCACATGGAGTCAACCTTCACGTGGGGAACCCTTCATGGCCCCTGATGCCACGCCAAATCATGAGTGCTGCTTGGGCACAAATTCACACTGTGACCCTAGCATGAGCCCCATGTCAAAGAAAGGCCTGTCAGGTTCGTGACGAAGATCCTGCATATAGTCCCTGCCATGCCCATAGGCACCCAAAACTAACTAGATGGTGTGTATTCCAGTTGAAGGAACCCACTGTTGTGCTCTAGAGTCCCTCTCCTGGGGGGTCCTTTCTGGCAGAAAACAGTACTCTTCACTTCCAACAGAATAAACCCAAACACTTGGGAGCTTGGACAATCCCCCGAGAGGAAGGCTCTTCCTCGGCCCCTGAGGCAACCCCTACCCTGACCGGACACTGTGAACGCAACACCCAGAGACAAAAGCCTGAGCAACTGCCTCCCACTTGCCCTCCTTTGATATCCAGAGAATCTCCCCTCACGGACTGGAGATCAGGCCTGCCATTACCTTGGCCCCTTCCTGAGCCAAGTTTGCTTTTTCAGACATCAGTCCCCACAGCCCTGGCAAACACAGCCTCTAGGCTGGGTCCTCTGGAGCCATACAACAGGACCGTGCCTGCTCTCTCCTGGGAAACTGTGTCCATTCCTTTGGACACACACCTCCAGAATATGAGAAACCTCAAGGCCCCCGAGGACATCCCACTACTGGGAGCCTCCCTGGACACACAGGGGCATTCAGACACAAGCTGAGCAGCTACCTCCACGAAGGCATGCACACAGATGTCAACAGAGATAGAAGGTTGAGCTGGACAGGCCCTTAGGCTTGCTTTGGGTTCCAGGTGTTACTCCTCAGAGGCTTTGGTTCGAAGAACAGGATATGGGGCTTTCCTGAGGCACTGAACAGAACTCCTCTCGTCTCCACATGGGGAGCTTTCTTACTGGGGATGTATCAAACCCTTCAGGTAGTGCCCAAGCAGCACTTGAGTGCTGATTGGGAACAAATTCACACTGTGACCCTAGCATGAGCCCCATGTCAAAGAAAGGCCTGTCAGGGCCTGGACAAAGAGCCCGCATATGGGGCTTGCCAAGCCCCTATGCACCCAATCCTCACCAGGGTTTGAGATTTCCAGTCGCCCCGCCCGTACCTGGGGCTCTGATCTGGAATCCCTTTCTTGGAGAGACACATGAGCCAGACAACACGACTCCACCCTTCCCACAAAATGACCCCATTCTTGGAAGATGGGACAAATCCCCAGAGAGGGATACTCGTCCACAGTCCCTGAGGCCACCCCTCAAATCCACGGCTATCCCGGACACAGCATCCAGAGACAAAAGACTGAAGGAACGCCTCCCACTCGCCCTTGTTTCAGAGGCCCAGGAGTTCCCTCTCGGGCTGTACATCCGGCCTGCCATACCCTAGGCACCACTCATAAGCTGAGTTTGTGTTTTCAGACTTCTGTGCCCACAGCCTGGACCCACACACCTCCAGGCTAGGGCCTCTGGAGCCACAGCGAAAGTTTGTGCCTGCCCTCTCCAAGGAAAGTGTGCCCAATCCATTGACCACAGCCCTACAGGTTAGGGAAAAACTCCAAGGCCCCTGAGGACATCAATAGTGTAGGCCACCCTGGACTAAGAGGGGCTCTCTGACACCAGCGGAGCAACTAACTTCACTTAGACTCTCAGAAAGTGTCCCCAGAGACAGAAGGTTGAAATGGACAGACCCCCAGGCCCTAATATGAACCTTAGCTTTGTTCCATGTGTCCGTTCTCAGAGGACTGTTTTCGTAGACCAGCACATGGGGCTTTTCTGAGGCACCAAACCAAGGATCTCTCGTCTCCACATGGGCAGCTTTCTTACTGGGGATGTATCAAACCCTTCAGGTAGGAGAGTTCCGAAGGGCCACTGAACAACCAGCACATTCCAAGGTCTCCATGGACCCAAACGCACATTATGACGCATCCTCAGGAGAGGCCATTTCAACTCAGCCCCCTGGGTCGTGTGTTCCAGAGGCCCCATATCAAACATATCTTATCGCTAATGGCCAATTGGAATGCGAGGCATGCTGTACAGGGATCCATCCTTCGAACCCTGCTCTCCAGTCCTTCCGTATGGTATGTCCCGGAGCCATGCAACAGGACTCGAATGTCCCGCAGAAGGAAACCTTGTGGTTTGGGGCAACCTCCAAACTCAGCGTGGGAAAACTTCCTTGGCCTCATGAGGCCCCCGCTTCATGAAGGTGCCATCATGGACACATACTCCAGCCTCAGCCAACGTCTGATCCTCAGCCTGACTTCAGATGCAGGAGATTTTGATTCAGCCTCTGCAGAATGGGCCTGCTCTGCCCTTGGCTCCAATACTCACCCTAGCTTGTGTTTTCAGACTTCCGTCCTCACACTCCAAACCCACAAGCCCTGCCTACTGGGAATTCTGGGGCCACACTGAAGCACTCTGCCTGCCTCCCAGGAGAAAATCATTGTCTATGGTGCTGCCCAGAAACCCCAAATGAGGATCAAACTGCTTGGCCCTCGGCAACACACCAATTGCATAGGCTACCTTAAACACTGATGCTCTGAGGCAAATAGCCTGAGCCCAGACCTTCCAACAGACACCGACACAGCTGGCTGCACACCCAGCACATTGGACATGCCACTGCCTTAGGCCACCATCTATTCCCAACCTGGGTTTTCAGTCATCGGAACCTAGACCTTATATCCAATCCCTGCACAGGGGGGACCCCCTCTGATGCACACAAGTCAGAACCCCTCCTACCCCATGGCAAGAAACCTTGCTGCTGGCAGTGAGTCAAACCTAGAGTGTTGGAGAAAACGGCATGACCAATGAGGCCACGCACATGCGTGAGGGCCGCCTTGGGCACAAACACACATTGTGACCCTCAGCGTGAGTACCTTATTCAAGTAACGCCTCTCAGTGACTGGACCAAGAGCCCGCATATGTGGTTTGCCATGCCCATAGGCACCCAGGACTAAATAGATGGTGTGTATTCCAGTTGAGGGAACCCACTGCTGTGCTCTAGAGTCCCTCTCCTGGGGGGTCCCCTGTGGCAGAAAACAGTACTCTTCATTCCCACAGAATGAACACAAACACTTGGAGCTTGGACAATCCCCCGAGGAAGGCTCTTCCTCGGCCTCTGAGACAACCCCTACCCTGACCGTAAACTGTAAATCCTGAGTGACTGCCTCCCACTTGCCCTACTTTGATTTCCAGAGGATCTGCCCTCACGGACTGGAGATCAGTCCTGCCATTACATTGGCCACTAGCTGAGCCAAGTTTGCTTTTTCAGACATCAGTCCCCACAGCCCTGGCAAACACAGCCTCTAGGCTGGGTCCTCTGGAGCCATACCACAGGACCGTGCCTGCTCTCTCCTGGGAAACTGTGTCCATTCCTTTGGACACACACCTCCAGAATATGAGAAACCTCAAGGCCCCCGAGGACATCTCACTACTGGGAGCCTCACTGGACTCACAGGGGCATTCGGACACAAGCTGAGCAGCTACATCCATGAATGCATGCACACAGATGTCAACAGAGATAGAAGGTTGATCCGGACAGGCCCTTAGGCCATAATCTCAACTCTTGCTTTGGGTTCCAGGTGTTACTCTTCAGAGGCTTTGGTTCGAAGAACAGGATATGGGGCTTTTCCTGAGGCACTGAACAGAACTCCTCTCGTCTCCACATGGGAAGCTTCCTTGTTGGAGCTGTGTCAAACACCTCAGTTTGGAAAACCCTGCAGAGTTCCTGAGCCACCTCCACATTCCAAGGTCTCCCAGGCCACCAAGCCTCAGTAGGACTCATCTTCAGGAGAGTCCATTTCAACTCTCCCCTCTGGTTAGCTCACCCAGGAGCCTGCAGATTGAGCCTGCCTTGTCCTGACTAAAGAGTGGGAATATGATGTGGCGTTCCCAGGCATCCATGCTTAGATATCTGCTCTCGAGTCTTTCCGTATGGGGCCTCCTGGAACCATCCAATAGGACTCGACTGTCGTGCAGAAGGAAACCTTGAGGTTTGGAGTAGTTCACAAATCCCATCGTAGGCAAACCTCCCTGGCCTAATGAAGCCCTCACACTTCAGGAAGAGGCCATGCTGGACAAAAACTCTAGCCTGAGGCACGTCTCATAGTTGACATGACCTCAGTGCAGGAGATCTCGATTCAGCCTCTGCAGAGTGGGACTGCCGTGCCCTCGGTCCCAAACCTCACGCTACCTTGTGTTTTCAGACTTCCTTCCTCACACTCCTGCCAAACAAGCCTTCCGGACCAGGAACTCCAGAACCAAAACCCAGCCCAGTGTCTGCCCAATGGAAGAAAAACGTTTCCCTGTGGGGCTCTCCAGAAAACCCAGATGAGGATCAACCTGCTCGGGCCTCGACGGTACCCGAATTGGATAGGCTGCTCTGGGCACTCATGCTCTGCCTGACACAGCCTGAAGCCAGACGTCCAGACAGACAAGGAGACAGATGGCCGCACACCCAGCACTTCGGACACGCCATGGTCTTATGCCGTCACCTCTTCCTAACCTTGGTTTTCAGATATCTGAACCTAGACATTATATCAATTCTCCACACAGCTGGGTATAGCAAGCACAAAACAGAACTCCTCCTTCCCCATGGCTGTCAAGCTTGCTCTTGGCATGGAGTCACACCTTCAGGGTGGGAGAAACCTTCATGGCCCCTGAAGCCACGCCTAAACTTGAGTGCTGCTTGGGCACAAATTCACACTGTGACCCTCAGCATAAGCCCCATGTCAAAGAAAGGCCTGTCAGGACCTGGACCAAGAGCCCGCATATGGGGCTTGCCAAGCCCCTATGCACCCAATCCTCACCAGTGTTTGAGTTTTCCAGTCGCCCCACCTGTACCTGGGCTCTGCTCTGAAATCCCTTTCTTGGAGAGACACATGAGCCAGAAACACGACTCCACCCTTCCCTCAAAATGTCCCCAAACTCTTGGGAGCTGGGACAAATCCCCAGAGAGGGATACTCGTCCACAGTCCCTGAGGCCACCGCTCCAATCCACGGCTATCCCGGACACAACATCCAGAGACAAAGGCCTGAAGGAACGCCTTCCACTCGCCCTTGTTTCAGAGGCCCAGGAGTTCCCTCTCGGGCTGTACATCCGGCCTGTCATACCCTAGGCGCCACTCATAAGCTGACTTTGTGTTTTAAGACTTCTGTGCCCACAGCATGGACCCACACAACCTCCAGGCTAGGGCCTCTGAAGCCACAGCGAAAGATTGTGCCGGCCCTCTCTAAGGAAAATGTGTCCAATCCATTGACCACAACCCTACAGTTTAGGGAAAAGCTCCAAGGTCCCTGAGGCCATCAATAGGTAGGCCACCCTGGACTAAGAGGGGCTCTCTGACACCAGCAGAGCAACTATCTCCACTTAGATTCTCAGACAGTGTCCCCAGAGACAGAAGGTTGAAATGGACAGGCCCCCAGGCCCTAATATGAACCTTAGCTTTGTTTCCATGTGTCCGTTCTCAGAGGACTGTTTTCATAGACCAGCACATGGGGCTTTTCTGAGGCACCAAACCAAGCATCTCTCATCTCCACATGGGCAGCTTTCTTACTGGGATGTATCAAACACTTCAGGTAGGAGAGTTCCGCAGGGCCACTGAACAACCAGCACATTCCAAGGTCTCCATGGACCCAAACGCACATTATGACGCATCCTCAGGAGAGGCCATTTCAACTCAGCCCCCTGGGTCGCGTGTTCCAGAGGCAGCAGATCAAACATATCTTGTCGCTAATAGCCAATGGGAATGCGAGGCATGCTGTACAGGGATCCATCCTTCGAACCCACCTCTCCAGTCCTTCCGTATGGTATGTCCTGGAGCCATGCAACAGGACTCGAATGTCCCGCAGAAGGAAACCTTGTGGTTTGGGGCAACCTCCAAACTCAGCGTGGGAAAATTTCCTTGGCCTCATGAGGCCCCCGCTTCATGAAGGTGCCATCATGGACACATACTCCAGCCTCAGCCAACGTCTGATCCTCAGCCTGACTTCAGATGCAGGAGATTTTGATTCAGCCTCTGCCGAGTGGGCCTGCTCTGCCCTTGGCTCCAATACTCACCCTAGCTTGTGTTTTCAGACTTCCGTCCTCACACTCCTGGCCCACAAGCCCTCCATACTGGGAATTCTGGGGCCACACTGAAGCACTCTGCCTGCCTCCCAGGAGAAAAACATTGTCTATGAGGCTGCCCAGAAACCCCAAATGAGGATCAAACTGCTTGGCCCTCGGCAACACACCAATTGCATAGGCTACCTTAAACACTGATGCTCTGTCACAAATAGCCTGAGCCCAGACCTTCCAACAGACACCGACACAGCTGGCTGCACTCCTAGGACATTGGACCCGCCACTGCCTTAGGCCAGCATCCATTCCCAACCTGGGTTTTCAGTCATCGGATCCTAGACCTTATCTCCAATCCCTGCACAGGGGGGAACCTGATGCACAAATATGAACCCCTCCTTCCCCATGGCAATAAACCTTGCTGCTGGCAGTGAGTCAAACCTTCAGTGTAGGAAAAACGACATGGCCCATGAGGCAACGCCCAAGCGTTAGGGCCACCTTGGGCACAAACACACATTGTGACCCTCAGCGTGAGTACCTTATTCAAGTAACGCCTCTCAGTGACTGGACCAAGAGCCCGCATATGTGGCTTGCCATGCCCATAGGCACCCAGGATTAACTAGATGGTGTGTATTCCAGTTGAGGGAACCCACTGATGTGCTCTAGAGTCCCTCTCCTGGGGGGTCCCCTGTGGCAGAAAACAGTACTCTTCCCTTCCCACAGAATGAACCCAAACACTTGGGCGCTTGGACAATCCCCCGAGAGGAAGGCTCTTCCTCGGCCTCTGAGACAACCCCTACCCTGACCGGACACTGTGAACGCAACACCCAGAGACAAAATCCTGAGTGACTGCCTCCCACTTGCCCTCCTTTGATATCCAGAGGATCTCCCCTCACGGACTGGAGATCAGTCCTGCCATTACCTTGGCCACTAGCTGAGCCAAGTTTGCTTTTTCAGACATCTGTCCCCACAGCCCTGGCAAACACAGCCTCTAGGCTAGGTCCTCTGGAGCCATACCACAGGACCGTGCCTGCTCTCTCCTGGGAAACTGTGTCCATTCCTTTGGACACACACCTCCAGAATATGAGAAACCTCAAGGCCCCCGAGGACATCCCACTACTGGGAGGCTCCCTGGAAACACAGGGGCATTCGGACACAAGCTGAGCAGCTACCTCCATGAAGGCATGCCCTCAGATGTCAACAGAGATAGAAGGTTGAGCCGGACAGGCCCTTAGGCCGTAATCTCAACTCTTGCTTTGGGTTCCAGGTGTCACTCCTCAGAGGCTTTGGTTCAAAGAACAGGATATGGGGCTTTCCTGAGGCACTGAACAGAACTCCTCTCGTCTCCACATGGGAAGCTTCCCTGTTGGAGCTGTGTCAAACACCTCAGTTTGGAAAACCCTGCAGAGTCCCTGAGCCAACTCCACATTCCAAGGTCTCCCAGGCCACCAAGCCACAGTAGGACTCATCTTCAGGAGAGTCCATTTCAACTCTCCCCCCTGGGTAGCTCACCCAGGAGCCTGCAGATTGAGCCTGCCTTGTCCTGCCTAAAGAGTGGGAATATGAGGTGGCGTTCCCAGGCATCCATGCTTAGACACCTGCTCTCGAGTCTTTCCGTATAAGGCCTCCTGGAACCATCCAGTAGGACTCGACTGTCGTGCAGAAGGAAAGCTTGAGGTTTGGAGTAGTTCACAAATCCCATCGTAGGCAAACCTCCCTGGCTTCATGAAGCCCTCACACCCTTCAGGAAGAGGCCATGCTGGACAAAAACTCTAGCCTGAGGCACGTCTCATAGTTGACATGACCTCAGTGCAGGAGATCTCGATTCAGCCTCTGCAGAGTGGCCCTGCCATGCCCTCGGTCCCAAACCTCACACTAGCTTTTGTTTTCAGACTTCCTTCTTCACACTCCTGGCAAACAAGCCCTATGGACTAGGAACTCCAGAACCACAACCCAGCCCAGTGTCTGCCCAACGGAAGAAAAACGCTTCCCTATGGGGCTCTCCAGAAAACCCAGATGATGATCAACCTGCTCGGGCCTCGACGGTCCCCGAAGTGGATATGCTGCTCTGGGCACTCATGCTCTGTCTGACACAGCCTGAAGCCAGACGTCCAGACAGACAAAGAGACAGCTGGCCGCACACCCAGCACTTCGGACACGCCATGGTCTTATGCCGTCACCTCTTCCTAACCTTGGTTTTCAGAGATCTGAACCTAGACATTATATCAATTCTCCACACAGCTGGGTATCGCAAGCACAAAACAGAACTCCTCCTTCCCCATGGCTGTCAAGCTTGCTCTTGGCATGGAGTCACACCTTCAGGGTGGGAGAAACCTTCATGGCCCCTAATGCCACGCCCAAACTTGAGTGCTGCTTGGGCACAAATTCACACTGTGACCCTCAGCATGAGCCCCATGTCAAAGAAAGGCCTGTCAGGACCTGGACCAAGAGCCCACATATGGGGCTTGCCAAGCCCCTATGCACCCAATCCTCACCAGTTTTTGAGTTTTCCAGTCGCCCCACCTGTACCTGGGCTCTGCTCTGGAATCCCTTTCTTGGAGAGACCCATGAGCCAGACAACACGACTCCACCCTTCCCACAAAATGACCCCAAACTCATGAGGCCCCCGCTTCATGAAGGTGCCATCATGGACACATACTACATCCTCAGCCAACTTCTGATCCTCAGCCTGACTTCAGATGCAGGAGATTTTGATTCAGCCTCTGCCGATTGGGCCTGCTCTGCCCTTGGCTCCAATCCTCACCCTAGCTTGTGTTTTCAGACTTCCGTCCTCACACTCCTGGCCCACAAACCCTCCCTACTGGGAATTCTGGGGCCACACTGAAGCACTCTGCCTGCCTCCCAGGAGAAAAACATTGTCTATGGTGCTGCCCAGAATCCACAAATGAGGATCAAACTGCTTGGCCCTCGGCAACACCCCAATTGCATAGGCTACCTTAAACACTGATGCTCTGTCGCAAATAGCCTGAGCCCAGACCTTCCAAAAGACACCGACACAGCTGGCTGCACACCCAGCACATTGGACCCGCCACTGCCTTAGGCCACCATCCATTCCCAACCTGGATTTTCAGTCATCGGAACCTAGACCTTATCTCCAATCCCTGCACAGGGGGAACCTGATGCACAAGTCAGAACCCCTCCTTCCCCATGGCAAGAAACCTTGCTGCTGGCCGTGAGTCAAACCTTCAGTGTAGGAGAAAACGGCAAACCTGTCGGGCCTCATGAAGCCCCCCATATCCTTCAGGGAGAGGCCATCATGGACAAAAACTCTAGCTTGAAGCATGTCTCATAGTAGATATGACCGCAATGCAGGAGATCTTGATTAAGCCTCTGCAGAGTCGCCTGCCGTGCCCTCAGTCCCAAACCTCACGCTAGCTTGTGTTTTCAGACTTCCTTCCTCACACTCCTGGCAAACAATCCCTCCAGAGTAGGATTTGCAGAACCACAAGCCAGCCCAGTTACTGCCCACCGGTAGAAAACGTTTCCTTGTGGGGCTCTCCATAAAACCCAGATGAGGATCAACCTGCTCTTGCCTCGACGGCATTAAGATTTGATAGGCTGCTCTGGGCACTAATGCTCTGCCTTTCACAGCCTGATGCCAGACGTCCAGACAGGCAAGGAGACAGCTGGCCACACACCTAGCACTTCTGACACGCCATGGTCTTATGCCGTTATCTCTTCCTAACCTTGGTTTTCAGATATCTAAACCCAGATATTATATCAATTCCCCACACAGTTGGGCATCTGAATCACAAATCAGAACTCCTTCTTCCCCATGGCTGTAAGGCTTGCTCTTGGCATGGAGTCACACCTTCAGGGTGGGAGAAACCTTCATTTCCCCTGAAACCACGCCCAAACTTGAGTGCTGCCTTGGGCACAAATTCACTCTGTGACCCTCAGCATGAGCCCAATATCAAAGAAAGGCCTGTCAGGGCCTTGACCAAGAGCCCGCATATGAGGCGTGCCAAGCCCCTATACACACAATCCTCACCAGTGTTTGAGTTTTCCAGTCTCCCCCCCGTTCCTGGGGCTCTGCTCTGGAATCACTTTCTTGGAGAGACACATGAGCCAGACAACAGGACTCCACCCTTCCCACAAAATGACCCCAAACTCCTGTTAGCTGGGACAAATCCCCAGAGAGGGATACTTGTCCACAGTCACTGAGGCCACCCCCTACAATCTACGGCTATCCTGGACGCATCCAGAGACAAAAGCCTAAAGGAATCTCGCCCTTGATTCACAAGCCAAGGAGCTCACTCTCTATCTGTACATCCGGCCTGCCATACCCTCGGCGCCACTCATAAGCTGAGTTTGTGTTTTCAGACTTCTGTGCCCACAGCCTGGACCCACACACCCTTCAGGCTAGGGCATCTGGAGCCACAGCGAAAGATTGTGCCTGCCCTCTCCAAGGAAAGTGTGCCCAATCCATTGACCACAACCCTACAGGTTAGGGAAAAGCTCCAAGGCCCATGAGGCCATCCTGATAGTGTAGGCTGCCCTGGAATAAAAGGGGCACTCTGACACCAGCTGAGCCATTATCACCACTTAGACTCTCAGACAGTGTCCCCAGAGACAGAAGATTGAAATGGACAGGCCCTTAGGCCCTAATATGAACCTTAGCTTTAGTTTTCATGTGTCTGTCCTCAGAGGACTGGTTTCGTATACCAGCATATTAGGTTTTTCTGAGGCTCCAAACCAAACCTCTCTCGTCTCCACATGGAGTGCTTTCTTACTGGATCTGTATCAAACCCTTCTGGTCGGAGAATTCCGCAGGGCCACAGTACAACCATCACATTCCAAGGTCTCCATGGACAGAAACACACATTATGACGCATCCTCAGGAGAGGCCATTTCAACTCAGCCCGCTGGTTAGCTTGCCCCAGAGCCAGCAGATCAAACATATCTTGTCGTTAATGGCCAAAGGGAATGCGAGGCATGCTGTTCAGGGATCCATCCTTTGAACCCTCCTCTTCAGTCCTTCCGTATGGTATGTACTGGAGCCACTCAACAGGACTCGACTGTCTTGCAGAAGGAAACCTTGTGGTTTGTAGCAACCTCCAAACTCAGCGTGGGAAAATTTCGTTGGCCTCATGAGGCACCTGCTTCATGAAGGTGCTATCAAGGGCACAATCCAACCTCAGCCAACGTCTGATCCTCAGCCTGACTTCAGATGCATGAGATATCCTTTCAGCCTTTGCAGAGTGTGCCTGCTCCCAACCTCACCCTATCTTTTGTTTTCAGACTCTACCCTAGCACTCCTGGCCCAAAAGCCCTCATGATTGGGAATTCTGGTTCCAGAATGAAGCACTCTGCCTGCCCCCCAAAGAAAAACATTGTCTATGGCATTGCTCAGAAACCCCAAATGAAAATCTACCTGCTCAGCCCTCGGCAACACCCCAATTGCATAGGCTACCCTAAACACTATGCTCTGTCTTACATAGCCTGAGCCCAGACCTTGTGAGAGACATTGAGACAGTTGGCTTCACACCCAGCACATCGAGCCTGCCATGGGTTAGGCCATTTCATCCCTTCCCATTGACCTGGGTGTCTTCCTGGAGGTATATTCTGAGGCTGTGTCAGACTATGCATTTTTTCTGGAGCTTCCTATGGAATTGGGGTGGTATTAGGGGCCTTGCAATTTTCTCTTAATCTGGTGGGTTGGGAAACTGAGACAGGCTGACATTCCTTGGGAGAGCTGGCCCAGTGCTGTTGTGTGTTCCTGGAGGCCCCATCCTGGAGGGCATATGGGTCAGGACTCTGGGTCCAAAGTCTTCAGACACAAACTCGGGTAAGAGTTAAGCTCGAGGTGATGGCAGACCCAATCTGCAGACCCTGAGCGAAGCATCTCCAGATATGAAATTCAGACGGCTGTGAGGCAGGAGCACAGTCTTTTCTGTCTGACTTGTTTGTCTATGATGGCCACGAAATGGAGGGGTGGCCTCATGGGTCCATGTGAGATTCTACCTCTCTGGGAATTCTGCTCGGCACCCAAGAGTTTGGTGTATTTCCGGGGGATGGGAGGAGCGCAGTTTTCTGAGTCAGGGATCCCGTCCAAACAGCCATTCCAGAGATGGGTCCTGGGTTCTGGAGCCTGGATCACCGCAACAAGGCTTAGGATTTGGGCCTAGGGTCCTGCTCTATGTTTTCCTGGTACAGCTCCCGAGTGTTCTTGTTGGAAATGGGTCTCATTCTGAGGGTCACAATGCCTGTTTTTGCCCAGATGCCCATGCTGAGTGGGTGTGACCTCATGGGCTATGCACTTGGCTCCCACTCTGAGGGTTGGACTGCCATCTCAACATTCAGTTTTCTTGCCATGGGGAAGGAGGGGTACTTTTTTATGCTTCAGGTTCCCCCATGGGCAGGAATTTGAGCTAAGTTCTGGGACCGGCGCCTGAATACCCAGTTCACTTTGAGATGAGGTCCTCGGGCCAAGGCAGGACCCACCTGCAGAAAATGAGGCCTGCTTTCTGGGTGGCTGTCAGGAGCTCGGGCTCGAGCTGTGTCAGACAGAACATTCGTGGAGAGTTCGGCCTATGATATTGGGGTGCTTTTGAGAGCTGTGCAACTGGATCCTCATGGGGGATTTTTGCACAGACCCTTTCTTCACTTCTTCTATCTGGTGAGCAGGCAGATGGCTGCATTACGGCTCCAGAATATCCAAGTTGGAGGGTTTGCAGGCGAGGAGTGTGAGGACAGAAGTATGAAAACATAAGCTACGGTTACGCTCAGTGCCGAGCACATGTCTATTCCAATGTACAGCAGTTGTTTCGAGATCTCCAGCACCTGGGCGAGGGGAAGATGTCTGCTCACGCTGGAGTTTGTATCCATGATGGCCAACAAATGGTGGGGAGGCCTCAAGAATTCTTGGAGGTTTTTCCAAGCTGGAGCTTGTGAGCTGCTCCAAATATCAAGGTGTCCTACTAAGGGACAGCAGAAGTCTTCTTACAGGGCTCCAGGGTCCCCCATATGGAAGAATCGATAGCAATGCTCTCTGAATGGAGGCCTGGGAAGCCAATCTCGTGTTACCATTGCAGCTGAGGAACAGGGTAAGCTTGAACCAATGACACTGATTCCAAGTTCCAAGTGATTTGCGTTGATGGAAGTTCTCAGTCTAACAGGTCCCAATGCTGCTTGGTGTCCAGGGAGACCTTAGAATGTGGTGGCGGCTATCTGACCATTGAGGATTCTCTATCCTTAGGATTAGACCCAGTACCCAGGAGCCAGATTTCCTTCTTGGGACAGGAGGTGTGCTCTTGTATGGCTCACGGACCACAGGTTGGACCATATGCTTGAATTTCCAGAACAGCCCTCTAGGGAGAGAGACCTCAAAACATAAGCTAGGGTTCTGATGAGGTTTTAGGGCCATGGAAGTTTCAATCTTCGGACTAAGTGCCATTGGCCTGCATGTCATCCTGGAGGTAGGTGCTGAGGCTGTGTCAGGCTGTGCACTTTTTCCAGAGTGGCCTATGATATTGGGGTGCAGTCAGGGGCCTTGCAGTTTTCTCCTAATCTGGACATTTTGGGAAACTGAGATGGGCAGGGTTTCCTCAGGAGAGCAGGGCCAGTGATGTCATGTGTTTCTCGAGGCCCCATCCTGGAGGTCATGTGTGTCAGGACTTTGGGACCAAAGACTTTAGACACAACCTCGGATAAGAGGTAGGAGTGAGGTGATGGCAGTCCGAATCTGAAGACCCTGAGGGAAGCTCCTCGGGATTTGTAATTCAGGTGGCTGGGAGGGAGGAGCACAGGCTTTTCTGTCTGGATTTTGTGTCTAGGATGGCCACTAAATGGAGGGGTGACCTCATGTGTCCATGGGATATTCTTCCACTCTGGTGATTCTGCTTGGCACCCAAGAGTTTGATTTCTTTCTGGGGAAGAGGAAAAGACTGTATTCCATCTCTGGGATCCTGTCCAAACAGGGATTCCAGAGATGGGTTCTGGGTCCAGACACTGGGAAAACTTAACCAAAGCTTCGATTTGGGATCCTGGTCCAGATCCCAAGGGGGATCTTTGGAAAGGGGTCTCATTCTGAGGGTCACAATGCCTATTTGTGCCCAGCTGCCCATCCTGTGTAGGCATGGTCTCATGGACCATGCACCTGGTTCCCACTCAGGGTTGTACAGCCATCTCAACATTCAGTTTTCTGGCCATGGGGAAGGAGGAGCACTCTTTTGTGCTTCCGAGTCCCCTATGGGCAGGAATTTGAGCTAAGTCTGGGACAGGTACCTGAATATCCAGGTTGCTTCAAGATGATGGCCTCGGGCCAAGGTTGGACCCACCTGGAGGATATGGGGTCCACTATCTGGGTGGCTGACAGGAGGTCGGGGATCAGGCGGTGTCAGATAGACAATGTATGCAGAGGTCGGTCTATTATATTGGGGTGCCATTGAGGGCCGTGCAGGAGGATCCTCATGTGGGTTTCTACGAAGACCCATAGGGCACTTCTTTCTGGTGGGCAGGCAGAAAGCTGCACTGTGGCTTCAGAATTCCCAATATGAAGGGCTTGTAGGCGAGGAGTGTGAAGACAGAAGTCTGAAAACACAAGCCACGGATAAGCTCAGTGCCGACCACAGGACCATTCCATTGTGCAGTGGTTGTTTCGAGATTTCCAGCACCTGAGTATGGGCGAGGGTCAGATGTCTGCTCACGCTGGGTTTGCATCCATGATGGTCAACGAATTGTGGGGTGGCCTCAAGAATTCTTGGAGATTTTCCCAAGCAGGACCTTGTGAGCTGCTCCAAACAGCAAGGTGTCCTACTGTGGGACAGGGGAAGTCCACTTACAAGGCTCCAGGGTCCCCCATATAGAACGATTCGACAGCAGAGGTCTCTGAATGGGGGCCTGGGAAGTCTTCCTTGCATGACCATTGCAGCTGAGGAACATTGCAGGCTTGATCTGCTGGTTTTTGTTCAAATTTCCAAGTGATCTAAGTTGACGGATGTTCTCAGTCTAATGAGTCACAATGCTGCTTGGTGTCCAGGGAGACCTTAGAATGTGGTGGTGAGGGTGCCTGGGTGGCTCAATGGGCTAAGCTGCTGCCTTCGGCTCAGGTCATGATCTCAGGGTCCTGGGATTGAGTCCCGCATCAGGCTCTCTGCTTAGCAGGGAGCCTGCTTCTTCCTCTCTCTCTCTCTGCCTTCCTCTATGCCTACTTGTGATCTCTCTCTGTCAAATAAATAAATAAAATCTATATAAAAAAAAAGAATGTGGTTGTATGTCTGTGGACATGCAGGATTCTCCTACCTGAGGGTTAGACCCAGTTCCCAGGAGCCAGGTTCCCTTCTCGGGACAGGAGGGGTTCTCTTGTATGGCTCAGGGACCACATGTCGGATCATATGTTGGATTTCAAGACCAGGCCTCTGGGCACAGAGGCCTGAATATCTAGGCTAGGGTTCTTATGAGGTTGTAGGGGCATGTCATCCTCAACCTTTGGACTTAGGGACTTTGACCTGTGAGTCTTCCTGGAGGTAGATGCTCAGGCTGTGTCAGACTGTGCATTTTTTCCAGAGTGGCCTATGAAATTGGGGTGGGCTCAGGGGCCTTGCAGGCTTTTCTTAATCTGGAGGGTTTGTGCAACTGAGACGGCAGAATTTCATCCAGAGATCAGGCCCAGTGATGTAGTGTGGTTCTGTCAGCCCCATCCTGCAGGGAATGTGGTTAAGGGCTCTGGGACCAAAGTCTTCAGACACAAAATTGTGTATCAATTAGGAGGGAGGTGATGGCAGCCCCGATCTGCAGACGCAGAGGGCAGCTCCTCAGGATTTGAAATTCGTGTGGCTGGGAGGCAGGAGCAAAGGCTTTTCTGTCTGGATTGTGTCTAGGATGGCCTTGGAATGGTGGGGTGTCCTCATGTGTCCATGGAATATTCTACCTCTCTGGGAATTCTGCCCAGCACCCAAGAGTTTGGTGTCTCACTGGGAAGGAGAGAGCGTGGTTTACTGTTTCAGTGTTTCCGTCAACACAGGGATTCCAGAGATGGGTTATAGGTCCCTGTGCCTGGATAACCCTACAAAGGCTTAGTATTTGGGCCTAGAGGCTTGACTGCCTGGCTCTGTGGGGCTTTGGTTCCGCTCCCATGGAGACTTGTTGGAAATGGGTCTCAGGGTAAGGGTCACAATGCCTGTTTTTGCCCAGATGCCCATCCTGAGTGGGCATTGGCTCTTGTTCCATGCACCTGGATCCCAATATGAGGGTTGGACCACCATATCAACATTTAATTTTCCTTCTATGAGGAAGGAGGAGTACTCTTTTGTGCTTCAGATTCCCCCATGCACAGTAATTTGAGCTATGTTCTGGGACTGGTACGTGAATAACCAGGTTGGTTTGAGATGAAGGACTCAGGTCAAGGCAGGTCACACCTGCCAGATATGGGTCCCGCTATCTAGGTGGCTACCAGGAGGTCGGGGCTCGAGCTGTGTCAGACAAAGCATTAGTTCACAAGGTGGCCTATGATATTGTGGTGCTATAGAGGGCTGTGCTGGTGGAACCTTATATGGAGTTTCACGCAGACCCATAGGGCACCTCTTTTTTCTGGTGGGCAGGCAGAAGGCATTGTGGCTCCCAAATTCCCAATATGGGGGACTTGAAGGCGAGGAGTGTGAGAACAGAAGGCAGAAAACACAATCTATGCTTAATCTCAGTGCCGAGAACATGGCCGTTCCAATGTGCAGTGGTTTTTTCGAGATCTCCAGCATCTGAGTACAGGCGAGGGTCAGATGTCTGCTCATGATAGAGTTTGTATCTATCGTGGCCAACAAATGAAATATCCAGCACCTGAGTAAAGGTGGATTTCAGATGTTTACGCACACTGGAGTTTGTGTCTCTGATGACCGAATGGAGGAGTGGCATCAAGAGGCTGATGCATGTGAGATGCTCCAAACAGCAAGGTTGTTTTTTCTACTGGACAGTTAGAGTCTGGTATGTTTTCTGCAGGGCCCCCCATGTGAAAAGTATGGGTAGCAGAGCCCTTCCACATGGATGCCTGGAAAGCACACCTCCATTGACCAATGCAGCTGAGGAACATGCAGGTTCTTTACGGTGCTTCTGGGGCGAAGCACCAAGGTCTTGAGTTGACATGGAATCTCTTGAAGATGGGTTACAATGCTGGTTTTTTTTTACCAGGTAGATCTTAGAATGTGTTGGTGGCTAAGGTGCCTGCAAGATTCTCCTACCCTGAGGGTTTAACACAGGTCGAAGAGCACGGTTATCTTCTGGGGACAGGAGATGTAGTGTTTTGTGGCTCAGGGACCACATGCCATATCATAAGTTCCTATTCAAGAACAGGCCTCTGAAGACAGATGCCCGACAACCTAATCTAGGGTTCCAATGAGTCCCAGGGGCATGAGAGGTTCAATCTTCAGACTTAGGAAAGTTGACTTGGGTGTCTGCCAGGATGTAGGTGATCAGGGAGTTTCAGACTGTGCACTTATGTCCAGAGTAACCTCCAATATTGGGGTGGCCACAGGGGTCTTGAATGTTTCAACCAACTCTGGAGGGTTTGCTTAACTGACATGCACAATTTCCATGGGGATGGCAAGCACAGTCCTGTGGTGTGGCTCCAGAGACTCCACCCTGGAGGGCATGTGAGCCATGGTTCTGGGAGGGAAGTCTGCAAACACAAACTCGGGTTAGGTTTAGTGGCTAGGTTATCGCAGGGCAATGTGTAGACCTGGAAGGCTACTCGTCAGGAACAGTAACTGGAATGACCCGAAGGTGGAAGCACAGGCTTTTATATCTGGATTGTGTGTCTAGGGTGACCTCAGAATGTAGCTGTGGCCTCATGGGTCCATGGGAGATTTTTCCTCTAAGGATACTGGCGGCTCCCAATATTTTGATGACTTTTTGAGATGGGAAGACTGCTATTTTCGATCTTAGGTGTGCCCCAAAACAGGGATTCCAGAGATGGGCTCTGGGTCTAGGCGCCTGGAAAATCCCACCAAGGGTTGGGATTTGGGCTTATGGGCAGACCAGGCCTGCAATGCAGGATCTTGGTGGTGCAACTGAGAGGGCTTGTTTGGAAGCATGCTCAGGCTGAGCATTACAATGCCTGTTTGTGCCCAGGGTGGCCCTCAGGAGTGGGCGTGGTCCCATTGTCCATTTTCTGGCTCCCACACTGAGGGATGGACACACATTCCAATGGCCAGGTTTCCAGCCATGGGGAAGGAGGAAATATCTATTGTGCTTCATGTTCCCCCATAGGCAGGGATTACAGCAAAGGTCTGGGGACAGATGCCTGAATACCAAGGATGCATAGAGATGACAGATTTGGGCAATGGCCGTTCTCACATGCTGGATATGGGCCCCGCTCTCTGGGTGGCTGACACGAGGTCTGGGCTCAGGCTGTGTCAGACACAGCACTAGTGGCCAGAGAAGTCTATATATTGGGGTTCTCTCCAGGACCGAGTAAATTGATCCTCATGTAGGGTTTCTGGCGAGACTCACGAAGCACTTCTTTCTGTGGGGCAGGCAGAATGCTGCCTTATGGATCCAGAATTCCCTATCAAGAGGGTTTGGGGACAAATAGGGTGAGAATGCAATTGTAAACACCAGCTATGCTTAAATTGAGTGCCAAGCGGAAGTCAGTTTCAATGTGCAGCAGCTTATACGAGATATCCAGCACCTGAGTAAGGGCAGATGTCAGATATTTGCTCACACTTGAGTTTGTGTCTAGGATGACGACTAATGGAGGGGTGGCTTCAGGAGGCAATGGAGGATTACCCACGCTTAAGATTGTGAGATGCTCCAAACAACAAGGTTTCCTTCTAATGGACAGGAGGAGTCTGTTTTTTTTTCCTCCAGGGTCCCTCAAGTGGAAGTTTGCGTAGCAGAGCCCTCCCACATGGATGACTGGAAAGCACACGTCCAATGACCATTGCAGCTGAGGAACATGACAGGTTCGTTTTGGTGGTTCTGGTGCCAAGTACCAAGGCCTTGAGTTGACTTGGAATCTCTTACAGATGTGTCCCAAAACTGGTTTGTTACAAGGGAGTTCTTAGAATGTATTGGTGGCTATGGGCCACGCTGAGGGTTTGGCACAGGTCGATGTGCACAGTTTCCATCTTGGGAGAGGAGATGTTCTGTTTTGTGGCTCAGGGTACATATGTTGTATCCTGACTTGGTATTCAAGAACAGGCCTCTGAGGATTGATGCTTGCAACCTAATCTAGAGATCCAATGATGTCCTTGGTGCCCATCAGGTTCAATTTTCTTACTAAGGACCATTGATATGGTTGTCTGACTGGATGTAGGTGATCAGGGTGTTTCAGACTGTGCATTTGCATCCAGAGCCACTTCCAATATTGGGGTGGGCTCAGGGGCCTTGCAGGTTTCTCCTAACTTGGAGGCTTTGGGGAACTGTGATGGGCACAGTTTCCTTGGGGATGGCAGGCCCAGTCCTGTGGTAAGGCTTCAGAGACCACCTCCTTGAGGATATGAGAGCCATGGTTTTGGGAGGGAAGTCTGCAAACACAAATTTGGGTCAGGGATAGTGGCAAGGTGATCGCAGGTCCAATGCATAGACCTAGAAGGCATCACGTCAGGAACTGTAATTAGGGTGACTGAAAGCTGGTAGCACAGGCTTTTCTATCTGGATTGTGTGTCCAGGATGGGCTCTGAATGTAGACGTGGTCTCATGGTTCAATGAGAGACTTTTCCTCTCTAAGGATCCTGGTGGATCTCCATAGATTGGTGGTTTTTCAGAGAAGAAAAGAGTGCTCTTTTCCATCTTAGGGGTGCTCCAAAACAGGGAAGAATGCTGTTTTCCAACTTAGGCTTATGCCAAAACAGGGATTCCAGAGACGGGCTCTGGGTCTGGGTGCCCGGATATCCCACCAAGTGTTAGGATTTGGGCCTAGGGGCATTTTAGGCCTGCAATGCAGGATCCTAATGGTGTAACAGAGAGGGCTTGTTTGAAAGCATGCTCAGGCTGAGGGTCATCATGCCTCTTTGTGCCCAGGGGGGCCCTCAGGAGAGGGCGTAGTCTCATTGGCCATATAGCTGGATCCCACTTTGAGGGTTGGACACCCATTGCAACAGCCAGGCTTCCTGCAATGGAAAGAGGAGTTCTCTATTGTGCTTCAGGTTCCCCCATTGGCAGGGTTACAGGAATGGTCTGTGGAAAGTTGCCTTAATACCAAGGATGTGTACAGATGACAGGCTAAGAATTCCCAGGTAACAAAACAGCATTGTTACCCATGTTCATGACATTCCATGTAGAAATAAGCCCTTAGTACTTCGCCCCAGAGCCACCAGAATGAACTTGCCATGTTCCTAAGCTGCAATGGTCAGTGGAGGTGTGGTTTCCAGGCAACCATACGGGGTGCTCTGCTACACAAACTTTGCAATTGGCTGGGACCCTTGAGACAAAAAAACAGAATGCCCCTGTCCGGTAGAAGGAAACCTTCTGTTTGGAGCATCACACAAGCCCCAGCGTGGGAAATTCTCCATTTCCTCTTGAAGCCAGCACTCCATTTGTCAGTCATCATAGACACAAACTCCAGCATGAGCAAACATCTGACATCCGCCCTTACTCAGGTGCTGGATTTCAATTCGATCGCTGCACACTGGAACTGCCTTTAGTTTGACTGAATTAAGCCATAGCTTGGGTTTACAATTCCATCCTCAGTCTACTGGTCCACAAGCCCTATTGTGAGGGAATTCTGGAGCTACAACACAATATTCTGCCTTCCCCATAGAAAGAAAAAGGGCCTGGAGAGTCTGCCCAGAAACTCCATATGATGGTCAATCTTCTCGGTGCTAGACGGAACCCTGATTCATAGGCTGCCCTGGGCACTAGTGCTGTGTCTGACATAGCCGGAGCCAGGACCTAGTGTCAGCCACTGAGAGATCAGGGCCCATATCCAGCATGTGAGACCAGCTATGGCCCAAGTCTGTCTTCTCTTCTATTCTTGGTATTCAGGCATCTGTACCCACACCTTTGCTGAAATCCTTGCCATTGGGGGAACCTGAAGCACAATAGAGAACTCCTCCTTCCCCATGGAAGGTATTCTGACAGTTGGGATAGTTGCTCAACCCTCAAAGTGGAAGGCAGTTCCATGGCCAAGGAGACCATGTGCACTCATGATGGCTTACCCGGGCACAAGCAGGCATTGTGACCTCAGCCTGAGCATGCTTTCAACCAAACGCTCTCAATTGCATCTCTGGGACCCCGAATTGCAGGCCTAGTACACACCTAGGCCCAAATCCTAACCCTGGTGGGATTTTACAGGGGCCCAGACACAGAGCCCATCTCTGGAATCCCTATTTTGGGGGACCCTTAAGATGGAAAACAGCACTCTTCCCTTCCCCGAGATAGTCACCAAACTCATGGTAGCCACCAGGATCCTTGAGTGGAAAAATCTGCCATAGACCCATGAGAACACACCTGCATTCCGAGGCCATCCTGGACATACAATCCAGATACATATCATGTGCTATCACCTTTGAGTCATCGGATTTACAGTTCCTGACGAGCTGCCTTCCAGGTCTATGCATTGGGCCTGCAATCACCTTGCCATTAACCTAAACTGAGTTTGTGTTTGCAGACTTCCTTCCTAAAACCATGGCTCACATGATCTCCAGGTTCTGGCATCTGAAGCCACACCACAAGACTGTGCCTGAGATCCTCAAGGAAACTGTGCCCATCACTTTTGCCCGATACCTTTAGATTAGGAGAAACCTGCAAGGCCCCTGAGTGCAGCCAAATAATGGAGGCCGCTCTGGGCACAAATGCACAGTCTGAGACACCCTGATCACCTCCATACAGGCAGACACCCAAGTCAATGCTCCTGAGTCAGAAGATTGAACCTGACATGCCCCAAGGACTTCATTGGCACACTAGATTAGGTTTACAGGTATCTGTCGTCAGAGGCCTGCTCTGGAATATCAACTTATGATAAAATATATAGTCCCTGAGCCACAGAACAGAATATGTCCTCCCCAAAAAGGAAGCCATGCTCCTGGAATTGTGTCATACCCTAAGGGTATTTGGATCCTGAATGGCCCCTTAGCAACCAGCACATTCTATGATATTCCTGGTAACAAACCATCATTGTGCCCCATCTTCATGAAACTCCATGTCAACTCAAGGTTTCGATATATTGCCCCAGAGCCACCAGAATGCACCTGCCATGTTCCTCAGGTGCAATGGTCAATTGAGGGGTGATTTCCAGGCATCCCTGTGGGGTTCTCTGCTACAAAACTTTCCACATGGAGAAACCAGAGAAAACAAACCAGACTTCTCCTGTCCGGTAGAAAGAAACTTTGCTATTTGGAGCATCTCACAAGCCCCAGCATGGGAAATCCTCCATGGCCTCTTGACGCCACCCTTCCATTTGTGGGTAATCACAGACACAAACTCCAGTGTGAGCAAACATCTGACATCCACCCTTACTCAGGTGCTGGATATTCGAAACGGCAGCTGCACACTGGAACTGCCTTTTGCTTTTCACTGAACTTAACCATAGCTTTGTATTACTATTCTATCCTCACCACACTGGTCCACAATATCTCTTGATAGGGAATTCTGGAGCCACAACGCAGTATTCTGCCTTCCACATAGAAAGAAGAAGGACCTGTTGAGTCTGCCCAGAAACTGCACATGAGGATCAATCTACTCAGACCACGAGGCAACCCTGATTAATAGATTTCCCTGACCACTAGTGCTGTGTCTGACAGAGTCTAAGCCCCGACCTCGTGTCAGCCACCCAGAGTTGAGGGCCCATATTTAGCATGAGAGATCGGCCATGGCCCTGGGCCATCATCTGTACCCATCCTTGGTATCCAGTCATCTGTCCCCCAAACTTTGCTGGAATTCCTGCCAATGGCGAACCTGAAACACAATAGAGAACACCTCCTTTCCCATGGCAGGAATATTGGCTGTTGGGATGGTTGTCCAACAGCGTGGGAGCCAGCTGCATGGCCAAGGAGACCATGCCCACTCCTGAGGGCCGACATGGGCACAGGCAGGCATGGTGATCCTCAGCCTGAGCATGTTTTCAAACAAACACTCTCAGTTGCTCCTCCAGTACCAGCATTGCAGGCCTGGTATGCCCCTAGGCCCAAATCCTAACCCTTGGTGGGATTTTCCAGGTGCCCAGACCCAGAGTCCGTCTCAGAATCCCTGTTTGGGGCACCCTTAAGATGGAAAACAGCACTCTTCCCTTCCCTGAGAAAGGCACCAAACTATTGGGAGCCGCCAGGATCCTTAGAGAGAAAAAATCTCCCATGGACCCATGAAAACAAACCTGCATTCCGAGGCCATCCTGTCCACTCAATCCAGAGAGAAAAGTCTTTGCTACCGACTTCGAGTCATCCTATTTACATTTCCTGACGAGCTGACCTCCATGTCTATGCATTGGGCCTATGATCATCTCGACACTAACCCTAACCCCAGTTTGTGTTTGCCGACTTCTCTCCCAAAACCATGGCTTACATGCCCACCAAGATGTGGTCCCTCAAGCCACATCACAGGAAAGTTCCTGCCATCCCCAAGAAAACAGTGCCCATCAGGTTGTCCAAACCCTCCAGATTAGGAGAAACCTGCCAGGCCCCTGAACCCACCCCAATATTGGCGGTTGCTCTGGATGCAAACGTGCAGTCTGAAACACCCTGAGCACCTCCATCGAGGCAGAAAGCCAAGTCAAAGGTTCTGAGTCAGATGATTGAACCTGACATGCCCCTAGGACTTCACTGGAACCCTAGATTGGGTCTTCAGACATCTGTTCTCAGAGTCCTGTTCTGGAATACCAAGTTATGATACAACATGTGGTCCCTGATTCCCACAACAGAACATCTCCTGTCTCCAGAAGGAAAATGTGCTCTTGGATCTATGTCCAACTTTCAGGGTAGATGGATCCTGCATGACCCATTAGCCCCAGCACCTTCTATGATCTCCCTGGTAACAAACCAGCATTGTGACCCAACTTCCTGAGACTTGATGCCAACTCAAGGTGTTGGTACTTTGCCCAAGAGCCATGAAACGAATCTGCCATGTTCCTCAGGTACAAAGGTCAATGGACGTGTGCTTTCTAGGCATCCAAGAGGTATTTCTCTGCTACACAAAAATTCCACATAGGGAACCCTAGAGCAAACAAATAAGACTGCTCCTGTCAGGTTGAAGGAAACCTTGGTTGTTTGGAGCATCTCACAAGCCCCAGCCTGGGAAGTCCTCCACATTCTCTTGATGCCAACCCTCCATTTGTTAGTCATCATAGACACAAATTCCAGCATGAGCAAACATCTGACATCTGCTCTTACTCAGGTGCTGGATATTCGAATCAGTCACGCACACTGGAAATACCTTTCACTTGACACTGTATTCTTGCATAGTTTGGGTTTACAGTTCCATCCTCACCCTACTGGACCGCAAGTCCTCTTGAGAGGGAATTAGGGAGACAAAACGCAACATTCTGCCTTCCCCATAGAAAGAAGGGCCTGGTGAGTCTGCCCAGAAACTCCCCATGAAGATCAATCTACTTGGCCCTCGAGGGAACCCCGATTTATACTTTGCGCTGGCCACTAGCGCTGTGTCTGAGAGAGCCTGAGCCCCAACCTCGTGTCAGCCACCCAGAGTGTGGGGCCCTTATCCAGCATGTGGGACTGGCCATGGCCCAGTCATCTCTACCCATCCTTGGTATTCCGGCAACTATCCCAGACCTTTGCTGGAATCCCTACCAGTGGGGGAATCTGAAGCACAATTGAGAACTCCTCCTTCCCCATGGCAGGAAGCCTGGCTGTTGCTATGGGTGCCCAACCCTCAGAATTAGAACCAGGTGCATGGCCAATGAGACAACGCCCAATCATAAGGGCCGCCTGGGCCAAAGCAGGCATTGTGTCCCTCAACCTTAGCATGCATTCAAACAAATGCTCTCAGTTGTTTCTGCAGGGTCCCGCATCGCAGGCCTGGTATGCCCTTAGGACAAAATCCTAACACTTCGTGGGATTTTCCATGCCAACATAACCAGAGCCCGTCTCTGGAATCTCTGTTTTGAAGCACCCCTATGATGGAAAACAGCAATCTTCCCTCCCCTGAGAAAACTATTACGAGCTGCCAGGATGCGTAGAGAGAAAAAATCTCCCAGGGCTCCATAAGACCACACCTTCATTCCGAGGCTATCCTGGACACACAATCCAGATACAAGAGACTGTGCTACCACCTTCGAATCACCTGGTTTACAGTTCCAGACGAGCTGCCCTACAGACCTATGCATTGGGCCTGTGATCACCTCGCCATTAACCCTACCCCAAGTTTGTGTTTGCAGACTTCTTTCCCAAAACCATGGCTCACATGCCCTCTATGATGGGTCTCTGTAGCCACACCACAGGAAAGATCCTGCTATCCCCAATGAAACTGTGTCCATCACAGTTGCCCAAACCCTCCAGATTAGGAGAGACCTGCAAGTCCCCTGAGCCCAGTCCAATATTGGAGGCCACTCTGGACACAAATGCACAGTGTGCAACACCCTGATCACCTCCATCCAGGAAGACACCCAAGTCAATGGTCCTGAGTCAGAAGATTGGTCCCTGAACCCCACAATAGAATATCTCCTGTCCCCAGATGGAATTCGTGCTCTTCAACTTGTGTCAAGGGTCGGGGTATATGAATTATGCACAGCCCCTTAGCCCCCAGCACATTCTAAGATCTCTCTGGTAACAAACAAACAGCATTGTGATCCATCTTCATGAGATTCCATGTCACTTCAAGTCCTTGGTAATTCGCCCCAGAGCCACCAGAATGAACCTGCCATGTTCCTCACCTGATATGGTCAGTGGAGGTGTGCTTTCCAGGCATCCATGTGGGAGTGCTCTTCTACTTATTCTTTCCACATGTGGGACCCTGGAGCAAACAAACCAGACTGCCACTGACCAGTAGAAGGGAACCCTCTGTTTGGAGCATCTCAGAAGCACCAGCAGGAGAAATCATCCATGGCCCTTGACACAACCCCTCCATTTGTCAGTCATCATAGACAAAAACTCCAGCATGAGAAAACATCTGAAATCTGCCGTTATTTAGATTCTGCATTTTCTTTTCCACCACTGCACACTAGAACTGTGTTTCACTTGACACTGAATTTATCCATAGCTTGGGTTTAGAATTCCATCCTCAGCCTCCTGGTCTGCAAGCCCTCTAGAGAGGGAATTTGGAGCCACAAGCAACATTCTCCATTCCCACTAGAAAGAAATAGGGCCTGGTGAATCTTGCCAGAAACTCCACATGAGGTTCAATCTACTTGGCACTCGATGGAACCTTGATTTATAGGCTGTCCTGGGCACTAGTACTAGTACTAGTACTAGTACTAGTACTAGTACTAGTACTGTGTCTGACAGAGCCTGAGCCAAGACCTAGTTTCAGGCACCCAGAGATATGAGCCCATATCCAGCATGTGAGATTGGCCAGGGCCCAAGTCCATCATCTCTACCCATCCTTGGTATTCAGGCACCTGTCCCCAGACCTTTTATGTAATCCCTACCAATGGGGTAACCTAAAGCACAATAGAGAACTCCTCCTTCCCCATGGTAGGAATCCTGGCTGTTGATATGAGTGTCCAAACCTCAAAGTGGGAGCCAGCTGCATGGCCAAGGAGACAATGCCCACTCATGAGGGCTGCCCTGGGCACAAGTAGCCATTGTAACCCTCAGCTTGATCAAGCCTTCAAAAAAATGCTCTTAGTTGCACCTCCAGGATCCTGCATTGCAGGCTTGATATGCCCTTAAGCCCAAATCCTAACACATCGTGGGATGTTCCATGTGCACATACCCAGAGCCCGTCACTGGAATCCCTATTTTGAGGCACCCCTAAGATGGAAAACAGCACTCTTCACTTCCCTGAGAAAGCCACCAAAGTAATGGGATCCCCCAGGATCCTTGAGAAGAAGAATCTCTCATGGTCCCATGAGTCCACACCTGTATTCCGAGGCCAGCGTGGATATGCTATCCAGATACAAGAGACTGTGCTACTGGCTTCGAGTCACCTGATTTACAGTTCCTGACGTGCTGCCCTCCAGATCTTTGGATTGGGACTGTGAACACCTCTCCATTAACCTTATCCCGAGTTTGTGTTTGCAGATCTCTCTCTAAAAACCATAGCTCACATGTCCTCCAGGATGGGGCCCCTAGAGTCACACCACAAGACTGTGCTTGCCATCCCCAAGGAAACTGGGCCCATCACAGTTGCCCAAACCCTCCTGATTAGGAGAAACCCGGAAGGCTCCTGAGCACATCCCAATATTGGAGGCTGCTCTGGATGCAAATGCACAGTCTGAAACACCCTGATCACCTCCATCCAGGCAGACACCCAAATCAATGGTCCTGAGTCAGATAATTGAACCTGACATGGCCCTAGGACCTCATTGGAAGAGGGATTAACTTTTCAGGCACCTGTCCTCAGAGGCCTCTTCTGGAATACCAACTTATGATACAAATTATGGCCCCTGAGCCCCAGGGTGGGAAATCCTCCATGGCCTCTTGACGCCACCTCTCCATTTGTTGGTCATCGTAGACACAAACTCCAGCCTGAGCAAACATCTGACATCCGCCCATATTCAGGCGCTGATATTGGAATCAGCTGCTGCACACTGGAACTGCCTTTCGCTTTGCAATGAATTTAAGCCTAGCTTTAGACTACAAATTCATCCTCAACCTACTGGTCTGCCATATCTCTTGATAGGGAATTCTGGAGCCACAACGCAACATTCTGCCTTCTTCATAGATAGAAGGACCTGGTGAGTCTGCCCATAAACTGCACATGAAGATCAATATACTCAGCCCAGGAGGGAACCCCTATTTATAGTTTGCCCTAGCCACTAGTGCTGTGTCTGACAGAGCCTGAGCCCCTACCTCGTGTCAGCAACCCAGAGGGTGGGGCCCACATTAACCATGTGAGACCGGCCATGGCCCAGGGCTGTCATTACTACCCATCCTTGGTATTCAGGCATCTGTCCCCTAGATCTTAGCTGGAATCCCTACCAATGGGGGGACCTGAAGCACAATAGAGAATTCATCCTTCGCCATGGCAGGAATCCTGGCTTTTGGATGGGTGTCCAACCCTAGGAATGGGAACTGGCTGCATGGCTGAGTAGACATCGCCCAATCCTGATGGCCTCCGGGGCACAAGCAGGCATTGGGACCCTCAGCTTGACCATACTTTCAAACAAACGCTCTCAGTTGCACCTCCAGGATCCCGCATTGCAGGCCTGGTATGGCCCTAGGCCTAAATATTAACCCTTGGTGGGATTTTCCAAGCACTTAGACCCAGAGCTCATCTCTGGAATGCCTGTTTTGGGGCACGCCTAAGCTGGAAAACAGTACTCATCCCTTCCCGGAGAAATCCAACAAACTATTGAGAACCGCCAGGATCCTTGAGAGGAGAAATCTCCCATGGACCCTTGAGACAACACCTGCAATAAAGGTCATTCTGGAAATTAAATCCAGATACAATTACCTGTGCTACCACCTTTGAGTTACGTGATTTACAGTTCCAGACTTGCTGCCCTCCTGGTCTATGGATTGGGACTATGATCACCTTGCCACTAACCCTAACCTAAGTTTGTGTTTGCAGACTTCTCTCTCAAAATCATGGCGCACATGTCCTCCAGGATGGGGTCTCTGGAGTCACACCACAGGACAGTTCCTGCAATCCCCAAGGAAACTGCCCATCACAGTTGTCCAAAAACCCCATATAAGGAGAAACCTGCAAGGAACCTGAGCCAACCCTAGTATTGGATGCCACTCTGGACACAAATGCACAGTCTGAAACACCCTCATCACCTGCATCCAGTCAGACACCAGAGTCAATGATCCTGAGTCAGAAGATTGAATGACATTCCCCTAGGGCCTCATTCAAACCCTTTATTATGTTTTCAGGCTTCTGTCCTCAGAGACCTGTTCTGGATTACCAATTTATGATACAACATATGGCCGCTGAGCCCCACAACAGAATATCTCCTGCCCCCAGAAGCAATCCGGGCTCTTGGGCCTGTGTCAAATCCTCAGGCTAGATGAATCCTGCATGGCCCATTAACCACCAGCACATTCTAAGATCTCCCTGGTAACAAACCAACATTTTGACCCATCTTCATGAGGTTCCATGTCCAATCCAGTCTTTATTTCTTCGCCTCAAAGCCACCAGATGCCATGTTCCTTCGCTGTCATGGTCAATGAAGGTGTGCTTTCCAGTCACCCATGTGGGAGATCTATGTTATCCGATCTTTCGACATGGGGAACCATGGAGGAAACAAATCAGACTGCCCCTGTCTGGTAGAAGGAAACCTTGCTGTTTGGAGCATCTCAAAAACACCAGATTGGGAAATCCTCCATAACCTCTTGACGCCACCCCTCCATTTTTGTGTCATCATAGACACAAACTCCAGCATGAGCAAATATCTGACATCCACCCTCACTCAAGTGCTGAATATTGGATTCAAACATTGCACACTGGAAATTTCTTTCGCTTGATACAGAATGTAACCATAGCTTAGGTTTACAATTCCATCCTCAGCCTCCTGGTCCACAAGCCCTCTTGATAGTGAATTCTAGAGCCACAAAACAGCATTCTGCCTTCCCCTTACAAACAAGAAGGGCCTGGTGAGTCTGCCCAGAAACCATATATGAGGATCAATCTGCTCGGCACTCGAGGGAACCCCAATTTATAGGCTGCCCTGGGCACTAGTGCTGTGTCTGACAGAGCCTGAGCCAAGACCTAGTGTCAGCCACCCAGTGATCGGGGCCCATATCCACGATTTGATACTGGCCATGGCCCATGTCCATCATCTTTACCCATCCTTGGTATTCAGGCCTCTGTCCCCAGACCTTTGCTGGAATCCCCGCTAATGGGGGAACCTGAAGCACTATAGAGAACTCCTCTTTCCCCATGGCAGGATTCTGGCTGTTGGGATGGTTGTCCAACCCTCAAAGTGGGAGCCAGCTGCATGGCCAATGTGACCACGCCCACTCATGAGGGCCACCTGGGCATAAGCAAGTATTGTGACCCTCAGCCTGAGAATGATTTCAAACAAGACCTCTCAGTTGCACCTCCAGGTTCCTGCATGCAGGCCTGGTAAGCCACTAGGCCCAAATCCTAACACTTGGTGGGATTTTCCAGGGGACCAAACCCAGAGTCCGTCTCTGGAATCCATATTTTGGGTCACCTCTAACATGAAAAACAGCATTCTTCCCTTCCCCGAAAAAGCCACCAACTATTGGGAGCCACCAGGATCCTTAGAGAGGAAAAATCTCCCATGGACCCATGAGGCCACAACTGCATTCTGAGGCCATCCTGCACACAATACAGAGAAAAAAGCCTGTGATTCTGCCTTTGAGTCACCCGATTAACAGTTCCTGAAGAGCTGCCATCCATGTCTATGCATTGGGCCTGTGATAACCTTGCCACTAACCCTAACCCAAGTTTGTGTTTTCAGACTTCCCTCCCAAAACCGTGGCTCACATGCCCTCCAGTTTGTGATAACTGGAGCCACACCACGGGATTGTACCTGTCTTCCCAAAGGAAACTGTGATTGTCACTATTAAACAAACCCTCTAGATTAGGAGAACCCTGCCATTTCCCTAAGCCCAGCCCAATATTGGAGGCCACTCTGGACGCAAATGCACAGTCTGACACACCATATCACCTACATCCAGGCTGATATCCAAGTCAATGGTCCTCAGACAGAAGATTGAACCTGACATGCTCCTAGGATTCACTGGAACACTAGAATAGGTTTTCAGGTATCTGTACTCAGAAGGCTGTTCTGAATATCAATGTATGATACAATATGGTCACTGAGCCACACAAAAGAACATCTCCTGTCCTTAGAAGAAAGCTGTGCTCTGGACCTGTGTCAAACACTCTGGGTAGATGAATCCTTCAAGGCCCCCTGGCAACCAGCACATTCTATGATCTCCCTGACAACATACCAGCATTGTGACCCATCTTCATGAGACTCCATGACAACTCCAGCCCTTGGTACTTCGGCCCAGAGCCACCAGAATGAAACTGCCATGTTCCTCTGCTGCCATGGTCAATGTAGGTGTACTTTCCAGGCATCCAGCGGGAGTGCTCTGATACCAACTTTCCACATGGGGAACCCTGGAGGAAACAAACCAGACTCCCCTGTACGGTAAAAGGAATCTTTGCTGTATGGAGTATCTCAAGCCTGAAGGTGGGTAATCCTCCATGGCCTCTTGAGGCCACCCATCCATTTGTTGGTCATCATAGACACTAACTCCAGCGTGAGCAATCAACTTACATCTGCACTTACTCAAGTGCTGGATATTTGAATCAGCTGCTACACACTGGAATTGCCTTATGCTTGGCACTGAATTTAAAAGTAGCTTGGCGGGACGCCTGGGTGGCTCAGTTGGTTAAACAGCTGCCTTCGGCTCAGGTCATGGTCCCAGCGTCCTGGGATCGAGTCCCACATCAGGCTCCTTGCTCCGCAGGGAGCCTGCTTCTCCGTCTGACTCTGCCTTCCACTCTGTCTGCCTGTGCTTGCTCTCGCTCGCTCTCTGACAAATAAATAAAATCTTAAAAAAAAAAAAAAGTAGCTTGGGTTTGCAATTCCATCCTCACCCTGGTGTTCAGTAAGCTCTCTTGATAGGGAATTCTGAAGCCACAACACAGCATTCTGCCTTCCCCATAGCAAGAAAAAACAGCCTGGAGAGACTGCCCAGAAACCCTACATGAGGATAAATCTACTCGACCCTCGAGTGAACCCCATTTATAGGTTTACCTGGCCACTAGCGCTGAGTCTGACAGAACCTCGTCTCTGACCTCGTGTCAGGACCCAGAGACTGGGCTCCAACTCCAGAATGTGAGACCAGCCATGTCCCAGGGCTGTCATCTCTACCCATTCTTGATTCAGGCATCTGTCCCCAGACATTTGCTGAAATCCCTGCCAATGGGGGAACCAGAAGCACAATAGGGAAATCCTCCTTCCCCATGGCAGGAATGATGGCTCTTGGGATGGGTTTCCAGACCTCAGAGTGGTAGCCAGCTGAATGGCCAATGATAACCCGCCCACTCATGAGGGCCGCCCTGGACACAAGCAGGCATTGTGACCCCCAACATGAGCATGCTTTCAAACAAACACTCTCAGTTGCATTCCAGAATCCAAATTTGCAGGCCTGATATGCCCCTAAGCACAAATCATAACACCTGGTGGGATTTTTCAGGGGCCCAGAAACACAGCCTGTCTCTGGAATCCCTGTTTTGGGACACCCCTAAGATGGAAAATAGCACTCTCCCCTTCGCCAAGAAAGCCACCATAGTATAGGGAGCCGCTAGGATCCTTCAGAGGAAAAATCTCCCATGGATCCATGAGACCACACCTGTATTCCGAGGCCATCCTGGACACAAAAGCCAGATACACAAGCCTGTGCTACCACCTTCAAGGCAACTAATTTATAGTTCCAGACGAGCTGCCCTCCAGGTCTATGCATTGGGCCTGCGATCACCTCACCGCTAACCTTAACCCGAGTTTGTGCTTACAGACTTCTATCCCGAAACCATGGCTCATATTTCCTCCAGGATGGGGTCTCTGGAGCCACACCAAAGGACTGTGCCTGCCATCCCCAAGGAAAATGTGTCCGTCACATTTGCCTAAAACTTCGAGATAAGGAGAAACCTGCAAGGCCCCTGAGCCCACCCCAATACTGGAGGCCCCTCTGGACACAAATGTGCAGTCTGAAATACGCTGATCACCTGAATCCAGGCAGATACCCAAGTCAGTGTTTCTCAGTCAGAAGATTGAACCTGACATGCTCCTATGACCTCATTGTAACCCCTGATTAGGTTTTCAGGCATCTGTAATCAGAGACCTGTTCTGGAGTACCAACTTAAGATACAACATATGGTCCCTGATCCCCACAACAGAACATCTCCTTTCTCTAGATGGAAGCCGTGCTCTTGGAACTGTGTCAAACCCTCAGGGTAGATGAATCCTACTTGGCCCGTAGCCACCAGCAGATTCTAAGATCTCACTGGTAACAAGCCAGCATTGTGAGCCATCTTCATGAGATTCCATGTCAACTACAGGCCTTGGTACTTCACCCCAGAGCCTTCAGAAAGAACCTGTCATGTTCCTCAGCTGCAATGTTCAGTGGAAGTGTGCTTTCCAGGCATCCATGTGGGAGTGCTCTGCTACCCAAACTTTCCACATGGGGGACTCTCGAGCAAACAAATCTGACTGCCCTGTCCTGTAGAAGGAAACCTGGCTGTTTGGAGCATCTCACAAGCTCAAGTGTGGGAAATCCTCTATGACCTCTTTTCAACTCCTCTCCATTTGTCGGTCATTATAGACACAAACTCCAGCTTGAGCAAACATCTGACGTCTGCGCTTACTCAGGTGTTGGATATTCGAATCAGCCGCTGCACACTGGAAATGCCATTCTCTTGTCACTGAATTTATTCATAGCTTGGGTTTACAATTCCATCCTCACCCTACTGGTCTACAAGCCCTCATGATAGGGAATTCTGCAGCCACAACACAGCATTCTGCCTTCCCAATAGAAAGAAGAAGGGCCTGGTGAGTCTGCCCAGAAACTCCACATTATGATCAATCTACTTGTCCCTTGAGGGAACCCTGAATTATAGACAGCCCTGGCCCCTAGTGTTGTGTCTGACAGAGCCTAAGCCCCGACCTCGTGTCAGCCACCTAGAAGGCGGGGCCCATATCCCGCATGTTAGACTGGCCACGGAACAGAGCCGTCATCTTTACCCATCCTTGGTATTCAGGCATGTGTCCCCAGACCTTTCCTGGAATCCCTACCAATGAGGGAACCTGAATCACAATAGAGAAATCCTCATTCCCCATGGCAGGATTCCTGTAAGTTCGGAAGGGTGTCCAACACTCAGAGTGTTAGCCTACTGAATGGCCATTGAGACCACCCCCATTCCTGAGGGCCACCCTATGCAAAAGCTTGCATAGTGACCCTCAACCTGAGCATGCTTTCAAACAAACGCTCTCAGTTGTATCTCCAGGACTTGCATTGGAGGCCTGGTAAGCCCCTATGCCCAAATCATAACCCTTGGTGGGTATTTCCAGGTGCCCAGAGCCAGAGCACTTCTCTGCAATCCCTGTTATGGGACACCCTTAATATGGAAAACAGAACTCTTTCCTCTCTGAGAAAGCCACCACATTATAAGGAGCCGCCAGGATACTTGAGAGGAAATATCACCCATGGACACCTGAGACCACACCTGCATTCTTAGTCCATCGTGGATACACAATCCAGATAAAAAAGCCTGTGCTACCTCCTTTGAGGCATGCGATTTACATTTCACACGGAGCTTCCCTCCAGGAGTATGCATTGGGCCTACAATCACTTCGCCACTAAACCTAACCCGCATTTGTGTTTGCAGACTTTCCTCCGAAAACCATGGCTCTCATGCCCTCCAGCATGGGGTCTTTGGAGCCACACCACAGGACTGTGCCCACCATTGCCAAGGAAACTGTGCCCATCAAATTGCCCTATCTTTCCAGATTAGGAGAAACCTGCAAGGCCCCTGAGCCCACCCCAATACTGGTTGCCACTCTGTACACAAATGCACAGTCTGGAACACCCTGATCACCTACATCTAGGCAGACTTTGAAGTCAATGATACTGAGTCAGAGGATTGAACCTGACATTCCGTTAGGATTTTATTGGAACCCTAGATTAAATTTTCAGGCATCTATCCTCAGAGGCCTGTTCTGCAATACCAAATTATGATACATTTGGTCCGTTAGCCCCACATCAGAACATCTCTGGTCCGAGAAGGAAACCGTGCCCTTTGACCAGTGTCAAACCCTCAGGGTAGATGAATCCTACATGGTCCCTTAGCCACCAGCACACTCTAAGGTCTCCATGGTAACAAACCTGCATTATGACCCATCTTCATGAGACTTCATGTCAACTCCAGGCCTTGGTAATTCGCCCAAGAGCCACCAGAACGAATTGGCCATGTTTCTCAGCTGCAATTTTAATGGAGGTGTGCTTTTCAGGCATCCACGTGGGAGTGCTCTGCTACCCAAACTTTCCACATGGGGGACCCTGGAGCAAATAAACCAGACTCCCCCTGTGTGGTAGAAGGAAACTTTGCTGTTTGAAGCATCTCACAAGCCCCAGCATGTGAAATCCTCCATGGTCTCTTGACGCCACCCCTCCATTCATCGGTCATCATAGACATAAACTCCAGCATGAGGAAATGTCTGACTTTCACCTTTACTCAGGTGCTGGATATCTGGAATCAGACACTACACAATGGCACTGCCTTTTGCTTGGCACTGAATTGAACCTTAGCTTGAGTTTACAATTCCATCCTCACCCTACTGGTCCCCAAGCCCGCTTGATAGGGAATTCTGGGGCCACAACGCAGCTTTTTGCCTTCCCCTTAGAAAGAAGAAGGGCATGGTGATTCTGCCCAGAAACTCTGCATGAGGATCAATCTGCTCAGCCCTTGAGGGATCCCTGATTCATACTCAGCCCTGACCACTAGTTCTGTTTCTGACAGAGCCTGAGTGCTCAATTCATGTCAGCTACTCAGAGAGTCAGGCATGTGAGACTGGCCATGTCTCAGGTCCCTCATCTCTACCCATCCTTAGTATTCAGGCATCTGTCCCCAGACATTTGCTAGAATACCTGCTAATGGGGGAACCTGAGGCACAATAGAGAATTCTTCCTTTTCCATGGCAGGAATCCTGGTAGTTGGGATGGGTGTCCTACATTAAAGTGGTAGCCAGCTGCATGGCCAAGGAGACAACTCCCACTCATAAGGGCTGCCCTAATCACATCAGGCATTGTGACACTCAGACTAGCATGCTTTCAAACAAACGCTCTCAGTTGTACCTCCAAGTCACACATTGTAGTCCTGGTACTCCCCTAGGCCCAAATCCTAATCCTGGTGGGATTTTCCAAGCACCCAGACTCACAGCCCTTCTCTGGAATCCCTTTTTGGGGAACATCTAAGATTAAAAACAGCACTCTTCAATTCAAACGAGAAAGCCACCATACTATTGGGAGCTTCCAGGATCCGTAGAGAGGAAAATACTCTCATGGAAACATTAGAACACACCTGCATTCCAAGGCTATCATGGACACACAATCCAGATACAAAAGCCAGTGCTAGTGCCTTCGAGGTACGTGATTTACAGTTCCTGACGATCTGCCCTCCAGGTCTATGCATTGGGCCTACGATCACCTCGCAACTCAACCTAATCCGAGTTTGTGATTGCAGACTTCTCTCCCAAAACCATGGCTTACATGCCCTCCACGATGGAGTCTCTGGAGCCACACCACAGGACTGTGCCTGCCACCCCCAAGGAAACCGTGCCCACAAATTTGCCTAAACCTTCAAGATTAGGAGAAACCTGCAAGGCCCCAGAGCCCACCCCAATATTGGAGGCCACTCTGTACACAAAGGCACAGTCAGAAACACCCTGATTGCCTACATATAGTCAGACACCGAAGTCAATGGTTCTGAGTCTGATGATTGAACCTGAAATTCCCCTTGGACTTCATTGGAACCCTAGATGAAGTTTTTAGGCATCTGTCCGCAGAGGCCTGTTCTGGAATACCAACTTATGATACAACATTTGGTCCGTGAGCCCCACAACAGAACATCTCCGATACCCAGAAAGAAACCATGTTCTTCGACCGGTGTCAAACCATCAGGATAGACTAATCGTACATGGCCCCTTAGCCACCAGCACATAGTAAGATTTCCGTGGTAACAAAACTGCATTGTGACCCAACTTTATTAGAATCCAGGCCTTGGTACTATGCCCTAGAGCAACCAGAAAGAACCTGCCATGTTCCTTAGGTGCAATGGTCAATGTAGGTGTGCTTTCCAGTATCCACGTGCGAGTACTATGCTACCCAAACTTTGCACATGGGGGAACCTGGTGTAAACAAACCAGACCTCCCCTGTCCAGTAGAAGGAAACCTTATGTTTGGATCAACTCACAGGCCTCAGCGTGTAAACTGCTCCATGGCCTCTTGATGCCACCACTCCATTGGTCGGTCATCATAGACACAAACTCCAGTCTAAGCAAACATCTGACATGCACCCTTATCCCGGTGCTGGATGTCTTGAATAAACCACTGCACATTGGAACTGCCTTCCACTTGGCACTGAATTTAACCATAGCTTGTGTTTACAATTCCATCCTCACCTGACTGGTCCCTAAGCCCTCTTGATAGGGAAATCTGGGGCCACAACGCAGCATTCTGCCTTCCCCATCGAATGAAGAAATGCCTGGTGAGTCTGCCCTGAAAACCCACATGAGGATCAATCAGGTCGGCCCTCGAGTCAACACCGATTTATAGGCTGCCATGGCCACTAAGTGCCGTGTCTGACAGAGCCTGAGCTCGACTGAGTTTCAGCCACTAGAGAGCAGGCCCCATATCTAGCATTTGGGATTGCCATGGCCCAAGTATGTCATCTCTACCCATCCTTGATATTCAGGCACCTGTCCCCAGACCTTGGCAGGGATCCCTGCCAATTAGGGAACTTGAAGCACAATAGAGAACTCTTCTTTCCCCATGGCAATAAACCTGGCTTTTGGGATGGGTGTTCTACCCTCAAAGGGGGAGCCAGTTACAACATCAATGACACCACACACACTCCTGAGGACTACCCTTGGCACAAACAGGCATTGTGACCCTCACCCTGAGCATGCTTTCAAAAAATCCCTCTCAGATTCACCACAATGATCCCTCATTTCAGGCCTGGTATGCCTGTAGGTTCAAATCATAAAACTTGGTGGGATTTTCGAGGTGCCCAGACCCAGAGACCATCTCTGGAATTTTTGTTTTGGTGCACCCTTCAGATGGAAAACAGCACTCATCCCTTCCCCAAAAATGTCACCAAATTATGAGGAGCCACCAGGATCCATAGAGAGGCAATGTCTCCCATGGACCCATGAGAACACACCTGAATTCCGAGGCCATCCTGGACACACAATCCAGAGAGAAAAGCCTGTGCTACTGCCTTCCATTCACCCTAATTACAGTTCCAGATGAGCTGCTCTCAAGGTATATGCATTGGGCCTGTGATCACCTCGCCACTCACCCTAATTCGAATTTGTGTTTGCAGACTTATCTACCAAAACCATGGCACACATGCCCTCCAGGATGGGGTCTCTGGATCCACACTGCAGGACTGTCCCTGCCATCCACAAGGAAACTGTTTCCATCACAGTTGCCCAAACTGTCTAGATTAGGAGAAACCTACAAGGCCTCTGGGCCTACCCCAATTTCGGCGGCCGCTCTGAACACAAATGCACAGTCTGAAATACCCTGATCTCCTACATCCAGGAACACAGCCAAGTCAATGGTCCTGAGTCAGAATAATGAACCTAACATGCCCCTAGGACGTCATTGGAACCATTGATTCGGTTTTCAGACATGTGTCCTCAGAGGCCTGTTCTAGAATGCGAACTTATGATACAACATGTGGTGCCTGGGCCACACAACAGAACATCTCCTGTCCCCAGAAGGAAACCGTGCCCTACAATCTGTGCAAAATCCCAGAGTAGTAGATTCCTGCACAACTACTAAGCCACCAGCACATTCTAAGATCTACCTGGTAACAAACCAGCTGTGTGGCCCATCTGCAAGAGATTCCATGTCAAATCAAGGACTTGGTACTTTGCTACAGAGACACCAGAATAAAGCTGCCATGTTCTTCAGTTGCAATGGTCAATGAAGTTGAACATTCCAGGCATCCATGCGGTAGAGCTCTGCTACCCAAACTTTCCACATGGGGGACCCTGGAGCAAATAAACCACACTCCACCTGTCCAGTAGAATGAAACCTTGCTATTTGGAGCAGCTCATGAGTCTCAACGTGAAAATCCCTCCATGGCTTCTTGACGCCACCCCTCCATTTGTCAGTCATCATAGACACAAACTCCAGTGTGAGCAAATATCCGACGTCCTCCCTTACTAAGGTGCTGGATATCTCGAAAAAGCTGCTGGACACAGGAACTGCCTTCCGCTTGGCAGTGAATTGAACTGTAGCTTGTGTTTACAATTCCTTCCTCACCCGACTGGTCCCCAAGCCTTCTTGATAGCGAATTATGGAGACACAACACAGCATTCTGCCTTCCCGATAGAAACAAGTGCCTGGTGAGTCTGGCCAGAAACCCCACATGAGGATCAATCTGCTCGGCCCTATATCGGAGGGACCCTGATTTATAGGTTGCCCTGGCCACTAGTGCTGTGTCTGACAGAGCCTGAGCCCAGACCTAGTGTCAGTCACCAGAGTTTGAGCCCCACATCTAGTATTTGGGAATGCCATGGCTCAAGTATTTCATCTCTACCCATCCTTGGTATTCAGGCACCTGTCCCCAGACCTTTGCTGGAATCCCTGATAATGGGGCATCCTGAAGCACAATAGAGAACTCCTCCTTCTTCATATCAGGAAACTTGGCTGTTAGGATGGGTGTTCAACCCTGAAAGGGGGAGTCATTTACAAGTCCAGTGAGACCACACAAACGCCTCAGGGATGCCCTGGAGGCAAACAGGCCTTGTGACCCTCAGCCTGAGCATGCTTTCAAACAATCCTTCTCTGTTGCACCACCATGAGCCCGCATTGCAGGCCTAATATGCCCTAAGCCCAAATCCTAGCACTTGTTGTGATGTCCCAGATGCCATGAACCAGAGCCCGTCTCTGGAATCCCTGTTTTGGGGCACCCATAAGGTGGAAAACATCACTCTCCCCTTCCCCGAAAAAGCCACCAAACTATGGAGAGCCACCAGGATCCATAGAGAGGAAAAGACTCCCATGGACCCATGAGACCACACCTGCATTCCAAGGCCATCCTGGACACACAATCCAGAGAGAAAAGCCTGTGCTACTGCCTTCCAGTCTCCCTAATTATAGTTCATGATGAGCTTCCCTCCAGGTCTACGCATTGGGCCTGTGATCACCTCGCCACTCACCCTAATTTGTATTTGTGTTTGCAGACTTCTCTCCCAAAACCATGGCTCACATGCCCACCAGAATGTGATCTCTGGAGCCACACCACAGAACTCTGGCTGCCAACCCCAAGGACACTGTGCATATCAGATTTGCCCAAACCTTCCAGATTAGGAGAAACCTGTGTGGCCCCTGAGCCCACAGCAATATTGCCGGCCACTCGGGATGGAAATGCGCAGTCTGAAACACCCTTATCACCTACATCCAGGGAAATAGCCAAGTCAATGATCGTGAGATAGACGATTGAACCTAAAATGCCCCTAGGCTCTCAATGGAACCCCATTAGGTTTTTAGGCATCTGTCCTCAGGGGCCTGTTCTGAAATACCAATCTATGACACATCATATGGTCTCTGAGCCACACGACAGAACATCCCCTGTCCCCAGAAGAATACCATGCTCTTCGACCTGTGCCAAACCCTCAGGGTAGGAGAATCCTGCATGGCACCTTAGCAACCAGCACATTCTAAGTTCTCCCTGGTAACAAACAAGCATTGTGACCCATCTGCAAGAGATCCCATGTCAACTCAAGGCCTTGGCACTTTGTCCCAGAGCCACCAGAACGAATCTGCCATGTTCCTCAGCTGCAATTGTCAATGGAGGTGTGCTTTCCTGGCATCCATGCCGGAGAGCTCTTCTTCACAAACTTTCCACATGGGGAAACCTAGAGTAAACAAACCAGACTTCACCTACACTGTACAAAAAAATGTTACTTTTTGCAGCAGTTCACAGGCCTCAGCATGTGAACTCCTCCATGGCCTCTTTATACCACCCCTCCACTTGTCGGTCATCATAGACAAAAACTCTAGTGTGAGCAAGCATCTGACATCCACCCTTATTCCAGTGCTGGATATCTCGAGTAAACTGCTACAAATTGGAACTGCCTTCTGCTTGGCACTGAATTGAACCATAGCTTTTGTTTACAATTCCACCCAAAACTGACTGGTTCCCAAGCTCTCGTGATTGGGAAACCTGGAGCCACAACACAGCATTCTGCCTTCCCTATTGAATGAACAAATGCCTGGGAATCTTCCCAAGAAACTCCACATGAGGATCAATCTGCTCCGCCCTCGAATCTACTCTGATATAAAGGCTGCCATGGCCACTAGCGCTGTGTCTGACAGAGCCTGAGCCCCGACCGAGTTTTAGGCCTCATATCTAGCATTTGGGATTGCTATGGCCCAAGTACGTCATCTCCACCCATCCTTGGTATTCAGGCACCTATCTCGAGACCTTGCTGGAAACCCTGCCAATGGGGCAACCTGAAGCACAGAGGAACCTGACGGAAGAGAACTCATCCTTCCTCATGGCAGGACATTTGGCTGTTGGGTTGGGTGTCCAACTCTCTAAGAGGGAGCCAGATATATGACCAATGAGACCACTCCCACTCCTGAGGGCCGCCATGGGAGCAAACAGGCATTGTGAGACTCAGCCTGAGCAAGCTTTCAAACAATCCCTCTCAGTTGCACCATCATGATCCCGCATTGCAGGCCTCATACACACCTAGGTGCAAATCCTAACCCTTGGTGGGAAGTCCCAGATGCCCAGAAAAAGAGCCTGTATCTGGAATCCCTGTTTTGGGGCACCCATAAGATGGAAAACAACACTCTTCCCTTCCCCAAAAAAGCCACCAAACTATGAGCTGCACAGATCCATAGAGAGGAAAAGTTTCCCATGGACCCATGAGACTATACCTGCATTCCAAGGCCATCCTGGACACACAATATAGAGAGAAAAGCCTGTGCTACTGCCTTCCAGTCACCCTAATTACTCCTGACAAGCTGCACTCCAGGTCTACTCATTGGGCCTGTGATCACCTTTCCACTAACCATAACCCACATTTGTGTTTGCAGACTTCTCTCCCAAAACCATGGCTCATATGCCCTCCAGGACAGGGTCTCTGGATCCACAACACATGACTAGGCCTGCCATCCCCAAGGAAACTGTGCCCGTCAAACCTGCCCAAACCTTCCAGTTTAGGAGAAACACGCAAGAGCCCTGAGCCCGACCCAATATTGTCGGCAGCACTGGACACAAATGCCAGTCTGAAACGCCCTGATCACCTACATCCAAGCAGACAGCCATTTCAATGTTCCTGGGTCAGAAGATTGTACCTGACATGCTCCTAGGACGTCATTGGAACACTAGATTAGGTTTTCAGGCATCTGTCCTCAGGGTCCTGTTCTGAAATACCAACTTAGGATACAACATGTGGTCCCTGAGCCACACAATAGAATATCTCCTGTCCCCAGTAGGAAACCATGCCCTTCGACCTGTGCCAAACCCTCAAGATTGGAGAATCCTGCACAGCACCTTAGACACCAGCACAAACTCTAGTTTGTGCGTTGACCCATACCACAAGCTTTCCATCTGCTGGACAGTCGAGTCCTGTTGAATGGCTCCAGGATGTCCCATACGGAAAGACTGGAGAGCAGGATTCGAAGGATGGATGCCTGTACAGCATACCTCACATTCCCATTGGCTTATAGTAGTGGGATGTCCTCGGGGGCCTTGATGTTTCTCCTATTCTGTGGGGTTATGGGCAATTGAATGGGCATAGTCTCCTTGGAGAGAGCAGGACAGTCCTGTGGTGTGGCTCCAGAGGCCCCAGCCTGGCGGCTGTGTAGGCCAGGGCTGTGGGGACAGACATCCAAAAACACAAACTCGGCTGAGGTTTGGGGCTGAGGTTATGGCAGGAGTGATCTACAGTCCGTGAGGGGAGCTCATTGTGATTAGAAAGTAAGGCGAGTGAGAGGCGGTCGTTCAGGCTTATGTCTCTGGATGTTGTATTCATGATGGTCATTTAATGTAAGCATGGTCTCATGGGCCATGGAAGTCTCCCTCTCTGGTGATTTGTCCGGCTCCCAAGAGATTGGGGTCATTTTGTGGGAAGGGAGGAGTCCTGTTTTCTGCCTCATGTGTCCCCACAATAGAGGGATTCTAGAGCAGAGCACTGGGTACATACAACTGGAATACCCACCCTCTGGTTAGGCCTGGGGTCCTATGGGCATGGCAAGCCCATATGCAGATTCTTGGTCCAGCCACTGAGAGACGTTACTTGAATAGTGGACTCATGCTGAGGGTCACAATGTGTGTTTGTGCCCAAGGTGGTCCTCAATATTGGGTGGGACCTCATTGAGCTTGCAGGTTTCTCCTACAGTGAACCTTGGACATGCCAACCTCAGGGTTTCTTGCCATGGGGAAGGAGGAGTTTTGATTTCTGCATCACGTTCACCTCTGGGCACTAATTGGAGATAAGGTCTAGGTTCTGAAGCCTGAAAACCGAGGTTTGGAAGAGATGACGACCTAAGGCCATGGCGGGTCCGATGTGTTCAGTTTGGGGCCAGCTTTCTAGGTGTCGTTCAGGAGGTCTGCACTCAGGCTGTGCCAGACAGGGCATTCGTGCCCAGATACGCTGTATAATTGGGGTACAGATGAGTGGCATGCAGAAGATAATTATTTGGGGTTTCTCCGAAGCCCCATAAGGCAAAGTCTTTCTTCTGGAGGGCAGGCAGAGTGCTGCATTCTGGCTCCGGAACTGCCAAACTGGAGGCCTTGCGGCCAGGAATGCAAGGATGTAAGTCTGAGAACTGAAGCTTTGATTTGGTTTCAGGGCGAGGAAATGACAGGCACACTCTGCAGAGCTGAATTTAGATTTCATGCATCTGAGGTCAGGGCGAGGTTCATATATTGGCTCAGGTTGGAGTTTCTGTCCATGATGGCCCCTTCATGAAGGGGGGTCATCACACCGCCATTGGTGTTTTCCCATGATGGCAGTAGTGAGATGCTCCAAACCACAAGGATTTTCTGCGGGTCAGTTGAAACCTGTTGGATGGCTCCAGGACATCCCATATGGAACAATTGCAGAGCAGGGTTCTAAGGATGGATGCCTGGGCATCCGGCCTTGCATTCCAATTGTCTCCTAGCGAAACGGCACGTTTGATTGCTGCCTATGATGTAGCAGCCGAGGGGGCTGAGTTGAAATGCATTCTCCTGAGGATCGGTCATAATGTGGGATTATGTCCATGGAGACCTTGGAATGGGGCAGTGGCACCAGGGCTCTGAAGGATGCTCCTAACCAGAGGTTTAGACACAGCTCCAAGAAGCATTTTTCCCATGGGGAAACAAGATTTGTTCTCATTGGTGCTTCAGTAACCCCCAATATGCTGGTATTGGAAACCAGAACTCTGAGGAGAGATGCCTGGAAACCAAGGCAATGGATCTGATTAGGGCCTGGGGCCTGTCTGGTTTAATCTTCTTCTCTCGGTTCATCTGTCTATGGGATTGAGTGGAGGTAGTTCCTCAGCTGGTGTCAGATTGCCCCTATTTGTCCTGGGCAGTCTACACTATTGGGATGGCCACTTTGACTTTGGAGGTTTCTCCTAATTTGCAAGTTTGTGGCCAATGAAATGGGCAGAATTCCTTTGGGGAGGGAAGGCACAATCCTGAGGTGTGGCTCTAGGGGCTCAAGCATGGAGGGTGTGTGGGTCAGAGCTGTGGGGACAGAAGTCTGAAAACAGAAACTCGTCTTAGGTTTGGGGACATAGGTATGGGAGGCCCGATCTACAGACCTTGAGCAGAACTCTTCAGGATATGAACAAAGAGTGAGTGTGAGGCACTTGCTCAGGCTTTTGACTCTGGATTTTGTGTCACTGATGGCCGTGGAATGTAGGGGCGTCCTCATGGACCATGGGTGAGACTTCCTCTATGGGGATTTGGATGATCCCAATATTTTGGGGTCATTCCGTGGGATGGGAGGAGTCCATTCTGTTATTTTTTTTTTTTTTTTACCTCAGGTGTGCCACTAAAGAGGTATTCCAGAGCAGAACCCTGGGAAGGGGCGACTGGACAACCCGAACTCTGTATAAGATTGGGGGCCTAAGGGCATGTCAATCCCCATATGGGGTACCTGGTCCAGCCACTGAGAGGTCTTACTTGAGTACAGTGCTCACACTGAGGGTCACAATGCATGTTTGTGCCCAATGTAGGCATCAAGCATGGGCGGGGACTCATGGGCCATGCTTGATTCTCCTACACTGAACTTTGGACAACATACGAACCACAAGGTTTCTTTCCATGGGGAAGGAGGAATTCTGATTTCTGCATCATGTTCACGCCTGGGCAGTGACTGGAGATAAGATCTAAGTTCTGAATCCAGAAAATCGAGGTTGGGATGAGATGATAACCTAAGGTCATGGAGGGTCCGATGTGCTCAGTGTGCGGTCAGCTTTCTGGGTGTTGTTCAGGAGGTATGGATTCAGGCTGTGTCAGACAATGCATTAGTGCCCAGGTTAGAATGTATAATTTGGGTACAGTTGAGTTCCATGTAGGTTCATCCTCATTTATTGTGTCAGGGAAGCTCACTGGGACAACATTTTTCTTCTGGTGGGCAGGCAGAGTGCAGCATTGTGGGTCCAGAATTGCCAAACTTGAGGGCGTCGGGACCAGGAGTGTGAGGACGTAAGTCTGAGATCATAAGCTAGACTTAAGTTTCAGGGCGAGGGCACGGCTGGCACCCTCTGCAGATCCGAATCAAAATCTCATTCATCTGAAGTCAGGACGAGGATCAGACTTAGGCGCAGGTTGGTGTTTCTGTCCATGATGGCCCCTTCATCAAAGGGGTGGAATCTCGAGGCCATGGAGGTTTTCCCACGTTGGGAGTTGTGGGATGCTCCAAACTGCAAGGATTCCTTCTGCGGGAAAATTGAGAACTGTTCGATGGCTCCAGGACATCCCATATGGAATGACTCCAGAGCCAGGTTCTAAGGATGGATGCCTGAGCAGACTGCCTCTTACACCAATTGTCTCCCTGCCACAAGACAGGTACGATCTGATGGCTATGCAGGAGCAATCGTGGGAGCTGAGTTGAAATGGACTCTCCTGAAGATGGGTCTTAATGTGTGTTTGTGTCCATGAGGACGTTGGAATGGGGTGGTGGCCCCAGGGCTCTAAAGGATTCTAACCGGAGATTTTGAAACAACTCGAAAGAGCAAGTTTTCCATGTGGAGACAAGATTTATTCTAATTGGTGACTCAGGAAACCCACATATGCTGGTATTAGAACCAGGCCTCTGAGGAGAGATACATAGAAACCACAGCAATGCATCCAATTAGGTCCTAGGAGCCTCTCTGGTTCAATCTTCTTCTCTGTCGACATCTGTCTATTTTATGAAATGGAGGTAGTTGCTCAGCTGGTGTCAGACCGCTCCTGTTTGTCCGGGCGGCCTACACTATAGGGATGGCCTCGGGGACTTTGGAGGTTTCTCCTAAATTGTATGATTATGGACAATGGCATGGGCAGAATTCCTGTGGAGTGGGCAGGCACAGACCTGATGTGTGGCTCCAAGAGCCCAGCCTTGAGGGTGTGTGGGCAAGGACTGTGGGGACAGATGTCTGAAAACACAAACTCAGCTTAGCTTTGGGGACGTAGGTATGGCAGGTCTGATTTACAGACTATGAGGAGAACTTTTTGGGATATGAATAAAGGGTGAAAGTGTGACACTTGTCAGGCTTTTGCCCCTGGATTTTGTGTCAATGATGGCTGTGGAATGTCAAGGAGTCCTCATGGGCCATGGAAGAGTCTTTCTCTCTGTGGATTTGGCCAGATCCCAATTGTTTTGGGTTAATCTGTGGGATTCAGTTTTGTTAACTAAGGTGTCCCACCAAAAGAGGGATTCCAGAGCAGAGCCCTGGACAACAAGAAATCTAACTAAAAATACGGGCCTAGGGGCATGGCAAGCCCAATATGCCTTCTAATGGTCCAGCCACTGAGAGGCCTTCATTGAGGACAGAACTCATGCTGAGGGTCACAATGCGTGTTTATGCCCTCGTGGTACTCAAGCATGGGTGGGGACTCATGGTGCATGCTTGTTTCTCCTACACTGAATGATAGTCAACATGTCAACCACATGAGTTCTTGCCATGGGGAAGTATTAATTCTGATTTCTGCATGTCATTCACCCCTGGGCAGTGATTGGAGATAAGGTCTAGGTTGTGAAGTCTGAAAACCGAGGTTGGGAAGAGATGACGACCTAAGACCATGTTGGGTCCGATATGCTCAGCGTGGAGCCAGCTGTCTGGGTGTTAGTCGGGAGGTCCAAGCTTGGGCTGTGTCAGACAGGGCCTTAGTGCCCAGGGTAGATTGTATAATTGGGGTACAACTGAGTGCCGTGCAGGTTGATCTTTATTTGGCATTTCTGGGTAGCCCCAAGGGCAATTTTTTTCTTCTGGAGAACAGGCAGAGTGCTGCATTGTGGCTCCGGAATTTCCAAAGTGGATGCCTTGTGGACGGGGAGTGTGAGGACGGAAGTCTGAGAACACATGTTAGGCGTAGGTTCTGGGCGAGGGCACGGCAGGCACCCTCTGCAGATCTGAATCGGGATATCATGAATCTGAAGTCAGGGCGAGGTTCAAACCTAGGCTTAGGTTTGAATTTCTGTCCATTCTGGCCACTTTATGAAGGGGACAGCATCTCCAGTCCATGGAGGTTTACCCACAATGGAAGTTGTGAGATGCTCCAAACAACAAAGATGCCTTCTGATCAACAATTGAGACCTTTTGTATCACTCCAGTACATACCATACAGAATGACACCAGAGCAGGGATCTAAGGATGGATGCATGGGAAGCCCGCCTCACATTGCAGTTGTCTCCTAGCAAATAGACAGGTTTGATATGCTGGCTCTGTCAGAGCAACCAAGGGGGCTGAGTTGAAATGGACTCTCCTGAGGATGGATGCTAATGTGGGTTTGTGTCCATGGAGACCTTGGAATGGGGCATTGGTGCATGGGCCCTGAAGGATTCTCCTAACCGGAGGTTTTGAGACATCTCCAAAGGACAAGTTTCCCATGTGGAGACGAGATTTGTTCTGATTGGTGCCTCAGGAAACCCCCATATACTGTTATTGGAATATAGGCCTCTGAAGAGAAATAACTGGAAACCAAAGCAATGGCTCCATTTAGAGCCTAGGGGCCTGTCCGGTTGAATCTTCTTCTCTGTGTACATCCATCTAAGGTATTAGTGGAGTTAGATGCTCAGCTGGTGTCAGATGGCCCTTGTTTGTCCCAGGCGGCCTACACTATTGTGAAGGCCTTGGGGACTTTGGAGGTTTCTCCTAATTTTATGATTATGGACAATGGAATGGGCAGAATTCCCGTGGAGAGGGAAGGCACAGTTTTGATGTGGCTCCAGGGGCCCCAGCCTGCAGGGTGTGTGCACCAGGACTGTGGAGACAGAAGTCTAAAACACAAACTCAGTTTAGGTTTAGGGACGTAGGTATGGCAGGCCCGATCTACAGACCGTGAGGAGAATTCTTCCGGATATGAAGAAAGAGAGATTGTGAGGCACTTGTTCAGGCTTTTGTTTCTGGATTTTGTGTCAACGATGGGCGTGGAATGTCGGGGAGGCCTCATGGGCCATGGACGAGTCTTCCGCTCTGTGGATTTGGCCCGATTCCAATTGTTTTGGGTCAAACTGTGGGATGGGAGGAGTCCTTTCAGTTTTGTTACCTCAGGTGTCCCACCAAAAGAGGGATTCCAAAGCCGAGCCCTGGGGAGGGGAGACTGGACAACCAGAAATCTGGTTAAAAATTGGGGCCTAGGGGCATTGCAAGCACAATATGCTGTCTTTTGGTCCAGCCGCTGAGAGGCCTTACTTGAGAACTGGGCTCACGTTGAGGGTCACAATGCATGTTTGTGACCGACTTGGTCCTCAAGCATCTGCAGGGCCTCATGGGCCACACTGGTTTCAACTACACTTTACGTTGGACAACATGCCAACCACAAGGTTTCTTGCCATGGGGAAGGAGTTCTGATTCCTGCATCATGTTCAACCCTGGGTGGTGACTGGAGATAAGGTTTAGGATCTGAAGCCTGAAAACCGAGGTTGGAAAGAGATGATGACCTAAGGCCATGGCGGGTCCGATGTGCTCAGTGTGTGGCTAGCTGGGTGGGTGCGAGCCAGGAGGTTCAGTCTCAGGCTGTGCCAGAAAGGGCAGTAGTGCACAGGGCAGCCTGTATAATTGGGGTCCAGTCAAGTGGCATGCAGGTTGATCCTCATTTGGGGAATCTGGGTAGCCCCAGAGGGCAAAGTTTTTCTTCCGGAAAGCAGGCAGAGTGCTGCCTTGTAGTTCTGGAATTGCCAAACTGGAGGGCTTGTGGGCCAGGAATGTGAGGATGGAAGTTGAGAACACAAACTAGACTTACGTTTCTGGGCAAGGGCACGGCAGGCACACTCTGCAGAGCTGAATCAAGATGTCCTGCATCTGAAGTCAGGGCGAGGATCAGACGATCGCTCAGGTTGGAGCTTCTGTCCCTGATGGCCCCTTCATGAAGCGCAGGGGGCGGGATCACGAGGCCATGGAGGTTTTCCCACGATGGGAGTTGTGAGATGCTCCAAACAGTAAAGATTCTTCTGCGGGACTATTGAGACCTGTTGGTTGGCTCCAGGACTTCCCATACAGCATAATTCTGAGAATGGTTCTAAGTATGGATGTCTGGGAAGCCTGCCTCTCATTCCAATCATCTCCTAGCGACAAGACGGGTTAGATCTGCTGGATCAGGGGGAGCAACTGAGGGGGCTGAGTTGAAATGGACTCTCCTGTGGATGGGTCCTAATGTGGGTGTGTCTCCATGGAGACCTTGGAATGAGGCGCTGGCACCGGGAACCTGAAATGTCCTTCTAACCAGAGGCTTTGAGAGAGCTCCAACATGCAAGTTTCCCATGTGTAAACGAGATTTGTTCTGATGGGTGCCTCAGGAAAAGCCCTCAGCTGGTATTGGAAACCAGGCTTTTGAAGAGACATGCCTGTAAACCAAAGCTATGGATCCCATTATGGCCTGTGGTCCTGTCTGGTCAATCTTCTTCTCTGGGGACATCCATCTATGGTATGAGTGGAGGTAGATGCTCAGCTGGTGTCAGACGGCCCTTTTTTGTCCCGGACAACCTACACCATTGGTATGGCCTCAGGGAATTTGGAGGTTTCTCCTAATTTGTATGGTTTTGGATAATGGAATGGGCAGAATTCCCATGGATTGGTAAGGCACAGTCCTAATGTGTGGTTCCAGGGGCCCAGCCTGGAGGGTGTGTGGCCCAGGACTTTGAGGACAGAACTCAAAAAACACAAACTCAGCTTAGGTTTGGGGACGTAGGTATGGCACGGCCGAACTACAAATCATGAGAAGAACTCTTCAGGATATGAAGAAAGAGCGAGTCTGAGGCGCTTGCTTAGGCTTTTGTCTCTGGATTTTGTATCAGCGATGGCCGATGAATGTCGGGGAGGCCTCATGGGCCATGGACGAATCTTCCTCTCTGTGGATTTGGCCCTATCCCAATTCTTTTTCGTGAATCTGTGGAATGGGAGGACTCCTTTAAGGTTTGTTACCTGAGGTGTCCCACCAAAAGAGGAATTCCAAAGCAGAGCCCTGGGCAAGAGTGAAGGGACAACCCGAACTTGGTTAAAAATTGGGGTCTAGGGGCATGGCAAGCCCAATATGCTCTTTCTTCATGCAGCCACTGAGAGGCCTTGCCTGAGGACCGGGCTCAGGACTAGGGTCACAATGTGTGTTTGAGACCAATGTGGCCCTCAAGCGTGGGCTGGGTCTCATGTGCCACACTGGTTTCAACTACACTGAAAGTTGGACAACATGCCAACGACGAGGTTTCTTGCCAAGGGGACGAGTTCGGATTTCTGCAACATTTTCAAACCTGGGCAGTGATTGGAGATAAGGTCAAGGTTCTGAAGCCTGAAAACCGAGGTTGGGTAGAGATGACGACCTATGGCCATGGCGGGTCCGATGTGCTCAGTGTGTGGCCAGCTGTCTGGGTGGGGCCAGGAGTTCCAGGCTCAGGCTGTGTCAGAATGGGCAATTGTGCCCACTTCAGCCTATATATTTGGTGTACAGCCAAATGGCGTGCAGGTTGATCCTCATTTGGGGTTTCTGGGTAGCCCCAGAGGGCAATGTTCTTCTTCCTGGGAGCAGGCAGAGTGCCGCATTGTACTTCTGGATTGCCAAACTGGAGGGCTTATGGGCCGGTAGTCTGAGGACGGAACTCCGAGAACACAAGCAAGGCTTAGGTTTTATGTGTGAGGACATGGCAGACCTGAATCGAGATCTCTTGCACCTGAAGTCAGGTTGAGCATCAGACGATGCCTCAGGTTTGACTTTCTGTCCCTGATGGCCCCTTCATAAAGGGGGGGATTCACGAGGCCGTGGGGGTTTTCCCACCATGGGAGTTGTGAGAAGCTCCAAACTGCAAAGATTCTACTGTGGGACAATTGAGACCAGTTGGTTGGCTCCAGGCCAACGATTCTGAGCAGGGTTCTAAGGATGGATGGCTGGGTAGCCCACCTCGCATTCCAATATTCTCCTAGCTACAAGACAGGCTAGATCTGTTGGATCTCGGGGAGCAACCGAGGAGGCTGAGTTTAAATGGACTCTCCTGTGGATGGGTCCTAATATGTTTTTGTGTCTATGGAGACTGTGGCATTAAGCGGTGGCACTAGGGCCCTGAAGGCTTCTCCTAAACAGAGGTTTGACACAGGTCCACCATGCAAGTTTCCCATGTGTAGAGGAGATTTGTTCTGATGGGTGAGTCAAGAAACAGCCATATTCTGGTATTGAAATCCAGGCCTCTGAGGAGAGATGCCTGGAAACCAAAGCAATGAATCCGATTAGTGCCTAGGGGCCTGTTGGTTTCTTTTTACCGCGGGCAACATCTATCTATGGGTCAGAGTGCAGGTAGGTGCTCAGATGAACTCAGATTGCCCGTGTTTGTCCTTGGAAGCCAACACTATGGGATGGCCTCAGGGAATTTAAAGGTTTATACTTTTAGTTGCGTTGTCGCCATTGGAATGGGCTCACACAATTCCCTTGCGAGGGCAAGAACAGTCCTCAGGTTTGGCTTCAGGGGCCTGAGCCTATAGGGTGTGTAGGCCAGGGCTGTTTGGACAGTTGTCTGAAAACACAAACTCGACTTCTGTTTCGGGTCATAGGTAGGGCAGGACTGATCTACAGACCATGAGGAGAACATTTCGGTATATGAAAAAAAAGCGAGTGTGAGGCTATTGCTCATGTTTTTGTCTCTGCATATCATGTCACTCATGGTCATGAAATTTCCGGGTGACTTCATGGGAAATGGACGAGTCTTACTCTCTGGGGATTTGGCCCCTTCCAAAGAGGTTGGGGTCATTCTGTGGGATGGAAGAAGTCGTTTTTTTTTTTGTTGTTGTTGTTGCTTTGTTTTGTTTCATTTTTTAACCTCCGTTGTCCCACCACATGAGGAATTCCAGAGTAGAGCTCTGGGGAGGGGTGACTGAACAACCAGAAATCTGGTTAAAAATTGGGGCCTAGGGCTATGTCAAGCCCATTATGACATATAGTGATCCAGGCTCTGAGAGGACTTACTAGAGGACAGGACTCACCCTGAGGGTCACAATGCATATTTATGCCCTCGTCGCACTCAAGAATAGGCGGGCCTCAGGGTGAATGCTAGTTTCTCCTACAATGAACGTTGGACAACATGCCAACCACAAGGTTTCTTGCCATATGTAAGGAGAAGTTCTGATTTCTGCATCACACTCACCCCCAGGCAGAGATAAAGTCTAGTTTCTGAGGCCTGAAAACTGAGGTAGGGAAGAGATGAGGACCTAAGGCCATGGCGAGTCTGATGTGCTCAGTGTGCGGTCAGCTGTCTGGGTGTTGGTCAGGAAGTCCGGGCTCAGGTTGTGTCAGACAGTGCATTAGTGCCCAGGTTAGACTATATAATTCGGGCAAAGTCGAGTAATGTGTAGGTTTATCTTCATATAAGGTGCCTTGGCAGCTCTTTAGGCAATATTTTTTTTCCAGAAAGCAGGCCATGTGCTTAATTGTGGGACCGGATTTACCAATCATGAGGGCTTTGAGGCCAGGAGAGTGAGGTCGGAATTCAGAGAACAAAAGTTATACTTGGGCTCAGGGCAAGGGCACGGCAGGTACCCCCTGCAGATCTGAACCAATATCTCATCCATTTCAAGTCAGGGAGAGAATTAGACTTTGGCTTAGGTTGGAGTTTCTGTGCCTGACGGCTCCTTCATGAAGGGAGCGGAATCTCGTGTCCATGGAGTTTTTCCCACGTGGGAGTTGTGGGTTGCCCCCTTCAAGAATTCCTTCTGCGGGACAATTGAGACCTTTGGGCAGCTCCAGGACATCCCATATGGAGTGACTCCATAGCACCGTTCGAGGGAGGATGCCTGGGAAGCCAGCCTCGCATTCCAATTGTCTCCTAGCAACTAGCCAGTTTAGATCTGATGGCTCTGCCGGAGCAACCGGGGTGACTGCCTTGAAATGGACTTTCCTCAGGATGGGTCCTAATGTGTCTTTGTGTCCATGGGGCCTTGGAATGGGGCCGTGGCACCGGGACCCTGAAGTATTCTCCTAAGCTTTTGACAGAGCTCGATGCACATGTTTCCTTGTGGAGACGAGATTTGTTCTGATTGCTACCTCAGGAAAACATCTATGCTGGTATTGGAATCCAGGCTTTTGAGGAGACATGCCTCTCACCAAAGCAATGGATCCGATTGGCCAGGGTCCTGTCTGGTTCAATCTTCTTCTCTGGGGACATCCATCTATGGTATGAGTGGAAGTTGATGCTCAGCTGCTATCAGACCGCGCTTGTATGTCACGGGCGACATGCCCTATTGGGATAGCCTCAGGGATTTGGAGGGTTCTCCTAATTTTACGGTTTTGGACAATGGAATGGGCAGAGTTCCCATGGATTGGGTAGGCACAGTCCTTATGTGTGGCTCCAGGGACCGCAGCCTGGAGGGTGTGTGGCCCAGGACTTTGAGGACAGAAGTCTGAAAACATAAACTCAGCTTAGGTTTGGAGACGTAGGTATGGCAGGCCCCATCTATAAACCATGAGAAGAACTCTTCAGGATATGAAGAAAGAGCGAGTCTGAGGTGCTTGTTCAGTCTTTTGTCTCTAGATTCGGTATCAGCGATGGCCGTGGATTGTCTGGGAAACCTCATGGGCCATGGACGAATCTTCCTCTCTGTGGAATTGGACCGATCCCAATTCTTTTTCGTCAATCTGTGGAATGGGAGGTCTCCTTTCAGGTTGGTTACCTTAGGTGTCCCGCCAAAAGAGGAATTCCAAAGAAGAGCCCTGGGGAAAAGCGAAGGGACAACCCGAATTATGGGTAAAATTTGGGGCCTAGGGGCATGGCAAGCCCAATATGCTGTCTCTTCATCCAGCCACTGAGAGGCCTTACCTGAGGACTGGGATCAGGCTGAGCGTCACAATGTGTGTTTGTGACAATGTGGCCCATAAACATGGGCGGGGCCTCATGGGCCACACTGGTTTCAACTACACTGAACATTGGAAAACATGCCAACCACATGGTTTCTAGCCACGGGGAAGGAGTTGTGATTTCTGCATCACTTACAAGCCTGGGCAGTGATTGGAGATAAGGTCTAGGTTCTGAGACTTGACAACCGAGGTTGGGAAGAGATGACGACCTAAGGACATGGCACGTCCGGCGTTCTCAGTGTTCGACCAGCTTTCTGGGTGGGGCCAGGAAGTCCAGGCTCAGGCTGTGTCAGAAAGGGCAATAGTGCCTAGGTCATCCTATATATTTGGGGTACAGTCGAATGGCATGCAGGTTGATCCTCATTTGGAGTTTCTGGGTAGCCCCACAGGGCTATGTTTTTCTTCCTGAAGGCTGGCAGAGTGCTGCATTATAGTTCTGGTTTGCAAACTGGAGGGCTTGTGGGCCAGTAGTCTGAAGACGGAAATCTGATAACACAAGCTAGGCTTAGGTTTCTGGGTGAGGACAAGGCAGGAACAATCTACAGACCTGAATCGAGATCTCGTGCTTCTGAAGTCAGGGTGAGGATCAGAAGATCGCTCAGGTTGGTGTTTCTGTCCCTGATGGCCCCTTCATGAAGGGGCGGGGTCTCGAGTTCGTGGGGGTTTTCCCACGATGTTAGTTGTGAGAAGGTCCAAACTGCAAAGATTCTTGTGCAGGACAATTGAGACATGTTGGTTGGCTCCAGGGCAACGATTCCAAGCAGGGTTCTAAGGATGGATGCCTGGGTAGCCCACCTTGCATTCCAATTGTGTCCTAGCAACAAGACAGGTTATATCTGCTGGATCTGGGCGAGCAATCTGGATCTGGGTTGAAATGGACTCTCCTGTGGATGGATCCTAATATGTTTTTGTGTCTATGGAGACCTTGGAATGAAGGGGTGGCACTGGGGTCCTGAAGGGTTTTTTCAAACAGAGGCTTTGACACAGCTCCAACGTGCAAGTTTCCCATATGTAGATGATATTTGTTCTGACGGATGAGTCAGGAAACAGCCATATGCTGGTATTGAAATCCAGGCCTCTGAGGAGAGATGACTGGATACCACAGCTATGGATCCGAATAGTGCCTAGGGGCCTGTTCGTACATTTTTACCTCTGGGGACATCAGTCTATGCGTCTGAGAGCATGTAGGTGCTCAGATGGGCTCAGATTGCCCCTGTTTGTCCTGGGAAGCCATCACTATTGGGATGGCCTCAGGGAGTTTGCAGGTTTATCCTATTAGTAGGGTTGTGGCCATTGGAATGGGCACATACAATTCCCTTGTAGAGGGCAAGTACAATCCTCAGGTTTGGCTCCAGGGGCCTGAGCCTGTAGGGTGTGTAGGCCAGAGCTGTTTGGACAGTCTGAAAACACAAACGCGGCTTATGTTTCAGGTCATAGGTATGGCAGGATTGATCTACAGACCATGAGCAGAACTCTTCGGGATATGAATAAGGGGCGAGTGTGAGGCTCGTGCTCAAGTTTTTGTCTCTGGATATCGTGTCACTCATGGTCGTGAAATTTCCGGGTGACTTCATGGGAAATGGACGAGTCTTACACTCTGGGGGTTTGGCCCCGTCCAAGGAGTTTTGGGTCATTCTGGGGATGGAAGAAGTCCGTTTTGTTGTTGTTGTTGATTTGCCTTGTTTTGTTTTTTAACCTCAGGTGTCCCACCAAATGGGGGATTCCAGAGTAGAGCCCTGGGGAGGGCCGACCGGACAACCAGAAATGTGGTTTAAAATTGTGGCCTAGGGACATGTCAAGCCCATTATGACATCTAATGGTCGAGCCACTGAGAGGACTTACTAGAGCATAGGACTCACGCTGAGGGTCACAATGCGTGTTTATGCCCACTTCGCAAACAAGAATGGGCAGGGCCTCATGGTGAATCCTGGTTTCTCGTACACTGAACGTTGGACAACATGCCAACCACAAGGTTTCTTGCCATGGGTAAGGAAGAGTTCTGATTTCTGCATCACAGGCACCACTGGGCAGTGATTGGAGATAAGGTCTAGGTTCTGAAGCCTAAAAACTGAGGTAGGGAAGAGATGATGACCTAAGGCCATGGCGGGTCTGATGTGCTCAGTGTGCGGTCAGCTGTCTGGGTGTTGGTCAGGAGATCCGGGCTCAGGTTGTGTCAGAGAGTGCATTAGTGCCCAGTTTAGACTATATACTTTGGGTACAGTCGAGTGCCATGTAGATTTATCCTCATATAAGTTGTCTGGGCAGCTCATTAGGCAAAATTTGTTTTCTAGAGGGCAGGCAGAGTGCTTAATTGTCGGTCCGGAATTTTAAACTTGAGGGATTCGTGTCCAGGAGTGTGAGGACGGAAGTCTGAGAACACAAGCTAGTCTTGGGTTTCAGGGCGAGGACACGGCAGGTACCACTGTAGATCTGAACCTATATCTCATGCATCTGAAGTCAGGGCGAGGATCAGACGTTGGCTCAGGTTGGAGTTTCTGTGCATGACGGACCCTTCATGAAGGGAGCGGAATCTCAAGGCCATGGAGTTTTTCCCACGTTGGGAGTTGTGGGATGCCCACTTCAAGGATTCCTTCTGCGGGACAATTGAGTCCTGTTGGGCAGCTTCAGGACATCCCATATGGAATGACTCCAGGGCACTGTTTGAGGTTGGATGCCTGGGAAGCCGGCCTCGCATTCCAATAGTCTCCCAGCAACAAGACAGTTTAGATCTGATGGCTCTGCGGGAGAAACCGGGGTGGCTGACTTGAAATGGACTTTCCTGAGGATGGGTCCTAATGTGTGTTTGTGTCCATGAGGGCCTTAAAATGGGGCGGTGGCACCGAGACCCTGAAGTATTCTCCTAAGCTTTTGACATAGCTCGATGCACAAGGTTCCTTGTGGAGACGAGATTTGTTTTGATGGGTGCCTCAGGAAAACCTCTATGCTGGTATTGGAATCCAGGCTTTTGAGGAGACATGCCTGTAATCCAAAGCAATGTATCCGATTATGGCCTAGGGTCCTGTCTGGTTCAATCTTCTTCTCAGGGGACATCCATCTATGGTATGAGTGGAGGTAGATGCTCAGCTGGTATCAGACCGCCCTTGTTTGTCCCGGGCGACCTGCACTATTGGGATGGCCTCAGCGATTTGTAGGGTTCTCCAAATTTTACTGTTTTGGACAATGGCATCGGCAGAATTCACATGGATTGGGTAGGCACAGTCCTACTGTGTGACTCCAGGGTCCCGAGCCTGGAGGGTGTGTGGCCCAGGACTTTGAGGACAGAAGTCTGAAAACACAAACTCAGCTTAGGTTTGGGGACGTAGGTATGGCAGGCCTGATCTATAAACCATGAGAAGAACTCTTCCGGATATGAAGAAAGAGTGAGTCTGAGGGGCTTGCTCAGGCTTTTGTCTCTGGATTTTGTATCAGAGATGGCCGTGGAATGTTGGGGAGGCCTCATGGGCCATGGACGAATCTTCCTCTCTGTGGATTTGGCCCGATCCCAATTGTTTTTCGTCAATCTGTGGAATGGGAGGACTCCTTTCAGGTTTGTTACCTCAGGTGTCCCGCCAAAAGAGGAATTCCAAAGAAGAGCCCTGGGGAAAAGTGAAGGGAGAACCCGAACTATGGGTAAAATTTGGGGCCTAGGGGCATGGCAAGCCCAATATGCTATCTCTTCATCCAGCCACTGAGAGGCCTTATTGAGGACTGGGATCAGGGTGAGGGTCACAATGTGTGGTTTTGACCAATGTGGCCCGCAAACATGAGCGGGGCCTCATGGGCCACCCTGGTTTCAACTACACTGAACGTTGGACAACATGCCAACCACATGGTTTCTTGCCACGGGGAAGGAGTTGTGATTTCTGCATCACTTTCAAGCCTGGGCAGTGATTGGAGATAAGGTCTAGGTTCTGAAACTTGACAACCGAGGTTGGGAAGAGATGACGACCTAAGACCATGGCGGGTCCGATGTGCTCAGTGAGCGGCCAGCTTTCTGTGTGGGGCCAGGTAATCCAGGCTCAGGCTGTGTCAAAAAGGGCAATAGTGCCCAGGTCAGCCTATATATTTGGGGTACAGTCGTATGGCGTGCAGGTTGATCCTCTTTTGGAGTTTCTGGGTAGCCCCAGAGGGCAATGTTTTTCTTCCTGAGGGCAGGAAGAGTGCTGCATTATAGTTCTGGTTTTCAAACTGGAGGCTTGTGGGCCAGTAGTCTGAGGAAGGAAATCTGAGAACAAGCTAGGCTTAGGTTTCTGGGTGAGGACAAGGCAGGAACAATCTACAGACCTGAATCGAGATCTCGTGCTTATGATGTCAGGGCGAGGATCAGAAGTTCGCTCAGGTTGGAGTTTCTGTCCCTGATGGCCCTTCATGAAGGGGTGGGGGGGTCATGAGGCCGTGGGGGTTTTCCCACGATGTTAGTTGTGAGAAGCTCCAAACTGCAAAGATTCTTCTGCAGGACAATTGAGACCTGTTGGTTGGCTCCAGGGCAACGATTCCGAGCAGGGTTCTAAGGATGGATGGCTGGGTAGCCCACCTCGCATTCCAATTGTGTCCTAGCAACAAGACAGGTTAGATCTGCTGGATCTGGGGGAGCAACCCAGGAGGCTGAGTTGAAATAAACTCTCCTGTGGATGGGTCCTAATGTCTTTTTGTGTCTATGGAGACCTTGGAATGTAGCGGTGGCACTGGGGTCCTGAAGGGTTTTTCCAAACAGAGGCTTTGACACAGCTCCAACGTGCAAGTTTCCCATATTTAGATGAGATGTTTTCTGATGGGTGAGTCAAGAAACAGCCATACGCTGGTATTGAAATCCAGGCCTCTGAGGAGAGATGACTGGATACCACAGCAATGGATCCGAATAGTGCCTAGGGGCCTGTTCGTTCCTTTTTACCTCTGGGGACATCAGTCTATGCGTCTGAGTGCAGGTAGGTGCTCAGATGAGCTCAGATTGCCCCTGTTTGTCCTGGGAAGCCACCACTATTGGGATGGCCTCAGGCAGTTTGGAGGTTTATCCTATTAGTAGGGTTGTGGCCATTGGAATGGGCACATACAATTCCCTTGGAGAGGGCAAGTACAGTCCTCAGGTTTGGCTCCAGGGGCCTGAGCCTGTAGGGTGTGTAGGCCAGAGCTGTTTGGACAGTCGTCTGAAAACACAAACGCGGCTTATGTTTCGGGTCATAGGTATGGCAGGACTGATCTACAGACCATGAGGAGAACACTTCAGGATATGAAAAAAGGGCGAGTGTGAGGCTCGTGCTCAAGTTTTTGTCTCTGGATATCGTGTCACTCATGGTCGTGAAATTTCCGGGTGACTTCATGGGAAATGGACGAGTCTTACTCTCTGGGGTTTTGCCCCGTCCCAAGAATTTTGGGTCATTCTGGGGATGGAAGAAGTCCGTTTTGTTGTTGTTGTTGTTGTTGATTTGTTTTGTTTTGTTTTTTAACCTCAGGTGTCTCACCAAATGAGGTATTCCAGAGTAGAGCCCTGGGGAGGGCCGACCGGACAACCAGAAATCTGGTTAAAAATTGTGGCCTAGGGACATGTCAAGCCCATTATGACATCTAATGGTCGAGCCACTGAGAGGACTTACTAGAGCACAGGACTCACGCTGAGGGTCACAATGCGTGTTTATGCCCACTTCGCAAACAAGAATGGGCAGGGCCTCATGTGGCGCTTGCTCAAGCTTTTGTCTCTGGATTTTGTGTCAACGGTGGCCGTGGAATGTCGGGGTGTCCTCAAGGGCCATGGACAATTCTTTCTCTGGTGATTTGGACTGATCCCAAGTGGTTGGGATCATTCTGTGGATGGGAAGAGTCCTTTATGTATTTTTTTTTTTACCTCAGTTCTCCCACCAAAGAGGGATTCCAGAGTAGAGCCCTGAGTAGGTGTGACTAGACATCTCGAACTCTGGTTGAGATTGGGGGACTAGGGGCTTGGCAAGCCCCATATGTGGGCTGTTGTTCCAGTCACTAAGAGGCTTTACATGAGGATAGGGCTCACGCTGAGGGTCACAATGTGTGTTTGTGCAAATTGTGGCCCTCAGGGATAGGTGGGGCCTCATAGTCCATGCTGCTTTCTCCTACAATGAACATTGGACAACATGCCAACCACTAGGTTTCTTGCCAAGGCGAAGGAGAAGTTCTGATTCTTGCATCACGTTCACTCCTGAGCAGTGAGTGGAGATAAGGTCTAGGTTCTGAAGGTGAAAACTGAGGTTGGGTAGAGATGATGGCCTAAAGCCATTGTGGGTGTGATATGCTCTGTGTACGGCCAGCTGTCTGGGTGTTGGACTGGAGGTCTGCCCTCAGGCTGTGTCAGACAGGGCTTTAGTGCACAGGCTAGACTTATAATTGGGGTGTGGTCGAGTGGCATGCAGGTTGTTACTCATTTGGTGTTTCCGGTTAGCCCTATAGGGCAACATTTTTCTTCTGGAGGGCAGGCAGAGTGCTGCATTGTGTCTCCAGAATTGCCAAACTGGAGGGGTGTGGCCAGGATTGTGAGGAAGGAAGTCTGAAAACACAAGCTAGCACGAGTTTTGGGGCCAAGAGCATGGCAGGCCCACTCTGCAGAGGCTGAATCGAGATCTCCTGCAGGTGAGGTCAGGGCGAGTATCAGATGTTGCCTCAAGCTGGAGTTTGTGTCCATGACGGCCCCTTCCTGAAGGGGGTGGGGGCGTCATGAGGCCAGGGAGTTTTCCCTACGCTGGGAGTTGTGAGCTGCTCCAAACTTCAAAGTTTCCTTCTTCAGGACAGTCGAGTACTATTGGATGGTCCCTTGATGCCCCATACAGAAAGACTCGAGTGCAGGGGCTAAGCATGGATGCCGAGACACGCCAACTCACCTTCCCATTGCCTGGTCGAGTCAAGGCATGCTCAATCTGCGCGCTCTTGGGTGAGCTACCTAGAAGGCTGAGTTTAAATGGACTCTCCTGAGGATGAGTCATAATGTGGGTTGGTGGCCATGGAGACCTTGAAATTTGGCAGTAGCTAAGGGACTCTGCAGTATTCTCCAACTCGAAGGGCTTGACACAACTCCAACAAGGAAGCTTCCCATGTGGAGATGAGAGGTCTACTGTCTGGTGCCTCAGGAAAGCCGCGTATGCTGGTCTTCGAACCCAGGCCTCTGAGGAGTGATACCTGGACACCAAAGCAAGAGTTCATAATAGGGCCTAGGGGCCTGTCTGGTTCAATCTTCTGTCTCTGCGGATATCTGTCTGTGTGTCTGCATGGAGGTAGTAGTTGCTCAGCTTGTGTCATAATGCCCCTATTTGTCCAGTGCGTCTTGCAGTAGTGGGATGTCCTTGGGGACCTTGAGGTTTCTACTATTTTGTAGAGTTGTGGCCAATGGAATGGGCAGTTTCTTAGGAGAGAGCAGGCACAGTTCTGTGGTGTGGCTCCAGAGTCCCCAGCCTGGAGGCTGTGTGGGCCATGGCTGTGCAGACAGACATCCAAAAACCCTAACTCTGCTCAGGTTTGGGGCCGAGGTTACGGCAGGCCTGATCTACAGTCCATGAGGGGAGTTCCTCTGGATATGAAAGAAGGGTGAGAGGGAGGCAGTCGCTCAGGCTTTTGTCTCTGGATGTTTGGTCCACAATGGCCGTTTAATGTAGGAGTTGCCTCATGGGTCGTAGAAGTCTCCCTCTCTGGTAGTTTGTCCAGCCCCCAAGAGTTTGGGGTCATTCTGTGGGAAGGGAAGTGTCCTGTTTTCTGCCTCATGTGTCCCCCCAGTAGAGGGATTCTAGAGCATAGCAGTGGGTACTGACAACTGGAATACTCGCCCTCTGGTTAAGCCTGGGGGCCTATGGATATGACAAGCCCCATATGCAGGATCTTGGTCCAGCCACTGAAAGGCGTTACTTTAACACGGGACTCAAGCTGCAGGTCACAATGCATGACTGTGCCCTAGGCGGCCCTCAAGCACTGGCGTGGCCTTTCGGACAATGCAGGTTTTCCCACATTGAACGTTGGATAACATGCCAACCACAAGGTTTCTGGCCATGGGGAAGGAGGAATTCTAATTTCTGCATCACGTTCACCCCTGGGCAGTGATTGGAGATAAGGTCTAGGTTCTGAAGCCTGAAAACCGAGGTTGGGAAGAGATGACGACCTACAGCCATAGCGGGTCCAATGTGTCCAGGTTGGGGCCAGCTGTCTGGGTGTCGTTTGGGAACTCTTGTCTCAGGCTGTGCCAGACAGGGCATTAGAATACAGGGTGGGCTGTATAATTGTTTTACCATCGAGTGGTATGCATTAGAAAATCATTTGGGGTTTCTTATTAGCAGCATAGGGCAAAGTTTTTCGTCTGGAGGGCAGGCAGAGTGCTGCATTGTGGCTTTGGAATTCCCAAACTGGAGGGCTTGTGGGCCAGGAGAGTGAGGACGGAAGCTGAGAACACAAGCTAGGCTTAGGTTTCGGGGCAAGGACATGGCAGGCACACTCTGCAGAGCTGAATTGAGATCTCATGCGTCTGAAGTCAGTCGGGGTTCAGACTTACCTCAGGGTTGAGTTTCTGTCCATGTTGGCCCCTTCAAGAAGAGGGGGGATTATGAGGCCATGGGGTTTTTGCCACTATTGGAGTTGTGAGATGCTCCAAACCACAAGGATTCCTTCTGTGGGACAATTAAGATTTGTTGGATGGCTCCAGGACGTCTTATAAGGTATTTTTCCAGAACAGCGTTCTAAGTATGGATGCCTGGGCAGCCAGCCTCACATTCCAATTGTCTCCTAGCAACAAGAAACGTTTGATCTCTGGCTTGGGGTAGCAACAGAGGGGGCTGAGTTGAAATGGACTTTCCTGAGGATGGTCTTAATGTTGGTTTGAGTCCATGGAGACCTTGGTATGGGGCAGTGGCACCAGGGCCCTGAAGGATTCTCCTAACCAGAGGTTATGACAAAGCTCCAATGAGCAAGTTTTCCATGGGGAGACGAGAATTGTTCTTATTGGTGCCTCAGGAAACCACCATATGCTGGTATTGGAAACGAGGCCTCTGAGGAGAGATGCCTGGAAACCAAAGCAATGGATCTGATTAGGGCCTTGGGGCCTGTCTGGTTCAATATTTTTCTCTGGGGACATCTCTTGTCTGAGTGCAGGTAGTTGCTCAGCTGGTTTGAGATCACCCCTGTTTGTCCTGGGCGGCCTGCACTATTGGGATGGCCTCGGTGACTTTGGAGGTTTTTCCTAATTTGCAAGGTTGTGGCCAATGGAATGGGAAGAATTCCCTTGAAAGGGAAGCACAGTCCTGAGGTGTGGCTCCAGGGACCCAAGTGTGGAGTGTGTGTGGTCCAGGGCTATTTGGACAAAAGTCTGAAAACACAAACTCCACTTAGGTTGGAGGATGTATGTATGGCCGGCCCGATCTATAGACCGTGAGGAGAACTCTTCGGGATATGAACAAAGGGCGAATGTGAGGAGCTTGCTCATGCTTTATTTTTTTTTTTTTCTGGAAATGTGTCACCGATTGCCATGAAATGTCGGGGTGTCCTCATGGGCCATCGATGAGGCTCCCTTTCTGGTGATTTAACCCGATCCCAAGGGTTTGGGGTCATTCTGTTGGAAGGGAGGAGGCCTTTCTGTTTTTTTTGTTTATTTATTTTTGTTTATTTGTTTTTTTTTTTTTTTACCTCAGGTGGACCACCAAATGAGGGATTCCAGAGCAGAGTCGTGGGTGGGGGCAACTGGACAACCAGACCTCTGGTTAACATTGGGAACTAAGAACATGGCAAGCCCCATATGTGGGCTCTTGGTCCATACACTGAGAGGCTTTCCTTGAGGATAGGTCTCACACTGAGTTTCACAATGTGTTTTTGAGCCCAAGGAGCCCCTCAAGGTAGGGCGTGGCCTAATGTACCATGCTGGTTTCTCCTACACTGAACATTGCACAATATGGCAACCACAAGTTTTCTGGCCATGGGGAAGAAGGAGTTCTAATTTCTGCAACACTTTCACTCCTGGACTATGATTGGATTTAAGGTCTAGGTTCTGAAGCCTGAAAACCGAGTTTGGGAAGAGATGACGACCTACAGCCATAGCGGGTCCTATGTGTCCAGGTTGGGGCCAGCTGTCTGGGTGTCGTTTGGGATGTCTTGTCTCAGGCTGTGCCAGACAGGGCATTAGTATACAGTGTAGGCTGTATAATTGCTTTACCATCGAGTGACATGCATTACAAAATCATTTGGTGTTTCTTATTAGCAGCATAGGGCAAAGTTTTTCTTCTGGAGGGCAGGCAGAGTGCTGCATTGTGGCTTCGGAATTCCCAAACTGGAGGGCTTGTGGGCGAGGAGAGTGAGGACGGAAGCTGAGAACACAAGCTGCGCTTAGGTTTCGGGGCAAGGGCATGGCAGGCACACTCTGCAGAGCTGAATTGAGATCTCATGCGTCTGAAGTTAGGTCGAGGATCAGACTTTGGTTCAGGTTTGCGTTTCTTTCCATTTTGGCCCCTTCAAGAAGAGGGGGGATTATGAGGCCATGGGGGTTTGCCACTATTGGAGTTGTGAGATGCTCCAAACCGCAAGGTTTCCTTCTGTGGGACAATTAAGATTTGTTGGATGGCTCCAGGACGTCCTATAAGGTATTTTTCCAGAACAGGGTTCTACGTATGGATGCCTGGGCAGCAGCCTCACATTCCAATTGTCTCCTAGCAACAAGAAACGTTTGATCTGCTGGCTTGGGGTAGCAACAGAGGGGGCGGAGTTGAATGGACTTTCCTGAGGATGGCCTTAATGTTGGTTTGAGTCCATGGAGACCTTGGTATGGGGCAGTGGCACCAGGGCCCTGAAGGATTCTCCTAACCAGAGGTTATGACAAAGCTCCAATGAGCAAGTTTTCCATGGGGAGACGAGATTTGTTCTTATTGGTGCCTCAGGAAACCACCATATGCTGGTATTGGAAACGAGGCCTCTGAGGAGAGATGCCTGAAAACCAAAGCAATGGATCTGATTAGGGCCTACAGGCCTGTCCGGTTCAATATTTTTTCTGGGGACATCTGTTGTCTGAGTGGAGGTAGTTGCTCAGCTGATTTGAGATCACCCCTGTTTGTCCTGGGTGGCCTACACTATTGGGATGGCCTCGGTGACTTTGGAGGTTTTTCCTCATTTGCAAGGTTGTGGCCAATGGAATGGGAAGAATTCCCTTGAAAGGGAAGCACAGTCCTGAGGTGTGGCTCCAGGGACCCAAGTGTGGTGCGTGTGTGGTCCAGGGCTTTTTGGACAAAAGTCTGAAAACACAAACTCCACTTAGGTTGGGGGATGTAGGTATGGCCGGCCCGATCTATAGACCGTGAGGAGACCTCTTCGGGATATGAACAAAGGGCGAATGTGATGTGCATGCTCATGCTTTTTTTTTTTTTTTCTGGAAATGTGTCACCGATTGCCATGGAATGTCGGGGTGTCCTCATGGGCCATCGATGAGGCTCCCTTTCTGGGGATTTGACCCGATCCCAAGAGTTTGGGGTCATTCTGTCAGAAGGGAGGAGGTCTTTCTGTTTTTTGTTTTTTTGTTGTTTTTTTTTTTTTTTACCTCAGGTGGACCACCAAAAGAGGCATTCCAGAGCAGAGTCCTGGGGAGGGGCGACTGGACAACCAGACCTCTGGTTAACATTGGGACCTAAGAACATGGCAAGCCCCATATTTGGGCTCTTGGTCCAGACACTGAGAGGCCTTCCTTGAGGATAGGTCTCACACTGAGTTTCACAATGTGTTTTTGTGCCCAAGGAGCCCCTCAAGTCAGGGCGTGGCCTAATGTACCATGCTGGATTCTGCTACACTGAACGTTGCACAATATGGCAACCACAAGTTTTCTGGCCATGGGGAAGAAGGAGTTCTAATTTCTGCAACAATTTCACTCCTGGACTGTGATTGGATTTAAGGTCTAGGTTCTGAAGCCTGAAAACTGAGTTTGGGAAGAGATGAAGACCTAAGGCCATGGTGTGTCTGATGTGCTCAGTGTTCGGCCAGCTGTTGAGTGTGGGTTGGGAGGTGCAGGCTCAGGCTGTGGCAGACAGGGAATTAGTGTCCAGGCTAGACTGTATCATTGGGGTGCAGTCGAGTTTCGTGCAGGATGGTACTCATTTGTGGTTACTGGGTAGCCCCAGAGGGCAACGTTTTTCTTCTGGAGGGAAGACACAGTGTCACATACTGGCTCCAGAATTCCCAAACTGGAAGGCTTGTGGGCCAGGAGTGTGAGGAAAAAATACTGAGAACACAAGCCAGACTTAGATTTCGGGATGAAGGGACGGCAGGCACCCTCTGCAGAGATGATTCGAGATCCCTTATACCTGAAGACAGAGCTAGGATCAGACGTTGGATTACGTCGGAGTTTCTGTCCATGACGGCCCCTTCATGAATGGGAGGGTGTCACGAGGACATGGAGGTTTTCCCACGATTTGAATTGTGAGATGCTCCAAACCGCAATGATTCCTTCTGTGGGACAGGTGAGACCGGTGGATGGCTCCAGGACATCCCATAAGGAAGTTATCCAGAGCAGGGTTCTAAGGATGGATGCCTGGGCAGCCTGCCTCCCATTCCAGGTGTCTTATAGATCCAAGGCAAGTTCGATCTGACTGATCTAGTGGAGCAACCGATCGGGTGTGTTGAAATGGGTGAGTTGAGGATGGGTCATAATGTGCATTTGTGTCCATGGAGACCTTGGAATGGGGTCTTGATCCGGGTCCTTGAGGGATGTTCATAACCGGAGGTTTTGATGGAGCTCTAAAGAGTATGTTTCCTATGTAGAGAAGAGAATTGTTTTGATGAGTGCCTAAGGAATCTCCCATATGCTGGTATTGGAAAACAGGCCTCTGAGGAGAGATGACTGGAAACAAAAGCAATGGATATGATTAGAGTCTAGGTGCCTGTCCGGTTCAATTTCTTTGCTGGGGATACGTGTCTAAGTATCTGAGGTGAGGTAGTTGCTCAGATTGTGTCAGATTGCCCCTGTTTGTCCTGGGCGACCGATAATATTGGAATGGCCTCGGGACTTTGGAGTTTCTCCTAATCTATAGGGTTGTGGTCAATGGAATGGGCAGAAATCGCCTGGAGAGGGCAGGAAAAGTTCTGAGTTTGGCTCTAGGGGCCCAACCTTGAGGGTGTGTGGGCCAGGCCTGTGGAGCAAAAATCTGAAAACACAAACTCCGCTTAGGATTGGGGACATAGTTATGGCACGCCCAATCTACAGACCGTGATAACACTTCAGGATATGAAAAAGTGTGAGTTTGAGGTGCTTGCTCAGATTTTGTCTCTGGATTTGTGTCAACAATGTGGGTGGAATGCTGGCGTGGCCTCATGGATTGTGGACGGCTTTCCTTTTCTGAGGATTTGACCTAATCCCAATAGTTTGTGTATGTTCTGTGGGATGGGAGGAGTCCTTTCTTTTTATTTATTTTATTTTATTTTATTTTTTGTACCTCATGTGTCCCAATAAAGGAGGGATTCCAGAGCAGAGTCCTCGGGAGGGACAACTGGACAACCCCACCTCTGTTTTAGTTTGGGGGCCTAGGGGCATGGCAAGTCCAATATGTGGGCTCTTGATACAGACACTGAGAGGCCTTCCTTGAGGACAGGGCTCATGCTGAGGGTCACAATGCCTATTTGTGCCAACAAGGCCCTCAAGCATGGGAAGGGCCTCATGGGCCACGCTGGATTCTCCGACACTGAACGTTGGAGAATATGCCAACCACAAGGTTTCTGGCCATGGCGAAGGAAGAGTTGTGACTTCTGCATCACGTTCACCCCTGGACAGTGTTTGGAGTTTAGGTCTAGGTTCTGAAACCCGAAAACCGAGGTTGGGAAGAGATGAAGACCTAAGGACCTGTTGGGTCCAATGAGCTCAGTGTGCGGCCAGCTGTTGAGCGTAGGTCTGGAGGTGTGGGCTCATGCTGTGTCAGACAAGGCATTAGACATGGTAGACTGAATATTTGGGGTGCAGTCGAGTGGCGTTCAATTGATCCTCATTCGGGTCTCTAGGTAGTTCCATAAGACAACGTTTTTTCTCTGGGAGGGCAGGCAGAGTGCTGCATTGTGGCCCCAGTATTGCCAAACTGTAGGGCTTTTGGGCCAGGGGTGTGAGGACTGTAGTCTGAGAACACAAGCTAGGCTTAGTTTTTGGGGTGAGGGCACAGAAGGCACACTCTGCAGAGCTGAATCATGATCTCATGCACCTGAAGTCAGGGCGAATATCAGACGTTTGCTCAGGTTGGAGTTTCTGTCCATGATGGCCCCTTTATAAAGTGGAGCGTCTCAAGAGGCCATGTAGATTTTCCCACAATGGGAGTTGTGAGATGCTCCAGACTGCAAAGATTCCTTCTGTGGGACACTTGAGACCTGTTGGATGGCTCTAGGATGTCCCATATGGAATGACTCCAGAGTAGGGTTCTAAGGATTGATGCCTAGGCAGCCCACCTCCCATTCTAGTTGTCTCCTAGCAACAAGGCAGGTTTGATCTGCAGGCCCTGGGGGAGAAACCAAGGGGGTTGAGTTGACATGGACTCTCCCGAGGATAGATCATAATGTGGGTTTAAGTCCATGGAGACCTTGGAATGGGGCGCTTGATCCGGGGCCCTGAAAGATTCTCCTAAACAGAGGTTTTTATAGAGCTCCAAAGAGTACATTTCCTATGTGGAGACGAGATTTTTCTGATGAGTGCCTCAGTAATCCCCCGTATTCTGGTATTGGAAACCAGGCCTCTGAGGAGAGATGCCTGGAAACAAAAGCAATGGATCTGATTAGGGCCTAAGTGCCTGTCCAGTTCAATCTTATTCTATGGGGATATCTGTCTCTGGGTCTGAGTGGAGGTAGTTTCCTAACTTGTGAAAGATCATCCCTGTTTGTCCTGGGCAGCCAACACTATTCGGATGGCCTCGGGGAGCTTGGAGGTTTCTCCTAATCTATAAGGTTGTGGCCAATGGAAATGGCAGAATTCCCCTGGAGAGGGAAGCCACAGTCCTGAGGTGTGGCTCCAGGGGCCCCAGCTTGGATGGTGTGTGGGCCAGGACTGTGGGGACAGAAGTCTGAAAACACAAACTCAGCTTAGGTTTGGGGATGTATGTATGAAGGCTCGATCTACAGAACGTGAGAATTTTCCGGGCTATGAACAAAGGGCGAGTATGTGGCGCTTGCTCAGGCTTGTCTCTGGATTTTGTGTCAACGGTGGCCGTGGAATGTCGGGGTGTCCTCAAGGGCCATGGACAATTCTTTCTCTGGTGATATGGCCTGATCCCAAGGGGTTGGGATCATTCTGTGGATGGGAAAAGTCCTTTCTGTATTTTTTTTTTTTTTTTACCTCAGGTGTCCCACCAAAGAGGGATTCCAGAGCAGAGCCCTGAGTCGGGTCACTAGACATTTCGAACTCTGGTTGAGATTGGGTGACTAGGGGCTTGGCAAGCCCCATATGTGGGCTGTTGTTCCAGTCACTAAGAGGCTTCACATGAGAATAGGGCTCACGCTGAGGGTCACAATATGTTTTTGTGCAAATTGTGGCCCTCAGGGATAGGTGGGACCTCATAGTCCATGCTGCTTTCTCCTACAATGAACGTTGGACAACATGCCAACCACAAGGTTTCTTGCCATGGCGAAGGAGAAGTTCTGATTCTTGCATCACGTTCACTCCTGAGCAGTGAGTGTAGATAAGGTCTAGGTTATGAAGGTGAAAATTGAGGTTGGGTAGAGATGATGGCCTAAAGCCATTGTGGGTATGATATGCTCAGTGTACGGCCAGCTGTCCTGGTGTTGGACTGGAGGTCTGCCCTCAGGCTGTGTCAGACAGGGCTTTAGTGCACAGGCTAGACTGTATAATTGGGGTATGGTCGAGTGGCATGCAGGTTGTTACTCATTTGGCGTTTCTGGTTAGCCCTATAGGGCAACATTTTTCTTCTGGAGGCCAGGCAGAGTGCTGCATTGTGTCTCCAGAATTTCCAAACTGGAGGGGTGTGGCCAGGATTCTGAGGACGGAAGTCTGAGAACACAAGATAGGCTTAGGTTTCAAGACGAGGGCCCAGCAGGCACACTCTCAACTGCTGAATCGAGATCTCATGCTTCTGAATCAGGGCGAGGATCAGACTTTGGCTTAGGATGGAGTTTCTGTCCATGATGGCCCATTTATGAAGGTGTGGGGCATCATAAGGAAATGGAGGTTTTCTCACAGTGTTATTGTGTGATGCTTCAAACCACAAGGATTCATTCTGCGAGACAGTCAAGACAGGTTGGTTGGATTCAAGACGTCCCATAAAGAAGTTCTCCAGAGCATGGTTCTAAGGATGGATGCCTGGGCAGCCCGCCTCCCATTCTAACTGTCTCCTAGTGACAAGGAAGGTTTGATCTGCTGGCTCTGGGTGAGCAGCCGAGTGGGCTGATTTGAAATGGACTCTCCTGAGAATGGTTCATAATGTAAGTTTGTGTCCTTGGAGACCTTGGGATTGGGCCATGGTGCCAGCGCCCTGAAGGATCCTCCTAACCTGAGGTATTGACACAGCTCCAAAAAGCAAGTTTCCCATGTAGAGATGAGATCTGTTCTGATTGTTTCCTTAGGAAACCCCCATATTCTGATATTGGAAACCAGGCCTCTGAGGAGAGATACCTAGAAACCAAAGCAATGCATCAGAAGTTGGCTCAGGTTGGAGTTTCTGTCTATGATGGCCCCTTTATAAAGGGGAGCATCTCATGAGGCCATGTAGGTTTTCCCACGATAGGAGTTGTGAGATGCTCCAATCTGCAAGGATTCCTTCTGTGGGACAGTCAAGACCTGTTGGAAGGCTCCAGGACATCCCATATGGAACGGCGCCAGAGCAGGATTCCATGGATGGATGCCTAGAGAGTCTGCTTTGCATTCCAGTTGTCTCCTAGCGACAAGGCAGGTTTGATATTCTGCCTCTGGGGGAGTAATCGACGGGGCTGAGTTGAAATGTACTCTTCTGCCGAATGGTCATATTGCGGGTATGTGTCCATGGAGACCTTGGAATAGGGCGGTTGCTCCGGCTACCTGAAGTTTTCTCCTAACTGGAGGCTTTTACAGAGCTCCAAAGGATAAGTTTCCCATGTGAAGACAAGATTTGTTCTGATTGGTATCTCTGGAATCCCCCATATGCTGGTATTGGAAAACAGGCCTCTGAGGAGAGATGCTTAGAAAAAAAAGCAATGGAACCAATTACATTCTAGGGGCCAGTCCAGTTTAATCTTCTTCTCTTGGGTTATCTGTCTACGGGTGAGTTGACGTCGTTGCTCAGCTTGTGAGAGATCGCCCCTCTTTGTCCTGGGTGGCCTACACTATTGGAATGGCCTCTGGGACTTTGGAGGTTTCTCCTTATCTGTAGGGTTGTGGCCAATGGAATGGGAAGAATTTCCTTGGAGAGGGCAGGCACAGTCCTGAGGTGTGGCTCCAGGGGCCTCAGTCTGGAGGGTGTGTGGGACAGGGATGTCAGGATAGAAGTCTGAAAACACAAACTCGGCTTAGGTTTGGGGACGTAGGTATGGCAGGCCCAATCTACAGACTATGAGGAGAATTTTTGGGGCTATGACCTAAGGGTGAGTGTGAACGCTTGCTGAAGCTTATGTCTCTGGATTTTGTGTCAATAGTGGCTGTGGAATGTCGGGCTGGCCTCATGGGCCATGGACGAGTCTTTCTCTCTGGACCCCAATCACTTGGGATGGCCCAATCCCAAGTGATTGGGGTCATTCTGTGAGTGGGAGGAGCCCTTTCTGTGTTTATTTACCTCAAATGTCCCACCAAAGAGGGATTCCAGAGCAGAGCCCTGAGTAGGGGTGACTAGATGTCTCTACCTCTGGTTAAGATTGGGTGACTTGGGGCATGGCAGGCCCCATATGCGGGCTCATGGTCCAGCCACTGAGAGGCTTTACTTGAGGACAGGGCTCAAACTGAGGGTCCCAATGTGTGTTTGAGCCCACCGCAGCTCTTAAGCATAGGCAGGGCCTCAGGGACCCTACACTACCCTCAGGGGCCCTACTACTACCCCTGGAGGCCCTACAGGGGTCCTACACTGAACGTTGGACAAGATGCCAACCACAAGATTCTGGCGAGAGGGAAGGAGGAGTTCTGATTTCTGCATCACGTTCACCCATGTGAAGTGAGTAGAGATAAGGTCTAGGATTCTGTAGCCTAAAAACCGAAGTTGGAAAGAGATGGCGACCTAAGGCCATGGCGGTTCAGATGTTCTCAGTGTACTGCAAGCTGTCTGGGTGTCGGTTGGGAATTCAGGCCTCAGGTTCTGTCAGACAGGGCATTAGTGCACAGGCTAGACTATATAATTGGTGTACAGTTGAGTGACGTGCAGGTTTATCCTCATTGGAGGTTTCTGGGTAGACCCATAGGGCAATATTTTTCTTCTAGAGGGCAGGCAGAGTGCAGCACTGTGTCATCGGAAATCCCAAAATAGAGGGCGTGTGGTCCAGGAGAGTGAGGACGGAAGTCGGAGAACACTAGCTACGCTTAGGTTTTGGGGTGAGGGCACAGCAGGTACACTCTGAAGAGCTGAATCAAGATCTCGTGCATCTGAAGTCAAGGCGAAGATCAGCTGTTGGCTCAGGTTGGAGTTTCTTTCCATGATCTTCCTTCATGAAGATTGGGGGCATCATGTGACCTTGGAAGCTTTCCATGATATGAGTTGTTAGGTGGTCCATGCACAAGGACTCCTGTGGGACAGTCGAGACCTGTTGGATGGCTCAAGGATGTCCCATAAGGAATGACGCAAGAGCAGGGTTCTAAGGATGGATGCCTGAAGAGCCCAACTCGCATTTCAATTGTCTCCTAGCGATAAGGCAGGTTCAATCTGCTGGCTCTGGAGTAGCAACCGAGGGGGTTTAGTTGAAATGGACTCTCCTGAGGATGGGTCATAATTTGGGATTGTGTCCATGGAGATATTCAAATGGGGCAGTGGCTCCAGTGACCTGAAGTTTTCTCCTAACTGGAGGTTATGACACAGCTCCATAGAGCAAGATTCCCATGTGGAGACGAGATTTTTTCTGATAGGTAGCTCTGGAAACCCCCTTATGCTGGTATTGGAATCCAGGCCTCTGAGGAGAGATGCCTGAAAACAAAAGCAATGGATCCAATTAGGGCCTAGGTGCCTGTCTTGTTCAATATTCTTTTCTATGGATATCTGTCTAAGGTTCTGATTGGAGGTAGTGGCTCAGCTTGTGCCAGAGGGTCCCTGTATGTCCAGGACATCCTACACTATTGGGATGGCCTCAGAGATTTTGGATGATTCTCCTAATCTGTCAGGTTGTGCCACATGAATGAGCAGAATTCCCTTGGAGAGGGCAGGCACAGTCCTGAGGTGTGGCTCCATGGGGCCCAGCCTTTAGAATGTGTGGGTGAGGACAATGGAGACAGAAGTCTGAAAACACAAACTCGGCTTAGGTTTGGGGACATAGGTATGGCAGGCCCGATCTACAGACCTTGAGAATTTTGGGGGCTCTGAACAAAGGGCAAGTGTGTGGCGCTTTTTCAGGTTTTTGTCTCCGGATTTTGTGTCAATGGTGGCCGTGGAATGTCAGGCTGGCCTCATCGACCATAGACGAGTATTTCTCTCTGTGGATTTGGCCAGATTCCAAGTGTTTGGGTCATTCTTTGGATGGTAGGAGTCCTTACTTTTTTTTTTTCTTTATCTTGGTTTTTTTTTTTTTTTTTTTTTTTTTTTTTTTTTTTTTTTTTTTTTTTTTTTACCTTATGTGTCCCACCAAAGAGGGATTCCAGGAAAGAGCTCTGAATAAGGTTGACTAGACTTCTCAAGCTCTGGCTAGGATTGGGGGAGTAGGGGCATGGCAAGTCCCATATGCAGGCTCTTGGTCCAGCCCCGGAGAGGCTTTACTTGAGGCCAGGGTTCATGCTTAGGGTAATGTGTGTTTGTGCCCATCGCAGCCCTCAAGCATGTCTGAGGCCTCATGGGCCATGCTGGGTTCTCATATACTGAACGTTGGACAACATGCCAACCACAAGGTTTCTGGTCATGGGGAAGGTGAAGTTCTGATTTCTGCATCACGTACATCACTTAGTTGTGAGTGGAGATAATGTCTAGGTTCTGAAGCCTGAAGAACAAGGTTGGGAAGAGATGATGACCTAAGGCCATGGCATGTTCGTTGTGTTCAGTGTGAGGCCAGGTGTCTGGGTGTCGGTCACGAGGTCTGGGGTCAGGCTGTGTCAGACAGGGCATTAGTGCCCAGGCTAGACTGTATAATTGGGGTACAGTCTAGAGAATTGCAGGTTGATCCTCATTTGATGTTTCTGGGTAGACCCCTAGGGCAAAGTCTCTCTTCTGGCGGGCAGGCAGAGTGCTGCATTTTGTCTCCAGAATTCCCAAAGTGGAAGGCTTGTGGGCCAGGAGTGTGAGGACGGAAGTCTGAGAACGTGAGCTGGCTTAGGTTTTGGGGCGAGGGCAAGGCAGGCACACTCTGCAGAGCTGAATTGAGATCTCATGCATCTCAAGTCAGGGCGAGGATCAGACGGGAGTTTCTGTCCATGATGTCCTCTACCTGAAGGTGGAGGCATCACGAGGCCATGGAGGTTTTCCCACGGTGCGAGTGTGTGATGCTGCAAACCACAAGGATTCCTTCTGCAGGACAGTTGAGACCTGTTGAATGGATCAAGGACACCCCATTAGGAATTTCTCCAGAGCAGAGTTCTAACAACGGATACCTGGGCAACGAACTCGCATTCCAATTGTCTCCTAGTGACAAAGCAGGTTTGATCTGCTGGCACTGGGTGAGCAACCGCCAGGTTTGAGTTGAAATGGACTCTCCTGAGGATGGGTCATAATGTGGGATTGTGTCCATTGAGACATTGGAATGGGGCGGTGGCTCCAGTGACGTGAAATTTTCTCCTAACTGGAGGTTTTGACACAGTTCCATATAGAATGATACCCATGTGGCATGCGATTTGTTCTGATTGGTAGCTCCAGAAACCCCCATGTGCTGGTATTGGAATCCAGGCCTCTGAGGAGAGATACGTGAAAACAAAAGCAATGGATCCGTTTAGGGCCTAGGTGCCTGTCCTGTTCAATCTTCTTTTCTATGGATATCTATCTACAGGTCTGATTGGAGGTAGTGGCTCAGCTTGTGGCAGATGGTCCCTGTTTGTCCCGGACATCCTACAATATTGGGGTGGCTTCGGGGACTTCGGATGTTGCTCCTAATCTGTCAGGTTGTGCCAAAGGAATGAGCAGAATTCCCATGGAGAGTGCAGGCACAGTCCTGAGGTGTGGCTCCATGGGGCCAAGCCTTGAGGGTGTGTGGGCCAGGACAATGGAGACAGAAGTCTGAAAACACAAACGTGGCTTAGGTTTGGGGACATAGGTATGGCAGGCCCGATCTACAGACCATGAGAATTTTTCAGGCTTTGAACAAAGGGCGCTTTGTTCAGGCTTTTGTCTCCGGATTTTGTGTCAATGGTGGCCGTGGAATGTCAGGATGGCCTCATCAGCCATGGACGAGTATTTCTCTCTGTGAATTTGGCCCAATTCCAAGTGTTTGCGGTCATTCTTTGGACGGTAGGAGTCCTTTCTCTATTTTTTTTTAACCTCATGTGTCCCACCAAGGAGGGATTCTAGAGAAGAGATCTGAGTAGGGGTGACTAGACTTCTCAAGAACTGGTTAAGGCTTGGGGAGTAGGGGCATGGTAATCTCCATATGTGGGCTCTTGGTCCAGCCCCGGAGAAACTTTACTTGAGGCCAGGGATCATGCTTAGGATCCTAATGTGTGTTTGTGCCCATCGCAGCCCTCAAGCATGTCTGAGGCCTCATGGGCCATGCTGGTTTCTCCTACATTGCACGTTGGACAAGATGCCAACCACAGGCTTTCTGGTCATGGGGAAGGAGGAGTTCTGATTTCTGCATCACGTACACGGCATGGCAGTGAGTAGAGATAAGGTCTAGATTCTGAAGCCTGAAAACCGAGGTTGGTAAGAGATGACAACCTAAGGCCATGGTGGGTCTGATGCACTTAGTGTGCGGCCAGATGTCTGTGTCCATCATGAGGTCTGGGCTCAGGCTGTGTCAGGCAGGGCATTAGTCCCCAGGCTAGACTGTATACTTGGGGTACAGTCGAGTGATGTGAAGGTTGGTCCTCATTTGGGGTTTCTGGTTGGCCCCATAGGGCAAAGATTTTCTTCTGGAGGGCAGGCAGAGTGCTGCATTCTGGCTCCAGAATTGCCAACTTCAGGGCTTGTGGGCCAGGTGTTTTAGGACAGAAGTCTGAGAACACAAGTTCAGCTTTGAATTCGCAGCGGTGACATGGCAGGCACACTCTACAGACCTGAAATGAGATCTCGTGCATCTGAAGTCAGGGCGAGGATCAGATGTTGGCTTAGGTTGGAGTTTCTGTACATGATGTCCCCTTCATGAAGGTGGGGGGGGCATCAGGAAACCATGGAAGATTTCCAACTTTGTGAGTGTGTGATGCTCCAAACCACAAGGATTCCGTCAGCGGGACAGTCACGACATTTTGGATGGATCAAGGACGTCCCATAAGAAATGCTCCAAAGCACAGTTCTAATGATGGATGCCTGGGCAGTCCAACTTGCATTCCAGTTGTGTCCTAGTGAAAAGGAGGATTTGATCTGCTGTCACTGGGGGAACAACCGAGGGGGCTGAATTGAAATGGAATCTCATGAGGATCAGTCGATGTGGATTTGTGTCCATGGATCCCTTGGAATGGGGCAGTGGCTCTGTTGCCCTGAAGAATTCTCCTAACCTGAGGTTTTGATGCAGCTCCAAAGAGCAAGTTTCCCATGTAGAGACGAGATTTGTTCTGAAACCCCCTCAACCTGGTGTTGGAAACCAAGGATCTGGGGAACAATGCCTGGAATCCAAAGCAATGGATCTGATTACGGTCTAGGAGCCTGTCCTTTTCAATATTCTCCTCTGAGTGTCTCTGTCTAAGATTCAGAATGGAGGTCACTGCTCCGCTTGTGTCAGATCACCCATGTTTGTTGGGGGAGGCCAACACTAATGGGCTGGTCTTGGGAATTGGAGGTTTCTCCTAATCTGTAAGGTTGTGGCAAATGAAACGGGCAGAGTTCCCTTGGAGAGCACTGGCACAGTCCTTAGGTGTGACACCACCTTTCTGGGTGTCATCCAGGAGGTCCAGGCTCAGGCTGTGTCAGACAGGGCATTAGTGCCAAGCTTAGACTGTATAATTGGAGTAAAGTTGAGTGGCATGCAGGTTGGTCCTCATTTGGCGTTTCTGGGTAGCCCCAGGGGCAACGTTTTTCTTCTGGAGGGAAGAAAGAGTGCTGCATTGTGGCGACGGAATTCTCACACTGGAGGGCTTGTGGGCCAGAATTGTGAGGAAGGAAGTGTGAGAACACAAGCTAGGCTTAGGTTTTGGGTCAAGATCATGGCAGGCACACTCTGTAGAGCTAAATCTAAATCTCATGCATCTGAAGTCAGGGCGAGGATCAGACGTAGGCTCAGGTTGAAGTTTCTGTTCAGGATGGCCCCTTCATGATGGTGGGGGGCATCATGGGGCTATGGAGACTTTCCCACGATTGGCATTGTATGTTGCTCCAATCGGCAAGGATTCCTTCTACGGGACAGTCGAGACCGGTCAGATTGCTCCAGGATGTCCCATGCGGAACCACGGCAGTGCAGGTTTCTAAGGATGGATTCCTGGAGTGCCCGCCTCACATTCCTATTGTCTCCTAGTGACAAGGCAGGTTCGATCTGCTTCTTTTGGGGAGCAACCAAAGGGGATGTGTTGAAATGGACTCGCCTGCGGATGGGTCATAATGTGGGTTTGTGTCCATGGAGACCTTGGAATGGGGTGTTGGCTGCTGGGACCTGAAGGTTTCCCTTAACTGGAGGTTGTGACACAGCTCCAAAATGCATGTTTCCCATGTGGAAATGAGATTTGTTCAGACTGGTACCTCCAGAAGAACACATATGCTGGTATTGGAAACCAGGCCTCTGAGGAGAGATGCCTGGAATCAAAAGCAATGGATCTGATTAGGTCCTAGGTGCCTGTCCGGTTCAATCTTCTTCTCTGGGGTTATCTGTCTATGGGTTGAGTTGAGGTAGTTGCTCATCTTGGGACAGATCACCCTGTTTGCCCTGAGTGGCCAACACTATTGGGATGGCCTCAGGGACGTTGGAGTGTTCTCCTAATCTTTAGGGTTGTGGCCAATGGAATGGGCAGAATTTGCTTGGAGAAGGCAGGCACAGTCCTGAGGCATGGCTCCAGGGGCCCCAGCCTGGAGGGTGTGTGGGCCAGGACAGTGGGGACAGAAATCTGAAAACCCAAACTCAGCTTAGGTTTGGGGACGTAGGTATGACAGGCCTGATCTATAGACCGTGAGGAGAATTTTTCAGGCTATGAACAAAGGGCAAGTGTGAGGCATATCTCCAGGCTTTTGTCTCTAGATTTTGTGTCAATGGTGGCCATGGAATGACGGGATGGCCTCTTTGGCCATGGATGATTCTTTCTCTTTTAAGATTTGGTTAGATCCCAAGTTTTGGGGCTCATTCAGGGGATGGAGGAGACCCTTCGATATTTTTTCCTCAGGGCTTCCAGAGCAGAGACCTGAATAGGGGGTGACTAGACCTCTCAACCTCTCATTAATATTGGGGGACTTGGGATGGCAATGCGGGTTCTTGGTCCAGCCCCTGAGAGGCTTTACTTGAGGACAGGGCTCACACTGAGGGTCCCAATGTGTTTGTGCCCATTGCGGTTCTCAAGCATGGGCGGGGACTCATGGGCTACACTGGATTCTCCTACACTGAACGTTGGAAAACATGCCAACCACAAGGTTTCTTGCCTTGAGGAAGAAGGAGTTTCATTTCTGCATCACGTTCACCCCTGGGTAGTGAGTATATATAAGGTCTAGGTTCTGAAGCCTGAAAACCAAGGTTGGGAAGAGATGATGACCTAAAGCCATAGCGGGTCTGATGTGCTCAGTGTACAGCCAGCTGTCTGGGTGTCGGTTGGGAATTCAGACCTCAGGCTGTGCAAGACAGGGCATTAACGCCGAAGCGAAACTGTATAATTGGGGTAGAGTCAAGTGGCATGCAGGTTGATCCTCATTTGGTGTTTCTGGTTAGCCCCATAGGACAACGTTTCTCTTCTGGAGGGCAGTCAGAGTGCTGCATTGTGTCTCTCCAGAATTCCCTAACTGGAGGGCTGGTGGGCTCGGAGTGTGAGGACGAAGTCTGAGAACAATAGCTAGGTTTTGCTTCGGGGAGGGGTTTCGGCAGGCACACTCTGCAGAGTTGAATCAAGATTTCGTGCATCTGAAGTCAGGGCGAGGATTAGACGTTGGCTCAGGTTGGAGTTTCTGTCCAAGATGGCTCTTTCATGAAGGGGACGGTGCACCACGAGGCCACAGAGCTTTTCCCATGATGGGAGTTGTGAGGTGCTCCAACGCGCAAGGATTCCTTCTGCAGGACAGCTGTGACCTGTTGGATGGCTCCAGGACGTCCCATATGGAATTACTTCAGAGTAGTTTTCTACAGATGGATGCCTAGCCAGCCCGCCTCACATTCCAATTGTCTCCTAGTGACAAGATAGGTTCGATCTGCTGGCTCTAGGGGAGCACCCAAGGGCACTGAGTTGAAATAGACTCTCCTGCAGATGGGTCCTAATGTGGGATTGTGTCCATGGAGACCTTGGAATGAGGTGGTGGCACCGGGGCCCTGAAGGATTTTCCTAGCCGGAGGTTTTGACACAGCTTGAAAGAGCACGTTTCCCATGTGGAGAAGACATTTGTTCTGACTGATGACTCAGGAAACCCCCATATGGTGGTATTGAAAACCAGGCCTCTGAGGTTCTGACATAGCTCCACGAGCAAGTTTCCAATGTGCAGACAAGACTTGCTCTGAAGGGGCCTCTGGAACCCCCATAGGCTGGTATTGGAAACCAGGCCTCTGAGAAGAGATGCCTGGAAACCAAAGCAATGGATCTGATTAGGGCCTAGGGGCCTGTCCAGTTCAATGTTCTTCTCTGGGGACATCTGTCTCCGAGTTGGTGTGGAGCTAGTTGCTCAGCTAGTGTCAGATCACCAATGTTTGGTCCAAGCGGCCTACAATATTGGTATGGTCCCAGGGACATTGGAGATTTCTCCAGATTTATATGGTTGTGGCCAATGGAATATGAAGAATTCCCTTTGAGAGGGCAGGAACAATCCTGAGGTGTGGGTCCAGGGGCCCTAGACTGGAGGGTGTGTGTTTTCAGACAACTGTCCAAACAGCCCAGGCCTACACAACCTACAGGATCAGGCCCCTGGAGCCAAACCTGAGGACTGTACTTGCCCTCTCCAAGGGAATTGTGTGTTCCCATTCGAATGGCCACAACCCTTCTAAAAGGATAAACCTCCAAAGTCCCTGATTCATCTCAATAGTGGTGACTTCCGAGGAACAACAGGGGCAATCTGAGCCCAACTGAGCACCTACCTGCACTCAGACCGATAGACAGATGTCCCCAGAGGTAAAAAGGAAAGAACAGGCCCCTAGGCACTAATCAGATCCATTGCTTTGGTTTTCAGGCATCTCTCCTCAGAGGCCTGGATTTCAAAAGCAGCATATAGCTGTTTCTTGACCCACACATCAGAAAACATCTCATCTACACATGGGAAACTTGCACGTTGGGGCTGTGTCAAAGCCTCTGTTTAGGAGAACCCTTTAGGACCCCAGTGCCTCCGCTTCATTCCAAGGTCTCCATAGACACAAAAGCACGTTAGGACCCATCCCCAGGGGTGTCCATTTCAACTCAGCGTCCTCGGTTGCTCCCCACAGATCCAGGAGATCTAACCTGTCTTGTTGCTAGGAGACAATTGGAATTCGAGGTGGGCTACCCAGCCATCCATCCTTAGAACCCTGCTCAGAATCATTGGCCTGGAGCCAAACAACAGGTCTCAATTGTCCTGCAGAAGACTCTCTGCAGTTTGGAGCTTCTCACAACTCCCATCGTGGGAAAACACCCATGGCCTCGTGATGCCCCCGCCCATTCATGAAGGGGCCATCAGGGACAGAAACTCCAACCTGAGCGATCGTCTGATCCTCGCCCTGACTTCAGATGCACGAGATCTCGATTCAGGTCTGTAGATTGTGCCTGCCATGGCCTCACCCAGAAACCTAAGCCTAGCTTGTGTTCTCAGACTTTTGTCGTCAGACTACTGGCCCACAAGCCCTCCAGTTTGGCAATCCAGAACTACAATGCAGCACTCTGCCGGCCCTCCAGAAGAAAAACATTGTCCTCTGGTGCTACCCAGTAATCCCAAATGAGGATCAACCTGCACCGACCTTGGCTGTACCCCAAATACATAGGCTGACCAGGGCACTAATGCCCTTTCTGACACAGCCTGAGCCTGGACCCCCTGGCCCCTCCCAGACAGCTGGCCGCACACTGAGCACATCGAGCCGCCATGGCCTTAGGTCGTCATCTCTTCCCAACATCAGTTTTCAGGTTTCAGAACCTAGACCTTATCTCCAATCACTGCCCAGGGTTGAAGGTGATGCAGAAATCAGAACTCCTTCCCCATGGCAAGAAACCTTGTGGTTGGCATGTTGTCCAACGTTCAGTGTAGTTGAAACCAGTGTGGCCCATGAGGCCCCGCCCATGCTGGCGGGCCACATTGGTCACAAACACACATTGTGACACTCAGGCTGAGCCCAGTCCTCAAGTAAGGTCACTCAGTGGCTGGATGAAGAGATAGCATATTGGGCTTGCCATGCCCCTAGGCCCCAATTTTTAACCATAGTTCAGGTTGTCCCTTCAGTCTTCCCCACGGCTTGGCTTTGGAATTCCTCTTTTGGTGGGACATCTGAGGTAACAAAACTGAAATGAGTCCTCCCATCCCAGAGATTGACGAAAAGAAATTGGGAATCGGGCCAAATACTCAGAGAGGAAGATTCGTCCATGGCCCATGAGGCCTCCCCGACATTCCACGGCCATCGCTGATACAAAATCCAGAGACAAAAGCCTGAGCAAGCGCCTCAGACTCGCACTTTCTTCATATTCTGAAGAGTTCTTCTCATGGTTTGTAGATCGGGCCTGCCATACCTACGTCCCCAAACCTAAGCTGAGTGTGTGTTTTCAGACTTCTGTCCTCAACGTCTTGGGCCACACACCCTCCAGGCTGGGCCCCTGGAGCCACACATTAGGACTGTGCCTTCCAATCCATGGGAATTCTGCCCATTCCATGGTCCAGAATCGTACAAATTAGGAGCAACCTCCAAAGTCCCTGAGGCCATCCCAATAGTGTGGGTCGCCCGGAACAAACGAGGGCTCTCTGACTTCAGCTGATAATCGACCTCCACTCATACCATAGATGGATGTCCCCAGAGAAGAAGATTGAACCAGACAGGACCCTAGGCCATAATAGGATCCATTGCTTTGGGTTACAGGCATGTGTCCTCAAAAGCCTGATTCCAATATGAGCATAGGGGTTTTCCTGAGGCACCCATCAGAACTCATCTCTTCTCCACAAGGAAACCTGTGCATGGGAGCCATGTCCAAAGCTTAGGAGAGTACTTCAGGGTCCCGGTGCCACCGCCCCATTCCAAGGCCCTCATGGACACAAAAACACATTAGGACCCATCCTCAGGAAAGTCCATTTCAACTCAGTCACCCCGGTTGCTCCCGCAGAGCCATCAGATCTAAACTGTCTTGTTGCTAGGAGACAATTGGAATGCGAGGCGGGCTTCCCAGGCATCCATCCGCGAACGATGCTCTGGAGTCATTCCATATGGGATGTCCAGGAGCTGTCCGAAAGGTCTCAATTGTCCCGCAGAAGGAATCCATGAAGGGGGCATCCCACAACTCCCAACGTGGGAAAACCTCAATGGCCTCGAGATTCCGCTCCCTTCATGAAGCGGCCGTCATGCTCAGAAACTCCAAACTGAGCCAACGTCTGATCCTCGCCCTGACTTCAGATGCATGAGATATTGGTTCAGATCTGCAGAGGGAACCTGCCGTGCCCTCGCCCTGAAACCCAAGTCTAGCTTGTCTTCTCAGACTTCCGTCCTCACACTCCTGGCCCCGAAGCCCTCAAGTTTGGCAATTTCGGACCCACAATGCAGCACTCTGCCTGCCCTCTGAAAAAAAATTATTGCCTCATGAGCTGCCCAGGCACCTTAAATGAGGGTAAACCTACACAGCACTCGACTTTACCCAAATTATATAGTCTAACCTGGGCACTAATGCACTGTCGAACACAACGTGAGCCCGGACCTCCTGACCAACACCCAGAATGCTAACCGCACACTGAGCACATAAAACCCGCCATGGCCTTAAGTCATCATCTCTTCCCTACCTCAGTTTTCAGGCTTCAGAACCGAGACCTTATCTCCAATCACTTCCCAGGGGTGAGTGTGATGCAGAAATCAGAACTCTTCCTTACCATGGCAAGAACCCTGTGGTTGGCACGTTGTCCAACGTTCAGTGTAGGAGAAACCAGCTTTCACCCTGAGGCCCCGCCCATTCTTGAGTGCGACGAGGGCATACAGACGCATTGTGACCCTCAGCATGAGTCCTGTCCTCTAGTAAGTCCTCTCAGTTGCTGGACCATTAGATGTCATAATGGGCTTGACATGTCCCTAGGCCCCAATTTTTAACCAAATTTCTGATGGTCCAGTCGCCCCTCCCCAGGGCTCTACTCTGGAATCGCTCATTTGGTGGGACACCTGAGGATGAAAAAGAAAAAAACAAGAATAAAAAAAAAAAACGGACTTCTTCCAGCCCACAGAATGACCCCAAACTCTTTGGACGGGGCCAAACCACCAGAGAGTAAGACTCATCCATTTCCCATGAAGTCACCCAGAAATTCCACGACCATGAGTGACACGATATCCAGAGACAAAAACTTGAGCAGGAGCCTCACACTCGCCCTTCTTTCAAATCCCGAAGAGTTCTCCTCATGGTCTGTAGATCAGTCCTGCCATACCTATGACTCGAAACATAAGCCGAGTTTGTGTTTTCAGACAACTGTCCAAACAGTCCTGGCCTACACACCCTACAGGCTCAGGCCCCTGGAGCCAAACCTGAGGACTGTACTTGCCCTCTCCAAGGGAATTGTGTGTGCCCATTCCAATGGCCACAACCCTTCTAATAGGATAAACCTCCAAAGTCCCTGATCCATCTCAATAGTGGTGGCTTCCCAGGAAAAACAGGGGCAATCTGAGCCCAACTGAGCACCTACCTGCACTCAGACCCATAGACAGATGTCCCCAGAGGTAAAAAGGAAAGAACAGGCCCCTAGGCATTAATCAGATCCATTGCTTTGGTTTCCAGGCATCTCTCCTCAGAGGCCTGGATTTCAAAAGCTGCATATAGCTGTTTCTTGACTCACCCATCAGAAAACATCTCATCTACACATGGGAAACTTGCACGTTGGAGCTGTGTCAAAGCCTCTGTTTAGGAGAACTCTTTAGGGCCCCAGTGCCACCGCTTCATTCCAAGGTCTCCATAGACACAAAAGCACGTTAGGACCCATCCGCAGGGGTGTCCATTTCAACTCAGCGTCCTCGGTTGCTCCCCACAGATCCAGGAGATCTAACCTGTCTTGTTGCTAGGAGACAATTGGAACGCGAGGTGGGCTACCCAGCCATCCATCCTTAGAGCCCTGCTCAGAATCATTGGCCTGGAGCCAAACAACAGGTCTCAATTTTCCTGCAGAAGACTCTCTGCAGTTTGGAGCTTCTCACAACTCCCATCTTGGGAAAACACCCATGGCCTCGTGATGCCCCCGCCCATTCATGAAGGGGCCATCAGGGACAGAAACTCCAACCTGAGCGATCGTCTGATCCTCGCCCTGACTTCAGATGCACGAGATCTCGATTCAGGTCTGTAGATTGTGCGTGCCATGGCCTCACCCAGAAACCTAAGCCTAGCTTGTGTTCTCAGACTTTTGTCGTCAGACTACTGGCCCACAAGCCCTCCAGTTTGGCAATCCAGAACTACAATGCAGCACTCTGCCGGCCCTCCAGAAGAAAAATATTGTCCTCTGGTGCTACCCAGTAATCCCAAATGAGGATCAACCTGCACCGACCTTGGCTGTACTCCAAATACATAGGCTGACCAGGGCACTAATGCCCTTTCTGACACAGCCTGAGCCTGGACCCCGTGGACCCACCCAGACAGCTAGCCGCACACTGAGCACATCGAGCCGCCATGGCCTTAGGTCGTCATCTCTTCCCAACCTCGGTTTTCAGGTTTCAGAACCTAGACCTTATCTCCAATCACTGCCCAGGGTTGAAGGTGATGCAGAAATCAGAACTCCTTCCCCATGGCAAGAAACCTTGTGGTTGGCATGTTGTCCAACGTTCAGTGTAGTTGAAACCAGTGTGGCCCATGAGGCCCCGCCCATGCTCGCGGGCCACATTGGTCACAAACACACATTGTGACGCTCAGGCTGAGCCCAGTCCTCAAGTAAGGCCACTCAGTGGCTAGATGAAGAGATATCATATTGGGCTTGCCATGCCCCTAGGCCCCAATTTTTAACCATAGTTCGGGTTGTCCCTTCAGTCTTCCCCACGGCTTGGCTTTGGAATTCCTCTTTTGGTGGGACACCTAGGTAACAAAACTGAAATGAGTCCTCCCATTCCACAGATTGACGAAAATCTATTGGGAATCGGGCCATATCCTCAGAGAGGAAGATTCGTCCATGGCCCATGAGGCGTCCCCGACATTCCACGGTTATCGCTGATACAAAATCCAGAGACAAAAGCCTGAGCAAGAGCCTCAGACTCGCACTTTCTTCATATCCTGAATAGTTCATCTCATGGTTTGTAGATCGGGCCTGCCTTACCTCCGTCCCCAAACCTAAGCTTAGTTTGTGTTTTCAGACTTCTGTCCTCAAAGTCTTGGGCCACACACCCTCCAGGCTCGGCCCCTGGAGCCACACATTAGGACTGTGCCTACCAATCCATGGGAATTCTGCCCATTCCATGGTCCAAAATTGTACAAATTAGGAGAAATCTCCAAAGTCCCTGAGGCCATCCCAATAGTGTAGGTCGCCCGGAACAAACAAGGGCTGTCTGACAACAGCTGATAATCGACCTCCACTCATACCATAGATGGATGTCCCCAGAGAAGAAGATTGAACCAGACAGGACCCTAGGCCATAATAGGATCCATTGCTTTGGGTTACAGGATGTGTCCTCAAAAGCCTGATTCCAATACGAGCATAGGGTTTTCCCTGAGGCACCCATCAGAACTCAACTCGTCTCCACAAGGAAACCTGTGCAAGGAGCCATGTCCAAAGCTTAGGAGAGTACTTCAGGGTCCCGGTTCCACCGCCCCATTCCAAGGCTCTCATGGACACAAAAACCCATTAGGACCCATCCTCAGGAAAGTCCATTTCAACTCAGCCACCCCGGTTGCTCCGGCAGAGCCATCAGATCTAAACTGTCTTGTTGCTAGGAGACAATTGGAATGCGAGGCGGGCTTCCCAGGCATCCATCCGCGAACGGTGCTCTGGAGTCATTCCATATGGGATGTCCTGGAGCTGTCCAACAGGTCTCAATTGTCCCGCAGAAGGAATCCATGAAGGGGACATCCCACAACTCCCAACGTGGGAAAACCTCAATGGCCTCGAGATTCCGCTCCCTTCATGAAGCGGCCGTCATGCTCAGAAACTCCAACCTGAGCCAACGTCTGATCCTCGCCCTGACTTCAGATGCATGAGATATTGGTTCAGATCTGCAGGGGGTACCTGCCGTGCCCTCGCCCTGAAACCCAAGTCTAGCTTGTCTTCTCAGACTTCCGTCCTCACACTCCTGGCCCCGAAGCCCTCAAGTTTGGCAATTCCGGACCCACAATGCAGCACTCTGCCTGCCCTCTAGAAAAAAAATGATTGCCTCATGAGCTGCCCAGGCACCTTAAATGAGGGTAAACCTACACAGCACTCGACTTTACCCAAATTATATAGTCTAACCTGGGCACTAATGCACTGTCGAACACAACGTGAGCCCGGACCTCCTGACCAACACCCAGAATGCTGACCGCACACTGAGCACATAAAACCCGCCATGGCCTTAAGTCATCATCTCTTCCCTACCTCAGTTTTCAGGCTTCAGAACCGAGACCTTATCTCCAATCACTTCCCAGGGGTGAGTGTGATGCAGAAATCAGAACTCCTTCTTACCCATGGCAAGAACCCTGTGGTTGGCACGTTGTCCAACGTTCAGTGTAGGAGAAACCAGCATTCAGCCTGAGGCCCCGCCCATTCTTGAGTACGACGAGGGCATACAGACGCATTGTGACCCTCAGCATGAGTCCTGTCCTCTAGTAAGTCCTCTCAGTTGCTGGACCATTAGATGTCATAATGGGCTTGACATGTCCCTAGGCCCCAATTTTTAACCAAATTTCTGATGGTCCAGTCGCCCCTCCCCAGGGCTCTACTCTGGAATCCCTCATTTGGTGGGACACCTGAGGATGAAAAAGAAAAAAACAAGAATAAAAAAAAAAAACGGACTTCTTCCAGCCCACAGAATGACCCCAAACTCTTTGGACGGGGCCAAACCACCAGAGAGTAAGACTCATCCATTTCCCATGAACTCACCCAGAAATTCCACGACCATGAGTGACACGATATCCAGAGACAAAAACTTGAGCAGGAGCCTCACACTCGCCCTTCTTTCAAATCCCGAAGAGTTCTCCTCATGGTGTAGATCAGTCCTGCCATACGTATGACCCGAAACATAAGCCGAGTTTGTGTTTTCAGACAACTGTCCAAACAGCCCTGGCCTACACAACCTACAGGCTCAGGCCCCTGGAGCCAAACCTGAGGACTGTACTTGCCCTCTCCAAGGGAATTGTGTGTGCCCATTCCAATGGCCACAACCCTTCTAATAGGATAAACCTCCAAAGTCCCTGATCCTTCTCAATAGTGGTGGCTTCCCAGGAACAACAGGGGCAATCTGAGCCCAACTGAGCACCTACCTGCACTCAGACCCATAGACAGATGTCCCCAGAGGTAAAAAGGAAAGAACAGGCCCCTAGGCACTAATCCGATCCATTGCTTTGGTTTCCAGGCATCTCTCCTCAGAGGCCTGGATTTCAAAAGCAGCATATAGCTGTTTCTTGACTCACCCATCAGAAAACATCTCATCTACACATGGGAAACTTGCACGTTGGAGCTCTGTCATAGCCTCTGTTTAGGAGAACTCTTTAGGGCCCCAGTGCCACCGCTTCATTCCAAGGTCTCCATAGACACAAAAGCACGTTAGGACCCATCCCCAGGGGTGTCCATTTCAACTCAGCGTCCTCAGTTGCTCCCCACAGATCCAGGAGATCTAACCTGTCATGTTGCTAGGAGACAATTGGAATGCGAGGTGGGCTACCCAGCCATCCGTACTTAGAACCCTGCTCAGAATCATTGGCCTGGAGCCAAACAACAGGTCTCAATTGTCCTGCAGAAGACTCTCTGGAGTTTGGAGCTTCTCACAACTCCCATCGTGGGAAAACACCCATGGCCTCGTGATGCCCCCCCCCATTCATGAAGGAGCCATCAGGGACAGAAACTCCAACCTGAGCGATCGTCTGATCCTGCGCTGACTTCAGATGCACGAGACCTCGATTCAGGTCTGTAGATTGTGCGTGCCATGGCCTCACCCAGAAACCTAAGCTTAGCTTGTTTTCTCAGACATTTGTCGTCAGACTACCGGCCCACAAGCCCTCCAGTTTGGCAATCCAGAACGACAATGCAGCACTCTGCGGGATCTGCAAAAGAAAAACATTGTCTTCTGGGGCTACCCATTAACCCCTAATGAGCATCAACCTGCACCGACCTTGGCTGTACCCCAAATACATAGGCTGACCAAAGCACTAATGCCCTTTCTGACACAGCCTGAGCCTGGACCCCCTGGCACCTCCCAGACAGCTGGCCGCACACTGAGCACATTGAGCCGCCATGGCCTTAGGTCGTCATTTCTTCCCAACATCAGTTTTAAGGTTTCAGATCCTAGACCTTATCTCCAATCACTGCCCAGGGTTGAAGGTGATGCAGAAATCAGATCCCCTTCCCCATGGCAAGAAACCTTGTGGTTGGCATGTTGTCCAACGTTCAGTGTAGTTGAAACCAGTGTGGCCCATGAGGCCCCGCCCATGCTCATGGGCCACATTGGTCACAAACACACATTGTGACACTCAGGCTGAGCCCAGTCCTCAAGTAAGGCCACTCAGTGGCTGGATGAAGAGATAGAATATTGGGCTTGCCATGCCCCTAGGCCCCAATTTTTAACCATAGTTCGGGTTGTCCCTTCAGTCTTCCCCACGACTTGGCTTAGGAATTCCTCTTTTGGTGGGACACCAGACGTAACAAAACTGAAATGAGTCCTCCCATCCCACAGATTGACGAAAAGCAATTGGGAATCGGGCCAAATCCTCAGAGAGGAAGATTCGTCCATGGCCCATGAGGCGTCCCCGACATTCCACGGCCATCGCTGATACAAAATCCAGAGACAAAAGCCTGAGCAAGCGCCTCAGACTCGCACTTTCTTCATATCCTGAAGAGTTCTTCTCATGGTTTGTAGATCGGGCCTGCCATACCTACGTCCCCAAACCTAAGCTGAGTTTGTGTTCAGACTTCTGACCTCAAATTCTTGGGCCACACACCCTCCAGGCTGGGCCCCTGGAGCCACACATTAGGACTGTGCCTAACAATCCATGGGAATTCTGCCCATTCCATGGTCCAAAATCGTACAAATTAGGAGAAACCTCCAAAGTCCCTGAGGCCATCCCAATAGTGTAGGTCGCCCGGAACAAACAAGGGCTGTCTGACTTCAGCTGATAATCGACCTCCACTCATACCATAGATGGATGTCCCCAGAGAAGAAGATTGAACCAGAAAGGACCCTAGGCCATAATAGGATCCATTGCTTTGGGTCACAGGCATGTGTCCTCAAAATTCTGATTCCAATACGAGCATAGGTGTTTTCCTGAGGCACCCATCAGAACTCATCTCGTCTCCACAAGGAAACCTGTGCATGGGAGCCATGTCCAAAGCTTAGGAGAGTACTTCAGGGTCCCGGTGCCACCGCCCCATTCCAAGGCCCTCATGGACACAAAAACACATTAGGACCCATCCTCAGGAAAGTCCATTTCAACTCAGCCACCCCGGTTGCTCCCGCACAGCCATGAGATCTAAACTGTCTTGTTGCTAGCAGACAATTGGAATGGAGGCGGGCTTCCCAGGCATCCATCCGCGAACGGTGCTCTGGAGTCATTCCATATGGGATGTCCTGGAGCTGTCCAACAGGTCTCAATTGTCCCGCAGAAGGAATCCTTGAAGGGGGCATCCCACAACTCCCAACGTGGGAAAACCTCAATGGCCTCGAGATTCCGCTCCCTTCATGAAGCGGCCGTCATGCTCAGAAACTCCAACCTGAGCCAACGTCTGATCCTCGCCCTGACTTCAGATGCATGAGATATTGGTTCAGATCTGCAGGGGGTACCTGCCGTGCCCTCACCCTGAAACCCAAGTCTAGCTTGTCTTCTCAGACTTCTGTCCTCACACTCCTGGCCCCGAAGCCCTCAAGTTTGGCAATTCCGGACCCACAATGCAGCACTCTGCCTGCACTCTAGAAAAAAAATTATTGCCTCATGACCTGCCCAGGCACCTTAAATATGGGTAAATCTACACAGCACTCGACTTTACCCAAATTATATAGTCTAACCTGGGCACTAATGCACTGTCGAACACAACCTGAGCCCGGACCTCCTGACCAACACCCAGAAAGCTGACCTCACACTGAGCACATAAAACCCGCCATGGCCTTAGGTCATCATCTCTTCCCTACCTCAGTTTTCAGGCTTCAGAACCGAGACCTTATCTCCAATCACTGCCCAGGGGTGAGTGTGATGCAGAAATCAGAACTCCTCCTTACCCATGGCAAGAACCCTTGTGGTTGGCACGTTGTCCAATGTTCAGTGTAGGAGAAATCAGCATTCACCCTGAGGCCCCGCCCATTCTTGAGTGCAACGAGGGCATACACACGCATTGTGACCCTCAACATGAGTCCTGTCCTCTAGTAAGTCCTCTCAGTGGCTGGACCATTAGATGTCATAATGGGCTTGACATGTCCCTAGGCCCCAATTTTTAACCAGATTTCTGATAGTCCAGTCGCCCCAACCCAGGGCTCTACTCTGGAATCCCTCATTTGGTGGGACACCTGAGGTTAAAAAAGAAAAAAACAAGAATAAAATAAAAAACGGACTTCTTCCAGCCCACAGAATGACCCCAAACTCTTTGGACGGGGCCAAACCACCAGAGAGTAAGACTCGTCCATTTCCCATGAAGTCACCCAGAAATTCCACGACCATGAGTGACACGATATCCAGAGACAAAAACTTGAGCTTGAGCCTCACACTCGCCCATCTTTCAAATCCCGAAGTGTTCTCCTCATGGTCTGTAGATCAGTCCTGCCATACCTATGACCCGAAACATGGGCCGAGTTTGTGTTTTCAGACAACTGTCCAAACAGCCCTGGCCTACACAACCTACAGGCTCAGGCCCCTGGAGCCAAACCTGAGGACTGTACTTGCCCTCTCCAAGGGAATTGTGTGTGCCCATTCCAATGGCCACAACCCTTCTAATAGGATAAACCTCCAAAGTCCCTGATCCATCTCAATAGTGGTGGCTTCCCAGGAACAACAGGGGCAATCTGAGCCCAACTGAGCACCTACCTGCACTCAGACCCATAGACAGATGTCCCCAGAGGTAAAAAGGAAAGAACAGGACCCTAGGCACTAATCAGATCCATTGCTTTGGTTTCCAGGCATCTCTCCTCAGAGGCCTGGATTTCAAAAGCAGCATATAGCTGTTTCTTGACTCACCCATCAGAAAACATCTCATCTACACATGGGAAACTTGCACGTTGGAGCTGTGTCAAAGCCTCTGTTTAGGAGAACCCTTTAGGGCCCCAGTGCCACCGCTTCATTCCAAGGTCTCCATAGACACAAAAGCACGTTAGGACCCATCCCCAGGGGTGTCCATTTCAACTCAGCGTCCTCGGTGGCTCCCCACAGATCCAGGAGATCCAACCTGTCTTGTTGCTAGGAGACAATTGGAATGCGATGTGGACTACCCAGCCATCCGTACTTAGAACCCTGCTCAGAATCATTGGCCTGGAGCCAAACAACTGGTCTCAATTGTCCTGCGGAAGACTCTCTGCAGTTTGGAGCTTCTCGCAACTCCCATCGTGGGAAAACACCCATGGCCTCGTGATGACCCCCCATTCATGACGGGGCCATCAGGGTCAGAAACTCCAACCTGAGCGATCGTCTGATCCTCGCCCTGACTTCAGATGCACGAGATCTCGATTCAGGTCTGTAGATTGTGCGTGCCATGGCCTCACCCAGAAACCTAAGCCTAGCTTGTGTTCTCAGACTTTTGTCGTCAGACTACTGGCCCACAAGCCCTCCAGTTTGGCAATCCAGAACTACAATGCAGCACTCTGCCGGCTCTGCAGAAGAAAAACATTGTCCTCTGGGGCTACCAAGTAATCCCAAATGAGGATCAACCTGCACCGACCTTGGCTGTAGCCCAAATACATAGGCTGACCAGGGCTCTAATGCCCTTTCTGGTACAGCCTGAGCCTGGACCCCCTGGCCACTCCCAGACAGCTGGCCGCACACTGAGCACATCAAGCCGCCAGGGCCTTAGGTCTTCATCTCTTCCCAACCTCGGTTTTCAGGTTTCAGAACCTAGACCTTATCTCCAATCACTGCCCAGGGTTGAAGGTGATGCAAAAATCAGAACTCCTTCCCCATGGCAAGAAACCTTGTGGTTGGCATGTTGTCCAACGTTCAGTGTAGTTGAATCCAGTGTGGCCCATGAGGCCCCGCCCATGCTCGCGGGCCACAATGGTCACAAACACACATTGTGACGCTCAGGCTGAGCCCAGTCCTCAAGTAAGGCCACTCAGTTGCTGGATGAAGAGATAGCATTTTGGGCTTGCCATGCCCCTAGGCCCCAATATTTAACCATAGTTCGGGTTGTCCCTTCAGTCTTCCCCACGGCTTGGCTTTGGAATTCCTCTTTTGGTCGGACACCTGAGGTAACAAAACTGAAATGAGTCCTCCCATCCCACAGATTGACGAAAAGCAATTGGGAATCGGGCCAAATCCTCAGAGAGGAAGATTCGTCCATGGCCCATGAGGCCTCCCTGACATTCCACGGCCATCGCTGATACAAAATCCAGAGACAAAAGCCTGAGCAAGCGCCTCAGACTCGCACTTTCTTCATATCCTGAAGAGTTCTTCTCATGGTTTGTAGATCGGGCCTGCCATACCTACGTCCCCAAACCTAAGCTGAGTTTGTGTTTTCGGACTTCTGTCTTCAAAGTCTTGGGCCCCACACCCTCCAGGCTCGGCCCCTGGAGCCACACATTAGGACTGTGCCTACCAATCCATGGGAATTCTGCCCATTCCATGGTCCAAAATCGTACAAATTAGGAGAAACCTCCAAAGTCCCTGAGGCCATCCCAATAGTGTAGGTCGCCCGGAACAAACAAGGGCTGTCTGACACCAGCTGATAATCGACCTCAACTCATACCATAGATGGATGTCCCCAGAGAAGAAGATTGAACCAGACAGGACCCTAGGCCATAATAGGATCCATTGCTTTGGGTTACAGGCATGTGTCCTCAAAAGCCTGATTCCAATACGAGCATAGGTGTTTTCCTGAGGCACCCATCAGAACTCATCTCGTCTCCACAAGGAAATCTGTGCATGGGAGCCATGCCCAAAGCTTAGGAGAGTACTTCAGGGTCCTGGTGCCACCGCCCCATTCCAAGGCCCTCATGAACACAAAAACACATTAGGACCCATCCTCAGGAAAGTCCATTTCAACTCAGCCACCCCGGTTGCTCCCGAAGAGCCATCAGATCTAAACTCTCTTGTTGCTAGGAGACAATTGGAATGCGAGGCGGGCTTCCCAGGCATCCATCCGCGAATGGTGCTCTGGAGTCATTCCATATGGGATGTCCTGGAGCTGTCCAACAGGTCTCAATTGTCCCGCAGAAGGAATCCTTGAAGGGGGCATCCCACAACTCCCAACGTGGGAAAACCTCAATGGCCTCGAGATTCCGCTCCCTTCATGAAGCGGCCGTCATGCTCAGAAACTCCAACCTGAGCCAACGTCTGATCCTCGCCCTGACTTCAGATGCATGAGATATTGGTTCAGATCTGCAGGGGGTACCTGCCGTGCCCTTGCCCTGAAACCCAAGTCTAGCTTGTCTTCTCAGACTTCCATCCTCACACTCCTGGCCCCGAAGCCCTCAATTGGCAATTCCAGACCCACAATGCAGCACTCTGCCTGCCCTCTAGAAAAAAAATGATTGCCTCATGAGCTGCCCAGGCACCTTAAATGAGGGTAAGCCTACACAGCACTCGACTTTACCCAAATTATATAGTCTAACCTGGGCACTAATGCACTGTCGAACACAACCTGAGCCCGGACTTCCTGACCAACACCCAGAAAGCTGACCGCACACTGAGCACATAATACCCGCCATGGCCTTAGGTCATCATCTCTTCCCTACCTCAGTTTTCAGGCTTCAGAACCGAGACCTTATCTCCAATCACTGCCCAGGGGTGAGTGTGATGCAGAAATCAGAACTCCTCCTTACCCATGGCAAGAACCCTTGTGGTTGGCACGCTGTCCAACGTTCAGCGTAGGAGAAACCAGCATTCACCCTGAGGCCCCGCCCATTCTTGAGTGCGACAAGTACATAGACACGCATTGTGACCCTCAGCATGAGAACTGTCCTCTAGTAAGTCCTCTCAGTGGCTGTACCATTAGATGTCATAATGGGCTTGACATGTCCCTAGGCCCCAATTTTTAACCAGATTTCTGATTGTCCAGTCTCCCTTCCCCAGGGCTCTACTCTGGAAACCCTCATTTGGTGGGACACCTGAGGTTAAAAAAGAAAAAAACAACAACAACAACAACAAAAAAACGGACTTCTTCCAGCCCACAGAATGACCCCAAACTCTTTGGACGGGGCCAAACCACCAGAGAGTAAGACTCGTCCATTTCCCATGAAGTCACCCAGAAATTCCACGTCCATGAGTGACACGATATCCAGAGACAAAAACTTGAGCAGGAGCCTCACACTCGCCCTTCCTTCAAATCCCGAAGAGTTCTCCTAATGGTCTGTAGATCAGTCCTGCCATACCTATGACCCGAAACATAAGCCGAGTTTGTGTTTTCAGACAACTGTCCAAACAGCCCTGGCCTACACAACCTACAGGCTCAGGCCCCTGGAGCCAAACCTGAGGACTGTACTTGCCCTCTCCAAGGGAATTGTGTGTGCCCATTCCAATGGCCACAACCCTTCTCATAGGATAAACCTCCAAAGTCCCTGATCCATCTCAATAGTGGTGGCGTCCCAGGAACAACAGGGGCAATCTGAGCCCAACTGAGCACCTACCTGCACTCAGACCCATAGACAGATGTCCCCAGAGGTATGAAGGAAAGAACAGGCCCTAGGCACTAATCAGATCCATTGCTTTGGTTTCCAGGCATCTCTCCTCAGAGGTCTGGATTTCAAAAGCAGCATATAGCTATTTCTTGACTCACCCATCAGAAAACATCTCATCTACACATGGGAAACGTGCACGTTGGAGCTGTGTCAAAGCCTCTGTTTAGGAGAACCCTTTAGGGCCCCAGTGCCACCGCTTCATTCCAAGGTCTCCATAGACACAAAAGCACGTTAGGACCCATCCCCAGGGGTGTCCATTTCAACACAGCGTCCTCGGTTGCTCCCCACAGATCCAGGAGATCTAACCTGTCTTTTTGCTAGGAGACAATTGGAATGCGAGGTGGGCTACCCAGCCATCCATCCTTAGAACCCTGCTCAGAATCATTGGCCTGGAGCCAAACAACAGGTCTCAATTGTCCTGCAGAAGACTCTCTGCAGTTTGGAGCTTCTCACAACTCCCATCGTGGGAAAACACCCATGGCCTCGTGATGCCCCGCCCATTCATGAAGGGGCCATCAGGGTCAGAAACTCCAACCTGAGCGATCGTCTGATCCTCGCCCTGACTTCAGATGCACGAGATCTCGATTCAGGTCTGTAGATTGTGCGTGCCATGGCCTCACCCAGAAACCTAAGCCTAGCTTGTGTTCTCAGACTTTTGTCATCAGACTACTGGCCCACAAGCCCTCCAGTTTGGCAATCCAGAACTACAATGCAGCACTCTGCCGGCCCTCCAGAAGAAAAACATTGTCTTCTGGGGCTACCCAGTAACCCCAAATGAGGATCAACCTGCACCGACCTTGGCTGTACCCCAAATACATAGGCTGACCAGGGCTCTAATGCCCTTTCTGGTACAGCCTGAGCCTGGACCCCCTGGCCACTCCCAGACAGCTGGCCGCACACTGAGCACATCAAGCCGCCATGGCCTTAGGTCTTCATCTCTTCCCAACCTCGGTTTTCAGGTTTCAGAACCTAGACCTTATCTCCAATCACTGCCCAGAATTGAAGGTGATGCAAAAATCAGAACTCCTTCCCCATGGCAAGAAACCTTGTGGTTGGCATGTTGTCCAACGTTCAGTGTAGTTGAATCCAGTGTGGCCCATGAGGCCCCGCCCATGCTCGCGGGCCACAATGGTCACAAACACACATTGTGACGCTCAGGCTGAGCCCAGTCCTCAAGTAAGGCCACTCAGTTGCTGGATGAAGAGATAGCATATTGGGCTTGCCATGCCCCTAGGCCCCAATATATAACCATAGTTCGGGTTGTCCCTTCAGTCTTCCCCACGGCTTGGCTTTGGAATTCCTCTTTTGGTCTACACCTGAGGTAACAAAACTGAAATGAGTCCTCCCATCCCACAGATTGACGAAAAGCAATTGGGAATCGGTCCAAATCCTCAGAGAGGAAGATTCGTCCATGGCCCATGAGGCCTCCCTGACATTCCACGGCCATCGCTGATACAAAATCCAGAGACAAAAGCCTTAGCAAGCGCCTCAGACTCGCACTTTCTTCATATCCTGAAGAGTTCTTCTCATGGTTTGTAGATCGGGCCTGCCATACCTACGTCCCCAAACCTAAGCTGAGTTTGTGTTTTCAGACTTCTGTCTTCAAAGTCTTGGGCCCCACACCCTCCAGGCTCGGCCCCTGGAGCCACACATTAGGACTGTGCCTACCAATCCATGGGAATTCTGCCCATTCCATGGTCCAAAATCGTACAAATTAGGAGAAACCTCCAAAGTCCCTGAGGCCATCCCAATAGTGTAGGTCGCCCGGAACAAACAAGGGCTGTCTGACACCAGCTGATAATCGACCTCCACTCATACCATAGATGGATGTCCCCAGAGAAGAAGATTGAACCAGACAGGACCCTAGGCCATAATAGGATCCATTGCTTTGGGTTACAGGCATGTGTCCTCAAAAGCCTGATTCCAATACGAGCATAGGTGTTTTCCTGAGGCACCCATCAGAACTCATCTCGTCTCCACAAGGAAATCTGTGCATGGGAGCCATGTCCAAAGCTTAGGAGAGTACTTCAGGGTCCTGGTGCCACCGCCCCATTCCAAGGCCCTCATGAACAGAAAAACACATTAGGACCCATCCTCAGGAAAGTCCATTTCAACTCAGCCACCCCGGTTGCTCCCGAAGAGCCATCAGATCTAAACTCTCTTGTTGCTAGGAGACAATTGGAATGCGAGGCGGGCTTCCCAGGCATCCATCCGTGAACGGTGCTCTGGAGTCATTCCATATGGGATGTCTTGGAGCTGTCCAACAGGTCTCAATTGTCCCGCAGAAGGAATCCTTGAAGGGGGCATCCCACAACTCCCAACGTGGGAAAACCTCAATGGCCTCGAGATTCCGCTCCCTTCATGAAGCGGCCGTCATGCTCAGAAACTCCAACCTGAGCCAACGTCTGATCCTCGCCGTGACTTCAGATGCATGAGATATTGGTTCAGATCTGCAGGGGGTACCTGCCGTGCTCTTGCCCTGAAACCCAAGTCTAGCTTGTCTTCTCAGACTTCCATCCTCACACTCCTGGCCCCGAAGCCCTCAAGTTTGGCAATTCCAGACCCACAATGCAGCACTCTGCCTGCCCTCTAGAAAAAAAATGATTGCCTCATGAGCTGCCCAGGCACCTTAAATCAGGGTAAACCTACACAGCACTCGACTTTACCCAAATTATATAGTCTAACCTGGGCACTAATGCACTGTCGAACACAACATGAGCCCGGACCTCCTGACCAACACCCAGAAAGCTGACCGCACACTGAGCACATAAAACCCGTCATGGCCTTAGGTCATCATCTCTTCCCTACCTCAGTTTTCAGGCTTCAGAACCGAGACCTTATCTCCAATCACTGCCCAGGGGTGAGTGTGATGCAGAAATCAGAACTCCTCCTTACCCATGGCAAGAACCCTGTGGTTGGCACGTTGTCCAACGTTCAGTGTAGGAGAAACCAGCATTCACCCTGAGGCCCCGCCCATTCTTGAGTGCGACAAGGACATAGACACGCATTGTGACCCTCAGCACGAATTCTGTCCTCTAGTAAGTCCTCTCAGTGGCTGGACCATTAGATGTCTTTATGGGCTTGACATGTCCCTAGGCCCCAATTCTTAACCAGATTTCTGATTGTCCAGTCTCCCTTCCCCAGGGCTCTACTCTGGAAACACTCATTTGGTGGGACACCTGAGGTTAAAAAAGAAAAAAACAACAACAACAACAAAAAAAAAAACGGACTTCTTCCAGCCCACAGAATGACCCCAAACTCTTTGGACTTGGCCAAACCACCAGAGAGTAAGACTCGTCCATTTCCCATGAAGTCACCCAGAAATTCCACGTCCATGAGTGACACGATATCCAGAGACAAAAACTTGAGCAGGAGCCTCACACTCGCCCTTCTTTCAAATCCCGAAGAGTTCTCCTCATGGTCTGTAGATCAGTCCTGCCATACCTATGACCCGAAACATAAGCCGAGTTTGTGTTTTCAGACAACTGTCCAAACAGCCCTGGCCTACACAACCTACAGGCTCAGGCCCCTGGAGCCAAACCTGAGGACTGTACTTGCCCTCTCCAAGGGAATTGTGTGTGCCCATTCAAATGGCCACAACCCTTCTCATAGGATAAACCTCCAAAGTCCCTGATCCATCTCAATAGTGGTGGCTTCCCAGGAACAACAGGGGCAATCTGAGCCGAACTGAGCACCTACCTGCACTCAGACCCATAGACAGATGTCCCCAGAGGTATGAAGGAAAGAACAGGCCCTAGGCACTAATCAGATCCATTGCTTTGGTTTCCAGGCATCTCTCCACAGAGGTCTGGATTTCAAAAGCAGCATATAGCTATTTCTTGACTCACCCATCAGAAAACATCTCATCTACACATGGGAAACGTGCACGTTGGAGCTGTGTCAAAGCCTCTGTTTAGGAGAACCCTTTAGGGCCCCAGTGCCACCGCTTCATTCCAAGGTCTCCATAGACACAAAAGCACGTTAGGACCCATCCCCAGGGGTGTCCATTTCAACTCAGCGTCCTCGGTTGCTCCCCACAGATCCAGGAGATCTAACCTGTCTTGTTGCTAGGAGACAAATGGAATGCGAGGTGGGCTACCCAGCCATCCATCCTTAGAACCCTGCTCAGAATCATTGGCCTGGAGCCAAACAACAGGTCTCAATTGTCCTGCAGAAGACTCTCTGCAGTTTGGAGCTTCTCACAACTCCCATCGTGGGAAAACACCCATGGCCTCGTGATGCCCCGCCCATTCATGAAGGGGCCATCAGGGTCAGAAACTCCAACCTGAGCAATCGTCTGATCCTCGCCCTGACTTCAGATGCCTGAGACCTCGATTCAGGTCTGTAGATTGTGCCTGCCATGGCCTCACCCAGAAACCTAAGCCTAGCTTGTGTTCTCAGACTTTTGTCGTCAGACTACTGGCCCACAAGCCCTCCAGTTTGGCAATCCAGAACTACAATGCAAAACTCTGCCGGCCCTCCAGAAGAAAAACATTGTCTTCTGGGGCTACCCAGTAACCCCAAATGAGGATCAACCTGCACCGACCTTGGCTGTTCCCCAAATACATAGGCTGACAGGGGCACTAATGCCCTTTCTGACACAGCCTGAGCCTGGACCCCTTGGCCCCTCCCAGACAGCTGGCCGCACACTGAGCACATCGAGCCGCCATGGCCTTAGGTCGTCATCTCTTCCCAACATCAGTTTTCAGGTTTCAGAACCTAGACCTTATCTCCAATCACTGCCCAGGGTTGAAGTTGATGCAGAAATCGAACTCCTTCCCGAAGGCAAGAAACCTTGTGGTTGGCATGTTGTCCAACGTTCAGTGTAGTTGAAACCAGTGTGGCCCATGAGGCCCCGCCCATGCTCGCGGGCCACATTGGTCACAAACACACATTGTGACGCTCAGGCTGAGCCCAGTCCTCAAGTAAGGCCTGTCAGTGGCTGGATGAAGAGATATCATATTGGGCTTGCCATGCCCCTAGGCCCCAATTTTTAACCATAGTTCGGGTTGTCCCTTCAGTCTTCCCCACGGCTTGGCTTTGGAATTCCTCTTTTGGTGGGACACCTGAGGTAACAAAACTGAAAAGTGTCCTCCCATCCCACAGATTGACGAAAAGCAATTGGGAATCGGGCCAAATCCTCAGAGAGGAAGATTCGTCTATGGTCCATGAGGCGTCCCCGACATTCCAAGGCCATCGCTGATACAAAATCCAGAGACAAAAGCCTGAGCAAGAGCCTCAGACTCACACATTCTTCATATCCTGAAGAGTTCTTCTCATGGTTTGTAGATCGGGCCTGCCATACCTACGTCCCCAAACCTAAGCTGAGTTTGTGTTTTCAGACTTCTGTCCTCAAAGTCTTGGGCCACACACCCTCCAGCCTGGGCCCCTGGAGCCACACATTCGGACTGTGCCTACCAATCCATGGGAATTCTGCCCATTCCATGGTCCAAAATCGTACAAATTAGGAGAAATCTCCAAAGTCCCTGAGGCCATCCCAATAGTGTAGGTCGCCCGGAACAAACATGGGCTGTCTGACACCAGCTGATAATCGACCTCCACTCATACCATAGATGGATGTCCCCAGAGAAGAAGATTGAACCAGACAGGACCCTAGGCCATAATAGGATCCATTGCTTTGGGTTACAGGAATGTGTCCTCAAAAGCCTGATTCCAATACGAGCATAGGTGTTTTCCTGAGGCACCCATCAGAACTCATCTCGTCTCCACAAGGAAACCTGTGCATGGGAGCCATGTCCAAAGCTTAGGAGAGTACTTCAGGGACCCGGTGCCACGCCCCATTCCAAGGCCCTCATGGACACAAAAACACATTAGGACCCATCCTCAGGAAAGTCCATTTCAACTCAGCCACCCCGGTTGCTCCCTCAGAGCCATCAGATCTAAACTGTCTTGTTGCTAGGAGACAATTGGAATGCGAGGCGGGCTTCCCAGGCATCCATCCGCGAACGGTGCTCTGCAGTCATTCCATATGGAATGTCCTGGAGCTGTCCAACAGGTCTCAAATGGCCCGCAGAAGGAATCCATGAAGGGGGCATCCCACAACTCCCAACGTGGGAAAACCTCAATGGCCTCGAGTTTCCGCTCCCTAGATGAAGCGGCCGTCATGCTCAGAAACTCCAACCTGAGCCAAAGTCTGATCCTCGCCCTGACTTCAGATGCATGAGATATTGGTTCAGATCTGCAGGGAGTAACTGCCGTGCCCTCGCCCTGAAACCCAAGTCTAGCTTGTCTTCTCAGACTTTCGTCCTCACACTCCTGGCCCCGAAGCCATCAAGTTTGGCAATTCCGGACCCACAATGCAGCACTCTGCCTGCCGTCTAGAAAAAGAATTATTGCCTCATGAGCTGCCCAGGCACCTTAAATGAGGGTAAACCTACACAGCACTCGACTTTACCCAAATTATATAGTCTAACCTGGGCACTAATGCACTGTCGAACACAACCTGAGCCCGGACCTCCTGACCAACACCCAGAAAGCTGACTGCACACTGAGCACATAAAACCCGCCATGGCCTTAGGTCATCATCTCATCCCTATTCAGTTTTCAGGCTTCAGAACCGAGACCTTATCTCCAATCACTGCCCAGGGGTGAGTGTGATGCAGAAATCAGAACTCCTCCTTACCCATGGCAAGAACCCTGTGGTTGGCACGTTGTCCAACGTTCAGTGTAGGAGAAACCAGCATTCACCCTGAGGCCGCGCCCATTCTTGAGTGCGACGTGGGCATACACGCGCATTGTGACCCTCAGCATGAGTCCTGTCCTCTAGTAAGTCCTCTCAGTTGCTGGACCATTAGATGTCATAATGGGCTTGACATGTCCCTAGGCCCCAATTTTTAACCAAATTTCGGATGGTCCAGTCGCCCCTCCCCAGGGCTCTACTCTGGAATCCCTCATTTGGTGGGACACCTGAGGATAAAAAAGAAAAAAACAACAACAACAACAAAAAAAAACGGACTTCTTCCCGCCCACAGAATGACCCCAAAATCTTTGGACGGGGCCAAACCACCAGAGAGTAAGACTCGTCCATTTCCCATGAAGTCACCCAGAAATTCCACGACCATGAGTGACACGATATCCAGAGACAAAAACTTGAGCAGGAGCCTCACACTCGCCCTTCCTTCAAATCCCAAAGAGTTCTCCTCATGGTCTGTAGATCAGTCCTGCCATACCTATGACCCGAAACATAAGCCGAGTTTGTGTTTTCAGACAACTGTCCAAACAGCCCTGGCCTACACAACCTACAGGCTCAGGCCCCTGGAGCCAAACCTGAGGACTGTACTTGCCCTCTCCAAGGGAATTGTGTGTGCCCATTCCAATGGCCACAACCCTTCTCATAGGATAAACCTCCAAAGTCCCTGATCCATCTCAATAGTGGTGGCTTCCCAGGAAAAACAGGGGCAATCTGAGCCCAACTGAGCACCTACCTGCACTCAGACCCATAGACAGATGTCCCCAGAGGTAAAAAGGAAAGAACAGGCCCCTAGGCACTAATCCGATCCATTGCTTTGGTTTCCAGGCATCTCTCCTCAGAGGCCTGGATTTCAAAAGCAGCATATAGCTGTTTCTTGACTCACCCATCAGAAAACATCTCATCTACACATGGGAAACTTGCACGTTGGAGCTGTGTCAAAGCCTCTGTTTAGGAGAACCCTTTAGGGCCCCAGTGCCACCGCTTCATTCCAAGGTCTCCATAGACACAAAAGCACGTTAGGACCCATCCCCAGGGGTGTCCATTTCAACTCAGCGGCCTCGGTTGCTCCCCACAGATCCAGGAGATCTAACCTGTCTTGTTGCTAGGAGACAATTGGAATGCGAGGTGGGCTACCCAGCCATCCGTACTTAGAACCCTGCTCAGAATCATTGGCCTGGAGCCAAACAACAGGTCTCAATTGTCCTGCAGAAGACTCTCTGCAGTTTGGAGCTTCTCACAACTCCCATCGTGGGAAAACACCCATGGCCTCGTGATGCCCCCCCCCCATTCATGAAGGAGCCATCAGGGACAGAAACTCCAACCTGAGCGATCGTCTGATCCTCGCGCTTACTTCAGATGCACGAGACCTCGATTCAGGTCTGTAGATTGTGCCTGCCATGGCCTCACCCAGAAACCTAAGCTTAGCTTGTGTTCTCAGACTTTTGACGTCAGACTACTGGCCCACAAGCCCTCCAGTTTGGCAATCCAGAACTACAATGCAGCACTCTGCCGGCCCTCCAGAAGAAAAACATTGTCTTCTGGGGCTACCCAGTAACCCCAAATGAGGATCAACCTGCACCGACCTTGGCTGTACCCCAAATACATAGGCTGACCAGGGCACTAATGCCCTTTCTGTCACAGCCTGAGCCTGGACCCCCTGGCCCCTCCCAGACAGCTGGCCGCACACTGAGCACATCGAGCCGCCATGGCCTTAGGTCGTCATTTCTTCCCAACATCAGTTATCAGGTTTCAGAACCTAGACCTTATCTCCAATCACTGCCCAGGGTTGATGTGATGCAGAAATCAGAACTCCTTCCCCATGGCAAGAAACCTTGTGGTTGGCATGTTGTCCAACGTTCAGTGTAGTTGAAACCAGTGTGGCCCATGAGGCCCCGCCCATGCACGCGGGCCACATTGGTCACAAACATACATTGTGACGCTCAGGCTGAGCCCAGTCCTCAAGTAAGGCCACTCAGTGGCTGGATGAAGAGATAGCATATTGGGCTTGCCATGCCCCTAGGCCCCAAATTTTAACCATAGTTCGGGTTGTCCCTTCAGTCTTCCCCACGGCTTGGCTTTGGAATTCCTCTTTTGGTGGGACACCTGACGTAACAAAACTGAAATGAGTCCTCCCATCCCACAGATTGACGAAAAGCAATTGGGAATCGGGCCAAATCCTCAGAGAGGAAGATTCGTCCGTGGCCCATGAGGCCTCCCCTACATTCCACGGCCATCGCTGATACAAAAATCCAGAGACAAAAGCCTGAGCAAGCGCCTCAGACTCGCACTTTCTTCATATCCTGAAGAGTTCTTCTCATGGTTTGTAGATCGGGCCTGCCATACCTACGTCCCCAAACCTAAGCTGAGTTTGTGTCTTCAGACTTCTGTCCTCAAATTCTTGGGCCACACACCCTCCAGGCTGGGCCCTTGGAGCCACACATTAGGACTGTGCCTAACAATCCATGGGAATTCTGCCCATTCCATGGTCCAAAATCGTACAAATTAGGAGAAACCTCCAAATTCCCTGAGGCCATCCCAATAGTGTAGGTCGCCCGGAACAAACAAGGGCTGTCTGACTTCAGCTGATAATCGACCTCCACTCATACCATAGATGGATGTCCCCAGAGAAGAAGATTGAACCAGACAGGACCCTAGGCCATAATAGGATCCATTGCTTTGGGTCACAGGCATGTGTCCTCAAAATTCTGATTCCAATACGAGCATAGGTATTTTCCTGAGGCACCCATCAGAACTCATCTCGTCTCCACAAGGAAACCTGTGCATGGGAGCCAGGTCCAAAGCTTAGGAGAGTACTTCAGGGTCCCTGTGCCACCGCCCCATTCCATGGTTCTCATGGACACAAAAACACATTAGGACCCATCCTCAGGAAAGTCCATTTCAACTCAGCCACCCCGGTTGCTCCCGCAGAGCCATGAGATCTAAACTGTCTTGTTGCTAGGAGACAATTGGAATGGAGGCCGGCTTCCCAGGCATCCAACCGCGAACGGTGCTCTGGAGTCATTCCATATGGGATGTCCTGGAGCTGTCCAACAGGTCTCAATTGTCCCGCAGAAGGAATCCTTGAAGGGGGCATCCCACAACTCCCAACGTGGGAAAACCTCAATGGCTTCGAGATTCCGCTCCCTTCATGAAGCGGCCGTCATGCTCAGAAACTCCAACCTGAGCCAACGTCTGATCCTCGCCCTGACTTCAGATGCATGAGATATTGGTTCAGATCTGCAGGGGGTACCTGCCGTGCCCTCGCCCTGAAACCCAAGTCTAGCTTGTCTTCTCAGACTTCCATCCTCACACTCCTGGCCCCGAAGCCCTCAAGTTTGGCAATTCCGGACCCACAATGCAGCACTCTGCCTGCACACTAGAAAAAAAAAAATTATTGCCTCATGAGCTGCCCAGGTACCTTAAATGAGGGTAAACCTACACAGCACTCGACTTTACCCAAATTATATAGTCTAACCTGGGCACTAATGCACTGTCGAACACAACCTGAGCCCGGACCTCCTGACCAACACCCAGAAAGCTGACCTCACACTGAGCACATAAAACCCGCCATGGCCTTAGGTCATCATCTCTTCCCTACCTCAGTTTTCAGGCTTCAGAACCGAGACCTTATCCCAATCACTGCCCAGGGGGGGGGGTTACAGAAATCAGAACTCCTCCTTACCCATGGCAAGAACCCTTGTGGTTGGCACGTTGTCCAACGTTCAGTGTAGGAGAAACCAGCATTCACACTGAGGCCCCGCCCATTCTTGAGTGCGACGAGGGCATACACACGCATTGTGACCCTCATCATGAGTCCTGTCCTCTAGTAAGTCCTCTCAGTGGCTGGACCATTAGATGTCATAATGGGCTTGACATGTACCTAGGCCCCAATTTTTAACCAGATTTCTGATTGTCCAGTCGCCCCTCCCCAGGGCTCTACTCTGGAATCCCTCATTTGGTGGGACACCTGAGGTTAAAAAAGAAAAAAACAAGATTAAAAAGAAAAACGGACTTCTTCCAGCCCACAGAATGACCCCAAACTCTTTGGACTGGGCCAAACCACCAGAGAGTAAGACTCGTCCATTTCCCATGAAGTCACACAGAAATTCCACGACCATGAGTGACACGATATCCAGAGACAAAAACTTGATCTTGAGCCTCACACTCGCCCTTCTTTCAAATCCCTAAGTGTTCTCCTCATGGTCTGTAGGTCAGTCATGCCATACCTATGACCCGAAACATATGCCGAGTTTGTGTTTTCAGACAACTGTCCAAACAGCCCTGGCCTACACAACCTACAGGCTCAGGCCCCTGGAGCCAAACCTGAGGACTGTACTTGCCCTCTCCAAGGGAATTGTGTGTGCCCATTCCAATGGCCACAACCCTTCTAATAGGATAAACCTCCAAAGTCCCTGATCCTTCTCAATAGTGGTGGCTTCCCAGGAACAACAGAGGCAATCTGAGCCCAACTGAGCACCTACGTGCACTCAGACCCATAGACAGATGTCCCCAGAGGTAAAAAGGAAAGAACAGGCCCCTAGGCACTAATCAGATCCATTGCTTTGGTTTCCAGGCATCTCTCCTCAGAGGCCTGGATTTCAAAAGCAGCATATAGCTGTTTCTTGACTCACCCATCAGAAAACATCTCATCTACACATGGGAAACTTGCACGTTGGAGCTGTGTCAAAGCCTCTGTTTAGGAGAACCCTTTAGGGCCCCAGTGCCACCGCTTCATTCCAAGGTCTCCATAGACACAAAAGCACGTTAGGACCCATCCCCAGGGGTGTCCATTTCAACTCAGCGTCCTCGGTTGCTCCCCACAGATCCAGGAGATCTAACCTGTCATGTTGCTAGGAGACAATTGGAATGCGATGTGGACTACCCAGACATCCGTACTTAGAACCCTGCTCAGAATCATTGGCCTGGAGCCAAACAACTGGTCTCAATTGTCCTGCGGAAGACTCTCTTCAGTTTGGAGCTTCTCACAACCCCCATCGTGGGAAAACACCCATGGCCTCGTGATGACCCCCCATTCATGACGGGGCCATCAGGGTCAGAAACTCAAACCTGAGTGATCGTCTGATCCTCGCCCTGACTTCAGATGCACGAGATCTCGATTCAGGTCTGTAGATTGTGCGTGCCATGGCCTCACCCAGAAACCTAAGCCTAGCTTGTGTTCTCAGACTTTTGTCGTCAGACTACTGGCCCACAAGCCCTCCAGTTTGGCAATCCAGAACTACAATGCAGCACTCTGCCGGCCATGCAGAAGAAAAACATTGTCCTCTGGGGCTACCAAGTAATCCCAAATGAGGATCAACCTGCACCGACCTTGGCTGTACCCCAAATACATAGGCTGACTAGGGCTCTAATGCCCTTTCTGGTACAGCCTGAGCCTGGACCCCCTGGCCCCTCCCAGACAGCTGGCCGCACACTGAGCACATCAAGCCGCCATGGCCTTAGGTCTTCATCTCTTCCCAACATCGGGTTTCAGGTTTCAGAACCTAGACCTTATCTCCAATCACTGCCCAGGGTTGAAGGTGATGCAAAAATCAGAACTCCTTCCCCATGGCAAGAAACCTTGTGGTTGGCATGTTGTCCAACGTTCAGTGTAGTTGAATCCAGTGTGGCCCATGAGGCCCCGCCCATGCTCGCGGGCCACAATGGTCACAAACACACATTGTGACGCTCAGGCTGAGCCCAGTCCTCAAGTAAGGCCACTCAGTGACTGGATGAAGAGATAGCATATTGGGCTTGCCATGCCCCTAGGCCCCAATTTTTAACCATAGTTCGGGTTGTCCCTTCAGTCTTCCCCACGGCTTGGCTTTGGAATTCCTCTTTTGGTCGGACACCTGAGGTAACAAAACTGAAATGAGTCCTCCCATCCCACAGATTGACGAAAAGCAATTGGGAATCGGGCCAAATCCTCAGAGAAGCAGATTCGTCCATGGCCCATGAGGCCTCCCTGACATTCCACGGCCATCGCTGATACAAAATCCAGAGACAAAAGCCTGAGCAAGAGCCTCAGACTCGCACTTTCTTCATATCCTGAAGAGTTCTTCTCATGGTTTGTAGATCGGGCCTGCCATACCTACGTCCCCAAACCTAAGCTGAGTTTGTGTTTTCAGACTTCTGTCTTCAAAGTCTTGGGCCCCACACCCTCCAGGCTCGGCCCCTGGAGCCACACATTAGGACTGTGCCTACCAATCCATGGGAATTCTGCCCATTCCATGGTCCAAAATCGTACAAATTAGGAGAAACCTCCAAAGTCCCTGAGGCCATCCCAATAGTGTAGGTCGCCCGGAACAAACAAAAGCTCTCAGACACCAGCTGATAATCGACCTCCACTCATACCATAGATGGATGTCCCCAGAGAAGAAGATTGAACCAGACAGGACCCTAGGCCATAATAGGATCCATTGCTTTGGGTTACAGGCATGTGTCCTCAAAAGCCTGATTCCAATAGGAGCATAGGTGTTTTCCTGAGGCACCCATCAGAACTCATCTCGTCTCCACAAGGAAATCTGTGCATGGGAGCCATGTCCAAAGCTTAGGAGAGTACTTCAGGGTCCTGGTGCCACCGCCCCATTCCAAGGCCCTCATGGACACCAAAACACATTAGGACCCATCCTCAGGAAAGTCCATTTCAACTCAGCCACCCCGGTTGCTCCCGAAGAGCCATCAGATCTAAACTGTCTTGTTGCTAGGAGACAATTGGAATGCGAGGCGGGCTTCCCAGGCATCCATCCGCGAACGGTGCTCTGGAGTCATTCCATATGGGATGTCCTGGGGCTGTCCAACAGGTCTCAATTGTCCCGCAGAAGGAATCCTTGAAGGGGGCATCCCACAACTCCCAACGTGGGAAAACCTCTATGGCCTCGAGATTCCGCTCCCTTCATGAAGAGGCCGTCATGCTCAGAAACTCCAACCTGAGCCAACGTCTGATCCTCGCCCTGACTTCAGATGCATGAGATATTGGTTCAGATCTGCAGAGGGTACCTGCCGTGCCCTCGCCCTGAAACCCAAGTCTAGCTTGTCTTCTCAGACTTCCATCCTCACACTCCTGGCCCCGAAGCCCTCAAGTTTGGCAATTCCGGACCCACAATGCAGCACTCTGCCTGCCCTCTAGAAAAAAAATGATTGCCTCATGAGCTGCCCAGGCACCTTAAATGAGGGTAAACCTACACAGCACTCGACTTTACCCAAATTATATAGTCTAACCTGGGCACTAATGCACTGTCGAACACAACCTGAGCCCGGACCTCCTGACCAACACCCAGAAAGCTGACCGTACACTGAGCACATAAAACCCGCCATGGCCTTAGGTCATCATCTCTTCCCTACCTCAGTTTTCAGGCTTCAGAACCGAGACCTTATCTCCAATCACTGCCCAGGGGTGAGTGTGATGCAGAAATCAGAACTCCTCCTTACCCATGGCAAGAACCCTTGTGGTTGGCACGCTCCAACGTTCAGTGTAGGAGAAACCAGCATTCACCCTGAGGCCCCGCCCATTCTTGAGTGCGGCAAGGACATAGACACGCATTGAGACCCTCAGCACGAATTCTGTCCTCTAGTAAGTCCTCTCAGTGGCTGGACCATTAGATGTCATTATGTGCTTGACATGTCCCTAGGCCCCAATTTTTAACCAGATTTCTGATTGTCCAGTCATCCCTCCCCAGGGCTCTACTCTGGAAACCCTCATTTGGTGGAACACCTGAGGTTAAAAAAGAAAAAAACAACAACAACAACAAAAAAAAAAACGGACTTCTTCCAGCGCACAGAATGACCCCAAACTCTTTGGACGGGGCCAAACCACCAGAGAGTAAGACTCGTCCATTTCCCATGAAGTCACCCAGAAATTCCACGTCCATGAGTGACACGATATCCAGAGACAAAAACTTGAGCAGGAGCCTCACACTCGCCCTTCTTTCAAATCCCGAAGTGTTCTCCTCATGGTCTGTAGATCAGTCCTGCCATACCTATGACCCGAAACATAAGCCGAGTTTGTGTTTTCAGACAACTGTCCAAACAGCCCTGGCCTACACAACCTACAGGCTCAGGCCCCTGGAGCCAAACCTGAGGACTGTACTTGCCCTCTCCAAGGGAATTGTGTGTGCCCATTCCAATGGCCACAACCCTTCTAATAGGATAAACCTCCAAAGTCCCTGATCCATCTCAATAGTGGTGGTTTCCCAGGAAAAACATGGGCAATCTGAGCCCAACTGAGCACCTACCTGCACTCAGACCCATAGACAGATGTCCCCAGAGTTATGAAGGAAAGAACAGGCCCCTAGGCACTAATCATATCCATTGCTTTGGTTTCCAGGCATCTCTCCTCAGAGTTCTGGATTTCAAAAGCAGCATATAGCTATTTCTTGACTCACCCATCAGAAAACATCTCATCTACACATGGGAAACTTGCACGTTGGAGCTGTGTCAAAGCCTCTGTTTAGGAGAACCCTTTAGGGCCCCAGTGCCACCGCTTCATTCCAAGGTCTCCATAGACACAAAAGCACGTTAGGACCCATCCCCAGGGGTGTCCATTTCAACTCAGCGTCCTCGGTTGCTCCCCACAGATCCAGGAGATCTAACCTGTCTTGTTGCTAGGAGACAATTGGAATGCGAGGTGGGCTACCCAGCCATCCATCCTTAGAACCCTGCTCAGAATCATTGGCCTGGAGCCAAACAACAGGTCTCAATTGTCCTGCAGAAGACTCTCTGCAGTTTGGAGCTTCTCACAACTCCCATCGTGGGAAAACACCCATGGCCTCGTGATGCCCCGCCCATTCATGAAGGGGCCATCAGGGTCAGAAACTCCAACCTGAGCGATCGTCTGATCCTCGCCCTGACTTCAGATGCCTGAGACCTCGATTCAGGGCTGTAGATTGTGCCTGCCATGGCCTCACCCAGAAACCTAAGCCTAGCTTGTGTTCTCAGACTTTTGTCATCAGACTACTGGCCCACAAGCCCTCCAGTTTGGCAATCCAGAACTACAATGCAGCACTCTGCCGGCCCTCCAGAAGAAAAACATTGTCTTCTGGGGCTACCCAGTAACCCCAAATGAGGATCAACCTGCACCGACCTTGGCTGTACCCCAAATACATAGGCTGACCAGGGCACTAATGCCCTTTCTGACACAGCCTGAGCCGGGACCCCCTGGCCCCTCCCAGACAGCTGGCCGCACACTGAGCACATCGAGCCGCCATGACCTTATGTCATCATTTCTTCCCAACCTCGGTTTTCAGGTTTCAGAACCTAGACCTTATCTCCAATCACTGCCCAGGGTTGAAAGTGATGCAGAAATCAGAACTCCTTCCCCATGGCAAGAAACCTTGTGGTTGGCATGTTGTCCAACGTTCAGTGTAGTTTAAACCAGTATGGCCCATGAGGCCCCGCCCATGCTCACGGGCCACATTGGTCACAAACACACATTGTGACGCTCAGGCTGAGCCCAGTCCTCAAGTAAGGCCACTCAGTGACTAGATGAAGAGATAGCATATTGGGCTTGCCATGCCCCTAGGCCCCAATTTTTAACCATAGTTCGGGTTGTCCCTTCAGTCTTCCCCTCGGCTTTGCTTTGGAATTCCTCTTTTGGTGGGACACCTGAGGTAACAAAACTGAAATGAGTCCTCCCATCCCACAGATTGACGAAAAGAAATTGGGAATCGGGCCAAATCCTCAGAGAAGAAGATTCGTCCATGGCCCATGAGGCCTCCCCGACATTCCACGGCCATCGCTGATACAAAATCCAGAGACAAAAGCCTGAGCAAGCGCCTCAGACTCGCACTTTCTTCATATCCTGAAGAGTTCTTCTCATGGTTTGTAGATCGGGCCTGCCTATGTCCCCAAACCTAAGCTGAGTTGTGTTTTCAGACTTCTGTCCTCAAAGTCTTCGGCCGCACACCCTCCAGCCTGGGCCCCTGGAGCCACACATTAGGACTGTGCCTACCAATCCTATGGAATTCTGCCCATTCCATGGTCCAAAATCGTACAAATTAGGAGAAACCTCCAAAGTCCCTGAGGCCATCCCAATAGTGTAGGTCGCCCGGAACAATCAAGGGCTGTCTGACACCAGCTGATAATCGACCTCCACTCATACCATAGATGGATGTCTCCAGAGAAGAAGATTGAACCAGACAGGACCCTAGGCCATAATAGGATCCATTGCTTTGGGTTACAGGCATGTGTCCTCAAAAGCCTGATTCCAATACGAGCATAGGTGTTTTCCTGAGGCACCCATTAGAACTCATCTCATCTCCACAAGGAAACCTGTGCATGGGAGCCATGTCCAAATCTTAGAAGAGTACTTCAGGGTCCCTGTGCCACCGCCCCATTCCAAGGTTCTCATGGACACAAAAACACATTAGGACCCATCCTCAGGAAAGTCCATTTCAACTCAGCCACCCCGGTTGCTCCGGCAGAGCCATCAGATCTAAACTCTCTTGTTGCTAGGAGACAATTGGAATGCGAGGCGGGCTTCCCAGGCATCCATCCGCGAACGGGGCTCTGGAGTCATTCCATATGGGATGTCCTGGAGCTGTCCAACAGGTCTCAATTGTCCCGCAGAAGGAATCCTTGAAGGGGGCATCCCACAACTCCCAACGTGGGAAAACCTCAATGGCCTCGAGATTCCGCTCCCTTCATGAAGCGGCCGTCATGCTCAGAAACTCCAACCTGAGCCAACGTCTGATCCTCGCCCTGACTTCAGATGCATGAGATATTGGTTTAGATCTGCAGGGGGTACCTGCCGTGCCCTCGCCCTGAAACCCAAGTCTAGCTTGTCTTCTCAGACTTCTGTCCTCACACTCCTGGCGCGAAGCCCTCAAGTTTGGCAATTCCGGACCCACAATGCAGCACTCTGCCTGCACTCTAGAAAAAAAAAATTATTGCCTCATGAGCTGCCCAGGCACCTTAAATGAGGGTAAACCTACACAGCACTCGACTTTACCCAAATTATATAGTCTAACCTGGGCACTAATGCACTGTCGAACACAACCTGAGCCCGGACCTCCTGACCAACACCCAGAAAGCTGACCACACACTGCGCACATAAAACCCGCCATGGCCTTAGGTCATCATCTCTTCCCTACCTCAGTTTTCAGGCTTCAGAACCGAGACCTTATCTCCAATCACTGCCCAGGGGTGAGTGTGATGCAGAAATCATAACTCCTCCTTACTCATGGCAAGAACCCTTGTGGTTGGCACGTTGTCCAACGTTCAGTGTAGGAGAAACCAGCATTCACCCTGAGGCCCCGCCCATCCTTGAGTGCGATGAGGGCATACACACGCATTGTGGCCCTCAGCATGAGTACTGTCCTCTAGTAAGTCCTCTCAGTGGCTGGACCATTAGATGTCATAATGGGCTTGACATGTCCCTAGGCCCCAATTTTTAACCAGATTTCTGATTGTCCAGTCGCCCCTCCCCAGGGCTCTACTAGGGAATCCCTCATTTGGTGGGACAACCGGGGGTTAAAAAAGAAAACAACAACAACAACAAAAAAAAAAACGGACTTCTTCCAGCCCACAGAATGACCCAAAACTCTTTGGACGGGGCCAAACCACCAGAGAGTAAGACTCGTCCATTTCCCATGAAGTCACCCAGAAATTCCACGACCATGAGTGACACGATATCCAGAGACAAAAACTTGAACAGGAGCCTCACACTCGCCCTTCTTTCAAATCCCGAAGAGTTATCCTCATGGTCTGTAGATCAGTCCTGCCATACCCATGACCCGAAACATAAGCCGAGTTTCAGTTTTCAGAAAACTGTCCAAACAGCCCTGGCCTACACAACCTACAGGCTCAGGCCCCTGGAGCCAAACCTGAGGACTGTACTTGCCCTCTCCAAGGGAATTGTGTGTGCCCATTCCAATGGCCACAACCCTTCTAATAGGATAAAACTCCAAAGTCCCTGATCCATCTCAATAGTGGTGGTTTCCCAGGAAAAACATGGGCAATCTGAGCCCAACTGAGCACCTACCTGCACTCAGACCCATAGACAGATGTGCCCAGAGGTAAAAAGGAAAGAACAGGCCCCTAGGCACTAATCAGATCCATTGCTTTGGTTTCCAGGCATCTCTCCTCAGAGGCCTGGATTTCAAAAGCAGCATATAGCTGTTTCTTGACTCACCCATCAGAAAACATCTCATCTACACATGGGAAACTTGCACGTTGGAGCTGTGTCAAAGCCTCTGTTTAGGAGAACCCTTTAGGGCCCCAGTGCCACCGCTTCATTCCAAGGTCTCCATAGACACAAAAGCACGTTAGGACCCATCCCCAGGGGTGTCCATTTCAACTCAGCGGCCTCGGTTGCTCCCCACAGATCCAGGAGATCTAACCTGTCTTTTTGCTAGGAGACAATTGGAATGCGAGGTAGGCTACCCAGCCATCCATCCTTAGAACCCTGCTCAGAATCATTGGCCTGGAGCCAAACAACAGGTCTCAATTGTCCTGCAGAAGACTCTCTGCAGTTTGGAGCTTCTCACAACTCCCATCGTTGGAAAGCCCCATGGCCTCGTGATGACCCCCCATTTATGAAGGGGCCATCAGGGACAGAAACTCCTACCTGAGCGATCGTCTGATCCTTGCCCTGACTTCAGATGCACGAGATCTCGATTCAGGTCTGTAGATTGTACCTGCCATGGCCTCACCCAGAAACCTAAGCCTAGCTTGTGTTCTCAGACTTTTGTCGTCAGACTACTGGCCCACAAGCCCTCCAGTTTGGCAATCCAGAACTACAATGCAGCACTCTGCCGGCCCTCCAGAATAAAAACTTTGTCCTCTGGGGCTACCCAGTAACCCAAAATGAGGATCAACCTGCACCGACCTTGGCTGTACCCCAAATACACAGGCTGACCAGGGCTCTAATGCCCTTTCTGGTACAGCCTGAGCCTGGACACCCTGGCCCCTCCCAGACAGCTGGCCGCAAACTGAGCACATTGAGCCGCCATGGCCTTAGGTCGTCATCTCTTCCCAACATCAATTTTCAGGTTTCAGAACCTAGACCTTATATCCAATCACTGCCCAGTGTTGAAGGTGATGCAGAAATCAGAACTCCTTCCTCATGGCAAGAAACCTTGTGGTTGGCATGTTGTCCAACGTTCAGTGTAGTTGAAACCAGTGTGGTCCATGAGGCCCCGCCCATGCTCACGGGCCACATTGGTCACAAACACACATTGTGACGCTCAGGCTGAGCCCAGTCCTCAAGTAAGGCCACTAAGTGGCTGGATGAAGAGATATCATATTGGGCTTGCCATGCCCCTACGCCCCAATTTTTAACCATAGTTCGGGTTGTCCCTTCAGTGTTCCCCAAGGCTTTGCTTTGGAATTCCTCTTTTGGTGGGACACCTGAGGTAACAAAACTGAAATGAGTCCTCCCATCCCACAGATTGACGAAAAGCAATTGGGAATCGGGCCAAATCCTCAGAGAGGAAGATTCGTCCGTGGCCCATGAGGCCTCCCCGACATTCCACGGCCATCGCTGATACAAAATCCAGAGACAAAAGCCTGAGCAAGCGCCTCAGACTCCCACTTTCTTCATATCCTGAAGAGTTCTTCTCATGGTTTGTAGATCGGGCCTGCCATACCTACGTCCCCAAACCTAAGCTGAGTTTGTGTTTTCAGACTTCTGTCCTCAAAGTCTTGGGCGACCCACCCTCCAGGCTGGGCCCCTGGAGCCACACATTCGGACTGTGCCTACCAATCCATGGGAATTCTGCCCATTCCATGGTCCAAAATCGTACAAATTAGGAGAAACCTCCAAAGTCCCTGAGGCCATCCCAATAGTGTAGGTCGCCCAGAACAAACAAGGGCTGTCTGACACCAGCTGATAATCGACCTATACTCATAACAGAGATGGTTGTCCCCAGAGAAGAAGATTGAACCAGACAGGACCCTAGGCCATAATAGGATCCATTGCTTTGGGTTACAGGCATGTGTCCTCAAAAGCCTGATTCCAATACGAGCATAGGGGTTTTCCTGAGGCACCCATCATAACTCATCTCTTCTCCACAAGGAAACCTGTGCATGGGAGCCATGTCCAAAGCTTAGGAGAGTACTTCAGGGTCCCGGTGCCACCGCCCCATTCCAAGGCCCTCATGGACACAAAAGCACATTAGGACCCATTCTCAGGAAAGTCCATTTCAACTCAGCCACCCCGGTTGCTCCTGCAGAGCCATCAGATCTAAACTGTCTTGTTGCTAGGAGACAATTGGAATGCGAGGCGGGCTTCCCAGGCATCCATCCGCGAACGGTGGTCTGGAGTCATTCCATATGGGATGTCCTGGAGCTGTCCAACAAGTCTTAATTGTCCCGCAGAAGGAATCCTTGAAGGGGGCATCCCACAACTCCCAACGTGGGAAAACCTCAATGACCTCGAGATTCTGCTGCCTTCAAGAAGCGGCCGTCATGCTCAGATTCTCCAACCTGAGCCAAAGTCTGATCCTTGCCCTGACTTCAGATGGATGAGATATTTTTTCAGATCTGCAGGGGGTACATGCCGTGCCCTCGTCCTGAAACCCAAGTCTAGCTTGTCTTCTCAGACTTCCGTCCTCATACTCCTGATTCCGAAGCCCTCAAGTTTGGCAATTCCGGACCCACAATGAGGCACTCTGCCTGCCCTCTAGAAAAAAAAATTATTGCCTCATGAGCTGCCCAGGCACCTTAAATGAGGGTAAACCTACACAGCACTCAACTTTACCCAAATTATATAGTCTAACCTGGGCACTAATGCACTGTCGAACACAACATGAGCCCGGACCTCCTGACCAACACCCAGAAAGCTGACCGCACACTGAGCACAAAAAACCTGCCATGGCCTTAGGTCATCATCTCTTCCTTACCTCAGTTTTCAGGCTTCAGAACTGAGACCTTATCTCCAATCACAGCCCAGGGGTGAGTGTGATGTAGAAATCAGAACTCCTCTTTACCCATGGCAAGAACCCTTGTGGTTGGCACATTGTCCAACGTTCAGAGTAGAAGAAACCAGCATTCACCCTGAGGCCCCGCCCATTCCTGAGTGCGACGAGGGCATACACAAACATTGTGACCCTCAGCTTGAGTTCTGTAATCTAGTAAGTCCTCTCAGTGGCTGGACCATTAGATGTCATAATGGGCTTGACATGTCCCTAGGCCACAATTTTTAACCAGATTTCTGATTGTCCAGTCGCCCCTCCCCAGGGCTCTACTCTGGAATCCCTCATTTGGTGGGACACCGGAGGTTAAAAAAGAAAAACAACAACAACAACAACAACAAAAACAGACTTATTCCAGCCCAAAGAATGACCCCAAACTCTTTGGACGGGGCCAAACCACCAAAAAGTAAGACTCGTCCATTTCCCATGAAGTCACCCAGAAATTCCACGACCATGAGTGACATGATATCCAGAGACAAAAACTTGAGCAGGAGCCTCACACTCGCCCTTCTTTCAAATCCCGAAGAGTTCTCCTCATGGTCTGTAGATCAGTCCTGCCATACCTATGACCCGAAACATAAGCCGAGTTTGTGTTTTCAGAGAACTGACCAAACAGCCCTGCCCACACAACCTACAGGCTCAGGCCCCTGGACACAAAACTGAGGACTGTACTTGCCCTCACCAAGGGAATTGTGTGTGCCCATTCCAATGGCCACAACCCTTGTAATAGGATAAACCTCCAAAGTCCCTGATCCATCTCAATAGTGGTGGCTTCCCAGGAAAAACAGGGGCAATCTGAGCCCAACTGAGCACCTACCTGCACTCAGACCCATAGCAGATGTCCCCAGAGGTAAAAAGAAAAGAACAGGACCCTAGGCACTAATCAGATCCATTGCTTTGGTGTCCAGGCATCTCTCCTCAGAGGCCTGGATTTCAAAAGCAGCATATAGCTGTTTCGTGACTCACCCATCAGAAAACATCTCATCTACACATGGGAAACTTGCACGTTGGAGCTGTGTCAAAGCCTCTGTTTAGGAGAACCCTTTAGGGCCCCAGTGCCACCGCTTCATTCCAAGGTCTCCATAGACACAAAAGCACGTTAGGACCCATCCCCAGGGGTGTCCATTTCAACTCAGCATCCTCGGTTGCTCCCCACAGATCCAGGAGATCTAACCTGTCTTGTTGCTAGGAGACAATTGGAATGCGAGGTGGGCTACCCAGCCATCCATCCTTAGAACCCTGCTCAGAATCATTGGCCTGGAGCCAAACAACAGGTCTCAATTGTCCTGCAGAAGATTCTCTGCAGTTTGGAGCTTCTCACAACTCCCATCGTTGGAAAGCCCCATGGTCTCGTGATGACCCCCCATTTATGAAGGGGCCATCAGGGACAGAAACTCCTACCTGAGCGATCGTCTGATCCTCGCCCTGACTTCAGATGCACGAGATCTCGATTCAGGTCTGTAGATTGTGCCTGCCATGGCCTCACCCAGAAACCTAAGCCTAGCTTGTGTTCTCAGACTTTTGTCGTCAGACTACTGGCCCACAAGCCCTCCAGTTTGGCAATCCAGAACTACAATGCAGCACTCTGCCGGCCCTCCAGAAAAAAAACTTTGTCCTCTGGGGCTACCCAGTCATCCCAAATGAGGATCAACCTGCACCGACCTTGGCTGTACCCCAAATACATAGGCTGACCAGGGTACTAATGCCCTTTCTGACACAGCCTGATCCTGGACCCCCTGGCCCCTCCCAGACAGCTGTCCGCACACTGAGCACATCGAGCCGCCATGGCCTTAGGTCGTCATCTCTTCCCAACCTCAGTTTTCAGGCTTCAGAACCTAGACCTTATCTCCAATCACTGCCCAGGGTTGAAGATGATGCAGAAATCAGAACTCCTTCCCCATGACAAGAAACCTTGTGGTTGGCATGTTGTACAACGTTCAGTGTAGTTGAAACCAGTGTGGCCCATGAGGCCCCACCCATGCTCGCGGGCCACATTGTTCACAAACTCACATTGTGAACCACAGGCTGAGCCCAGTCCTCAAGTAAGGCCACTCAGTGGCTGGATGAAGAGATAGCATATTGTGCTTGCCATGCCCGTAGGCCCCAATTTTTAACCATAGTTCGGGTTGTCCCTTCAGTCTTCCCCACGGCTTTGCTTTGGAATTCCTCTTTTGGTGGGACACCTGAGGGTAACAAACCTGAAAGGAGACCTCCCATCCCACAGATTGACGAAAAGCAATTGGGAATCGGGCCAAATCCTCAGAGAGGAAGATTCGTCCATGGCCCATGAGGCATCCCCGACATTCCACGGAGATCGCTGATACAAATTCCAGAGACAAATGCCTGAGCAAGCGCCTCAGACTCACTCTATATTCAAATCTTCATGAGTTCTTCTCATGGTTTGTAGATTGGGCCTGCCATACCGATGTCCCCAAAGAAAGCTGAGTTTGAGTATCGGAATCACAATCAGAACTCTGCCTTCCACATGGCTGTAATGCTTGTTCTTCGCATGGAGTCACACCTTCACGTGGGGAACCCTTCATGGCCCCTGATTCCACGCCCAAACATGAGTGCTGCTTGGGAACAAATTCATACTGTGACCCTAGCATGAGCCCCATGACAAAGAAAGGCCTGTCAGGTTCGGGACGAAGATCCTGCATTTAGTCCTTGCCATGCACATAGTCACCCAGGACTAACTAGATGGTGTGTATTCCAGTTGAGGGAACCGACTGCTGTGCTCTAGAGTCCCTCTCCTGGGAAGTCCTTTGTGGCAGAAAACAGTACTCTTCACTTCCCACAGAATGAACCCAAACACTTGGGAGCTTGGACAATCCCCCGAGAGGAAGGCTCTTCCTCGGCCCCTGAGGCAACCCCTAACCTGACCGGACACTGTGAACGCAACACCCAGAGACAAAAGCCTGAGCGACTGCCTCCCACTTGCCCTCCTTTGATATCCAGAGGATCTCCCCTCACGGACTGGAGATCAGGCCTGCCATTACCTTGGCCCCTACCTGAGCCAAGATTTCTCTTTCAGACATCAGTCCCCAGAGCCCTGGCAAACACAGCCTCTAGGCTGGGTCCTCTGGAGCCATACCACATGACTGTGCCTGCTCTCTCCTGGGAAACTGTGTCCATTCCTTTGGCCACACACCTCCAGAATATGAGAAACCTCAAGGCCCCCGAGGTCATCCCACTACTGGGAGCCTCCCTGGACACACAGGGGCATTCGGACACAAGCTGAGCAGCTAACTCCACGAAGGCATGCACACAGATGTCAACAGAGATAGAAGGTTGAGCCGGACAGGCCCTTAGGCCCTAATCTCAACTCTTGCTTTGGGTTCCAGGTGTTACTCCTCAGAGGCTTTGGTTCGAAGAACAGGATATGGGGCTTTCCTGAGGCACTGAACAGAACTCCTCTCGTCTCCACATGGGAAGCTTCCTTGTTGGTGCTGTGTCAAACGCCTCAGTTTGGAAAACCCTGCAGAGTCCCCGAGCCACCTCCACATTCCAAGGTCTCCCAGGCCACAAAGCCACAGTAGAACTCATCTTCAGGAGAGTCCATTTCAACTCTCCCCTCTAGGTAGCTCACCCAGGAGCCTGCAGATTGAGCCTGCCTTGTCCTGACTAAAGAGTGGGAATATGAGGTGGCGTTCCCAGGCATCCATGCTTAGACACCTGCTCTCGAGTCTTTCCGTATGGGGCCTCCTGGAACCATCCAATAGGACTCGACTGTCGAGAAGAAGGAAATCTTGAGGTTTGGAGTAGTTCACAAATCCCATCGTAGGCAAACCTCCCTGGCTTCATGAAGCCCCCAAACCCTTCAGGAAGAGGACATGCTGGACAAAAACTCTAGCCTGAGGCACGTCTCAGAGTTGACATGACCTCAGTGCAGGAGATCTCGATTCAGCCTCTGCAGAGTGGGCCTGTCGTGCCCTCGGTCCCAAAACTCACGCTAGCTTTTGTTTTCCGACTTCCTTCCTCACACTCCTGGAAAACAAGCCCTCCGGACTAGGAACTCCAGAACCAAAACCCAGCCCAGTGTCTGCCCAACGGAAGAAAAACGTTTCCCTGTGGGACTCTCCAGAAAACCCAGATGAGGATCAACCTGCTCGGCCCTCGACGGTACCCGAACTGGATAGGCTGCTCTGGGCACTCATGCTCTGTCTGACACAGTCTGAAGCCAGACGTCCAGACAGTCAAGAGACAGCTGGCCGCACACCCAGCACTTCGGACACGCCATGGTCTTATGCCGTCACCTCTTCCTAACCTTGGTTTTCAGATATCTGAACCTAGACATCATATCAATTCTCCACACAGCTGGGTATCGCAAGCACAAAACAGAAGTCCTGCTTCCCCATGGCTGTAAAGCTTGCCCTTGGCATGGAGTAACACCTTCAGGGTGGGAGAAACCTTCATAGCCCCTGATGCCACGCAAAACGTGAGTGCTCATTGGGAACAAATTCACACTGTGACCCTCAGCATGAGCCCTATGTCAAAGAAAGGCCTCTCAGGGCTTGGACAAAGAGCGCGCATATGGGGCTTGCAAAGCCCCTATACACCCAATCCTCACCACGTTTTAAATTTTCCAGTCGCCATGCCCGTACCTGGGGCTCTGCTCTGGAATCCCTTTCTTGGAGAGACCCATGAGCCAGACAACACGACTCCACCCTTCCCACAAAATGACCCCAATCTTGGGAGCTGGGACAAATCCCCAGAAAGGGATACTCGTCCTCTGTCCCTGAGGCCACCCCTTAAATCCACGGCTATCCCGGACACAACATCCAGAGACAAAAGCCTGTTGGAACGCCTCCCACTCGCCCTTGTTTCAGAGGCCCAGGAGCTCCCTTTCGGGCTGTACCTCCGGCCAGCCATACCCTAGGCGCCACTCATAAGCTGAGTTTGTGTATTCAGACTTCTGTGCCCACAGCCTGGACCCACACACCTCCAGGCTAGGGCCTCTAGGGCCACAGCGAAAGATTGTGCCTGCCCTCTCCAAGGAAAGTGTGCCCAATCCATTGACGACAACCCTACAGGTTAGGGAAAAGCTCCAAGGCCCCTGACGCCATCAATAGTGTAGGCCCCCCTGGACTAAGAGGGGCTCTCTGACACCAGCGGAGCAACTATCTCCACTTAGACTCTCAGACAGTGTCCCCAGACACAGAAGGTTGAAATGGACAGGCCCCCAGGCCCTAATCTGAACCTTAGCTTTGGTTTCCATGTTTCCGTTCTCAGAGGACTGTTTTCGTAGACCAGCACATGGGGTTTTTCTGAATCACCAAACCAAACATCTCTCATCTCCACTTGGGCAGCTTTCTTACTGGTATGTATCAAACACTTCCGGTAGGAGAGTTCCGCAGGGCCACTGAACAACCAGCACATTCCAAGGTCTCCATGGACCCAAACGCACATTATGACGCATCCTCAGGAGAGGCCATTTCAACTCAGCCCCCTGGGTCGCGTGTTCCAGAGGCAGCAGATCAAACATATCTTGTCGCTAATAGCCAATGGGAATGCGAGGCATGCTGTACAGGGATCCATCCTTCGAACCCTGCTCTCCAGTCCTTCCATATGGTATGTCCTGGAGCCATGCAACAGGACTCGAATGTCCCGCAGAAGGAAACCTTAAGGTTTGGGGCAACCTCCAAACTCAGCGTGGGAAAACTTCCTTGGCCTCATGAGGCCCCCACTTCATGAAGGTGCCATCATGGACACATACTGCAGCCTCAGCCAACGTCTGATCCTCAGCCTGACTTCAGATGCAGGAGATTTTGATTCAGCCTCTGCAGAGTGGGCCTGCTCTGCCCTTGGCTCCAATCCTCACACTAGCTTGTGTTTTCAGACTTCCGTCCTCACACTCCTGGCCCACAAACCCTCCCTACTGGGAATTCTGGGGCCACAATGAAGCACTGTTCCTGCCTCCCAGGAGAAAAACATTGTCTATGGCGCTGCACAGAAACCCCAAATGAGGATCAAACTGCTTGGCCCTCGGCAACACCCCAATTGAATAGGCTACCTTAAACAGTGATGCTCTGTCGCAAATAGCCTGAGCCCAGACCTTCCAACAGACACCGACACAGCTGGCTGCACACCCAGCACATTGGACCCGCCACTGCCTTAGGCCACCATCCATTCCCATCCTGGGTTTTCAGTCATCGGAACCTAGACCTTATCTCCAATCCCTGCACAGGGGGGAACCTGATGCACAAGTCAGAACCCCTCCTTCCCCATGGCAAGAAACCTTGCTGCTGGCAGTGAGTCAAACCTCCAGTGTAGGAGAAAACGGCATGGCCCATGAGGCCACGCCCAAGCGTGAGGGCCGCCTTGGGCACAAACACACATTGTGACCCTCAGCGTGAGTACCTTATTCAAGTAACGCCTCTCAGTGACTGGACCAAGAGCCCGCATATGTGGCTCGCCATGCCCATAGGCACCCAGGACTAACTAGATGGTGTGTATTCCAGTTGAGGGAACCCACTGCTGTGCTCTAGAGTCCCTCTCCTGGGGGGTCCCCTGTGGCAGAAAACAGTACTCTTCATTCCCACAGAATGAACACAAACACTTGGGAGCTTGGACAATCCCCCGAGAGGAAGGCTCTTCCTCGGCCTCTGAGACAACCCCTACCCTGACCGGACACTGTAAACGCAACACCCAGAGACAAAATCCTGAGTGACTGCCTCCCACTTGCCCTACTTTGATTTCCAGAGGATCTCCCCTCACGGACTAGAGATCAGGCCTGCCATTACATTGGCCCCTAGCTGAGCCAAGTTTGCTTTTTCAGACATCTGTCCCCACAGCCCTGGCAAACACAGCCTCTAGGCTGGGTCCTCTGGAGCCATACCACAGGACGGTGCCTGCTCTCTCCTGGGAAACTGTGTCTATTCCTTTGGCAACACACCTCCAGAATATGAGAAACCTCAAGGCCTCCGAGGACATCCCACTACTGGGAGCCTCACTGGACTCACAGGGGCATTCGGACACAAGCTGAGCAGCTACATCCATGAATGCATGCACACAGATGTCAACAGAGATAGAAGGTTGAGCCGGACAGGCCTTTAGGCCGTAGTCTCAACTCTTGCTTTGGTTTCCAGGTGTCACTCCTCAGAGGCTTTGGTTCGAAGAACAGGGTATGGGGCTTTCCTGAGGCACGGAACAGAACTCCTCTCGTCTCCACATGGGAAGTTTCCTTGTTGGAGCCGTGTCAAACACCTCATGTTGGAGAATCCTGCAGAGTCCCTGAGCCACCTCCACATTCCAAGGTCTTCCAGGCCACCAAGCCACAGTAGGACTCATCTTCAGGAGAGACCATTTCAACTCTCCCCTCTGGGTAGCTCACCCAGGAGCCCGCAGATTGAGCCTGCCTTGTCCTGACTAAAGAGTGGGAATATGAGGTGGCGTTCCCAGGCATCCATGCTTAGACACCTGCTCTCGAGTCTTTCCATATGGGGCCTCTTGGAACCATCCAATAGGACTCGACTGTCGTGCAGAAGGTAACCTTCAGTTTTGGAGCAGTTCACAAATCCCATCGTAGGCAAAACTTTCTGGCCTCATGAAGCCCCCACACCCTTCAGGAAGAGGCCATGCTGGACAAGAACTCTAGCCTGAGGCACGTCTCATAGTTGACATGACCTCAGTGCAGGAGATCTCGATTCAGCCTCTGCAGAATGGGCCTGCCGTGCCCTCGGTCCCAAACCTCACGCTAGCTTGTGTTTTCAGACTTCCTTCCTCACACTCCTGGCAAACAAGCCCTCTGGACTAGGAACTCCGGAACCAAAACCCAGCCCAGTGTCTGCCCAACGGAAGAAAAACGTTTCCGTGTGGTGCTCTCCAGAAAACCCAGATGAGGATCAACCTGCTCGGTCTTCGACGGTACCCGAACTGGATAGGCTGCTCTGGGCACTCCTGCTCTGCCTGACAGAGCCTGAAGCCAGACGTCCAGACAGACAAGGATACAGCTGGCCGCACACCCAGCACTTCGGACACGCCATGGTCTTATGCCGTCACCTCATCCTAACCTTGGTTTTCAAATATCTGAACCTAGACATTATATCAATTCTCCACACAGCTGGGTATAGCAAGCACAAAACAGAACTCCTCCTTCCCCATGGCTGTCAGCTTGGTCTTGGCATGGAGTCACACCTTCAGGGTGGGAGAAACCTTCATGGCCCCTGAAGCCACGCCCAAACTTGAGTGCTGCTTGGGCACAAATTCACTCTGTGACCCTCAGCATGAGCCCCATGTCAAAGAAAGACCTGTCAGGTCCTGGACCAAGAGCCCACATATGGGGCTTGCCAAGCCCCTATGCACCCAATCCTCACCACGGTTTGAATTTTCCAGTCGCCCCGCCCGTACCTGGAGCTCTGCTCTGGAACCCTTTCTTGGAGAGACCCATGAGCCAGACAACACGACTCCACCCTTCCCACAAAATGACCCCAAACTCTTGGGAGCTGGGACTAATCCCAAGAGAGGGATACTCGTCCACAGTACCTGAGGCCACCGCTCCAATCCACGGCTATCCCGGACACAACATCCAGAGACAAAAGCCTGAAGGAACGCCTCCCACTCGCCCTTGTTTCAGAGTCCCAGGAGCTCCCTCTCGGGCTGTACATCCGGCCGGCCATACCCTCGGCGCCACTCATAAGCTGAGTTTGTGTATTCAGACTTCTGTGCCCACAGCCTGGACCCACACAACATCCAGGCTAGGGCCTCTGGAGCAAACAGCGAAAGATTGTGCCTGCCCTCTCCAAGGAAAGTGTGCCCAATCCATTGACCACAACCCTACAGGTTAGGGAAAAGCTCCAAGGTCCCTGAGGCCATCAATAGTGTAGGCCACCCTGGACTAAGAGGGGCTCTCTGACACCAGCGGAGCAACTATCTCCACTTAGACTCTCAGACAGTGTCCCCAGAGACAGAAGGTTGAAATGGACAGGCCCCCAGGCCCTAATCTGAACCTTAGCTTTGGTTTCCATGTTTCCTTTCTCAGAGGACTGTTTTCGTGGACCAGCACATGGGGCTTTTCTGAGGCACCAAACCAAACATCTCTCATCTCCACACGGGCAGCTTTCTTACTGGGATGTATCAAACACTTCAGGTAGGAGAGTTCCGCAGGGCCACTGAACAACCAGCACATTCCAAGGTCTCCATGGACCCAAACGCACATTATGACGCATCCTCAGGAGAGGCCATTTCAACTCAGCCCCCTGGGTCGCGTGTTCCAGAGGCAGCAGATCAAACATATCTTGTCGCTAATAGCCAATGGGAATGCGAGGCATGCTGTACAGGGATCCATCCTTCGAACCCTGCTCTCCAGTCCTTCCATATGGTATGTCCTGGAGCCATGCAACAGGACTCGAATGTCCTGCAGAAGGAAACCTTGTGGTTTGGGGCAACCTCCAAACTCAGCGTGGGAAAACTTCCTTGGCCTCATGAGGCCCCCACTTCATGAAGGTGCCATCATGGACACATACTGCAGCCTCAGCCAACGTCTGATCCTCAGCCTGACTTCAGATGCAGGAGATTTTGATTCAGCCTCTGCAGAGTGGGCCTGCTCTGCCCTTGGCTCCAATCCTCACACTAGCTTGTGTTTTCAGACTTCCGTCCTCACACTCCTGGCCCACAAACCCTCCCTACTGGGAATTCTGGGGCCACAATGAAGCACTGTTCCTGCCTCCCAGGAGAAAAACATTGTCTATGGCGCTGCACAGAAACCCCAAATGAGGATCAAACTGCTTGGCCCTCGGCAAAACCCAAATTGAATAGGCTACCTTAAACAGTGATGCTCTGTCGCAAATAGCCTGAGCCCAGACCTTCCAACAGACACCGACACAGCTGGCTGCACACCCAGCACATTGGACCCGCCACTGCCTTAGGCCACCATCCATTCCCAACCTGGGTTTTCAGTCATCGGAACCTAGACCTTATCTCCAATCCCTGCACAGGGGGGAACCTGATGCACAAGTCAGAACCCCTCCTTCCCCATGGCAAGAAACCTTGCTGCTGGCAGTGAGTCAAACCTCCAGTGTAGGAGAAAACGGCATGGCCCATGAGGTCACGCCCAAGCGTGAGGGCCGCCTTGGGCACAAACACACATTGTGACCCTCAGCGTGAGTACCTTATTCAAGTAACGCCTCTCAGTGACTGGACCAAGAGCCCGCATATTTGGCTCGCCATGCCCATAGGCACCCAGGACTAACTAGATGGTGTGTATTCCAGTTGAGGGAACCCACTGCTGTGCTCTAGAGTCCCTCTCCTGGGGGGTCCCCTGTGGCAGAAAACAGTACTCTTCATTCCCACAGAATGAACACAAACACTTGGGAGCTTGGACAATCCCCCGAGAGGAAGGCTCTTCCTCGGCCTCTGAGACAACCCCTACCCTGACCGGACACTGTAAACGCAACACCCAGAGACAAAATCCTGAGTGACTGCCTCCCACTTGCCCTACTTTGATTTCCAGAGGATCTCCCCTCACGGACTAGAGATCAGGCCTGCCATTACATTGGCCCCTAGCTGAGCCAAGTTTGCTTTTTCAGACATCTGTCCCCACAGCCCTGGCAAACACAGCCTCTAGGCTGGGTCCTCTGGAGCCATACCACAGGACGGTGCCTGCTCTCTCCTGGGAAACTGTGTCTATTCCTTTGGCAACACACCTCCAGAATATGAGAAACCTCAAGGCCTCCGAGGACATCCCACTACTGGGAGCCTCACTGGACTCACAGGGGCATTCGGACACAAGCTGAGCAGCTACATCCATGAATGCATGCACACAGATGTCAACAGAGATAGAAGGTTGAGCCGGACAGGCCTTTAGGCCGTAGTCTCAACTCTTGCTTTGGTTTCCAGGTGTCACTCCTCAGAGGCTTTGGTTCGAAGAACAGGGTATGGGGCTTTCCTGAGGCACGGAACAGAACTCCTCTCGTCTCCACATGGGAAGTTTCCTTGTTGGAGCCGTGTCAAACACCTCATGTTGGAGAATCCTGCAGAGTCCCTGAGCTACCTCCACATTCCAAGGTCTTCCAGGCCACCAAGCCACAGTAGGACTCATCTTCAGGAGAGACCATTTCAACTCTCCCCTCTGGGTAGCTCACCCAGGAGCCCGCAGATTGAGCCTGCCTTGTCCTGACTAAAGAGTGGGAATATGAGGTGGCGTTCCCAGGCATCCATGCTTAGACACCTGCTCTCGAGTCTTTCCATATGGGGCCTCTTTGAACCATCCAATAGGACTCGACTGTCGTGCAGAAGGTAACCTTCAGTTTTGGAGCAGTTCACAAATCCCATCGTAGGCAAAACTTTCTGGCCTCATGAAGCCCCCACACCCTTCAGGAAGAGGCCATGCTGGACAAGAACTCTAGCCTGAGGCACGTCTCATAGTTGACATGACCTCAGTGCAGGAGATCTCGATTCAGCCTCTGCAGAATGGGCCTGCCGTGCCCTCGGTCCCAAACCTCACGCTAGCTTGTGTTTTCAGACTTCCTTCCTCACACTCCTGGCAAACAAGCCCTCTGGACTAGGAACTCCGGAACCAAAACCCAGCCCAGTGTCTGCCCAACGGAAGAAAAACGTTTCCGTGTGGGGCTCTCCAGAAAACCCAGATGAGGATCAACCTGCTCGGTCTTCGACGGTACCCGAACTGGATAGGCTGCTCTGGGCACTCCTGCTCTGCCTGACAGAGCCTGAAGCCAGACGTCCAGACAGACAAGGATACAGCTGGCCGCACACCCAGCACTTCGGACACGCCATGGTCTTATGCCGTCACCTCATCCTAACCTTGGTTTTCAAATATCTGAACCTAGACATTATATCAATTCTCCACACAGCTGGGTATAGCAAGCACAAAACAGAACTCCTCCTTCCCCATGGCTGTCAAGCTTGCTCTTGGCATGGAGTCACACCTTCAGGGTGGGAGAAACCTTCATGGCCCCTGAAGCCACGCCCAAACTTGAGTGCTGCTTGGGCACAAATTCACACTGTGACCCTCAGCATGAGCCCCATGTCAAAGAAAGGCCTGTCAGGGCCTGGACCAAGAGCCCACATATGGGGCTTGCCAAGCCCCTATGCACCCAATCCTCACCACGGTTTGAATTTTCCAGTCGCCCCGCCCGTACCTGGAGCTCTGCTCTGGAACCCTTTCTTGGAGAGACCCATGAGCCAGACAACACGACTCCACCCTTCCCACAAAATGACCCCAAACTCTTGGGAGTTGGGACTAATCCCCAGAGAGGGATACTCGTCCACAGTACCTGAGGCCACCGCTCCAATCCACGGCTATCCCGGACACAACATCCAGAGACAAAAGCCTGAAGGAACGCCTCCCACTCGCCCTTGTTTCAGAGTCCCAGGAGCTCCCTCTCGGGCTGTACATCCGGCCGGCCATACCCTCGGCGCCACTCATAAGCTGAGTTTGTGTATTCAGACTTCTGTGCCCACAGCCTGGACCCACACAACATCCAGGCTAGGGCCTCTGGAGCAAACAGCGAAAGATTGTGCCTGCCCTCTCCAAGGAAAGTGTGCCCAATCCATTGACCACAACCCTACAGGTTAGGGAAAAGCTCCAAGGTCCCTGAGGCCATCAATAGTGTAGGCCACCCTGGACTAAGAGGGGCTCTCTGACACCAGCGGAGCAACTATCTCCACTTAGACTCTCAGACAGTGTCCCCAGAGACAGAAGGTTGAAATGGACAGGCCCCCAGGCCCTAATCTGAACCTTAGCTTTGGTTTCCATGTTTCCTTTCTCAGAGGACTGTTTTCGTGGACCAGCACATGGGGCTTTTCTGAGGCACCAAACCAAACATCTCTCATCTCCACATGGGCAGCTTTCTTACTGGGATGTATCAAACACTTCAGGTAGGAGAGTTCCGCAGGGCCACTGAACAACCAGCACATTCCAAGGTCTCCATGGACCCAAACACACATTATGACGCATCCTCAGGAGAGGCCATTTCAACTCAGCCCCCTGGGTCGCGTGTTCCAGAGGCAGCAGATCAAACATATCTTGTCGCTAATAGCCAATGGGAATGCGAGGCATGCTGTACAGGGATCCATCCTTCAAACCCTGCTCTCCAGTCCTTCCATATGGTATGTCCTGGAGCCATGCAACAGGACTCGAATGTCCCGCAGAAGGAAACCTTGTGGTTTGGGGCAACCTCCAAACTCAGCGTGGGAAAACTTCCTTGGCCTCATGAGGCCCCCACTTCATGAAGGTGCCATCATGGACACATACTGCAGCCTCAGCCAACCTCTGATCCTCAGCCTGACTTCAGATGCAGGAGATTTTGATTCAGCCTCTGCAGAGTGGGCCTGCTCTGCCCTTGGCTCCAATCCTCACACTAGCTTGTGTTTTCAGACTTCCGTCCTCACACTCCTGGCCCACAAACCCTCCCTACTGGGAATTCTGGGGCCACAATGAAGCAATGTGCCTGCCTCCCAAAATAAAAACATTGTCTATGGCGCTGCCCAGAAACCCCAAATGAGGATCAAACTGCTTGGCCCTCGGCAACACCCCAATTGCATAGGCTACCTTAAACAGTGATGCTCTGTCGCAAATAGCCTGAGCCCAGACCTTCCAACAGACACCGACAGAGCTGGCTGCACACCCAGCACATTGGACCCGCCACTGCCTTAGGCCACCATCCATTCCCAACCTGGGTTTTCAGTCATCGGAACCTAGACCTTATCTCCAAACCCTGCACAGGGGGGAACCTGATGCACAAGTCAGAACCCCTCCTTCCCCATGGCAAGAAACCTTGCTGCTGGCAGTGAGTCAAACCTCCAGTGTAGGAGAAAACGGCATGGCCCATGAGGCCACGCCCAAGCGTGAGGGCCGCCTTGGGCACAAACACACATTGTGACCCTCAGCGTGAGTACCTTATTCAAGTAACGCCTCTCAGTGACTGGACCAAGAGCCCGCATATGTGGCTCGCCATGCCCATAGGCACCCAGGACTAACTAGATGGTGTGTATTCCAGTTGAGGGAACCCACTGCTGTGCTCTAGAGTCCCTCTTCTGGGGGGTCCCCTGTGGCAGAAAACAGTATTCTTCATTCCCACAGAATGAACACAAACACTTGGGAGCTTGGACAATCCCCCGAGAGGAAGGCTCTTCCTCGGCCTCTGAGACAACCCCTACCCTGACCGGACACTGTAAACGCAACACCCAGAGACAAAATCCTGAGTGACTGCCTCCCACTTGCCCTACTTTGATTTCCAGAGGATCTCCCCTCACGGACTAGAGATCAGGCCTGCCATTACTTTGGCCCCTAGCTGAGCCAAGTTTGCTTTTTCAGACATCTGTCCCCACAGCCCTGGCAAACACAGCCTCTAGGCTGGGTCCTCTGGAGCCATACCACAGGACCGTGCCTGCTCTCTCCTGGGAAACTGTGTCCATTCCTTTGGCCACACACCTCCAGAATATGAGAAACCTCAAGGCTTCCGAGGACATCCCACTACTGGGAGCCTCACTGGACTCACAGGGGCATTCGGACACAAGCTGAGCAGCTACATCCATGAATGCATGCACACAGATGTCAACAGAGATAGAAGGTTGAGCCGGACAGGCCTTTAGGCCGTAGTCTCAACTCTTGCTTTGGTTTCCAGGTGTCACTCCTCAGAGTCTTTGGTTCGAAGAACAGGGTATGGGGCTTTCCTGAGGCACGGAACAGAACTCCTCTCATCTCCACATGGGAAGTTTCCTTGTTGGAGCCGTGTCAAACACCTCATGTTGGAGAATCCTGCAGTGTCCCTGAGCCACCTCCACATTCCAAGGTCTCCCAGGCCACCAAGCCACAGTAGGACACATCTTCAGGAGAGACCATTTCAACTCTCCCCTCTGGGTAGCTCACCCAGGAGCCCGCAGATTGAGCCTGCCTTGTCCTGACTAAAGAGTGGGAATATGAGGTGGCGTTCCCAGGCATCCATGCTTAGACACCTGCTCTCGAGTCTTTCCATATGGGGCCTCTTGGAACCATCCAATAGGACTCGACTGTCGTGCAGAAGGTAACCTTCAGTTTTGGAGCAGTTCAAAAATCCCATCGTAGGCAAAACTTTCTGGCCTCATGAAGCCCCCACACCCTTCAGGAAGAGGCCATGCTGGACAAAAACTCTAGCCTGAGGCACGTCTCATAGTTGACATGACCTCAGTGCAGGAGATCTCGATTCAGACTCTGCAGAGTGGGCCTGCCGTCCCTCGGTCCCAAACCTCACGCTAGCTTGTGTTTTCAGACTTCCTTCCTCACACTCCTGGCAAACAAGCCCTCCGGACAAGGAACTCCAGAAACAAAACCCAGCCCAGTGTCTGCCCAACGGAAGAAAAATGTTTCCCTGTGGGGCTCTCCAGAAAACCCAGATGAGGATCAACCTGCTCAGGCCTCGACGGTACCCGAACTGGATAGGCTGCTCTGGGCACTCATGCTCTGCCTGACACAGGCTGAAGCCAGACGTCCAGACAGTCAAGGAGACAGCTGGCCGCACACCCAGCACTTCGGAAACGCCATGGACTTATGCCGTCACCGCATCCTAACCTTGGTTTTCAGATATCTGAACCTAGACATTATATCAATTCTCCACACAGCTGGGTATAGCAAGCACAAAACAGAACTCCTCCTTCCCCATGGCTGTCAAGCTTGCTCTTGGCATGGAGTCACACCTTCAGGGTGGGAGAAACCTTCATGGCCCCTGATGCCATGCCCAAACTTGAGTGCTGCTTGGGCACAAATTCACACTGTGACCCTCAGCATGAGCCCCATGTCAAAGAAAGGCCTGTCAGGGCCTGGACCAAGAGCCCACATATGGGGCTTGCTAAGCCCCTATGCACCCAATCCTCACCACGGTTTGAATTTTCCAGTCGCCCCGCCCGTACCTGGAGCTCTGCTCTGGAATCCCTTTCTTGGGGAGACTCATGAGCCAGACAACACGACTCCAACCTTCCCATAAAATGACCCCAAACTCTTGGGAGCTGGGACAAATCCCCAGAGAGGGATACTCGTCCACAGTACCTGAGGCCACCGCTCCAATCCACGGCTATCCCGGACACAACATCCAGAGACAAAAGCCTGAAGGAACGCCTCCCACTTGCCCTTGTTTCAGAGGCCCAGGAGCTCCCTCTCGGGCTGTACATCCTGCATGCCATACCCTAGGCGCCACTCATAAGCTGAGTTTGTGTATTCCGACTTCTGTGCCCACAGCCTGGACCCACACAACTTCCAGACTAGGGCCTCTGGACCAAACAGCGAAAGATTGTGCCTGCCCTCTCCAAGGAAAGTGTGCCCAATCCATTGACCACAACCCTACAGGTTAGGGAAAAGCTCCAAGGTCCCTGAGGCCATCAATAGTATAGGCCACCCTGGACTAAGAGGGGCTCTCTGACACCAGCGGAGCAACTATCTCCACTTAGACTCTCAGACAGTGTCCCCTGAGACAGAAGGTTGAAATGGACAGGCCCCCAGGCCCTAATCTGAACCTTAGCTTTGGTTTCCATGTTTCCGTTCTCAGAGGACTGTTTTCATAGACCAGCACATGTGGCTTTTCTGAGGCACCAAACCAAACCTCTCTCATCTCCACATGGGCAGCTTTCTTACTGGGATGTATCAAACACTTCAGGTAGGAGAGTTCCGCAGGGCCACTGAACAACCAGCACATTCCAAGGTCTCCATGGACCCAAACGCACATTATGACGCATCCTCAGGAGAGGCCATTTCAACTCAGCCCCCTGGGTCGCGTGTTCCAGAGGCAGCAGATCAAACATATCTTGTCGCTAATAGCCAATGGGAATGCGAGGCATGCAGTACAGGGATCCATCCTTCGAACCCTGCTCTCCAGTCCTTCCATATGGTATGTCCTGGAGCCATCCAACAGGACTCGAATGTCCCGCAGAAGGAAGCCTTGTGGTTTGGGGCAACCTCCAAACTCAGCGTGGGAAAACTTCCTTGGCCTCATGAGGCCCCCACTTCATGAAGGTGCCATCATGGACACATACTGCAGCCTCAGCCAACATCTGATCCTCAGCCTGACTTCAGATGCAGGAGATTTTGATTCAGCCTCTGCAGAGTGGGCCTGCTCTGCCCTTGGCTCCAATCCTCACACTAGCTTGTGTTTTCAGACTTCCGTTCTCACACTCCTGGCCCACAAACCCTCCCTACTGGGAATTCTCGGCCACAATGAAGCACTGTGCCTGCCTCCCAGGAGAAAAACATTGTCTATGTCGCTGCCCAGAAACCACAAATGAGGATCAAACTGGTGGCCCTCGGCAACACCCCAATTGCATAGGCTACCTTAAACAGTGATGCTCTGTCGCAAATAGCCTGAGCCCAGACCTTCCAACAGACACCGACACAGCTGGCTGCACACCCAGCACATTGGACCCGACACTGCCTTAGGCCACCATCCATTCCCAACCTGGGTTTTCAGTCATCGGAACCTAGACCTTATCTCCAATCCCTGCACAGGGGGGAACCTGATGCACAAGTCAGAACCCCTCCTTCCCCATGGCAAGAAACCTTGCTGCTGGCAGTGAGTCAAACCTCCAGTGTAGGAGAAAACGGCATGGCCCATGAGGCCACGCCCAAGCGTGAGGGCCGCCTTGGGCACAAACACACATTGTGACCCTCAGCGTGAGTACCTTATTCAAGTAACGCCTCTCAGTGACTGGACCAAGAGCCCGCATATGTGGCTCGCCATGCCCATAGGCACCCAGGACTAACTAGATGGTGTGTATTCCAGTTGAGGGAACCCACTGCTGTGCTCTAGAGTCCCTCTTCTGGGGGGTCCCCTGTGGCAGAAAACAGTATTCTTCATTCCCACAGAATGAACACAAACACTTGGGAGCTTGGACAATCCCCCGAGAGGAAGGCTCTTCCTCGGCCTCTGAGACAACCCCTACCCTGACCGGACACTGTAAACGCAACACCCAGAGACAAAATCCTGAGTGACTGCCTCCCACTTGCCCTACTTTGATTTCCAGAGGATCTCCCCTCACGGACTAGAGATCAGGCCTGCCATTACATTGGCCCCTAGCTGAGCCAAGTTTGCTTTTTCAGACATTTGTCCCCACAGCCCTGGCAAACACAGCCTCTAGGCTGGGTCCTCTGGAGCCATACCACAGGACCGTGCCTGCTCTCTCCAGGGAAACTGTGTCCATTCCTTTGGCCACACACCTCCAGAATATGAGAAACCTCAAGGCCTCCGAGGACATCCCACTACTGGGAGCCTCACTGGACTCACAGGGGCATTCGGACACAAGCTGAGCAGCTACATCCATGAATGCATGCACACAGATGTCAACAGAGATAGAAGGTTGAGCCGGACAGGCCTTTAGGCCGTAGTCTCAACTCTTGCTTTGGTTTCCAGGTGTCACTCCTCAGAGGCTTTGGTTCGAAGAACAGGGTATGGGGCTTTCCTGAGGCACGGAACAGAACTCCTCTCATCTCCACATGGGAAGTTTCCTTGTTGGAGCCGTGTCAAACACCTCATGTTGGAGAATCCTGCAGAGTCCCTGAGCCACCTCCACATTCCAAGGTCTCCCAGGCCACCAAGCCACAGTAGGACACATCTTCAGGAGAGACCATTTCAACTCTCCCCTCTGGGTAGCTCACCCAGGAGCCCGCAGATTGAGCCTGCCTTGTCCTGACTAAAGAGTGGGAATATGAGGTGGCGTTCCCAGGCATCCATGCTTAGACACCTGCTCTCGAGTCTTTCCATATGGGGCCTCTTGGAACCATCCAATAGGACTCGACTGTCGTGCAGAAGGTAACCTTCAGTTTTGGAGCAGTTCACAAATCCCATCGTAGGCAAAACTTTCTGGCCTCATGAAGCCCCCACACCCTTCAGGAAGAGGCCATGCTGGACAAAAACTCTAGCCTGAGGCACGTCTCATAGTTGACATGACCTCAGTGCAGGAGATCTCGATTCAGACTCTGCAGAGTGGGCCTGCCGTGCCCTCGGTCCCAAACCTCACGCTAGCTTGTGTTTTCAGACTTCCTTCCTCACACTCCTGGCAAACAAGCCCTCCGGACAAGGAACTCCAGAAACAAAACCCAGCCCAGTGTCTGCCCAACGGAAGAAAAATGTTTCCCTGTGGGGCTCTCCAGAAAACCCAGATGAGGATCAACCTGCTCAGGCCTCGACGGTACACGAACTGGATAGGCTGCTCTGGGCACTCATGCTCTGCCTGACACAGGCTGAAGCCAGACGTCCAGACAGACAAGGAGACAGCTGGCCGCACACCCAGCACTTCGGAAACGCCATGGACTTATGCCGTCACCGCATCCTAACCTTGGTTTTCAGATATCTGAACCTAGACATTATATCAATTCTCCACACAGCTGGGTATAGCAAGCACAAAACAGAACTCCTCCTTCCCCATGGCTGTCAAGCTTGCTCTTGGCATGGAGTCACACCTTCAGGGTGGGAGAAACCTTCATGGCCCCTGATGCCATGCCCAAACTTGAGTGCTGCTTGGGCACAAATTCACACTGTGACCCTCAGCATGAGCCCCATGTCAAAGAAAGGCCTGTCAGGGCCTGGACCAAGAGCCCACATATGGGGCTTGCTAAGCCCCTATGCACCCAATCCTCACCACGGTTTGAATTTTCCAGTCGCCCCGCCCGTACCTGGAGCTCTGCTCTGGAATCCCTTTCTTGGGGAGACTCATGAGCCAGACAACACGACTCCAACCTTCCCATAAAATGACCCCAAACTCTTGGGAGCTGGGACAAATCCCCAGAGAGGGATACTCGTCCACAGTATCTGAGGCCACCGCTCCAATCCACGGCTATCCCGGACACAACATCCAGAGACAAAAGCCTGAAGGAACGCCTCCCACTTGCCCTTGTTTCAGAGGCCCAGGAGCTCCCTCTCGGGCTGTACATCCGGCATGCCATACCCTAGGCGCCACTCATAAGCTGAGTTTGTGTATTCCGACTTCTGTGCCCACAGCCTGGACCCAAACAACATCCAGACTAGGGCCTCTGGACCAAACAGCGAAAGATTGTGCCTGCCCTCTCCAAGGAAAGTGTGCCCAATCCATTGACCACAACCCTACAGGTTAGGGAAAAGCTCCAAGGTCCCTGAGGCCATCAATAGTATAGGCCACCCTGGACTAAGAGGGGCTCTCTGACACCAGCGGAGCAACTATCTCCACTTAGACTCTCAGACAGTGTCCCCAGAGACAGAAGGTTGAAATGGACAGGCCCCCAGGCCCTAATCTGAACCTTAGCTTTGGTTTCCATGTTTCCGTTCTCAGAGGACTGTTTTCATAGACCAGCACATGTGGCTTTTCTGAGGCACCAAACCAAAACTCTCTCATCTCCACATGGGCAGCTTTCTTACTGGGATGTATCAAACACTTCAGGTAGGAGAGTTCCGCAGGGCCACTGAACAACCAGCACATTACAAGGTCTCCATGGACCCAAACGCACATTATGACGCATCCTCAGGAGAGGCCATTGCATCTCAGCCCCCTGGGTCGCCTGTTCCAGAGGCAGCAGATCAAACATATCTTGTCGCTAATAGCCAATGGGAATGCGAGGCATGCAGTACAGGGATCCATCCTTCGAACCCTGCTCTCCAGTCCTTCCATATGGTATGTCCTGGAGCCATCCAACAGGACTCGAATGTCCCGCAGAAGGAAGCCTTGTGGTTTGGGGCAACCTCCAAACTCAGCGTGGGAAAACTTCCTTGGCCTCATGAGGCCCCCACTTCATGAAGGTGCCATCATGGACACATACTGCAGCCTCAGCCAACATCTGATCCTCAGCCTGACTTCAGATGCAGGAGATTTTGATTCAGCCTCTGCAGAGTGGGCCTGCTCTGCCCTTGGCTCCAATCCTCACACTAGCTTGTGTTTTCAGACTTCCGTTCTCACACTCCTGGCCCACAAACCCTCCCTACTGGGAATTCTCGGCCACAATGAAGCACTGTGCCTGCCTCCCAGGAGAAAAACATTGTCTATGTCGCTGCCCAGAAACCACAAATGAGGATCAAACTGGTGGCCCTCGGCAACACCCCAATTGCATAGGCTACCTTAAACAGTGATGCTCTGTCGCAAATAGCCTGAGCCCAGACCTTCCAACAGACACCGACACAGCTGGCTGCACACCCAGCACATTGGACCCGCCACTGCCTTAGGCCACCATCCATTCCCAACCTGGGTTTTCAGTCATCGGAACCTAGACCTTATCTCCAATCCCTGCACAGGGGGGAACCTGATGCACAAGTCAGAACCCCTCCTTCCCCATGGCAAGAAACCTTGCTGCTGGCAGTGAGTCAAACCTCCAGTGTAGGAGAAAACGGCATGGCCCATGAGGCCACGCCCAAGCGTGAGGGCCGCCTTGGGCACAAACACACATTGTGACCCTCAGCGTGAGTACCTTATTCAAGTAACGCCTCTCAGTGACTGGACCAAGAGCCCGCATATGTGGCTCGCCATGCCCATAGGCACCCAGGACTAACTAGATGGTGTGTATTCCAGTTGAGGGAACCCACTGCTGTGCTCTAGAGTCCCTCTTCTGGGGGGTCCCCTGTGGCAGAAAACAGTATTCTTCATTCCCACAGAATGAACACAAACACTTGGGAGCTTGGACAATCCCCCGAGAGGAAGGCTCTTCCTCGGCCTCTGAGACAACCCCTACCCTGACCGGACACTGTAAACGCAACACCCAGAGACAAAATCCTGAGTGACTGCCTCCCACTTGCCCTACTTTGATTTCCAGAGGATCTCCCCTCACGGACTAGAGATCAGGCCTGCCATTACATTGGCCCCTAGCTGAGCCAAGTTTGCTTTTTCAGACATCTGTCCCCACAGCCCTGGCAAACACAGCCTCTAGGCTGGGTCCTCTGGAGCCATACCACAGGACCGTGCCTGCTCTCTCCTGGGAAACTGTGTCCATTCCTTTGGCCACACACCTCCAGAATATGAGAAACCTCAAGGCCTCCGAGGACATCCCACTACTGGGAGCCTCACTGGACTCACAGGGGCATTCGGACACAAGCTGAGCAGCTACATCCATGAATGCATGCACACAGATGTCAACAGAGATAGAAGGTTGAGCCGGACAGGCCTTTAGGCCGTAGTCTCAACTCTTGCTTTGGTTTCCAGGTGTCACTCCTCAGAGGCTTTGGTTCGAAGAACAGGGTATGGGGCTTTCCTGAGGCACGGAACAGAACTCCTCTCATCTCCACATGGGAAGTTTCCTTGTTGGAGCCGTGTCAAACACCTCATGTTGGAGAATCCTGCAGAGTCCCTGAGCCACCTCCACATTCCAAGGTCTCCCAGGCCACCAAGCCACAGTAGGACACATCTTCAGGAGAGACCATTTCAACTCTCCCCTCTGGGTAGCTCACCCAGGAGCCCGCAGATTGAACCTGCCTTGTCCTGACTAAAGAGTGGGAATATGAGGTGGCGTTCCCAGGCATCCATGCTTAGACACCTGCTCTCGAGTCTTTCCATATGGGGCCTCTTGGAACCATCCAATAGGACTCGACTGTCGTGCAGAAGGTAACCTTCAGTTTTGGAGCAGTTCACAAATCCCATCGTAGGCAAAACTTTCTGGCCTCATGAAGCCCCCACACCCTTCAGGAAGAGGCCATGCTGGACAAAAACTCTAGCCTGAGGCACGTCTCATAGTTGACATGACCTCAGTGCAGGAGATCTCGATTCAGACTCTGCAGAGTGGGCCTGCCGTGCCCTCGGTCCCAAACCTCACGCTAGCTTGTGTTTTCAGACTTCCTTCCTCACACTCCTGGCAAACAAGCCCTTCGGACAAGGAACTCCAGAAACAAAACCCAGCCCAGTGTCTGCCCAACGGAAGAAAAATGTTTCCCTGTGGGGCTCTCCAGAAAACCCAGATGAGGATCAACCTGCTCAGGCCTCGACGGTACCCGAACTGGATAGGCTGCTCTGGGCACTCATGCTCTGCCTGACACAGGCTGAAGCCAGACGTCCAGACAGACAAGGAGACAGCTGGCCGCACACCCAGCACTTCGGAAACGCCATGGACTTATGCCGTCACCGCATCCTAACCTTGGTTTTCAGATATCTGAACCTAGACATTATATCAATTCTCCACACAGCTGGGTATAGCAAGCACAAAACAGAACTCCTCCTTCCCCATGGCTGTCAAGCTTGCTCTTGGCATGGTGTCACACCTTCAGGGTGGGAGAAACCTTCATGGCCCCTGATGCCATGCCCAAACTTGAGTGCTGCTTGGGCACAAATTCACACTGTGACCCTCAGCATGAGCCCCATGTCAAAGAAAGGCCTGTCAGGGCCTGGACCAAGAGCCCACATATGGGGCTTGCTAAGCCCCTATGCACCCAATCCTCACCACGGTTTGAATTTTCCAGTCGCCCCGCCCGTACCTGGAGCTCTGCTCTGGAATCCCTTTCTTGGGGAGACTCATGAGCCAGACAACACGACTCCAACCTTCCCATAAAATGACCCCAAACTCTTGGGAGCTGGGACAAATCCCCAGAGAGGGATACTCGTCCACAGTACCTGAGGCCACCGCTCCAATCCACGGCTATCCCGGACACAACATCCAGAGACAAAAGCCTGAAGGAACGCCTCCCACTTGCCCTTGTTTCAGAGGCCCAGGAGCTCCCTCTCGGTCTGTACATCCGGCATGCCATACCCTAGGCGCCACTCATAAGCTGAGTTTGTGTATTCAGACTTCTGTGCCCACAGCCTGGACCCACACAACATCCAGGCTAGGGCCTCTGGACCAAACAGCGAAAGATTGTGCCTGCCCTCTCCAAGGATAGTGTGCCCAATCCATTGACCACAACTCTACAGGTTAGGGAAAAGCTCCAAGGTCCCTGAGGCCATCAATAGTATAGGCCACCCTGGACTAAGAGGGGCTCTCTGACACCAGCGGAGCAACTATCTCCACTTAGACTCTCAGACAGTGTCCCCAGAGACAGAAGGTTGAAATGGACAGGCCCCCAGGCCCTAATCTGAACCTTAGCTTTGGTTTCCATGTTTCCGTTCTCAGAGGACTGTTTTCGTAGACCAGCACATGTGGCTTTTCTGAGGCACCAAACCAAACCTCTCTCATCTCCACATGGGCAGCTTTCTTACTGGGATGTATCAAACACTTCAGGTAGGAGAGTTCCGCAGGGCCACTGAACAACCAGCACATTCCAAGGTCTCCATGGACCCAAACGCACATTATGACGCATCCTCAGGAGAGGCCATTGCATCTCAGCCCGCTGGGTCGCGTGTTCCAGAGGCAGCAGATCAAACATATCTTGTCGCTAATAGCCAATGGGAATGCGAGGCATGCAGTACAGGGATCCATCCTTCGAACCCTGCTCTCCAGGTCTTCCATATGGTATGTCCTGGAGCCATGCAACAGGACTCGAATGTCCCGCAGAAGGAAACCTTGTGGTTTGGGGCAACCTCCAAACTCAGCGTGGGAAAACTTCCTTGGCCTCATGAGGCCCCCACTTCATGAAGGTGCCATCATGGACACATACTGCAGCCTCAGCCAACATCTGATCCTCAGCCTGACTCCAGATGCAGGAGATTTTGATTCAGCCTCTGCAGAGTGGGCCTGCTCTGCCCTTGGCTCCAATCCTCACACTAGCTTGTGTTTTCCGACTTCCGTTCTCACACTCCTGGCCCACAAACCCTCCCTACTGGGAATTCTCGGCCACAATGAAGCACTGTGCCTGCCTCCCAGGAGAAAAACATTGTCTATGTCGCTGCCCAGAAACCACAAATAAGGATCAAACTGGTGGCCCTCGGCAACACCCCAATTGCATAGGCTACCTTAAACAGTGATGCTCTGTCGCAAATAGCCTGAGCCCAGACCTTCCAACAGACACCGACACAGCTGGCTGCACACCCAGCACATTGGACCCGCCACTGCCTTAGGCCACCATCCATTCCCAACCTGGGTTTTCAGTCATCGGAACCTAGACCTTATCTCCAATCCCTGCACAGGGGGGAACCTGATGCACAAGTCAGAACCCCTCCTTCCCCATGGCAAGAAACCTTGCTGCTGGCAGTGAATCAAACCTTCAGTGTAGGAGAAAACGGCATGGTCCATGAGGCCACGCCCAAGCGTGAGGGCCGCCTTGGGCACAAACACACATTGTGACCCTCAGCGTGAGTACCTTATTCAAGTAACGCCTCTCAGTGACTGGACCAAGAGCCCGCATATGTGGCTCGCCATGCCCATAGGCACCCAGGACTAACTAGATGGTGTGTATTCCAGTTGAGGGAACCCACTGCTGTGCTCTAGAGTCCCTCTTCTGGGGGGTCCCCTGTGGCAGAAAACAGTATTCTTCATTCCCACAGAATGAACACAAACACTTGGGAGATTGGACAATCCCCCGAGAGGAAGGCTCTTCCTCGGCCTCTGAGACAACCCCTACCCTGACCGGACACTGTAAATGCAACACCCAGAGACAAAATCCTGAGTGACTGCCTCCCACTTGCCCTACTTTGATTTCCAGAGGATCTCCCCTCACGGACTAGAGATCAGGCCTGCCATTACATTGGCCCCTAGCTGAGCCAAGTTTGCTTTTTCAGACATCTGTCCCCACAGCCCTGGCAAACACAGCCTCTAGGGTGGTTCCTCTGGAGCCATAGCACAGGACCGTGCCTGCTCTCTCCTGGGAAACTGTGTCCATTCCTTTGGCCACACACCTCCAGAATATGAGAAACCTCAAGGCCTCCGAGGACATCCCACTACTGGGAGCCTCACTGGACTCACAGGGGCATTCGGACACAAGCTGAGCAGCTACATCCATGAATGCATGCACACAGATGTCAACAGAGATAGAAGGTTGAGCCGGACAGGCCTTTAGGCCGTAGTCTCAACTCTTGCTTTGGTTTCCAGGTGTCACTCCTCAGAGGCTTTGGTTCGAAGAACAGGGTATGGGGCTTTCCTGAGGCACGGAACAGAACTCCTCTCATCTCCACATGGGAAGTTTCCTTGTTGGAGCCGTGTCAAACACCTCATGTTGGAGAATCCTGCAGAGTCCCTGAGCCACCTCCACATTCCAAGGTCTCCCAGGCCACCAAGCCACAGTAGGACACATCTTCAGGAGAGACCATTTCAACTCTCCCCTCTGGGTAGCTCACCCAGGAGCCCGCAGATTGAGCCTGCCTTGTCCTGACTAAAGAGTGGGAATATGAGGTGGCGTTCCCAGGCATCCATGCTTAGACACCTGCTCTCGAGTCTTTCCATATGGGGCCTCTTGGAACCATCCAATAGGACTCGACTGTCGTGCAGAAGGTAACCTTCAGTTTTGGAGCAGTTCACAAATCCCATCGTAGGCAAAACTTTCTGGCCTCATGAAGCCCCCACACCCTTCAGGAAGAGGCCATGCTGGACAAAAACTCTAGCCTGAGGCACGTCTCATAGTTGACATGACCTCAGTGCAGGAGATCTCGATTCAGACTCTGCAGAGTGGGCCTGCCGTGCCCTCGGTCCCAAACCTCACGCTAGCTTGTGTTTTCAGACTTCCTTCCTCACACTCCTGGCAAACAAGCCCTCCGGACAAGGAACTCCAGAAACAAAACCCAGCCCAGTGTCTGCCCAACGGAAGAAAAATGTTTCCCTGTGGGGCTCTCCAGAAAACCCAGATGAGGATCAACCTGCTCAGGCCTCGACGGTACCCGAACTGGATAGGCTGCTCTGGGCACTCGTGCTCTGCCTGACACAGGCTGAAGCCAGACGTCCAGACAGACAAGGAGACAGCTGGCCGCACACCCAGCACTTCGGAAACGCCATGGACTTATGCCGTCACCGCATCCTAACCTTGGTTTTCAGATATCTGAACCTAGACATTATATCAATTCTCCACACAGCTGGGTATAGCAAGCACAAAACAGAACTCCTCCTTCCCCATGGCTGTCAAGCTTGCTCTTGGCATGGAGTCACACCTTCAGGGTGGGAGAAACCTTCATGGCCCCTGATGCCATGCCCAAACTTGAGTGCTGCTTGGGCACAAATTCACACTGTGACCCTCAGCATGAGCCCCATGTCAAAGAAAGGCCTGTCAGGGCCTGGACCAAGAGCCCACATATGGGGCTTGCTAAGCCCCTATGCACCCAATCCTCACCACGGTTTGAATTTTCCAGTCGCCCCGCCCGTACCTGGAGCTCTGCTCTGGAATCCCTTTCTTGGGGAGACTCATGAGCCAGACAACACGACTCCAACCTTCCCATAAAATGACCCCAAACTCTTGGGAGCCGGGACAAATCCCCAGAGAGGGATACTCGTCCACAGTACCTGAGGCCACCGCTCCAATCCACGGCTATCCCGGACACAACATCCAGAGACAAAAGCCTGAAGGAACGCCTCCCACTTGCCCTTGTTTCAGAGGCCCAGGAGCTCCCTCTCGGGCTGTACATCCGGCATGCCATACCCTAGGCGCCACTCATAAGCTGAGTTTGTGTATTCCGACGTCTGTGCCCACAGCCTGGACCCACACAACATCCAGACTAGGGCCTCTGGACCAAACAGCGAAAGATTGTGCCTGCCCTCTCCAAGGATAGTGTGCCCAATCCATTGACCACAACCCTACAGGTTAGGGAAAAGCTCCAAGGTCCCTGAGGCCATCAATAGTATAGGCCACCCTGGACTAAGAGGGGCTCTCTGACACCAGCGGAGCAACTATCTCCACTTAGACTCTCAGACAGTGTCCCCAGAGACAGAAGGTTGAAATGGACAGGCCCCCAGGCCCTAATCTGAACCTTAGCTTTGGTTTCCATGTTTCCGTTCTCAGAGGACTGTTTTCGTAGACCAGCACATGTGGCTTTTCTGAGGCACCAAACCAAACCTCTCTCATCTCCACATGGGCAGCTTTCTTACTGGGATGTATCAAACACTTCAGGTAGGAGAGTTCCGCAGGGCCACTGAACAACCAGCACATTCCAAGGTCTCCATGGACCCAAACGCACATTATGACGCATCCTCAGGAGAGGCCATTGCATCTCAGCCCCCTGGGTCGCGTGTTCCAGAGGCAGCAGATCAAACATATCTTGTCGCTAATAGCCAATGGGAATGCGAGGCATGCAGTACAGGGATCCATCCTTCGAACCCTGCTCTCCAGTCCTTCCATATGGTATGTCCTGGAGCCATGCAACAGGACTCGAATGTCCCGCAGAAGGAAACCTTGTGGTTTGGGGCAACCTCCAAACTCAGCGTGGGAAATCTTCCTTGGCCTCATGAGGCCCCCACTTCATGAAGGTGCCATCATGGACACATACTCCAGCCTCAGCCAACGTCTGATCCTCAGCCTGACTTCAGATGCAGGAGATTTTGATTCAGCCTCTGCAGAGTGGGCCTGCTCTGCCCTTGGCTCCAATCCTCACACTAGCTTGTGTTTTCAGACTTCCGTCCTCACACTCCTGGCCCACAAACCCTCCCTACTGGGAATTCTGGGGCCACAATGAAGCACTGTGCCTGCCTCCCAGGAGAAAAACCTTGTCTATGGCGCTGCCCAGAAACCCCAAATGAGGATCAAACTGCTTGGCCGTCGGCAACACCCCAATTGCATAGGCTACCTTAAACAGTGATGCTCTGTCGCAAATAGCCTGAGCCCAGACCTTCCAACAGACACCGACAGAGCTGGATGCACACCCAGCACATTGGACCCGCCACTGCCTTAGGCCACCATCCATTCCCAACCTGGGTTTTCAGTCATCGGATCCTAGACCTTATCTCCAATCCCTGCACAGGGGGGAACCTGATGCACCAGTCAAAACCCCTCCTTCCCCATGGCAAGAAACCTTGCTGCTGGCAGTGAGTCAAACCTTCAGTGTAGGAGAAAACGGCATGGCCCATGAGGCCACGCCCAAGCGTGAGGGCCGCCTTGGGCACAAACACACATTGTGACCCTCAGCGTGAGTACCTTATTCAAGTAACGCCTATCAGTGACTGGACCAAGAGCCCGCATATGTGGCTTGCCATGCCCATAGGCACCCAGGACTAACTAGATGGTGTGTATTCCAGTTGAGGAAACCCACTGCTGTGCTCTAGAGTCCCTCTCTTGGGGGGTCCCCTGTGGCAGAAAACAGTATTCTTCATTCCCACAGAATGAACACAAACACTTGGGAGCTTGGACAATCCCCCGAGAGGAAGGCTCTTCCTCGGCCTCTGAGACAACCCCTACCCTGACCGGACACTGTAAATGCAACACCCAGAGACAAAATCCTGAGTGACTGCCTCCCACTTGCCCTACTTTGATTTCCAGAGGATCTCCCCTCACGGACTAGAGATCAGGCCTGCCATTACATTGGCCCCTAGCTGAGCCAAGTTTGCTTTTTCAGACATCTGTCCCCACAGCCCTGGCAAACACAGCCTCTAGGCTGGGTCCTCTGGAGCCATAGCACAGGACCGTGCCTGCTCTCTCCTGGGAAACTGTGTCCATTCCTTTGGCCACACACCTCCAGAATATGAGAAACCTCAAGGCCTCCGAGGACATCCCACTACTGGGAGCCTCACTGGACTCACAGGGGCATTCGGACACAAGCTGAGCAGCTACATCCATGAATGCATGCACACAGATGTCAACAGAGATAGAAGGTTGAGCCGGACAGGCCTTTAGGCCGTAGTCTCAACTCTTGCTTTGGTTTCCAGGTGTCACTCCTCAGAGGCTTTGGTTCGAAGAACAGGGTATGGGGCTTTCCTGAGGCACGGAACAGAACTCCTCTCATCTCCACATGGGAAGTTTCCTTGTTGGAGCCGTGTCAAACACCTCATGTTGGAGAATCCTGCAGAGTCCCTGAGCCACCTCCACATTCCAAGGTCTCCCAGGCCACCAAGCCACAGTAGGACACATCTTCAGGAGAGACCATTTCAACTCTCCCCTCTGGGTAGCTCACCCAGGAGCCCGCAGATTGAGCCTGCCTTGTCCTGACTAAAGAGTGGGAATATGAGGTGGCGTTCCCAGGCATCCATGCTTAGACACCTGCTCTCGAGTCTTTCCATATGGGGCCTCTTGGAACCATCCAATAGGACTCGACTGTCGTGCAGAAGGTAACCTTCAGTTTTGGAGCAGTTCACAAATCCCATCGTAGGCAAAACTTTCTGGCCTCATGAAGCCCCCACACCCTTCAGGAAGAGGCCATGCTGGACAAAAACTCTAGCCTGAGGCACGTCTCATAGTTGACATGACCTCAGTGCAGGAGATCTCGATTCAGACTCTGCAGAGTGGGCCTGCCGTGCCCTCGGTCCCAAACCTCACGCTAGCTTGTGTTTTCAGACTTCCTTCCTCACACTCCTGGCAAACAAGCCCTCCGGACAAGGAACTCCAGAAACAAAACCCAGCCCAGTGTCTGCCCAACGGAAGAAAAATGTTTCCCTGTGGGGCTCTCCAGAAAACCCAGATGAGGATCAACCTGCTCAGGCCTCGACGGTACCCGAACTGGATAGGCTGCTCTGGGCACTCGTGCTCTGCCTGACACAGGCTGAAGCCAGACGTCCAGACAGACAAGGAGACAGCTGGCCGCACACCCAGCACTTCGGAAACGCCATGGACTTATGCCGTCACCGCATCCTAACCTTGGTTTTCAGATATCTGAACCTAGACATTATATCAATTCTCCACACAGCTGGGTATAGCAAGCACAAAACAGAACTCCTCCTTCCCCATGGCTGTCAAGCTTGCTCTTGGCATGGAGTCACACCTTCAGGGTGGGAGAAACCTTCATGGCCCCTGATGCCATGCCCAAACTTGAGTGCTGCTTGGGCACAAATTCACACTGTGACCCTCAGCATGAGCCCCATGTCAAAGAAAGGCCTGTCAGGGCCTGGACCAAGAGCCCACATATGGGGCTTGCTAAGCCCCTATGCACCCAATCCTCACCACGGTTTGAATTTTCCAGTCGCCCCGCCCGTACCTGGAGCTCTGCTCTGGAATCCCTTTCTTGGGGAGACTCATGAGCCAGACAACACGACTCCAACCTTCCCATAAAATGACCCCAAACTCTTGGGAGCCGGGACAAATCCCCAGAGAGGGATACTCGTCCACAGTACATGAGGCCACCGCTCCAATCCACGGCTATCCCGGACACAACATCCAGAGACAAAAGCCTGAAGGAACGCCTCCCACTTGCCCTTGTTTCAGAGGCCCAGGAGCTCCCTCTCGGGCTGTACATCCGGCATGCCATACCCTAGGCGCCACTCATAAGCTGAGTTTGTGTATTCCGACGTCTGTGCCCACAGCCTGGACCCACACAACATCCAGACTAGGGCCTCTGGACCAAACAGCGAAAGATTGTGCCTGCCCTCTCCAAGGATAGTGTGCCCAATCCATTGACCACAACCCTACAGGTTAGGGAAAAGCTCCAAGGTCCCTGAGGCCATCAATAGTATAGGCCACCCTGGACTAAGAGGGGCTCTCTGACACCAGCGGAGCAACTATCTCCACTTAGACTCTCAGACAGTGTCCCCAGAGACAGAAGGTTGAAATGGACAGGCCCCCAGGCCCTAATCTGAACCTTAGCTTTGGTTTCCATGTTTCCGTTCTCAGAGGACTGTTTTCGTAGACCAGCACATGTGGCTTTTCTGAGGCACCAAACCAAACCTCTCTCATCTCCACATGGGCAGCTTTCTTACTGGGATGTATCAAACACTTCAGGTAGGAGAGTTCCGCAGGGCCACTGAACAACCAGCACATTCCAAGGTCTCCATGGACCCAAACGCACATTATGACGCATCCTCAGGAGAGGCCATTGCATCTCAGCCCCCTGGGTCGCGTGTTCCAGAGGCAGCAGATCAAACATATCTTGTCGCTAATAGCCAATGGGAATGCGAGGCATGCAGTACAGGGATCCATCCTTCGAACCCTGCTCTCCAGTCCTTCCATATGGTATGTCCTGGAGCCATGCAACAGGACTCGAATGTCCCGCAGAAGGAAACCTTGTGGTTTGGGGCAACCTCCAAACTCCGCGTGGGAAATCTTCCTTGGCCTCATGAGGCCCCCACTTCATGAAGGTGCCATCATGGACACATACTCCAGCCTCAGCCAACGTCTGATCCTCAGCCTGACTTCAGATGCAGGAGATTTTGATTCAGCCTCTGCAGAGTGGGCCTGCTCTGCCCTTGGCTCCAATCCTCACACTAGCTTGTGTTTTCAGACTTCCGTCCTCACACTCCTGGCCCACAAACCCTCCCTACTGGGAATTCTGGGGCCACAATGAAGCACTGTGCCTGCCTCCCAGGAGAAAAACCTTGTCTATGGCGCTGCCCAGAAACCCCAAATGAGGATCAAACTGCTTGGCCGTCGGCAACACCCCAATTGCATAGGCTACCTTAAACAGTGATGCTCTGTCGCAAATAGCCTGAGCCCAGACCTTCCAACAGACACCGACACAGCTGGCTGCACACCCAGCACATTGGACCCGCCACTGCCTTAGGCCACCATCCATTCCCAACCTGGGTTTTCAGTCATCGGAACCTAGACCTTACCTCCAATCCCTGCACAGGGGGGAACCTGATGCACCAGTCAAAACCCCTCCTTCCCCATGGCAAGAAACCTTGCTGCTGGCAGTGAGTCAAACCTTCAGTGTAGGAGAAAACGGCATGGCCCATGAGGCCACGCCCAAGCGTGAGGGCCGCCTTGGGCACAAACACACATTGTGACCCTCAGCCTGAGTACCTTATTCAAGTAACGCCTATCAGTGACTGGACCAAGAGCCCGCATATGTGGCTTGCCATGCCCATAGGCACCCAGGACTAACTAGATGGTGTGTATTCCAGTTGAGGAAACCCACTGCTGTGCTCTAGAGTCCCTCTCCTGGGGGGTCCCCTGTGGCAGAAAACAGTATTCTTCATTCCCACAGAATGAACACAAACACTTGGGAGCTTGGACAATCCCCCGAGAGGAAGGCTCTTCCTCGGCCTCTGAGACAACCCCTACCCTGACCGGACACTGTAAATGCAACACCCAGAGACAAAATCCTGAGTGACTGCCTCCCACTTGCCCTACTTTGATTTCCAGAGGATCTCCCCTCACGGACTAGAGATCAGGCCTGCCATTACATTGGCCCCTAGCTGAGCCAAGTTTGCTTTTTCAGACATCTGTCCCCACAGCCCTGGCAAACACAGCCTCTAGGCTGGGTCCTCTGGAGCCATAGCACAGGACCGTGCCTGCTCTCTCCTGGGAAACTGTGTCCATTCCTTTGGCCACACACCTCCAGAATATGAGAAACCTCAAGGCCTCCGAGAACATCCCACTACTGGGAGCCTCACTGGACTCACAGGGGCATTCGGACACAAGCTGAGCAGCTACATCCATGAATGCATGCACACAGATGTCAACAGAGATAGAAGGTTGAGCCGGACAGGCCCTTAGGCCGTAGTCTCAACTCTTGCTTTGGTTTCCAGGTGTCACTCCTCAGAGGCTTTGCTTCGAAGAACAGGGTATGGGGCTTTCCTGAGGCACGGAACGGAACTCCTCTCGTCTCCACATGGGAAGTTTCCTAGTTGGAGCCGTGTCAAACACCTCATGTTGGAGAATCCTGCAGAGTCCCTTAGCCACCTTCACATTCCAAGGTCTCCCAGGCCACCAAGCCACAGTAGGACTCATCTTCAGGAGAGTCCATTTCAACTCTCCCCTCCGGGTAGCTCACCGAGGAGCCCGCAGATTGAGCCTGCCTTGTCCTGACTAAAGAGTGGGAATATGAGGTGGCGTTCCCAGGCATCCATGCTTAGACACCTTCTCTCGAGTCTTTCCATATGGGGCCTCTTGGAACCATCCAATAGGACTCGACTGTCGTGCAGAAGGTAACCTTCAGTTTTGGAGCAGTTCACAAATCCCATCGTAGGCAAAACTTTCTGGCGTCATGAAGCCCCCACACCCTTCAGGAAGAGGCCATGCTGGACAAGAACTCTAGCCTGAGGCACCTCTCATAGTTGACATGACCTCAGTGCAGGAGATCTCGATTCAGCCTCTGCAGAGTGGGCCTGCCGTGCCCTCGGTCCCAAACCTCACGCTAGCTTGTGTTTTCAGACTTCCTTCCTCACACTCCTGGCAAACAAGCCCTCTGGACTAGGAACTCCGGAACCAAAACCCAGCCCAGTGTCTGCCCAACGGAAGAAAAACGTTTCCCTGTGGGGCTCTCCAGAAAACCCAATGAGGATCAACCTGCTCGGTCCTCGACGGTACCCGAACTGGATAGGCTGCTCTGGGCACTCATGCTTTGCCTGACACAGCCTGAAGCCAGACGTCCAGACAGACAAGGAGACAGCTGGCCGCACACCCAGCACTTCGGACACGCCATGGTCTTATGCCGTCACCTCATCCTAACCTTGGTTTTCAAATATCTGAACCTAGACATTATATCAATTCTCCACACAGCTGGGTATAGCAAGCACAAAACAGAACTCCTCCTTCCCCATGGCTGTCAAGCTTGCTCTTGGCATGGAGTCACACCTTCAGGGTGGGAGAAACCTTCATGGCCCCTGAAGCCACGCCCAAACTTGAGTGCTGCTTGGGCACAAATTCACACTGTGACCCTCAGCATGAGCCCCATGTCAAAGAAAGGCCTGTCAGGGCCTGGACCAAGAGCCCACATATGGGGCTTGCTAAGCCCCTATGCACCCAATCCTCACCATGGTTTGAAATTTCCAGTCGCCCCGCCCGTACCTGGAGCTCTGCTCTGGAATCCCTTTCTTGGAGAGACCCATGAGCCAGACAACACGACTCCATCCTTCCCACAAAATGACCCCAAACTCTTGGGAGCTGGGACAAATCCCCAGAGAGGGATACTCGACCCCAGTACCTGAGGTCACCGCTCCAATCCACGGCTATCCCGGACACAACATCCAGAGACAAAAGCCTGAAGGAACGCCTCCCACTCGCCCTTGTTTCAGAGGCCCAGGAGCTCCCTCTCGGGCTCTACATCCGGCCTGCCATACCCTAGGCGCCACTCATAAGCTGAGTTTGTGTATTCAGACTTCTGTGCCCACAGCCTGGACCCACACAACATCCAGGCTAGGGCCTCTGGACCAAACAGCTAAATATTGTGCCTGCCCTCTCCAAGGAAATTGTGCCCAATCCATTGACCACAACCCTACAGGTTAGGGAAAAGCTCCAAGGTCCCTGAGGCCATCAATAGTATAGGCCACCCTGGACTAAGAGGGGCTCTCTGACACCAGCGGAGCAACTATCTCCACTTAGACTCTCAGACAGTGTCCCCAGAGACAGAAGGTTGAAATGGACAGGCCCCCAGGCCCTAATCTGAACCTTAGCTTTGGTTTCCATGTTTCCGTTCTCAGAGGACTGTTTTCGTAGACCAGCACATGGGGCTTTTCTGAGGCACCAAACCAAACATCTCTCATCTCCACATGGGCAGCCTTCTTACTGGGATGTATCAAACACTTCAGGTAGGAGAGTTCCGCAGGGCCACTGAACAACCAGCACATTCCAAGGTCTCCATGGACCCAAACGCACATTATGACGCATCCTCAGGAGAGGCCATTTCAACTCAGCCCCCTGGGTCGCGTGTTCCAGAGGCAGCAGATCAAACATATCTTGTCGCTAATAGCCAATGGGAATGCGAGGCATGCAGTACAGGGATCCATCCTTCGAACCCTGCTCTCCAGTCCTTCCATATGGTATGTCCTGGAGCCATGCAACAGGACTCGAATGTCCCGCAGAAGGAAACCTTGTGGTTTGGGGCAACCTCCAAACTCAGCGTGGGAAAACTTCCTTGGCCTCATGAGGCCCCCACTTCATGAAGGTGCCATCATGGACACATACTGCAGCCTCAGCCAACGTCTGATCCTCAGCCTGACTTCAGATGCAGGAGATTTTGATTCAGCCTCTGCAGAGTGGGCCTGCTCTGCCCTTGGCTCCAATCCTCACACTAGCTTGTGTTTTCAGACTTCCGTCCTCACACTCCTGGCCCACAAACCCTCCCTACTGGGAATTCTGGGGCCACAATGAAGCACTGTGCCTGCCTCCCAGGAGAAAAACCTAGTCTATGGCGCTGCCCAGAAACCCCAAATGAGGATCAAACTGCTTGGCCCTCGGCAACACCCCAATTGCATAGGCTACCTTAAACAGTGATGCTCTGTCGCAAATAGCCTGAGCCCAGACCTTCCAACAGACACCGACACAGCTGGCTGCACACCCAGCACATTGGACCCGCCACTGCCTTAGGCCACCATCCATTCCCAACCTGGTTTTCAGTCATCGGAACCTAGACCTTATCTCCAATCCCTGCACAGGGGGGAACCTAATGCACCAGTCATAACCCCTCCTTCCCCATGGCAAGAAACCTTGCTGCTGGCAGTGAGTCAAACCTCCAGTGTAGGAGAAAACGGCATGGCCCATGAGGCCACGCCCAAGCATGAGGGCCGCCTTGGGCACAAACACTCATTGTCACCCTCAGCGTGAGTACCTTATTCAAGTAACGCCTCTCAGTGACTGGACCAAGAGCCCGCATATGTGGCTCGCCATGCCCATAGGCACCCAGGACTAACTAGATGGTGTGTATTCCAGTTGAGGGAACCCACTGCTGTGCTCTAGAGTCCCTCTCCTGGGGGGTCCCCTGTGGCAGAAAACAGTACTCTTCATTCCCACAGAATGAACACAAACACTTGGGAGCTTGGACAATCCCCCGAGAGGAAGGCTCTTCCTCGGCCTCTGAGACAACCCCTACCCTGACCGGACACTGTAAATGCAACACCCAGAGACAAAATCCTGAGTGACTGCCTCCCACTTGCCCTACTTTGATTTCCAGAGGATCTCCCCTCACGGACTAGAGATCAGGCCTGCCATTACATTGGCCCCTAGCTGAGCCAAGTTTGCTTTTTCAGACATCTGTCCCCACAGCCCTGGCAAACACAGCCTCTAGGCTGGGTCCTCTGGAGCCATAGCACAGGACCGTGCCTGCTCTCTCCTGGGAAACTGTGTCCATTCCTTTGGCCACACACCTCCAGAATATGAGAAACCTCAAGGCCTCCGAGGACATCCCACTACTGGGAGCCTCACTGGACTCACAGGGGCATTCGGACACAAGCTGAGCAGCTACATCCATGAATGCATGCACACAGATGTCAACAGAGATAGAAGGTTGAGCCGGACAGGCCTTTAGGCCGTAGTCTCAACTCTTGCTTTGGTTTCCAGGTGTCACTCCTCAGAGGCTTTGGTTCGAAGAACAGGGTATGGGGCTTTCCTGAGGCACGGAACAGAACTCCTCTCGTCTCCACATGGGAAGTTTCCTTGTTGGAGCCGTGTCAAACACCTCATGTTGGAGAATCCTGCAGAGTCCCTGAGCCACCTCCACATTCCAAGGTCTCCCAGGCCACCAAGCCACAGTAGGACTCATCTACAGGAGAGTCCATTTCAACTCTCCCCTCTGGGTAGCTCACCCAGGAGCCCGCAGATTGAGCCTGCCTTGTCCTGACTAAAGAGTGGGAATATGAGGTGGCGTTCCCAGGCATCCATGCTTAGACACCTGCTCTCGAGTCTTTCCATATGGGGCCTCTTGGAACCATCCAATAGGACTCGACTGTCGTGCAGAAGGTAACCTTCAGTTTTGGAGCAGTTCACAAATCCCATCGTAGGCAAAAGTTTCTGGCCTCATGAAGCCCCCACACCCTTCAGGAAGAGGCCATGCTGGACAAGAACTCTAGCCTGAGGCACATCTCATAGTTGACATGACCTCAGTGCAGGAGATCTCGATTCAGCCTCTGCAGAGTGGGCCTGCCGTGCCCTCGGTCCCAAACCTCAGGCTAGCTTGTGTTTTCAGACTTCCTTCCTCACACTCCTGGCAAACAAGCCCTCCGGACTAGGAACACCAGAACCAACACCCAGCCCAAAGTCTGCCCAACGGAAGAAAAACGTTTCCCTGTGGGGCTCTCCAGAAAACCCAATGAGGATTAACCTGCTCGTTCCTCGACGGTACCGGAACTGGATAGGCTGCTCTGGGCACTCATGCTCTGCCTGACACAGCCTGAAGCCAGACGTCCAGACAGACAAGGAGACAGCTGGCCGCACACCCAGCACTTCGGACACACCATGGTCTTATGCCGTCACCTCATCCTAACCTTGGTTTTCAAATATCTGAACCTAGACATTATATCAATTCTCCACACAGCTGGGTATAGCAAGCACAAAACAGAACTCCTCCTTCCCCATGGCTGTCAAGCTTGCTCTTGGCATGGAGTCACACCTTCAGGGTGGGAGAAACCTTCATGGCCCCTGAAGCCACGCCCAAACTTGAGTGCTGCTTGGGCACAAATTCACACTGTGACCCTCAGCATGAGCCCCATGTCAAAGAAAGGCCTGTCAGGGCCTGGACCAAGAGCCCACATATGGGGCTTGCCAAGCCCCTATGCACCCAATCCTCACCATGGTTTGAAATTTCCAGTCGCCCCGCCCGTACCTGGAGCTCTGCTCTGGAATCCCTTTCTTGGAGAGACCCATGAGCCAGACAACACGACTCCACCCTTCCCACAAAATGACCCCAAACTCTTGGGAGCTGGGACAAATCCCCAGAGAGGGATACTCGACCACAGTACCTGAGGCCACCGCTCCAATCCACGGCTATCCCGGACACAACATCCAGAGACAAAAGCCTGAAGGAACGCCTCCCACTCGCCCTTGTTTCAGAGGCCCAGGAGCTCCCTCTCGGGCTGTACATCCGGCCTGCCATACCCTAGGCGCCACTCATAAGCTGAGTTTGTGTATTCAGACTTCTGTGCCCACAGCCTGGACCCACACAACATCCAGGCTAGGGCCTCTGGACCAAACAGCGAAAGATTGTGCCTGCCCTCTCCAAGGAAAGTGTGCCCAATCCATTGACCACAACCCTACAGGTTAGGGAAAAGCTCCAAGGTCCCTGAGGCCATCAATAGTATAGGCCACCCTGGACTAAGAGGGGCTCTCTGACACCAGCGGAGCAACTATCTCCACTTAGACTCTCAGACAGTGTCCCCAGAGACAGAAGGTTGAAATGGACAGGCCCCCAGGCCCTAATCTGAACCTTAGCTTTGGTTTCCATGTTTCCGTTCTCAGAGGACTGTTTTCGTAGACCAGCACATGGGGCTTTTCTGAGGCACCAAACCAAACATCTCTCATCTCCACATGGGTAGCCTTCTTACTGGGATGTATCAAACACTTCAGGTAGGAGAGTTCCGCAGGGCCACTGAACAACCAGCACATTCCAAGGTCTCCATGGATCCAAACGCACATTATGACGCATCCTCAGGAGAGGCCATTTCAACTCAGCCCGCTGGGTCGCGTGTTCTAGAGGCAGCAGATCAAACATATCTTGTCGCTAATAGCCAATGGGAATGCGAGGCATGCAGTACAGGGATCCATCCTTCGAACCCTGCTCTCCAGTCCTTCCATATGGTATGTCCTGGAGCCATGCAACAGGACTCGAATGTCCCGCAGAAGGAAACCTTGTGGTTTGGGGCAACCTCCAAACTCAGCGTGGGAAAACTTCCTTGGCCTCATGAGGCCCCCACTTCATGAAGGTGCCATCATGGACACATACTCCAGCCTCAGCCAACGTCTGATCCTCAGCCTGACTTCAGATGCAGGAGATTTTGATTCAGCCTCTGCAGAGTGGGCCTGCTCTGCCCTTGGCTCCAATCCTCACACTAGCTTGTGTTTTCAGACTTCCGTCCTCACACTCCTGGCCCACAAACCCTCCTTACTGGGAATTCTGGGGCCACAATGAAGCACTGTGCCTGCCTCCCAAAAGAAAAACATTGTCTATGGCGCTGCCCAGAAACCCCAAATGAGGATCAAACTGCTTGGCCCTCGGCAACACCCCAATTGCATAGGCTACCTTAAACAGTGATGCTCTGTCGCAAATAGCCTGAGCCCAGACCTTCCAACAGACACCGACACAGCTGGCTGCACACCCAGCACATTGGACCCGCCACTGCCTTAGTCCACCATCCATTCCCAACCTGGGTTTTCAGTCATCGGAACCTAGACCTTATCTCCAATCCCTGCACAGGGGGGAACCTGATGCACCAGTCATAACCCCTCCTTCCCCATGGCAACAAACCTTGCTGCTGGCAGTGAGTCAAACCTTCAGTGTAGGAGAAAACGGCATGGCCCATGAGGCCACGCCCAAGCGTGAGGGCCGCCTTGGGCACAAACACACATTGTCACCCTCAGCGTGAGTACCTTATTCAAGTAACGCCTCTCAGTGACTGGACCAAGAGCCCGCATATGTGGCTTGCCATGCCCATAGGCACCCAGGACTAACTAGATGGTGTGTATTCCAGTTGAGGAAACCCACAGCTGTGCTCTAGAGTCCCTCTCCTGGGGGGTCCCCTGTGGCAGAAAACAGTACTCTTCATTCCCACAGAATGAACACCAACACTTGGGAGCTTGGACAATCCCCCGAGAGGAAGGCTCTTCCTCGGCCTCTGAGACAACCCCTACCCTGACCAAACACTGTAAATGCAACACCCAGAGACAAAATCCTGAGTGACTGCCTCCCACTTGCCCTACTTTGATTTCCAGAGGATCTCCCCTCACGGACTAGAGATCAGGCCTGCCATTACATTGGCCCCTAGCTGAGCCAAGTTTGCTTTTTCAGACATCTGTCCCCACAGCCCTGGCAAACACAGCCTCTAGGCTCGGTCCTCTGGAGCCATACCACAGGACCGTGCCTGCTCTCTCCTGGCAAACTGTGTCCATTCCTTTGGCCACACACCTCCAGAATATGAGAAACCTCAAGGCCTCCGAGAACATCCCACTACTGGGAGCCTCACTGGACTCACAGGGGCATTCGGACACAAGCTGAGCAGCTACATCCATGAATGCATGTACACAGATGTCAACAGAGATAGAAGGTTGAGCCGGACAGGCCTTTAGGCCATAGTCTCAACTCTTGTTTTGGTTTCCAGGTGTCACTCCTCAGAGGCTTTGGTTCGAAGAACAGGGTATGGGGCTTTCCTGAGGCACGGAACAGAACTCCTCTCGTCTCCACATGGGAAGTTTCCTAGTTCGAGCCGTGTCAAACACCTCATGTTGGAGAATCCTGCAGAGTCCCTGAGCCACCTCCACATTCCAAGGTCTCCCAGGCCACCAAGCCACAGTAGGACTCATCTTCAGGAGAGTCCATTTCAACTCTCCCCTCTGGGTAGCTCACCCAGGAGCCCGCAGATTGAGCCTGCCTTGTCCTGACTAAAGAGTGGGAATATGAGGGGGCGTTCCCAGGCATCCATGCTTAGACACCTGCTCTCGAGTCTTTCCATATGGGGCCTCTTGGAACCATCCAATAGGACTCGACTGTCGTGCAGAAGGTAACCTTCAGTTTTGGAGCAGTTCACAAATCCCATCGTAGGCAAAACTTTCTGGCCTCATGAAGCCCCCACACCCTTCAGGAAGAGGCCATGCTGGACAAGAACTCTAGCCTGAGGCACGTCTCATAGTTGACATGACCTCAGTGCAGGAGATCTCGATTCAGCCTCTGCAGAGTGGGCCTGCCGTGCCCTCGGTCCCAAACCTCACGCTAGCTTTTGTTTTCAGACTTCCTTCCTCACACTCCTGGCAAACAAGCCCTCTGGACTAGGAACTCCGGAACCAACACCCAGCCCAAAGTCTGCCCAACGGAAGAAAAACGTTTCCCTGTGGGGCTCTCCAGAAAACCCAATGAGGATCAACCTGCTCGGTCCTCGACGGTACCCGAACTGGATAGGCTGCTCTGGGCACTCATGCTCTGCCTGACACAGCCTGAAGCCAGACGTCCAGACAGACAAGGAGACAGCTGGCCGCACACCCAGCACTTCGGACACGCCATGGTCTTATGCCGTCACCTCATCCTAACCTTGGTTTTCAAATATCTGAACCTAGACATTATATCAATTCTCCACACAGCTGGGTATAGCAAGCACAAAACAGAACTCCTCCTTCCCCATGGCTGTCAAGCTTGCTCGTGGCATGGAGTCACACCTTCATGGTGGGAGAAACCTTCATGGCCCCTGAAGCCACGCCCAAACTTGAGTGCTGCTTGGGCACAAATTCACACTGTGACCCTCAGCATGAGCCCCATGTCAAAGAAAGACCTGTTAGGGCCTGGACCAAGAGCCCACATATGGGGCTTGCCAAGCCCCTATGCACCCAATCCTCACCATGGTTTGAAATTTCCAGTCGCCCCGCCCGTACCTGGAGCTCTGCTCTGGAATCCCTTTCTTGGAGAGACCCATGAGCCAGACAACACGACTCCACCCTTCCCACAAAATGACCCCAAACTCTTGGGAGCTGGGACAAATCCCCAGAGAGGGATACTCGACCACAGTACCTGAGTCCACCGCTCCAATCCACGGCTATCCCGGACACAACATCCAGAGACAAAAGCCTGAAGGAACGCCTCCCACTCGCCCTTGTTTCAGAGGCCCAGTAGCTCCCTCTCGGGCTGTACATCCGGCCTGCCATACCCTAGGCGCCACTCATAAGCTGAGTTTGTGTATTCAGACTTCTGTGCCCACAGCCTGGACCCACAAAACATCCAGGCTAGGGCCTCTGGACCAAACAGCGAAAGATTGTGCCTGCCCTCTCCAAGGAAAGTGTGCCCAATCCATTGACCACAACCCTACAGGTTAGGGAAAAGCTCCAAGGTCCCTGAGGCCATCAATAGTATAGGCCACCCTGGACTAAGAGGGGCTCTCTGACACCAGCGGAGCAACTATCTCCACTTAGACTCTCAGACAGTGTCCCCAGAGACAGAAGGTTGAAATGGACAGGCCCCCAGGCCCTAATCTGAACCTTAGCTTTGGTTTCCATGTTTCCGTTCTCAGAGGACTGTTTTCGTAGACCAGCACATAGGGCTTTTCTGAGGCACCAAACCAAACATCTCTCATCTCCACATGGGCAGCCTTCTTACTGGGATGTATCAAACACTTCAGGTAGGAGAGTTCCGCAGGGCCACTGAACAACCAGCACATTCCAAGGTCTCCATGGACCCAAACGCACATTATGACGCATCCTCAGGAGAGGCCGTTTCAACTCAGCCCGCTGGGTCGCGTGTTCCAGAGGCAGCAGATCAAACATATCTTGTCGCTAATAGCCAATGGGAATGCGAGGCATGCAGTACAGGGATCCATCCTTCGAACCCTGCTCTCCAGTCCTTCCATATGGTATGTCCTGGAGCCATGCAACAGGACTCGAATGTCCCGCAGAAGGAAACCTTGTGGTTTGGGGCTACCTCCAAACTCAGCGTGGGAAAACTTCCTTGGCCTCATGAGGCCCCCACTTCATGAAGGTGCCATCATGGACACATACTCCAGCCTCAGCCAATGTCTGATCCTCAGCCTGACTTCAGATGCAGGAGATTTTGATTCAGCATCTGCAGAGTGGGCCTGCTCTACCCTTGGCTCCAATCCTCACACTAGCTTGTGTTTTCAGACTTCCGTCCTCACACTCCTGGCCCACAAACCCTCCCTACTGGGAATTCTGGGGCCACAATGAAGCACTGTGCCTGCCTCCCAAGAGAAAAACCTTGTCTATGGCGCTGCCCAGAAACCCCAAATGAGGATCAAACTGCTTGGCCCTCGGCAACACCCCAATTGCATAGGCTACCTTAAACAGTGATGCTCTGTCGCAAATAGCCTGAGCCCAGACCTTCCAACAGACACCGACAGAGCTGGCTGCATACCCAGCACATTGGACCCGCCACTGCCTTAGGCCACCATCCATTCCCAACCTGGGTTTTCAGTCATCGGAACCTAGACCTTATCTCCAATCCCTGCACAGGGGGGAACCTGATGCACAAGTCAGAACCCCTCCTTCCCCATGGCAAGAAACCTTGCTGCTGGCAGTGAGTCAAACCTTCAGTGTAGGAGAAAACGGCATGGCCCATGAGGCCACGCCCAAGCGTGAGGGCCGCCATGGGCACAAACACACATTGTGACCCTAAGCGTGAGTACCTTATTCAAGTAACGCCTCTCAGTGACTGGACCAAGAGCCCGCATATGTGGCTTGCCATGCCCATAGAGACCCAGGACTAACTAGATGGTGTGTATTCCAGTTGAGGGAACCCACTGCTGTGCTCTAGAGTCCCTCTCCTGATGGGGTCCCCTGTGGCAGAAAACAGTACTCTTCATTCCCACAGAATGAACACAAACACTTGGGAGCTTGGACAATCCCCTGAGAGGAAGGATCTTCCTCGGCCTCTGAGACAACCCCTACCCTGACCGGACACTGTAAACGCAATACCCAGAGACAAAATCCTGAGTGACTGCCTCCCACTTGCCCTACTTTGATTTCCAGAGGATCTCCCCTCACGGACTAGAGATCAGGCCTGCCATTACATTGGCCCCTAGCTGAGCCAAGTTTGCTTTTTCAGACATCTGTCCCCACAGCCCTGGCAAACACAGCCTCTAGGCTGGGTCCTCTGGAGCCATACCACAGGACCGTGCCTGCTCTCTCCTGGCAAACTGTGTCCATTCCTTTGGCCACACACCTCCAGAATATGAGAAACCTCAAGGCCTCCGAGAACATCCCACTACTGGGAGCCTCACTGGACTCACAGGGGCATTCGGACACAAGCTGAGCAGCTACATCCATGAATGCATGTACACAGATGTCAACAGAGATAGAAGGTTGAGCCGGACAGGCCTTTAGGCCATAGTCTCAACTCTTGTTTTGGTTTCCAGGTGTCACTCCTCAGAGGCTTTGGTTCGAAGAACAGGGTATGGGGCTTTCCTGAGGCACGGAACAGAACTCCTCTCGTCTCCACATGGGAAGTTTCCTAGTTCGAGCCGTGTCAAACACCTCATGTTGGAGAATCCTGCAGAGTCCCTGAGCCACCTCCACATTCCAAGGTCTCCCAGGCCACCAAGCCACAGTAGGACTCATCTTCAGGAGAGTCCATTTCAACTCTCCCCTCTGGGTAGCTCACCCAGGAGCCCGCAGATTGAGCCTGCCTTGTCCTGACTAAAGAGTGGGAATATGAGGGGGCGTTCCCAGGCATCCATGCTTAGACACCTGCTCTCGAGTCTTTCCATATGGGGCCTCTTGGAACCATCCAATAGGACTCGACTGTCGTGCAGAAGGTAACCTTCAGTTTTGGAGCAGTTCACAAATCCCATCGTAGGCAAAACTTTCTGGCCTCATGAAGCCCCCACACCCTTCAGGAAGAGGCCATGCTGGACAAGAACTCTAGCCTGAGGCACGTCTCATAGTTGACATGACCTCAGTGCAGGAGATCTCGATTCAGCCTCTGCAGAGTGGGCCTGCCGTGCCCTCGGTCCCAAACCTCACGCTAGCTTTTGTTTTCAGACTTCCTTCCTCACACTCCTGGCAAACAAGCCCTCTGGACTAGGAACTCCGGAACCAACACCCAGCCCAAAGTCTGCCCAACGGAAGAAAAACGTTTCCCTGTGGGGCTCTCCAGAAAACCCAATGAGGATCAACCTGCTCGGTCCTCGACGGTACCCGAACTGGATAGGCTGCTCTGGGCACTCATGCTCTGCCTGACACAGCCTGAAGCCAGACGTCCAGACAGACAAGGAGACAGCTGGCCGCACACCCAGCACTTCGGACACGCCATGGTCTTATGCCGTCACCTCATCCTAACCTTGGTTTTCAAATATCTGAACCTAGACATTATATCAATTCTCCACACAGCTGGGTATAGCAAGCACAAAACAGAACTCCTCCTTCCCCATGGCTGTCAAGCTTGCTCTTGGCATGGAGTCACACCTTCATGGTGGGAGAAACCTTCATGGCCCCTGAAGCCACGCCCAAACTTGAGTGCTGCTTGGGCACAAATTCACACTGTGACCCTCAGCATGAGCCCCATGTCAAAGAAAGACCTGTTAGGGCCTGGACCAAGAGCCCACATATGGGGCTTGCCAAGCCCCTATGCACCCAATCCTCACCATGGTTTGAAATTTCCAGTCGCCCCGCCCGTACCTGGAGCTCTGCTCTGGAATCCCTTTCTTGGAGAGACCCATGAGCCAGACAACACGACTCCACCCTTCCCACAAAATGACCCCAAACTCTTGGGAGCTGGGACAAATCCCCAGAGAGGGATACTCGACCACAGTACCTGAGGCCACCGCTCCAATCCACGGCTATCCCGGACACAACATCCAGAGACAAAAGCCTGAAGGAACGCCTCCCACTCGCCCTTGTTTCAGAGGCCCAGTAGCTCCCTCTCGGGCTGTACATCCGGCCTGCCATACCCTAGGCGCCACTCATAAGCTGAGTTTGTGTATTCAGACGTCTGTGCCCACAGCCTGGACCCACACAACATCCAGGCTAGGGCCTCTGGACCAAACAGCGAAAGATTGTGCCTGCCCTCTCCAAGGAAAGTGTGCCCAATCCATTGACCACAACCCTACAGGTTAGGGAAAAGCTCCAAGGTCCCTGAGGCCATCAATAGTATAGGCCACCCTGGACTAAGAGGGGCTCTCTGACACCAGCGGAGCAACTATCTCCACTTAGACTCTCAGACAGTGTCCCCAGAGACAGAAGGTTGAAATGGACAGGCCCCCAGGCCCTAATCTGAACCTTAGCTTTGGTTTCCATGTTTCCGTTCTCAGAGGACTGTTTTCGTAGACCAGCACATAGGGCTTTTCTGAGGCACCAAACCAAACATCTCTCATCTCCACATGGGCAGCCTTCTTACTGGGATGTATCAAACACTTCAGGTAGGAGAGTTCCGCAGGGCCACTGAACAACCAGCACATTCCAAGGTCTCCATGGACCCAAACGCACATTATGACGCATCCTCAGGAGAGGCCGTTTCAACTCAGCCCGCTGGGTCGCGTGTTCCAGAGGCAGCAGATCAAACATATCTTGTCGCTAATAGCCAATGGGAATGCGAGGCATGCAGTACAGGGATCCATCCTTCGAACCCTGCTCTCCAGTCCTTCCATATGGTATGTCCTGGAGCCATGCAACAGGACTCGAATGTCCCGCAGAAGGAAACCTTGTGGTTTGGGGCTACCTCCAAACTCAGCGTGGGAAAACTTCCTTGGCCTCATGAGGCCCCCACTTCATGAAGGTGCCATCATGGACACATACTCCAGCCTCAGCCAACGTCTGATCCTCAGCCTGACTTCAGATGCAGGAGATTTTGATTCAGCATCTGCAGAGTGGGCCTGCTCTACCCTTGGCTCCAATCCTCACACTAGCTTGTGTTTTCAGACTTCCGTCCTCACACTCCTGGCCCACAAACCCTCCCTACTGGGAATTCTGGGGCCACAATGAAGCACTGTGCCTGCCTCCCAAGAGAAAAACCTTGTCTATGGCGCTGCCCAGAAACCCCAAATGAGGATCAAACTGCTTGGCCCTCGGCAACACCCCAATTGCATAGGCTACCTTAAACAGTGATGCTCTGTCGCAAATAGCCTGAGCCCAGACCTTCCAACAGACACCGACAGAGCTGGCTGCATACCCAGCACATTGGACCCGCCACTGCCTTAGGCCACCATCCATTCCCAACCTGGGTTTTCAGTCATCGGAACCTAGACCTTATCTCCAATCCCTGCACAGGGGGGAACCTGATGCACAAGTCAGAACCCCTCCTTCCCCATGGCAAGAAACCTTGCTGCTGGCAGTGAGTCAAACCTTCAGTGTAGGAGAAAACGGCATGGCCCATGAGGCCACGCCCAAGCGTGAGGGCCGCCATGGGCACAAACACACATTGTGACCCTAAGCGTGAGTACCTTATTCAAGTAACGCCTCTCAGTGACTGGACCAAGAGCCCGCATATGTGGCTTGCCATGCCCATAGAGACCCAGGACTAACTAGATGGTGTGTATTCCAGTTGAGGGAACCCACTGCTGTGCTCTAGAGTCCCTCTCCTGATGGGGTCCCCTGTGGCAGAAAACAGTACTCTTCATTCCCACAGAATGAACACAAACACTTGGGAGCTTGGACAATCCCCCGAGAGGAAGGATCTTCCTCGGCCTCTGAGACAACCCCTACCCTGACCGGACACTGTAAACGCAATACCCAGAGACAAAATCCTGAGTGACTGCCTCCCACTTGCCCTACTTTGATTTCCAGAGGATCTCCCCTCACGGACTAGAGATCAGGCCTGCCATTACATTGGCCCCTAGCTGAGCCAAGTTTGCTTTTTCAGACATCTGTCCCCACAGCCCTGGCAAACACAGCCTCTAGGCTGGGTCCTCTGGAGCCATACCACAGGACCGTGCCTGCTCTCTCCTGGCAAACTGTGTCCATTCCTTTGGCCACACACCTCCAGAATATGAGAAACCTCAAGGCCTCCGAGAACATCCCACTACTGGGAGCCTCACTGGACTCACAGGGGCATTCGGACACAAGCTGAGCAGCTACATCCATGAATGCATGTACACAGATGTCAACAGAGATAGAAGGTTGAGCCGGACAGGCCTTTAGGCCATAGTCTCAACTCTTGTTTTGGTTTCCAGGTGTCACTCCTCAGAGGCTTTGGTTCGAAGAACAGGGTATGGGGCTTTCCTGAGGCACGGAACAGAACTCCTCTCGTCTCCACATGGGAAGTTTCCTAGTTCGAGCCGTGTCAAACACCTCATGTTGGAGAATCCTGCAGAGTCCCTGAGCCACCTCCACATTCCAAGGTCTCCCAGGCCACCAAGCCACAGTAGGACTCATCTTCAGGAGAGTCCATTTCAACTCTCCCCTCTGGGTAGCTCACCCAGGAGCCCGCAGATTGAGCCTGCCTTGTCCTGACTAAAGAGTGGGAATATGAGGGGGCGTTCCCAGGCATCCATGCTTAGACACCTGCTCTCGAGTCTTTCCATATGGGGCCTCTTGGAACCATCCAATAGGACTCGACTGTCGTGCAGAAGGTAACCTTCAGTTTTGGAGCAGTTCACAAATCCCATCGTAGGCAAAACTTTCTGGCCTCATGAAGCCCCCACACCCTTCAGGAAGAGGCCATGCTGGACAAGAACTCTAGCCTGAGGCACGTCTCATAGTTGACATGACCTCAGTGCAGGAGATCTCGATTCAGCCTCTGCAGAGTGGGCCTGCCGTGCCCTCGGTCCCAAACCTCACGCTAGCTTTTGTTTTCAGACTTCCTTCCTCACACTCCTGGCAAACAAGCCCTCTGGACTAGGAACTCCGGAACCAACACCCAGCCCAAAGTCTGCCCAACGGAAGAAAAACGTTTCCCTGTGGGGCTCTCCAGAAAACCCAATGAGGATCAACCTGCTCGGTCCTCGACGGTACCCGAACTGGATAGGCTGCTCTGGGCACTCATGCTCTGCCTGACACAGCCTGAAGCCAGACGTCCAGACAGACAAGGAGACAGCTGGCCGCACACCCAGCACTTCGGACACGCCATGGTCTTATGCCGTCACCTCATCCTAACCTTGGTTTTCAAATATCTGAACCTAGACATTATATCAATTCTCCACACAGCTGGGTATAGCAAGCACAAAACAGAACTCCTCCTTCCCCATGGCTGTCAAGCTTGCTCTTGGCATGGAGTCACACCTTCATGGTGGGAGAAACCTTCATGGCCCCTGAAGCCACGCCCAAACTTGAGTGCTGCTTGGGCACAAATTCACACTGTGACCCTCAGCATGAGCCCCATGTCAAAGAAAGACCTGTTAGGGCCTGGACCAAGAGCCCACATATGGGGCTTGCCAAGCCCCTATGCACCCAATCCTCACCATGGTTTGAAATTTCCAGTCGCCCCGCCCGTACCTGGAGCTCTGCTCTGGAATCCCTTTCTTGGAGAGACCCATGAGCCAGACAACACGACTCCACCCTTCCCACAAAATGACCCCAAACTCTTGGGAGCTGGGACAAATCCCCAGAGAGGGATACTCGACCACAGTACCTGAGGCCACCGCTCCAATCCACGGCTATCCCGGACACAACATCCAGAGACAAAAGCCTGAAGGAACGCCTCCCACTCGCCCTTGTTTCAGAGGCCCAGTAGCTCCCTCTCGGGCTGTACATCCGGCCTGCCATACCCTAGGCGCCACTCATAAGCTGAGTTTGTGTATTCAGACTTCTGTGCCCACAGCCTGGACCCACACAACATCCAGGCTAGGGCCTCTGGACCAAACAGCGAAAGATTGTGCCTGCCCTCTCCAAGGAAAGTGTGCCCAATCCATTGACCACAACCCTACAGGTTAGGGCAAAGCTCCAAGGTCCCTGAGGCCATCAATAGTATAGGCCACCCTGGACTAAGAGGGGCTCTCTGACACCAGCGGAGCAACTATCTCCACTTAGACTCTCAGACAGTGTCCCCAGAGACAGAAGGTTGAAATGGACAGGCCCCCAGGCCCTAATCTGAACCTTAGCTTTGGTTTCCATGTTTCCGTTCTCAGAGGACTGTTTTCGTAGACCAGCACATAGGGCTTTTCTGAGGCACCAAACCAAACCTCTCTCATCTCCACATGGGCAGCCTTCTTACTGGGATGTATCAAACACTTCAGGTAGGAGAGTTCCGCAGGGCCACTGAACAACCAGCACATTCCAAGGTCTCCATGGACCCAAACGCACATTATGACGCATCCTCAGGAGAGGCCGTTTCAACTCAGCCCGCTGGGTCGCGTGTTCCAGAGGCAGCAGATCAAACATATCTTGTCGCTAATAGCCAATGGGAATGCGAGGCATGCAGTACAGGGATCCATCCTTCGAACCCTGCTCTCCAGTCCTTCCATATGGTATGTCCTGGAGCCATGCAACAGGACTCGAATGTCCCGCAGAAGGAAACCTTGTGGTTTGGGGCTACCTCCAAACTCAGCGTGGGAAAACTTCCTTGGCCTCATGAGGCCCCCACTTCATGAAGGTGCCATCATGGACACATACTCCAGCCTCAGCCAATGTCTGATCCTCAGCCTGACTTCAGATGCAGGAGATTTTGATTCAGCATCTGCAGAGTGGGCCTGCTCTACCCTTGGCTCCAATCCTCACACTAGCTTGTGTTTTCAGACTTCCGTCCTCACACTCCTGGCCCACAAACCCTCCCTACTGGGAATTCTGGGGCCACAATGAAGCACTGTGCCTGCCTCCCAAGAGAAAAACCTTGTCTATGGCGCTGCCCAGAAACCCCAAATGAGGATCAAACTGCTTGGCCCTCGGCAACACCCCAATTGCATAGGCTACCTTAAACAGTGATGCTCTGTCGCAAATAGCCTGAGCCCAGACCTTCCAACAGACACCGACAGAGCTGGCTGCATACCCAGCACATTGGACCCGCCACTGCCTTAGGCCACCATCCATTCCCAACCTGGGTTTTCAGTCATCGGAACCTAGACCTTATCTCCAATCCCTGCACAGGGGGGAACCTGATGCACAAGTCAGAACCCCTCCTTCCCCATGGCAAGAAACCTTGCTGCTGGCAGTGAGTCAAACCTTCAGTGTAGGAGAAAACGGCATGGCCCATGAGGCCACGCCCAAGCGTGAGGGCCGCCATGGGCACAAACACACATTGTGACCCTAAGCGTGAGTACCTTATTCAAGTAACGCCTCTCAGTGACTGGACCAAGAGCCCGCATATGTGGCTTGCCATGCCCATAGAGACCCAGGACTAACTAGATGGTGTGTATTCCAGTTGAGGGAACCCACTGCTGTGCTCTAGAGTCCCTCTCCTGATGGGGTCCCCTGTGGCAGAAAACAGTACTCTTCATTCCCACAGAATGAACACAAACACTTGGGAGCTTGGACAATCCCCCGAGAGGAAGGATCTTCCTCGGCCTCTGAGACAACCCCTACCCTGACCGGACACTGTAAACGCAATACCCAGAGACAAAATCCTGAGTGACTGCCTCCCACTTGCCCTACTTTGATTTCCAGAGGATCTCCCCTCACGGACTAGAGATCAGGCCTGCCATTACATTGGCCCCTAGCTGAGCCAAGTTTGCTTTTTCAGACATCTGTCCCCACAGCCCTGGCAAACACAGCCTCTAGGCTGGGTCCTCTGGAGCCATACCACAGGACCGTGCCTGCTCTCTCCTGGCAAACTGTGTCCATTCCTTTGGCCACACACCTCCAGAATATGAGAAACCTCAAGGCCTCCGAGAACATCCCACTACTGGGAGCCTCACTGGACTCACAGGGGCATTCGGACACAAGCTGAGCAGCTACATCCATGAATGCATGTACACAGATGTCAACAGAGATAGAAGGTTGAGCCGGACAGGCCTTTAGGCCATAGTCTCAACTCTTGTTTTGGTTTCCAGGTGTCACTCCTCAGAGGCTTTGGTTCGAAGAACAGGGTATGGGGCTTTCCTGAGGCACGGAACAGAACTCCTCTCGTCTCCACATGGGAAGTTTCCTAGTTCGAGCCGTGTCAAACACCTCATGTTGGAGAATCCTGCAGAGTCCCTGAGCCACCTCCACATTCCAAGGTCTCCCAGGCCACCAAGCCACAGTAGGACTCATCTTCAGGAGAGTCCATTTCAACTCTCCCCTCTGGGTAGCTCACCCAGGAGCCCGCAGATTGAGCCTGCCTTGTCCTGACTAAAGAGTGGGAATATGAGGGGGCGTTCCCAGGCATCCATGCTTAGACACCTGCTCTCGAGTCTTTCCATATGGGGCCTCTTGGAACCATCCAATAGGACTCGACTGTCGTGCAGAAGGTAACCTTCAGTTTTGGAGCAGTTCACAAATCCCATCGTAGGCAAAACTTTCTGGCCTCATGAAGCCCCCACACCCTTCAGGAAGAGGCCATGCTGGACAAGAACTCTAGCCTGAGGCACGTCTCATAGTTGACATGACCTCAGTGCAGGAGATCTCGATTCAGCCTCTGCAGAGTGGGCCTGCCGTGCCCTCGGTCCCAAACCTCACGCTAGCTTTTGTTTTCAGACTTCCTTCCTCACACTCCTGGCAAACAAGCCCTCTGGACTAGGAACTCCGGAACCAACACCCAGCCCAAAGTCTGCCCAACGGAAGAAAAACGTTTCCCTGTGGGGCTCTCCAGAAAACCCAATGAGGATCAACCTGCTCGGTCCTCGACGGTACCCGAACTGGATAGGCTGCTCTGGGCACTCATGCTCTGCCTGACACAGCCTGAAGCCAGACGTCCAGACAGACAAGGAGACAGCTGGCCGCACACCCAGCACTTCGGACACGCCATGGTCTTATGCCGTCACCTCATCCTAACCTTGGTTTTCAAATATCTGAACCTAGACATTATATCAATTCTCCACACAGCTGGGTATAGCAAGCACAAAACAGAACTCCTCCTTCCCCATGGCTGTCAAGCTTGCTCTTGGCATGGAGTCACACCTTCATGGTGGGAGAAACCTTCATGGCCCCTGAAGCCACGCCCAAACTTGAGTGCTGCTTGGGCACAAATTCACACTGTGACCCTCAGCATGAGCCCCATGTCAAAGAAAGACCTGTTAGGGCCTGGACCAAGAGCCCACATATGGGGCTTGCCAAGCCCCTATGCACCCAATCCTCACCATGGTTTGAAATTTCCAGTCGCCCCGCCCGTACCTGGAGCTCTGCTCTGGAATCCCTTTCTTGGAGAGACCCATGAGCCAGACAACACGACTCCACCCTTCCCACAAAATGACCCCAAACTCTTGGGAGCTGGGACAAATCCCCAGAGAGGGATACTCGACCACAGTACCTGAGGCCACCGCTCCAATCCACGGCTATCCCGGACACAACATCCAGAGACAAAAGCCTGAAGGAACGCCTCCCACTCGCCCTTGTTTCAGAGGCCCAGTAGCTCCCTCTCGGGCTGTACATCCGGCCTGCCATACCCTAGGCGCCACTCATAAGCTGAGTTTGTGTATTCAGACTTCTGTGCCCACAGCCTGGACCCACACAACATCCAGGCTAGGGCCTCTGGACCAAACAGCGAAAGATTGTGCCTGCCCTCTCCAAGGAAAGTGTGCCCAATCCATTGACCACAACCCTACAGGTTAGGGAAAAGCTCCAAGGTCCCTGAGGCCATCAATAGTATAGGCCACCCTGGACTAAGAGGGGCTCTCTGACACCAGCGGAGCAACTATCTCCACTTAGACTCTCAGACAGTGTCCCCAGAGACAGAAGGTTGAAATGGACAGGCCCCCAGGCCCTAATCTGAACCTTAGCTTTGGTTTCCATGTTTCCGTTCTCAGAGGACTGTTTTCGTAGACCAGCACATAGGGCTTTTCTGAGGCACCAAACCAAACATCTCTCATCTCCACATGGGCAGCCTTCTTACTGGGATGTATCAAACACTTCAGGTAGGAGAGTTCCGCAGGGCCACTGAACAACCAGCACATTCCAAGGTCTCCATGGACCCAAACGCACATTATGACGCATCCTCAGGAGAGGCCGTTTCAACTCAGCCCGCTGGGTCGCGTGTTCCAGAGGCAGCAGATCAAACATATCTTGTCGCTAATAGCCAATGGGAATGCGAGGCATGCAGTACAGGGATCCATCCTTCGAACCCTGCTCTCCAGTCCTTCCATATGGTATGTCCTGGAGCCATGCAACAGGACTCGAATGTCCCGCAGAAGGAAACCTTGTGGTTTGGGGCTACCTCCAAACTCAGCGTGGGAAAACTTCCTTGGCCTCATGAGGCCCCCACTTCATGAAGGTGCCATCATGGACACATACTCCAGCCTCAGCCAATGTCTGATCCTCAGCCTGACTTCAGATGCAGGAGATTTTGATTCAGCATCTGCAGAGTGGGCCTGCTCTACCCTTGGCTCCAATCCTCACACTAGCTTGTGTTTTCAGACTTCCGTCCTCACACTCCTGGCCCACAAACCCTCCCTACTGGGAATTCTGGGGCCACAATGAAGCACTGTGCCTGCCTCCCAAGAGAAAAACCTTGTCTATGGCGCTGCCCAGAAACCCCAAATGAGGATCAAACTGCTTGGCCCTCGGCAACACCCCAATTGCATAGGCTACCTTAAACAGTGATGCTCTGTCGCAAATAGCCTGAGCCCAGACCTTCCAACAGACACCGACAGAGCTGGCTGCATACCCAGCACATTGGACCCGCCACTGCCTTAGGCCACCATCCATTCCCAACCTGGGTTTTCAGTCATCGGAACCTAGACCTTATCTCCAATCCCTGCACAGGGGGGAACCTGATGCACAAGTCAGAACCCCTCCTTCCCCATGGCAAGAAACCTTGCTGCTGGCAGTGAGTCAAACCTTCAGTGTAGGAGAAAACGGCATGGCCCATGAGGCCACGCCCAAGCGTGAGGGCCGCCATGGGCACAAACACACATTGTGACCCTAAGCGTGAGTACCTTATTCAAGTAACGCCTCTCAGTGACTGGACCAAGAGCCCGCATATGTGGCTTGCCATGCCCATAGAGACCCAGGACTAACTAGATGGTGTGTATTCCAGTTGAGGGAACCCACTGCTGTGCTCTAGAGTCCCTCTCCTGATGGGGTCCCCTGTGGCAGAAAACAGTACTCTTCATTCCCACAGAATGAACACAAACACTTGGGAGCTTGGACAATCCCCCGAGAGGAAGGATCTTCCTCGGCCTCTGAGACAACCCCTACCCTGACCGGACACTGTAAACGCAATACCCAGAGACAAAATCCTGAGTGACTGCCTCCCACTTGCCCTACTTTGATTTCCAGAGGATCTCCCCTCACGGACTAGAGATCAGGCCTGCCATTACATTGGCCCCTAGCTGAGCCAAGTTTGCTTTTTCAGACATCTGTCCCCACAGCCCTGGCAAACACAGCCTCTAGGCTGGGTCCTCTGGAGCCATACCACAGGACCGTGCCTGCTCTCTCCTGGCAAACTGTGTCCATTCCTTTGGCCACACACCTCCAGAATATGAGAAACCTCAAGGCCTCCGAGAACATCCCACTACTGGGAGCCTCACTGGACTCACAGGGGCATTCGGACACAAGCTGAGCAGCTACATCCATGAATGCATGTACACAGATGTCAACAGAGATAGAAGGTTGAGCCGGACAGGCCTTTAGGCCATAGTCTCAACTCTTGTTTTGGTTTCCAGGTGTCACTCCTCAGAGGCTTTGGTTCGAAGAACAGGGTATGGGGCTTTCCTGAGGCACGGAACAGAACTCCTCTCGTCTCCACATGGGAAGTTTCCTAGTTCGAGCCGTGTCAAACACCTCATGTTGGAGAATCCTGCAGAGTCCCTGAGCCACCTCCACATTCCAAGGTCTCCCAGGCCACCAAGCCACAGTAGGACTCATCTTCAGGAGAGTCCATTTCAACTCTCCCCTCTGGGTAGCTCACCCAGGAGCCCGCAGATTGAGCCTGCCTTGTCCTGACTAAAGAGTGGGAATATGAGGGGGCGTTCCCAGGCATCCATGCTTAGACACCTGCTCTCGAGTCTTTCCATATGGGGCCTCTTGGAACCATCCAATAGGACTCGACTGTCGTGCAGAAGGTAACCTTCAGTTTTGGAGCAGTTCACAAATCCCATCGTAGGCAAAACTTTCTGGCCTCATGAAGCCCCCACACCCTTCAGGAAGAGGCCATGCTGGACAAGAACTCTAGCCTGAGGCACGTCTCATAGTTGACATGACCTCAGTGCAGGAGATCTCGATTCAGCCTCTGCAGAGTGGGCCTGCCGTGCCCTCGGTCCCAAACCTCACGCTAGCTTTTGTTTTCAGACTTCCTTCCTCACACTCCTGGCAAACAAGCCCTCTGGACTAGGAACTCCGGAACCAACACCCAGCCCAAAGTCTGCCCAACGGAAGAAAAACGTTTCCCTGTGGGGCTCTCCAGAAAACCCAATGAGGATCAACCTGCTCGGTCCTCGACGGTACCCGAACTGGATAGGCTGCTCTGGGCACTCATGCTCTGCCTGACACAGCCTGAAGCCAGACGTCCAGACAGACAAGGAGACAGCTGGCCGCACACCCAGCACTTCGGACACGCCATGGTCTTATGCCGTCACCTCATCCTAACCTTGGTTTTCAAATATCTGAACCTAGACATTATATCAATTCTCCACACAGCTGGGTATAGCAAGCACAAAACAGAACTCCTCCTTCCCCATGGCTGTCAAGCTTGCTCTTGGCATGGAGTCACACCTTCATGGTGGGAGAAACCTTCATGGCCCCTGAAGCCACGCCCAAACTTGAGTGCTGCTTGGGCACAAATTCACACTGTGACCCTCAGCATGAGCCCCATGTCAAAGAAAGACCTGTTAGGGCCTGGACCAAGAGCCCACATATGGGGCTTGCCAAGCCCCTATGCACCCAATCCTCACCATGGTTTGAAATTTCCAGTCGCCCCGCCCGTACCTGGAGCTCTGCTCTGGAATCCCTTTCTTGGAGAGACCCATGAGCCAGACAACACGACTCCACCCTTCCCACAAAATGACCCCAAACTCTTGGGAGCTGGGACAAATCCCCAGAGAGGGATACTCGACCACAGTACCTGAGTCCACCGCTCCAATCCACGGCTATCCCGGACACAACATCCAGAGACAAAAGCCTGAAGGAACGCCTCCCACTCGCCCTTGTTTCAGAGGCCCAGTAGCTCCCTCTCGGGCTGTACATCCGGCCTGCCATACCCTAGGCGCCACTCATAAGCTGAGTTTGTGTATTCAGACTTCTGTGCCCACAGCCTGGACCCACACAACATCCAGGCTAGGGCCTCTGGACCAAACAGCGAAAGATTGTGCCTGCCCTCTCCAAGGAAAGTGTGCCCAATCCATTGACCACAACCCTACAGGTTAGGGAAAAGCTCCAAGGTCCCTGAGGCCATCAATAGTATAGGCCACCCTGGACTAAGAGGGGCTCTCTGACACCAGCGGAGCAACTATCTCCACTTAGACTCTCAGACAGTGTCCCCAGAGACAGAAGGTTGAAATGGACAGGCCCCCAGGCCCTAATCTGAACCTTAGCTTTGGTTTCCATGTTTCCGTTCTCAGAGGACTGTTTTCGTAGACCAGCACATAGGGCTTTTCTGAGGCACCAAACCAAACCTCTCTCATCTCCACATGGGCAGCCTTCTTACTGGGATGTATCAAACACTTCAGGTAGGAGAGTTCCGCAGGGCCACTGAACAACCAGCACATTCCAAGGTCTCCATGGACCCAAACGCACATTATGACGCATCCTCAGGAGAGGCCGTTTCAACTCAGCCCGCTGGGTCGCGTGTTCCAGAGGCAGCAGATCAAACATATCTTGTCGCTAATAGCCAATGGGAATGCGAGGCATGCAGTACAGGGATCCATCCTTCGAACCCTGCTCTCCAGTCCTTCCATATGGTATGTCCTGGAGCCATGCAACAG